>NC_138094.1:4964388-5564388 GCF_964212035.1 Myotis nattereri
ACTGTCAGTGATCGGAAACCCAGGGGGGTGCTAAGAGCCCTGCCCCCCAGCCATGGTGGGAGAATTGGGCACCTTTGCCAACCTGGCCAGTGATTGTGGGAAGTAGGGTTGGAGGCAGCGATGGGTGCTGGGCACGGGCAAATTTGGCAGTCCCAGCAGCAAGGAGTCCCTTGCCTGGGCTTAAAGCAGAGGCTACAATCACAGGGCCGCTGCCACTGCGGGTCCCCGCTGCCCAGGCCGGACACCTCGGCCAGAGGCGTTAGGCCTGGTTAGGGGCAGAGCCTGCAATCGTGGGGAGGTGGGGATCCCCTGCCCAGATCTAATGCCTCAGCCAGAGGCATTAGGCCTGGGCAGGGGCAGAGCAGGAGATCGTGGGGAGCTCAGGGTCCCCTGCCCAGGCCTAATGCCCTGGCCAGAGGTATTAGGCCTGGGCAGGGGCAGAGCGGGAGATCGTAGGGAGCTGGGGGTCCCCTGCCCAGGCCTACTGCCTTGGCCAGAGGCGTTAGGCCTGGGCAGAAATGGATCCTGTAAACCTGGGGAGCTGGGGGTCCCCTCCCCAGGCCTAACACCTTGGCCAGAGGCGTTAGGCCTGGGCAGGGGCAAAGCGGGAGACTGTGGGGAGCTCGGGGTCCCATGAGGCATTAGGCATGGGCAGGGGCAGAGCAGGAGATCGTGGGGAGCTGGGGGTCCCCTGCCCAGGCCTACTGCCTTGGGCCAGAGGCCTCAGGCCTGGGCAAGGGGCTGATCTGGTGATTGGTGATCAGAGGGTGATGAGGGTCAACTCCTCTGGCCGAGACATCAGGCCTGGGCGGGGGGTTGAGCCAGCAATTGAAGGGGGCTGGAGGTACTCAACCCAGGCCTGATGCCTGGGCCAGAGGCATCAGGCCTGGGTGGGGGGTGGAGCCGGTGATTGGGGGGATATGAGGGTCCCCTTGCCTAGGCCTGAAGCCTGGGTCAGAGGCGTCAGGCTTGGGCGGGGTGTGGAGCAAGCGATCAGAGGGAGATGGGGGTCCCCTGCCCAGGCATGATTCCTGGCCAGAGGCCTCAGGCCTGGGTGGGGGCCAGAGCCAGTGATCAGGGGAGATGTGGGTCCCCTGTCGAAGCCTGACACCTCTGGCGGAGGTGTCAGGCCTGGGCAAGGGGCCGATCCTGCGATTGGAGGGTGATGGGGGTCAACGTCTGAGGGCTCCCAGTACGTGAGAGGGGGCAGGCTGGGCTGTGAGACAGTATCCCCCTTCGCACCAGTGCATGAATTTTGTGCACCGGGCCCATAGTTATAAATAAATATATTGATGGTGAGGGTGCAGTCCCTGAGGAGAGGGCGGACTACACTCTCTGTTGGAGGAAAGGGCCAGTGGATTTTCTCCCTGTAAAAGCAGAGAACCTGGAAAAGCACTCTCAGATGTTATCTCTGAAGGAAAAATGTGGTGGTTTTAAAATTCCAATGGCTACAGGCCTTCTTCCTTTCTCCCCCTACTTCTTTGGCAACCTCATATGTCTAAACATACTTTTCCAAAGTCTTTGTTCACTTAAAAAATTGGAGTTGCTTACATTAAGTAAAAAAAACTTATTAAAACACTAAATGTTTTGAAATAACAAAATTTTGCAATATTTATTTGAGTTTGACTCGAATGAAAAAACAAAGGACAGATTTGAATCTATTAATTAAATAAGTCTTTGTTAATTTTATTGGAAATATATCCCTAAAAATGTGAAGGTATTACTAAACTAAGAAATGCTAAGTGTTTAACTTACCACCTAAAATTTAAGGGTTCCAAGAGTTAAAAGTTCAAATTAAATTGGGAGAAATTATGTGCTCATAATGATACAATGCATACAGTTTAGAAATTCATTATCAAGAAAAATAATTCATGTGATTTCCCTGAAAAACTTAGTAGTACAAAATATATTGTAGTCCTTATGTGTACTATGTGTGGTAAAATGTCAACCTAGGATATACTATTTTATTGGACTGATTAAAAAAGAGGATTAATTCTATGGTCTGAACCAAATTTTTAATATAAAAACCAGTTTAAATTTTATTGATCTATTTTAGAATAATTACAACAAATGTATAATGTAATGTTTGGGTTACACATATTTGTGATAGTCTTTCCATGTTAAATTTCAAGACTTTAACCAAGAGATAGCTTTGAAACTTTTCAAGTGCCCTGGAATAATTCAAGGGTTTACTCTCTTCTTAAAAGAAATATTTTAGGAAAAGAAATATTTTCAAACCAAATTACCCCGATCTAATATACTTGAAATCACTTGAAGCTTCATCAAATAAAAATTAATAACTGTGTTCTCTTTACATGCACGTATTTTAAATGTTATAAAAGTTTCACCCTCTAAGGGAGGGCAGGACAAAGTTGCTGAATACTTCTTAAGCAACATCAGATTATTCAGCAGCAGAATTTTAAGATGGGAGCCCTGACAGCCTGATCTTTAGATAGGCCCCGGGGTAGTGCAACATCTGGACTTCATAGGTCAAATGTATAAGTTTACTTACTTTGCTTTCTCAATAAAGATGCGTACATTAGTCACTAAATAAATTAGCTTTTTACAATATAATCATGGTCTCATATAAACTCAGTTATAGGAGAAGCAGATATTTTATTAGCAATTGGTTCTAACACAGTCCAGAGTAAAATTTCTGTGCCTATGCAAATGAGCAATAGCCAAAAGAATGCTGTTCAAAAGTAAATTTTAAGCTCAAAAAAAAGGAGAAATTTTTAAATCTCTTCTGCTACTATTTACAAGGAAAACAAAAAGTTATCATTGGAGCATTAAATCTCACCATTCATAAGACACAACAGAAAAAAAGGAGTTACTTTTACTTAATCTGTATGCATTGCACAATTGGCCAGCATACCTCTTATTGGTATTTCTTAAAAGGAACCAAGTTTGTAGCTCTATTTAAAAGAAAAAAAAATGTTTTTAAAAGAAACTCCCTAAATGTGGCCTAGAAATTACTCTGGGAGAAAAAACAGGAGCAGATTCCCTTCAAAAATCTAGAAAACTGTAATTAATAATAAATGTATTAGGCCTCATAAAGAAAAGTAAACCATTTGCATTTTGCCTCCATAAACAACGCTTATGTCAATATACTCAAAGACTGATACCTAAAACCCTATTAGTGTCATTTACTGTCCCCACCCAATGACAAAGTTAGGAAATAAGCCTTATTTTGACTGATTCAAATTAGCAAATGAAAATAAAAGAATATTCAGGGGAACTTAGTTGGAATAGGCAGAAACCGATTCCTGGAGCAGTCACTGTTTTTACTGATAGTTCATCTCATGGTAAAGCTGCTTATAATGCAAAGAATTCAGACCAAGTCATTCAGACCAGTCATACTTCTGTGCAAAGAATCGAATTAGAAATGATCAAGGCTGACTTGCAGGATTTCCAAAAGCCTCTTCATATTATCTCTGATCTGCCTATGCTGCTGGCTTGGTAAACAGATCTGCAACTATTCAATTTAAATGGCTGTGACCGATGCCTATCTATACTATTTGAACAAGTCCTGGTCCTTTAACAAAAGGAAATGCATAGGCCTATCAATTAGTTATTTTATTAAACAGGCCACAGAATCTCATCAACTTTTACATCAGCCTGCCAAAATATTGTACAGCAGGCAAAACAGATTATCAAGAAATGTCCCCCTTGCATGTTATATCTGCTACAAGGGACTCTAAATCCCAACTTGAAAAACAAAAGTGGGGGAATAGTGAAGAAATCTCCTGTAAGTAGACTACACCAAGCCTTAATTACTTTAAAATTTTTCCTTGTAATGCTGATGGCAAGTCACCCATAGAATTACACTGGTGTCAGAATAAGCCAAACCAAAATGGTCTGGTTAAATGGAAAGATACCGAGTCTGGTTTATAGAAGGGTCCCTTTATTAACCTTTGGTCGAGGATATACTTGTGTGTTTCCATAAAACTCCTCCAAGCCTGGATGGTTCCTGCAACATGACTCTGAGGGAGGAACTGACCAGACTACTGCAACCACAGATAGCAGAGGCCCCAAGCAAAACGCTGAGGAGTCAGAGGAGAAACATCCAGATATAGGGGATGGTGAAGACGCCTTGCCATGCTAGCACTCATCATCGGTGCATTGGTGCAGGTTGCCCATGACAAAGCCAAAGAAATTCAGACCTACATTGTCATTTCTCACCATGTGTCCACCATCCAAAACTCGAACATCATTGCTGTCATGTCACAAGATAACAGTGACTGGGAAAGGGATCCATAAAAAACTAATGGCCCCAAAAGAAGCCTGCTATGAATGAATTCCTTAAATACCTGACAATAATATTTAGAAGGACATGAAATAACTCAATCCTTGTCGTCGAACCTCCCTAAGTTTCCTTTTTAGAGTAACCGCTATTGTCTTTCTTTCTTGTTCTTCTATGTTTGCTTCCAGTGTTAAGATGCAGAATGAAAAGTCTTAAAAGGATCTTAGCCCAGCTAATGACAGACACCTTTCTAAACTAATTAAGAAAGCAAAAAGGGGGAAATGTCGGACCAGCAAAGACCAACAGTAGTGAACATATCAAAGCGAGAATCCTACAGCAGGCGAATGGACTTTGATATTCAGCATGGCGGAAAATCAGCATTTTGCTACCCTGCTGTTGGCAAAATGGCTGTAAGCAACCTCCTACCATGATAATACTTTTGTTGTTTACCAAACTTTACCATCGATATGCCTGTATGCTTTGCTAAAGGGAAAATGTGTATTAAAGTAAATAAAAACTGATGGGTCCTGGGTTTCAGAGAGCCTTTTTACTAGAGAGAAATGACTTCACCTGGCTCCCCCACGCCTTCTAAATATGTAATTGTTGTCTAGTGTATTCATTTCAGTTCATACACTTTTCCAGTTCCTGAATCTTTGCTGCAAAAGGTTGCTGCAGGGAAGGTAGTGGAAGGTGGGGTTAGAGAGATCAACTAAAGGACTTGAGGCATGCATATGAGCCTGACTAATGGACACTGACACCAGTGGGGGTGATGACATGAGGAGGAGGTAGGAGGGACAAATGTGGGATAAGGACACATATGTAATACCTTAATCAATACAGAAAAAATAGCCCTAGCTGGTTAGGCACTGTGGATAGACTATTGGCCTCCAGACTGAAGGGTCCCAGGTTCGATTCTGGCCAAAGACACATGCCTGGGTTGTGGGCTTGGTCCCCAGTGTGAGGCATGCAGGTGGCAGAGAATCAATGATTCTCAGGCATCATTGATGTTGCAATCTCTCTCCCTCTCCCTTTCTCACTGAAATCAATAAAAAATATTTCAAACAATAAAAGAATAAACGGATGAATAAAATAGAGCCAGAGTAAAAAATGTATGTTTTAGAATATAATAAAAGGAATCCTATTATTTTCATATATTTAATAATTCCTACAACTTTTGTGATAAAATAGGTTTGCACTGTTTTGGTAATACTATATTTAATATTTTTTCCTTAACATATTAATGTTTATTGCATGTAACACTATATTATAACAGACTAATATGCAAATTGTCCCTTCAAACAGGAGTTTGACCAGGAGATCCACCATGGGGTGGGACAGTCTGGCTAGCATCCTGGCTGCACCCTG
Source organism: Myotis nattereri (assembly GCF_964212035.1). Lineage (NCBI taxonomy): Eukaryota > Metazoa > Chordata > Mammalia > Chiroptera > Vespertilionidae > Myotis > Myotis nattereri. The sequence goes on from NC_138094.1 coordinate 4,969,997, forward strand.
CAGGCAACCCCACACTGTACTGTCCACGGCCCCCCTCCACCCCCTTAATGATTGAGGACCCGCCAGCCAGTAATCTGCCCACAGCCCCTTCCCCTGGCCTTTATCTTCCCCCATCTGATCCCCCACTCGATCTGGGTGGAGCCAGCCGGCCAAACACCTGTATCCCCTACCCCTGGCCAACCCGGCGATTGGGGTGTGCAGGCCGGACACCACCCATGCATGAATTGTACACTGGGTCTCCAGTATTATTACATTTTGAATTGTTTTTCTTGGAATATTATTGCTTATTGCATGTAAAATTATTACATTTAAAATAGTTTTTCTGGAAATATTAACATTTATTGAATGTAACATTATGAAACTAAAACCATTTTTCTTAAAATATTAAAAAAGTAAACATAAAAAAGAGGGACACTGTATCAACATGGATTAAAAGGAATGCATTCTTCACTCTGGTGTTATCTACTTATTACATCACTAATCAGAAGATGAAGAATTATTCCTAACAATGAAACAATAAGATAGTGTTGAGTACAGATGCCCATCCACTACTCACTTTCCACATGGCTTCCAGAAATTAAAGTGTAGCATTCCTTTTAAAACAGCTCATTACTCTAATCCATGAGAGACTGTACCATTTACCTTGACTTCCCATCCCAGTAATGCTTTGCCTTGGATCAGAATGGGCGGGTCTTGTAGGTGGAGGATCCCAACTTCTTGAAGATGGAGTTCTTTTCAGCGGAAGGGAATCCACCCTGCAGCCACTTCTGTGAAGATTAATTGTATGTCCGCCATCCTCTGTGTCATAAATAACATCATTCTACTTGAGTAGGGTCAACATTTGTTAAATGGTCAAGTCTGGTTATTGTGTATAAATATTTACTAAACAGGATCATGGTCATAAGCATGCTGGTTAGCACAAAATGATAAAATTCTATCTTCACATGTCTTCAGTACAGTGCTCAGAGTTATTGAAAGTCAGTTTGGATAACTGAGAAAGAACTGAAGCAGAATTATATATATACGTGCCAATAAAACAAAACAAAACACACACACACACACACACACACACACACACACACACACACCGGAATTTGAATGCAGAGAATCCAGATATACTAAGTGAAAGAAGTTATTTAAAAGATACAAGAAAACAGTCTCAACTAGTCTTCAAACTAATTTCATCTCAATAAAAGCTTTTAAAACATGTAATGTCATAGTTAAAAATTAAAATATAAAAAGTCAACACATGATGCATTACAAAAAAGTGTTATTTCACAAATGTTATCATATAATTCCTACAGTTCATTTATAAATTAACTCTTTGATCAGAATACTACACTCTATTTTAATAGTATTTAAAGAAAACATGTTGAATAATACATAATTAACAATCACTGTTTTCGTTTTCAAATAGGAAAGAGGCTTATCTTCCAATTCTGTAATTCGTCATGGGAAAGAAGAACTATGAGCATCCTCATATGTGGCCAAATATGAACTGGCAAACTCTTCTCAGTATCACCCAGATGGTAAAAACAGGAACATTCACCTTCATCTTGCACAAACCCTGCAATAACACTAGGAAATTTCCCGTGAAATGTCACACACCTAATTATCACAAATGGACACTAAATCTTTGAAATTAGGAAAACTGGTTAATATGAAATCAACTTTTCCTGCTACAGACATATTGAAATGAATATACTTTCCTTTCATAGTCAGTCAAATAAGTAAATAGATAAATTAATTAAAAGACAGCTCCCTGAAAATTGCTCGTCAACATTTTTATTCATGTTTCATATTCCTCATATACAAGAAAGAAAGAAGGAAAGAAAGACCAATAAACTTGGTGAATCATTGGTTTTTAGCCTTTTCCTGAGTCAGAGACCCCTTTGTGAATCTATTTAATACCATAGACATTTCTCTTATGTAGTTTCCAAATGGAAAGTTTTCTACATCAAACCTAAGTACAAGATCATCTTCTCAAATTAATAATAGAGATTATTATTTTACACAGTACAGGGTTGCACATTCCTATACTCAAAACTAGTATTTCAAATCCAATTCTAAATAATGAAGTGTGTGTCCTTGACGTTTATATAGTTAGACCAACTTTTATTTCAGTGGGAATTTTCCAAGGTGAACTGATGTCCTTTTTTGAGACGAAAGAAGGGTACTTTCAGAACAAATTCTTAGTAGTTCAATAAGTATGAATCTTCACTTTAAACCTACATGACTTCCTGTTCCCAAAGTGTAACATTCTAACATAAGATCAATAGAATTGAGTTCTTCAGAGAACAGTTGAAGTGACTAGAGGCAAACAGTAATGCTAAAATAGACTGAATTTAGCTTGAGGTTTAAATCCTATCCGTGTAAGATCATTAGGAGTGTTTCACACATTACATATTGCATTCATTATTAGAAGTGCTACACCTCTTTAGCAATTACAAATCATCTTGATCATCAGTATACATTCTCAATCTAATGAACGGTATCATTTCTTTTGCTTTGAATGATATGAATGAAATTGAGGTGTATCTCTTCATTCAATGTTACTGTTTTCACATAAATAATGGTTTCATGCCCATATCTTTTTTTAATTTTTTTAAAAACATTTGAGTTACTGACAGTAACTTTATGAATTTAAAGTTATTGAATTTATGGAAGTTAATATGATCTCATAGGCTTCAGGTACACAAGTCTATGACACCTCATTTGCATATTGTATTATGTGTTTACCTAAGTCAGATCTCCTACCATCCCTAGATTTTGAAACATTACCTAAGTGTTTTACACCTGAGGGTCCTTTTGCTTCTCTTACTTCCTCCTCTTCCACTTCTCAGACTTCTCACATCACCTCTATTTCTTGATGGAACTGGTGCCCTCTGCCCACCCCCACTTTGAAAAGATGGTTTCTTGGTGTAGTCTACTTTAGTAGTTTTTCCACCCACAGACTAAAATGAGTACACATAATATCAACACTACATAACATTTAACCTGAACAAATGAGCAACTGTTTGAAACCTACTTATTATTGCAACTAAAATCAAGATCTACCTCAAATTCTTCTCCCAAACCAAGTGTTTCCTTCAAAAATGACAGAGTCCTTTTTCATGGTAAGTTTATGAAACACTTCATTATTAACAATATTCCATTGATGTATTCAACACAGAACCATATATGTTGGTTAGTAAAATTCCTCCAAAGACCCCTAGTAATAAGGACTAAAATGTATGTTGGTTAATAAAAGTCCTCCAAAGACCCCTAGAAATAAGGACGAAAATGTCTCACATTCCAGGGGAAAGCACATAAATTCCATTCTTGTTTTTTAGTAGGCTTATTCTTGGTTATCTGGAGAGAGGGATAGAGAGATGGAAACATAGATGAAAGAGAAATATTTTGATCAGCGGCTTCCTTAAATGGCTCCTACTGGCAAACCAGCCAGCACCTTGGGCATGTGTCCTGACCCGGTATAGATGATAGGCCATCTTGGTTCACAATTCTATCCTCAACCATTGAGCAATACTGACTGGGCAATGTGGATTACTTTTTAGAATGTGTCTGTTACTTCATTTATGTTTTGACACATCTATTTCATGTTTTCCAGTGCACCCGGCTTACATAAACTATTTATTTTTTTAAAACAAACAATCATTCATTCAAAATGATTAGGTACTTTATTCCTCCTCTACCGCTTCTCAGGTTTCTTACTTTTACTATTTCTTCAGTTAAAATGACAGAAAACAATGTCCAGTATGAATGCAACTCTGTATACATAGTTCTGATTTGTTTCTCCATTCTATTTTTAATCGGCTCTTTGCACAATCTTTAGTATTTTTATGTTACTGCACTGTTTGATGTTAAATATGGTTCTAAGAAAACAAACCATCTTGAAGGAGAGAGCTGCTATGACTAGGGACCCAGCCTCACCTCTACCCAGATGGGCCTCACACATCACCTGAGAGCCACTCTGGCCAAAGACCTTTTTACGGCAGCAGCAGACCCACAGACACCGGGACTCCAGCCCCCCACCACTGCCATTGCCTCCTGTGAGTCTTGGAGTGTACAATTGAATTGCGGATCCACTCTGTGGCCATTGGCCCATCACACCCTGGCACCTGGGTTCTGACATGATAGCTAAAATGGGGAGACAAACAAACAACACCCAAAGGACAGAAAAGGAGGAAATGCCAGAAGAGGAACTCAATTAAATGGAGACATACAATATGTTCGAAAAGGAATTCAGAATAAGGGTCATAAAGTTCATACACCAGATGCATGGGAAATCCACAACTTACATAAGAATCAAGGACAAATGAAAAAAATTGATAATAGCTACAATAAAAAATACGATGGAAGGTTTCAATAGTAGACTAGAAGTAGCAAAGGATTGAATCAGCGATTTAGGAGACAGGGCAGAGTAACACACCTGGAACAACACAATCTGAACAGCAACTTGAGAGAAAAAATAGAAAGCAGGTGGATATCCTAAGGGAGATTGGGGATAACATGAAACAAATAACATGTGTATAATAAGGGTGTCAGAAGGACAAGATGAGGAACAAGGATTAGGAAACCTATTAGAAGAAATAATCACAAAACCTTCCTGATCTTGGGAAGAAAAAGTCACACAAGCACAGACAGTCCCAAACAAGATGAAACCAATAAGACCTATACCAAGACACATTGTAATTATAATGGCAAACAATAATGACACAAACAGAACCTTAAAGGCTGCAAGAGAGAGACAGAGAGTCACGTAAAAAGGCTCTCCTGTTAGATTATCAAATGATTTTTAACAGAAACAGATCAGGCCAGAAGGGAATGAAAGGAAATATACAAAGTGATGCAAAACAAGGGACCAAATTCAGGAATACTTATCCAGCAAGGCAATCATTCAAGACTATAGGGGAATTCAGTGTCTTTACAGAAAAAAAAAAAAATCTAAGGGAGTGTTTCACTACTAAACCATCAATGCAAGAAATGCTGAAGGGACTGTTGTAAAAAGAAGGAATAGAAGAGACAGAAGAAACACAAGCATAAAGAAAAAAGTGGCAACATATCAGTACCTATCAAAATAACCTGAAACCTAAATGGACTAAACACTCCATTCAAAAGATATATAATGGCCAAAATTATAATAAAACAAGACCCATATATATGCTGTCTATGAGAGACCCACCTCAGAATAAGGACTCACATGGACTGAAAGTGAAAGGAGAGAAATACTTTTCAGGCAAAGAAGGGGAAAAAACTAGGGGATCAATAATTATATTTGAAGAAATACATCTCAAGAAGCCAAGATGGCGATGGAATAGGCATACACGTCCCAGGGCACATCCTGGAGCAAATGGAGTGAGCAGCTGAAACTAATAACACCCACCCGGAATTGGCAAAGTACACTCAGGTGGTCAGACAGTTTACAGCCAGGAAGGGCAGAGTTCCTCTGGTAAGGTAAAAACCAGGGATCTGGGCAGGAAAGTTTGCCACACCTCTGAGCCCAGAAAGGGTATAAGCACCCCTATGTTCATAGCAGCACAATTCACCATAGCTAAGACCTGGAAACAGTCTAAGTGCCCATCAGCAGATGAATGGATTAGAAAACGGTGGTATATCTACATGATGGAATACTATGCTGTTGTAAAAAAGAAGGAATTCTTGCCATTTGCAGCAGCATGGATGGAACTGGAGAGCATTATGCTAAGTGAAATAAGCCAGTCAATGAAGGAAAAATACCACATGATCTCACTCATTTATGGATAATAAAGACCATTATAAACTTATGAACAAAAATAGATACAGAGGCAGAGCAGCTTCGAACAGACTGTCAAACTACAGTGGGAAGGCCGGGGAGGGTTGGGGGCAGGCGGGGAGAGTAAGAGATCACCCGAAAGACTTGTATGATGTATATAAGCATAACCAATGGACATAAGACACTGGGAGTTAGGGGAGGCCACGGGATAGTCAGGGCGGGGAAGAAAGAGGAGACATATGTAATACCCTTTGTAATACTTTAAGCAATAAAACAATTTAGAAAAGAGAGAAAAAAGAAATCTCAAAGTAAAGGTCATAAAAAAGAGATAAGACCGATTGCTATGATGTGCTCTGACACCCAGGGAGTAGACTCTCAATGCAAGAGCTGCCCTTGGGGATCAGTGAGCTCCCACAGGGCAGCGCAATTCAGCTGGATCCTGTGCTGAGGACTGGCCAGTGGAGCAGCAGTGGCAGGAATCTCTCCCACCTCCACAGAGGCGCTAAGCATGTTTGGCAACTGGGACTAAGCCTAAGACATCATTCAGACATCCCCTGAGGTCTCCCAGGCTGCCAGAGGGTGAGGGACTCCGCCAAGTGTACAAAGTTCGTTCACTGGGCCTCTTATATTGCTAATAAACTACAATAAGATATAACAAAATTCAAATACTTGGAGGCTAAATAGTCTTTTATTAAATAAATGGAGGCCCAGGGTATGAATTCCTGTATGGAAGCAGTCTGGTTGTCCTCCCCAGATGGGGGCACATGGGGCCAGGCCTGCAGCGGTTAGTGGCCATTGGCAGTTAACCAGAAAGCCATGCCTCCAATCTGGGCGTTGGCGCATATAAGGGGTGTGGCTGACCAGGGGAAAGGCTGTGAGTGGTTTTCTTATCAGTCCTGCCCCGAATGGGGGATTGGGGGCAGATGGGAAGCAAGGATGGTCAGGGATATGGCCGATTGGGGCCCAGATAAGGCTGGTTGGCTGCCGCAATGCAAGTCATAGACACCAGCTATTCTGGTCATTCTGCCTTTCTGGTTACAGGGCTTTTATGTACAAAGATAACTGGGTTACAAAAGAGATTAAAGAAGAAATTAAAATCATCCTGGAATTAAATGAAAATTAAAAATAAAAGTCCAAAATCTATGGGACACACTGAAAGTAGTCCTTAGAGGGAACTTCATAGCATTACAGGCCTAACTCAAAGATCAAGAAAAACAGTTAACAAATTATCTAACCCGCACAACTTAAAAAGTTAGACAGAGCAACAAGCAAAGCCCAAACTGAGCAGCAGGAAGGAAATAATGAAGATCACAGCAGAAATAAATGACATAGAGACCAAAAACCGCACAAAAGATTAATAAAGACATGAGCTATTTCTTTGAAAGGATAAACCAGATTGACTAAGCTCTAGCTAGGCTCACCAACAGGACCCCAGTAAACAAAATCAGAAATGAAAGAGGCAAAATAGCAAAAGACCCCACAGATATAAAAAGGATTGTAAATAAATACTATGGACAACTCTACTCCAACAAACTGATCAACCCTGAAGAAATGGACATATTCCTAGAAAAATACAATCTTCCTAAACTCAGTTAGGAAGAATAAAACATAGGACCACGCCAATAACTACTCAGGAAATTCAAGCAGTCACAAAAATAACTTGCAGCAAACAAAAGCCTGGGCGAGACGGCTTCACAGGGACTTTTACCAAGTGTTCAAAGAAAAACTAAAACCTTCTTCCTCAGACTATTCCATAAAATTCAAAGGAAGTACCATTTCCCAACACTTCCTATGAAGCCAGCATTACTCTAATCCCAAAGCCAGATAGAGAAAACACAAAGAAAGAAAAATGCAGGCCAATATATCTCTGATGACCATAGATGTTACAATCCACAACAGAACACTAACAAATGCGATGCAACATTACATTGAAATGAGCATACACCATGCCAAAGCGGATATATTCTGGGGAAGTAGGATGAGTCAACATCCAGAAATCAATAAGTGTGATGCATCACATAAACAAATTGAGAGAGATTCATATCCATTGGTGCAGGAAAAGCATTTGACAAAATCCAACACCCAATTTTGATAAAAACTCTAAGCAAACTGGGCATAGAGGGATCATACCTCAACATTAAAAAAGCCTTATGTGACAAAACTACAGACAACATCATACTCAATGGGCAAAAACAATTACTCTAAGAAGAGGAACAAGACAGGGATGCCCACTCTCACCTCTTCTGTTCGACAGAGTACTGGTAGTGCTAGGCAATGCAGTCAGACAAGAAGAAGTCAAACAAGGCATGCTAAGTGGAAAAGAGGAAGTAAAACTGTCATAATTCGCAGATGGCATAGTATTGTCCATAGAAATACCTAAAGACTCCACCAAAAAAACTAGGAGATTTAATAAATGAATTTGGCAATGTAGCAGGGTACAAAATTAACACCCAGAATTCTATGGCTTTTTGATACACGGATAATGAACTCAGAAATAGAAACAAACAAACAAAAATGCCATTTAGCAGTGCAACAAAAATTTAAGAAACCTAGGAATAAACTTAACTGAGGAGGTAAATACCTGTTCTTGGAAAACTACAGGAAATTGAAAAAAAGTGATAGAGGAAGACTAAAGCAAATAGAAGAACATACCATATTCATGGTTTGGTACAATCAACATCATTAAAATGTTCATAGTACCCAAAGCAATGTACAGTTTTAATGTATTAACCATTAAAATGTCAATGGCGTATCTCACAGACCTAGAAAAAGTTTCCAAAAATTCCTATGAATTTAAGAAAAGACCCCAAATAGTTACAGCAATCTGGACAAAGAAGAACAAATTTGGAGGGATCACAATACCAGATATCAAGCTATACTACAAGCCACCATTCTCAGAACTGCCTCTTACTGGAACTAAAACAGACATAAAGACCAATGGGACAGAACAGAGAACATAGAAGTCGACCCTAACCATTATGCTCAATTAATATTTGACAAAGGGAGGCAAAAGCATAGAATGGAGTCATACAGTCTCTTCAATAATTGGTGGTGGAACCTGGATGGCAGTCAGGCCTAGGCAGGGCTGGGTAGGTGGGGCAGCGCAGGGCGGGGCAGGGCGCGGTGGGGCGGCTGCGCACTGGGCTAGGACTCTGCTGGCACAGGCACTGCACTGGAGACTCTTGCCCTTCCCGCGGGGTCTGGGGCCTCCCAGCAGGGCCCCATGGAGGACCTTAGCCTGGACAGCTGCAGAGAGGAGGACGCGGCGCCAGGCGCCAAGGGGTGGCCCGAACCCCAGGCGAGGGTGCACTTCCGCGTGACAAGGTTCATCATGGAGGCAGGTGTCAAGCTAGGGATGCAGTCCATTCCCCTCGCCACCGCCTGTGCCATTTACCATAAGTTCTTCTGCGAGATCAACCTGGACGCCTATGACCCCTACTTGGTCGCCATGTCTGCCCTTTACTTGGCTGGCAAAGTGGAAGAACAGCCCCTGCGAACCCGTGACATCATCAACGTGTCCAACAGGTACTTCCACCCAGGCAGCGAGCCCTTGGAGATGGACTCCGTAGTCTGGGTGATCCAGGACAGCATTGTGCAGTGCGAGCTCCTTGTGCTGCGGGTACTGCGCTTCCAAGTCTCCTTTCAGCACCCACACAGGTACCTGCTCCACTACCTGATTTCTCTCAAGAACTGGCTGAATCCTTACAGCTGGCAACGGACCCCCATCTCCGTCACTGCCTGGGCCCTGCTGCGGGACAGCTACCGCGGGGGGCTGTGCTTCCGGTTCCAGGCTCAGCACATAGCGGTGGCGGTGCTCCACCTGGCCCTGCAGGTCTATGGGGACCAGGTGCCCGCTGAGGCCATGGCCGAGAAGCCATGGTGGCAGGTGTTTAGTGGCGACCTTACCAAGCCAATCATTGATAACATTGTGTCAGATCTCACTCGCATTTATACCATGGACACAGAGATCCCCAAAGACAAGCCTGGGACACTCGGCTGCCAGGGGACAGCGCCACCACATCGCCCTGAGGGCCGGTCCCCAGAGCACTGGCGGGGAGGACTGGTTTTGTGCTGCTGGAGACAGGCCGGTGAAGGCGATGACATGCTGCCACTTTGATTCTCAGGCTTTGACTCTCCCTGGCAGCCAAGGTCCAGATGGGGATGGGCGCTGCACCTCCCGCGGGCAGGAGGGTGCCGCGGGCAGGAGGGTGCTGCGGGCAGCTCTGAGGCCTCTGGGTCTGCTTTTGTCCTTTGAAAGGACGCAGACTACAGCCGAGGTTTGCGATCAGTGGAAGGAAAATCAAAAGAACGGATGGGACTGGGCCCCAGGGGATTTTTTAAAAGGCCAGATTTAGAGAAAGTATGACTCAATTAACATAGAGGAAATTTTATTTTGTTTCATTGAAGATATTAGAAAGCCAAAATAAAAACATAATAATAATTGGTGTTGGACTTATAGCACAGATACATGCAAAAAAAATTAGTCTAGACCACCAACTTACACCATACACAAGTATAAATTGGGAATGAATAAAGGACTTAAAAGTAAGTGGGTAACCATGAAAATCTTAGAAGAAGCAAAATATCAGGTATCTGTCTCAGCAATACCTTTACTGATACAGTTCCTAGGGCAATGGAAACTGAGGAGAAAAGAAACAAATGGGACGACGTCAAATTAAAACACTTCTGCAGAGAAGAAGCGGCCAACAAATACAACAACAACAACAACAACAACAACAACAACAAAACAAGGAAGTCCACTGCCTGGGAGAAGATATTTGCCAATGTTATATCAGATAAGGACCTATTCTCCAAAATTCATACTGAACTCCTCCACTAAACAAAAGGAAGATCAACATTCCAATAAAAAACTGGGCACCACCACCACGAAGGCCCCTTCTGACTTATGGTGTCCCAGTTCCTGTGATGATTATTACAGCCACACAGGAGATGGGTATGATGGGGGCACGGCAATTACTGCAACAGCCGATGGGACACCCCTGTAAGAGGTCCTGAGTGTGGTGTTGGCAGGGATCACAGGATACACCATGTATGCAAGAGAGAGTGAATCATGCAGTACAGTAGCTCACCTGATTGGGCACTCGGGGAGTCAGAGGGGAAGCCCCTGTGACAGAAGAATTAGACACTGAAAATAAAAATGATAAGGTACAGACAATATTTTATTGTAAGGAATTTGGCTTCTGTTATTTAAGAATGACAAAAAGCAAATGGTAGGTTTGGGGGAAGGATCAAGAATTGTAGGTACCATTATGAAGTTTCAGGATTGGAGGCAAGGTTTGAATTGTACAAGGTTGCTTCCTAAGTGCTGATTTAAATTACAATATACTTAAATGTTTAAATTTTACATATTGTATTGTTAACATATTCAGAATATAAGCCCAACCAACAGACCAACAGAGGCAAGACACTGGGAGTGGGTGACAAGAACAAGAGACTAGAGATAGAGGAAGCCAGAGGGAAGGTCAGTAGAAAAAAAGAAAGAGACATATATATTAATTTTTGTAAAAACTTAAACACTAACATTACAAAAAAATTTCAGAAGAAAGTGTTCTGCAACATGGGATTTCTTGTCTGATTTTACTACAAACACAGAAAAGCAGTCTGTTTGGATGGTGAGTTATATTCATGGCCCTAAATTTCCCAGGGTGTCTATGACCATATGTGCATGAAGTCTTTGAAGTGAACTGCATACAAAATGAAGCAGTGTGTTATTTCCTCATGGCATGCTGCCCTGTTTTCCAGTTAGGGAGGGTAAACAAATGAGGTATTCTCCTTGGAAAACGTAAATGGATAAAAGGATTGAAGAACCTCTGACAAGGCTGCAAAACAAAGATTCCTCCAGCTCTGTGGCCCACACTTTGCCCCCTAAGATACTGATGAGGAGCAGGCCGATCCCACTGGCCCCAGGAGGAAGAGGAGACCCTGGGGAAATAGGAGATGGTGGTGAGCAGCAACAGGGCAATGTGGCATGGCAGCACAGCAGCCTAGGCCTCAGCATGAGGAAGATCCGCAGACACCTGTGGAAAGGAGTATAGGAAGAACATGTCATGGCAGCCCCTGTTGAGGGGCAGGTGGAAAGGCCTGAAGGTGCTGTGGGTGGCCTAGAGGGAGAGTTCAGAGGAGGGGCTGAGGTAAGCTGCTTTGACTCTGAGTGACAATGGACATGCACACTCTCTCCTCCTGCCTAAGCCCCCCTGCCTGAACTGAAATTGCACTGCCCTTGTTGTGCTGGTAGTTCCTGTCTCAGGCACACACCCTGCGGCCCTGGTGTTACAGGCTGTTTCCCTCCCAGCATCCAGGTGTCCCTGTGAGAGAAAAATAATGGCCCAGGAACCTGGCAGCACACCAGGGGAGAGCCCAGGCAGCCCCTCCTCACCCGTCCTGTCCACTCACTACGGGCCATCATCCTCTCATAGTACTTCAGGGGATTGAGCCACAGGTCCTTGCTGATGATCTGGTAGGGCAAACAGACCTGGGTTAGGAGAGCACAGGGACCAGAATAGAATCCCAAGCAGCAGGCGGACACAGGAAGCTGTATGCTGGCATGGCCAGTGACATCCCACCTCAGCAATCCTGCCAGATGCTGTCACACTGTGGTCAGAGAACCAGTAGAAGAAGCTGGCGCTGCTGTCCTAGAGCCTGTGGCTGTAGACTTCTCGTTCACAATGCTGGTACCACTGAATGGGAGTGGCACGGGACAACCTGTATCCTGCAGGAGAGGGGTATGTGAAGCTGGGTACATCGCCCTCCATCCCTGCCCACCACCAGCTGCAACCCATGCAGGCAGCCTCCTTTTACCTGTGAGGGTGATGAGATACTCCTTCACAATCACATGGTTGCGGAAGTAGGGGTTGCTGCGGAAGTACAGGCTAATGGTGCAGCAACCACAGGGATGCCTGACTTCCCTCACCTGCAGAAGGAAAGTGGATCCAGGGAGTGAAATCGCAGCCCAGTGCTGCCGCCTGTAGCTGTTTTCAGGGACAGGCCATTTCCCCACCTGCCCTCCACTACTCCTTGGAGCAGGTGCACTTACCTTCAAATCAATCACATGGCCGAGCATATTTTCATCTTGGACGCTGGTCATGGCCAACAACTCTGGGTGGTTGACAAACTGCTTTGGGTCAAGGAGCCTGCAACCTGGGAGCTGGGCATGGACCAGCTAGAAAGAGCAGCCTGGCCTGGCCTCTCCTTCCCTTAAGGCCACTCCTTCTCCATCAAGGGCAGAAAGGGGCACAGCACCACTCTGTTTCCTGACAGACCCTGATGCCCACCAGATTGTTTTGTGCTGAGGGCTTGACAGGCTACACATCACCCATTCGTGCTTCTGACTGAGGAACTGGACATAGAGACGGCCTGAAAGGCAGCGTTAGTTAGTCCCAGAACAGCCCGGGCAACACAGCCCTGTCTGTGGGCATCAGCCCCTGGTGTATGCGTGCCTCTGCCTTGGAGCTCTGTCCCTGGATCCCCTGGTAATGCTTCTCTGGTGCCTGTATAAGACAGAGGGTGTCTCCAGGATCCTGGGCCAGACCGGGGCGCACTGCCCCTAGCTTGTCCTCAATGTTCTTTTCTATGGGAACCATCCCCGCTTAAAACGTTCTCCTGCTCTGTCCCATGCTCCTTGTGATCCTGCTCCTCTACCCTCAAGGATACAGCTGTGAGCCAGAACCCAGGGATGCGCCGGATATTGAGGCTTCTCCGTTTGAAATAGGGCTTGAGCCTCTGCCGAGTCCTGCACCTGAGCGGAGAGAAGGCACTGCTGGCTTGCTCGTTCATGGGCTCCATCTCCAATTGAAGGGGCTGGAGCACCTCCAGAGGGGACCAGGTTAACTTGGCCCCGGGCCCTGACTGGGCCTGCTCCTGCTGCACTGGCTCCTCTTCTTCTGGCTTTGCTTTGGCCTTGGACTGAGGCTCCACCTCTCCCACCTGTTCCACTGCCTCCATGGTGCACTTCCCCTCCCCCTGCAGGACAAACTGCTCCCCTGCAATTAATTGCTCCTCCATCCACCCCTCCTCCTGGTGGTCACTCCCTTGTGGGTCACCTGGAGCATGTGCCTCCAGCCTCAGCTCTTCACTCACCACCTCCTCCTGCCTCCCCACTTGTAGATCTGGGAAAACCTCCTCACCTGCCCACTTGGCCTGCCATGGCACCACCTGCAGAAGGCCCTCTGTCCACAGGATAAACTGAGCCTGTGCCTGGAACTCCTCCCCCAGGCCTTCCTTGTCTTCCCCTTGCTCCTCACTCTGGGTTCCCTGCTGCACCTCCCTCTCCTCTCCCTGCACACACTGCTCTGCAGCCACCCAGTCCTCCCCTCTCCCGCACTCAAGATCAAGCCCAACATCCTGGCCTGTGTCCAACCTCAGCTCCAGGGTCTCAGCCTCCCCCACCTGCATGAAGTCCTCCCACTCCAGCACCAAAGCTGCCCTCTGAACTTCCTTTGCCCTTGGGTCCTGGGTATAACCACTTCCCTGCACCGAGGTGAAGCTAAAAGCCTCCTGGATCATCCTGCTTGCCCTGTCCTTCCTGGTGCAATGGCCCTGGGGAGCCCTGTGAATCCTCAGGTGCCCTGCAGCTGAAGGCCCCCTAGTGGAACTGAGAGGAAGCGCGCTGCCCCCAGGAGCCCCTCAGTCTACCAACACAGCCTGACTCTGGATGCCCCCTGGCTCTGAGACTGGTGCTGTGAAGGAGCAGGTGGTGCAGAGCCTGCTGAGTCCAGGCAAGGTGCTTGCTCACTGGTGCATGCAACCAGGCCCTGGTGTGCTGAGTGTGGGCACAGTGGGCTCATGCACAGGCGCTGGTCATGTGAGCATGTGATACAGAAGGCACCTAGCCAGGCCCAGCCTGCTGTTTCTGGGTGGGCTCCTCAAAAGCCTCCTCCAATCACGGACGGGGCAGTGGGTGTCACCCTGCGCAACCTCGCCCCTCACTCAAAGCTCTGGTGTAGGTAGATGGTAACTCGGAGGTATCCTCTTATCTCTTCATTAGCCAGAAAACACAGATTTTGCAAGCTTAGAATCTTGACCTGACCGAAAAGAAGGAAGAAATGGTGGAACTTGAAAATGACTTCAGGTTTTCTCACTGTGCTGAATGAAGTCAAACACTGCTGCAGTGAAATATTTTACCCGTTGTTCTCCCCGCATGAACTACAATAATAATGTGCTTTGTGTTGACATTTACTGCTGTGTTGCTGACAATTACCTGGAAGAGAAGTTAAGGTGATTCAATGGGTTGGAAAAAGTTGAGCTAAATCAGAAAGCAGGTCTAATTAAGCAAGTTTATTCTCTATCAATCTAAAGACACACACACACACACACACACACACACACACACACACACACACATTTATATGGCTAAGGTGACTCGTGCATGTGCCATACGTTTGAAGCTCTTGCTGGCGCCATTTGCATGCATGTGTTTCAAATCGTCATTGTCAATCTGAATTTGGTTGACACTGCTATTATAGAGAAAGGGCAAATAGCCGTACTAAAATATTTCTTCTAATTAATCTCCTTTCAATGGGCACAAATCCATGCACCTGGCCACTGGTATTCTAATAGTGGCAAGATATGATCCGTGACTACTAATATTCTATTGGGCCAGGACATGCCAAATTGGTCACACATATCTATATATATAAAAGCGTAAGCGACATTGTGAGTGGTTGGTACGATGCACACCGACCACCAGGACGCAGACGCTCAACACAGGAGCTTCCCCCAGGTGGTCAAGGCTCTCCCACAGCGAGAGCATCACTCAGCCAGAAGGCGGGCTAATGGCTGGAAAGTGCAGTTGTGACAGCAAGAGCCTCTGCTGCCTATGTGCCTATGTGACAAGGCTACGAAGCAGTGGTGGCAGGTGGAGTGGGGCTTGGATGAGCGGGAACAGAGCACCTGGCTCCCGCTTGGGCTACTGTCCGGCTGCCTGCCGTTTCGTGCATTGCTAAATCCCTCAGGAGGTGTCAGACCTAACCTGGCAGTCCCACATCTCCCAAGGGGTCCCAGATTGCGTGAGGGTGCAGACCAGGCTGTGGGACACCACCGGTGCTTGAATTTCGTTGACCGGGCTTCTAGTCATTGTATTATTTATCACCGATTTAGCATGGTTCTCTTCTAATGCTGAATAATTTAAAGGTATAACCTGAATTTTGGTAATGATGGCCATTGAGATTTTACTGCTCTTTAGCGGTATTATTTAATGGCTTATATGAAGGGCACTAATCTCCCACAAAATATGAGAAATATTACATGTCCCACAAACAGTACTATGCTTCAGTGATAATTCTTTCCACTAATGCTCCTAAATGAGCCTTTCACTAATTTTCTTTGCTCACTAGCTCATCCAAAATTGAAATGGGAAGGCTGCTTGTCTATATTCAAGTGCAGAGGCATATTCTTCTTAACTACACTGATGCTATCAATACTTTCAATTTTCCAACATAATTTATAGTGAGGGTCTCTATGTTAGACTTTAAAACATCTCTTTACTAATATGAATAAGTCACTTTTACCTTATTTCTTCACAACTATGTGCACACTCTGATTTAGCAACTTTCAATGCCTGACTCAAGTGTCCCTTTCCACCCTTCTTTTCATTAAAAACAGGCCATCTGAATCCACACTGATCACTTTTCAGCCTGTTGTGATAATTCAGACATTCCTTGGGTTACGTTGGTCTCGAAGTACATAAGTTTTGTGGTTACGTTGCCATTCCCCATTTATTTATTAAAAAAAAAAGTTTGATATTTCTACGTATGTACATATGTGCTTTATATTTTCTTATTATTCATTTACCACAAGAAAGGTCAGCAATTGTTATCTTTCTTCTAATTTTTTTTTTTTTTTACTGTTGCACACCATTACTGCAGTGTATGTGTGCTCCATGTGAGTGACATATGTGCTTATGTAGGTGGGTTCTGACTTACGCGATTATTGCATTACATCCCACTGCAGGAACGCGTCAACAATGTAACGCGAGGAACTACTGTACTTGTATCCTATTGATTAAGATGTAGTTATTTGGTCTCCATATTTCTTCAATAAGTATATGGTTGTAGGAAGTACAAATTATATCTTTATATATTAATGTGTTAATTAGAATTTTCACTCAATAAAAATAAATGCCTTGTCCTTACAAAAAGATCTGGCCTTATAATTGAATGGCCTAATACATATTAGAGTAGGGCACGACTACCAAAGTTTCTCAGAAGAACACGGGTTGAAATGAAGAGTATATTCTGCCTACCCCTACTCGAAACAAGAGCCTTAGTTGAGCTCCATCATGATCCAAACAGAAACAGAAACAGTAAGAGACATGGCAGGTTTCTGTTACTATATGCCTACTGAGCATGCCTCAGTGCACATTTCCTGACGGTGCTATTGATCAGAAGGTGCACTCACAGGACATTAGGGCCTTCATGCACAAATCCATCCTGAAACCACATGAAAAGGAGCGTATTGGACAAGAATGTTAGCAGGGACTTTACAATGCAGAGGGATTCTGAAGAAGATTGAAAAATGTGGCAGAACCCTAGTCAGTTGGGAACAGTGGACAGATCACCGACCTTCATACTGAAGGGCCCAGTTTCGATTCAGGTCAAGGCCACTTGCCTGAGTGTCGGCTCAATCTCCAGTCTGGGGCTTGCAGGAGCGAGCTGATCAATGAATCGCTCTCATGACTGATGTTTCTA
Organism: Myotis nattereri; assembly: GCF_964212035.1. Classification (NCBI taxonomy): domain Eukaryota; kingdom Metazoa; phylum Chordata; class Mammalia; order Chiroptera; family Vespertilionidae; genus Myotis; species Myotis nattereri. The sequence goes on from NC_138094.1 coordinate 4,987,454, forward strand.
ACTCTCACTTGCTCTCTGTTTCTCTCTGAGATAAATAAAAATATATTTAAAAGAATGGTGTCAGAATAAGTGGATGCTACAGGGACATGCTCCCAGGAACAAACTGATATTCCAACTAAAATACAGAACAACTTCCTGAATAATCAATGGAAAACTCACAGGAGAGAACCCTGACACCGAGGACCGAAGGTGGAGGCCACTTAGACACTGGTAGGAGGAGAGGAGGCTTGAAGGGGCAGGCCTGACACCCACAGAAAGCAACTGAAGTCTCGGAGAGATATCTCAGCTGTGGAGGACTGCCATTGAGAAATCTGGGTCCAATCCCCAAGCTGGGCCTCCTAGCAGAGAGCACCAGAACTGAGGAGGGTACCCATATAACCTGTGGATGTGAATAGCAGCAGGGCACTGTCTGCCAGGGAGAGACAGCTAGAAATTCAGGTATCCTCTTAAAGAGCCAGCGCACAAATTTCCCTGTGGAGCCACACACCTTGTGCCCTGGCAAAGGGAGGGTGAAGTGGACTGGAGCTGTGAGGGTAAAAGCCAGAACTGGGGAGTCAAGGGTTCCAGCACAGAAGACAGACACTTCAAGCTTCCTGGGAGGAGTCATTTCCTCATGCAGCAGAGAAAATCTTTCCCATGCAGACATTTGCCTTTCCTGGAGGGGAGACAATTAACACACACTACTGGGAAACACCTTCCCCTGAGGACACTTAAGAGATTATAAATAATAACTAACCTCCACACAGAGGCAACTGCCCCACCCTGTTGAAACAAACTCTTGCTATAACCTGAGGACCATTGCCTTGGAGGCAAGTTAAGTTGGAATCCTATCAGTCTATAGACAGAGGAGGTCTCTGGAGGCTTTGAGTCTTTGTCTGACCTAATTAGTCAGAAACATCCTTTAACAATGTTCTGCACTAGAGACTGATAAGCAGACAGGTCTACCTAACTTGTCACCACAAACCCACACAGAAAGCCAGAAAGAGGAAATAAATAAACAATCCTCAAATGAGAGAACTGGAGAATTCTCCAGATAGAGAGAGAGATGAAGCACAGAGAAGACATTTATCTGAATCTGACTTTAGAGTTATGAAGGAAAAAGAGCTCAACAGCATGAAAAAAGATATAGTGACTATGAAAAGAAGAACAGTCCTAGATATAAAATGACATAATACAAATAAAGAACATATTAGAAGGAATAGGCAGATATTAGGGAAAGCTGAGGATCCAATCACTGATTTAGAACAGAGTTAAAAATATCATCCAATAAAAAAAAGACAGAAAAATTAAGATTTAAAACAAACAAACAAACAGGAGGACCACTTACATAACAGTATTAGAATAGCCAGTGTGCCAAAAGAGGCAGGAGGGGAGAAAGGCATAGAGAAGGTCTTTGAAGAAACAATGGCAGAACACTTACCTAACCTGGTAAAGGAAAATCCCACACAAGATCAAGAGCCAAAGAGAACCCCAGAGAAGAAGTACCCAAACAAACCCGTGACCAGACATATCATAATTAAAATGCCAAAAATTAAAGACAAAGAGAGAATCTTCAAGGCAGTAAGATAAAAGAAAACTGTTAGCTATGAAGGAGTTCCCAGAAGGCTGACTCCTGATCTCTCATCAGAAACTCTACAGGCCAGAAGAAGATGGCATGAAGTACTCAAGTTAATGGAAAGTAAGGATCTGAGGCCAAGATTACTATATCTGGCAATTCTTTCATTCAAAATAGACGGTCAAATACAGAGCTTCCTAGACAGAAAAAGGCTGAAGGAGTACATCCTCTCCAAGCCAGCTTTACAAGAAATGCTACAGAGATTGCTGTAATGAGAAGGAGAAACAGAGACAGAAACTTAGCCACAGAGAAACGAAATGGAAATAAATAAATAAATACCTATGAATAATAACCCTAAATGTAAATAGGTCAATGCTCCAATCTAAAGGTGTAGTGGAGCAAAATGGATACAGAAACATGATGCAAGTATATGCTGTCTACAGGAGCACCATCTCAAAACAAAAGACACACACAGGATGAGAGTGAAGGAATGGGAAAAATTTCCATGCAAATGGAAAAGAAAAAAAAGGCCGAAGTAACAATATGCATATCAGACAAAATAGACTTTAAAATAAAGGCCATCACAAGAGACATAAAGGTCACTGCATGATACTAAAGGGACCAACCAACAAGACGATATAATCCTAGTAATCATATATTCAGCCAACATAGGAGCACCTCAATATATATATGTCTCAAACAAACAAACAAAAAATCAAAACAAACAAAAATTCTAGAAGACTTTAACAGAGAGTGTGACAAAAGGACAGTCACAGTAAGGGACATTTATCACCCCTCTGACATCACTGGATAGATCTTCCATATGAAAAAATAACAAGGATGCAGAGCCTCTAAAGGACACACTGGATCCATTAGATTTAAGTGACATTTTAGAATAGCGGTTCTCAACCTGTGGGTTGCGACCCCTTTGTGGGTCGAATGGCCCTTTCACAGGAGTCGCCTAAGTAAAGGGTGTCCCACAATTCACGCAAGAAGTAATTTTGATAGAAAACAAGGTTTATAATTAAAAACTGTACATTTTTATTGATTCATAAAGAAAGTAAAAGAACTGCACTTGGAAAACTACAGGACATTGAAATGGAGATAAAGATATCAACCAATGGATTCATATACCATGTTGAAGGGTTGGTAGACTTAACTTCATTAACATGTCCATACTACCCAAAGCAATCTATAGATTCATTGTGATCTCCATTAATATACCAACAGAATATTTCACAGACACAAAAAAAATCCTCGAAAAAATTCAAATGGAGTAAAAATAGTCTGAGCAATCCTGAGGAAGAAGAAAAAAGTTGGTGGGCTCACAATACCAGATATTAAGCTATATTATAAAGCCACCATTCTCAAAACTGCCTGCTACTGGCACTAGAAAAGACATATCCTCCACTGAAACAGAACAGAGAACCCAGAAGTGGACCCAAGTCATTACGCTCTATTATTAATTTACAAAGGAGGCAAGAGCATACAATGGAGTCAAGACAGTCTCTTCAATAAATGTTAGGTAAATTAGAAAGATACATGCAAAATAATGAAACTAGACCACCAACTTACACCATTCACAAAAATAAACTCAGAATGGATGGACTTCAACATCAGATGAGAATCTATAAAAAAAAAAAAAACTTATAAGATTGCCTATGTAGCAATATATCAGATGTCTTCGCAGTATCTTTATTGATACAGCTCCAAAGGCAATGCACACAAAGGGGAAAATAAACAAATGGACTATGTCAAAATAAAAAACTTCTGCGCAGCAAACAAAATCCCGAAGAAAACAACCAGAAAGCCCACTGCATAGGGAGAACATATTTGCCAATGGTATCTCGGATAAGTTTTGAATCTCCAAAGTTTTCAGGGAACTCACACAAATTAACAATAGGAAGATAAACAATCCAATCAAAACATGGGCAAAGGACCTAAATTAACACTTTTTAAAAGGAGACCTATAAAAGGCCAAGAGACATACGAAAAATGCTCAAAGGCACGAACAGTCCAAGAGATGCAAATCAAAACGACAATGAGGTACCATCCACACCTGTCAGAATTGCTGTCAGAAAAAAATCAACAAACCACAAGTGCTGGTGAGGATGCAGAGACAAAGCAACCCTTGTGCACTGCTGGTGGGAATGCAGACTGCTGCAACCACTGTGGAAAACCATATAGAGTTTGCTTTAAAAATTAGAAATGGAGCTCCCCTTTGACCCAGTGTTCTCTCTTCTAGGTATATATCCCAAGAAATGAGAAAGGCCAATCAGGAAAGATATATGCAACTGTATGTTCATACCAGCCCAATTTACAATAGCTAAGATTTGGAAACAGTCTAAATGCCCATTAGCAGATGCACAGATGAAAAAACTGTGATACATCTATACAATGGAATACTCTACTGCTGTAACAAAGAATGAACTCTTATAATTTGAAACAGCATGGATGGACTTGGAGAGCATTACACTAAGCAAATTAAGCCAGTCAGAGGACGATAAATATCACATTATCTCACTCATTTGTGGAATATAATGAACAACATTAGCTGATGAACAACAAGACATCCAGACACAAAGAAGCACTGATCACACTGTCAAACCTCAGAGTAAAGTGCTTGAGGCAAAGACCACAGTAGTATGTGTGTGTGTATATGTGTGTGTGTGTGTGTGTGTGTGTGTGTGTGTGTGTGTGTGTATGGAGGGCTAATGAACTTTAATATTCAGGAGGGCTGAAAATCAGCAGTATATTACACGGCTGTTGGCAAAATGGCTGAAGGGAATCTTGCTAACCTGATGATTAAACCTTACAACTGATATGCCTGTCTGCTTTGCTAAAGGGCATATATGAGAAACCTACAGCCAAGTAAATGAAAGCTGATGGGTGCTGCATTTCAGAGAGCCTCTCCCCAAGAGAAAAAGGTCTCCGCCTGGCTCCCCAATGCCTTCTAAATTTATAGTTGTTGTCTAGTGTATTCATTTGTGTGCAGCTCCTTTCCCAGATCCTGAATCATTGCAGCAAAAGGTTGCAACATTCTGGCGCCCAATATGGGACATCTGGAGAAGAAGTCTCACCAGAACAAAAAAAGAAGACTGTCAAGGGCATGTACCTTGGTTGCGGGGACATACCCAGTGGGGACTGTGCAGGAGGCAGCTGATTGATGTTTCTCTCTCATTGATGTTTCTAACTCTCTATCGCTCTCCCTTCCTCTCTGTTAAAAATCAATAAAAATATCTTTAAAAAAAACACAAAAAAACTCATTCAAGCATTAAATCTCACCATTAATAAGACACGATAAGTAAAAAGATAGTTTTACTTAATCTGCATGCATTACAGCATTGGCCAGCATATCTCTCTCCTATTGGTATTTCCGAAAAGAAACCAAGTTTGTAGCACTATTTAAAAGAAAGAAAAAGGCTTTTAAAAGAAACTCCATAACTGTGGCCTAGAAATTTCTCTGGAAGAAGAAACGGAAGGAGATTCCCTTCAAATATCTAGAAAACTGCATATAAAAATAAATGTATCAGGCCTCAAAAAGAAAACAATTTGCATTATGCTTTCCTAAAAAAAAATTATGTCAATATACTCAAAGACTGATAGCAGAAATCCAATTAGTGTCATTTACTGTCCCCACCCAATAAGAAAGGAAGATAGGAAATAAGCCTTGTTTTAGCCTGATTTAAATTAGCAAATGGAAATAAAAGAATATTCAGGGGAACATAGTTGGAATAGGCAGAAACCTATTCCTGGAGAAGTCACTGTTTTTACTGATAGTTCATCTCATGGTAAAGCTGCTTATACTGCAATGAATTCAGACCAAGCCATGCAGACCAGTCACACTTCTGTGCAAAGAATCAAACTAGAAACGACCAAGGCTGACTTGCAGGATTTCCAAAAGCCTCTTCATATTCTCTCTTTATCTACTTATGCTGCTGGCTTGGTAAACAGAACTGCAACTACTCAATTTAAATGGCTCAGTGACCGAAGCCTTTCTATACTATTTGAACAAGTCCTGGTCCTTTAACAAAAGGAAATGAATATGCCTGTCAGTTATTTTATTAAGCAAGTCACAGAATTTCACAAGCTTTTACATCAGCCTGCCAAAATATTGTACAGCCGGCAAAACAGATTATGAAGAAATGCCCTCCTTGCATGTTACATCTACTACAAGGGCTCTAAAATCCCAACTTGGAAAACAAAAGTGGCGGAATAGTGAAGACATCTCTTGTAAGTAGACCACACCAAGCCTTAATTACTTTAAATTTTACCCTTGTAATGCTGATGGCAAGACACCCATAGAATTACACTGGTGTCAGAATAAGCCAAAGCAAAATGGTCTGGTTAAATGGAAAGGTACCGAATCTGGTTTAAGGAAGGGTCCCTTTATTAATCTTTGGTCAAGGATATGCTTGTGTATTTCCACAAAATTCCTCCAAGCCTGTGTGGATTCCTGCAACATGATTCTGAGAGAGGAACTGACCAGACTACTCCAACTACAGATAGCAGTGCCCCAAGCAACATGCTGAGGAGACAGAGGAGAAACATCTAGAGATGGGGGATGGTGACCATGCCTTGCCACGCTAGCAGTCATCAGCTGTGCCTAGGTGCCGGTGGCTCTTGACAAAGCCCAAAGAGGTCAGACCTGCATTGTCATTTCTCACCGTTTGCCCACCATCCAGAACTCGAACATCATTGCTGTCATGTCACAAGGGAACAGTGACTAGAAAGGGACCCATAAAGAACTGATAGCCCAAAAAGAAGCCTACTATGGACAAATTCCTTAAATACCTGAAAACGATATTTAAAAGGACATGAAAGAACTCAATCCTTTTCATTGAATCTCCTTACATTTGCTTTTTAGAATAACCAATATTGTCTCTCTTTCTTGTTCTTCTATGTTTTCTTCCAGTCTGAAGAAGCAGAATCACAAGTCTTAAAAGGATCTGAGCCCAGAAGATGGCATACACCTTGCTAAATTAATTAAGAAAACAAACAGGGGGAAATGATGGGGTAAAGACCAAAAGTAGTTAACATATCAATGGGAGAAGTCCCACAGAAGGCGAATGGACTTTGATGTTCAGCATGGCAGAAAATCAGCATTTTGTTATCCTGTTGTGGGAAAAATGGCTGAAGGCAACCTCCTAACATGAAAATTCTTCTATTGTTTACCAAACTTTACCATTGATATGCCTGTTTGCTTTGCTAAAGGACAAATGTGTATTCAAGTAAATAAAAGCTGTTTTGTCCTGGGCTTCAGAGTGTCTCTCCATTAGAGAAAAAAGCCCACAGTACACAAAAAGAAAGAGATAATAAAGGTAAGGTCAGAACAGAAATAAATGACGTAGGGATGAAAAAAAAATAATATAAAAGATCAATGAAACCAAGTGCTGATTCTTGGAAAGAATAAACAACATTGATGAACCTCTAGTCAGGCTCAGAAAGAAACGAAGAGAGAGCACCCAAATAAACAAAAACAGAAATGAGAGAGGTGAAGTAACAAACGACCCCACAGATATACAAAGGATTATAAAAAATTACAATGAACAACTCTACTACAACAAACTGGACGAGCTCAATAAAATGGACACATTCCTACAAAAAGACAAGCTTTCAAAACTCAATCAGGAAGAAGCAAAAATCCTGAACAGACCGATAAATACTGATAAAATTGACACAGTAATCAAAAAGCTTCCAAAAAACAAAAGCTCTGGACCAGATGGCTTCACAGGGGAGTTTTACCAAACATTCAAAGAAGAAGGAAAACCAAACTTTCTCACACTATTTCAAATATTTCAAGAGGATGGCATACTTCCAAGCTCTTTTTAAGAAGCCAGCATTACCATAATCGCAAAGCCAGAAAAAGACACTACAAAGAAAGTGACTTACAGGCCAATATTCCAGATGAACATTAATGCTGCAATCCTCAACTAAATTCAGCAAACTGGATTCAGCATTGCATTAGAAAGATCATACACCATGACCAAGTGGGATTTATTCCAGGGATGCAAGGATGGTACAAAATCTGCAAATCAATGAACGTGAAACATCACATAAACTATTTGAGGGAGAAAAACCACACAATCATATCAATTGGTGCAGAAAAGGCATGTGACCAAGTGCAACAGCCTTTTCTGATAAAAACACTCAGCAAAGTAGGAATAGCAGAATCATCCTTCCACATAATAAAAGCCTTATATGACAAACATACAGCCAACAACATACTCAAAGTGCAAAACAAAAACCATTTCCCTCTAGGACAGGAACAAGAAAGGGACGCCCACTTTCATCACCCCTGTTCAACACAGTACTGGACGTCCTAGTCAGTGCGATCACACAAGAAAAAGAAATAAATGGTTCCCAAACTGGAAAAGAAGAAGTAAATTGTCATTATTTGCAGATGACATGATACTGTACATAGAAAACCACAAACACTCCTTCAAAAATTTAATAAACTTAGTAAATGAATTTGGCAATGCAGCAGACTACAAAATTAACGCCAAGAAATATATGGCATTTTTACACACCAATAGTGAACTTACAGAAAAGGAGATTGAAAAAAGAATCCTATGTATCATCCCACCAAAAAAATTAAGACACCTAGGAATAAATTTAGCTAAGGACGTAAAAGACCTACACTCAGAAAAGAAGATGTTGAAAAAAGAGATAGAGGAAGACATAAACAGATGGAACGACATACCTTGTTCATGGATTGGTAGAAACAACCTCATTAAAATGGCTATACTACCCAAAGCAATCTATACGTTCAATGCACTCAGCATTAAAACACCAACAGCATATTTCACAGACCTAGAATGAACTCTCCAAAAATCCATCTGTAATTAAAAAAAAGACCCTGAGCCCAAACAGGTTTGGCTCAGTGGATAGAGCGTCGGCCTCCGGACTGAAAGGTGCCTGGTTCGATTCCGATCAAGGGCATGTACCTTGGTTGGGGGCACATATCAAGTAGGGGGTGTGCAGGAGGAGGCTGATCTATGTTTCTCTCTCATTGATGTTTCTAACTCTCTATCCCTCTCCTTTACTCTCTGTAAAAAATCAATAAAATATATTTAAAAAACAAACAAACCCCAAAGAGCTGCAGCGATCCTGAGAAAGAAGAACAAAGTAGGAGGGATCTCAGTACCAGATATCAAGCTGTTTTACAAAGCCACTGTTCTCAAAACTGCCTGACACTGGCACAAGAATAGACACATAGGCCAATGCAATAGAACAGAGAACCCAGAAACCAATCCAAACCAATAAGCTCAATTAATATTTGACAAAGGAGGCCAAAACATACAATGGAGTTAAGACAGTCTCTTCAATAAATGGTGCTGGGAAATTTGGTCAGACACATGCAGAAAATGAAACTAGGCCACCAACTTACACCATGCACAATAATAAGGTCAAAATGGATAATGACTTAAACAGAAAGCTGGAAACCAGAAAAATATATAGAGGAATCCATAGGCAGCAGAGTCTCAGATATATGCTGAAGCAATCTCTTCACCAACGCAGCTCCTGGGGCAATGGAAAATAAAGTTAAAGCAAACAAATGGGACAACATCAAAATAAAAGGCTTCTTCATAGCAAAAGAAACCATCAACAAGACAACAACAAAGCCCACTGCATGGGAGAACATATTTGCCAATGTTCTCTCTGATAAGGGTTTCATCTCCAACATTTACAGGGAACTCATACAACTTAACAAAAGGAAGATAAACAACCCAATCACAAAAATGGGCAACGGACCTAAATAGATACTTTTCCAGAGAGGACAAAAGGAAGGCCAAGAGACACATTAAAACATGCTCAGAGTCACTGATCACCCAAGAGACGCAAATCAAAAGGACAAGGAGGTACTACCTCACAGCTGTCAGAATGGCTATCACCAACAAATCAACAAAGGGCGAGTGCTGGTGAGGATGGGGAGAAAAAGGAACCCTCCTTCACTGCTGGTGGGAATGCAGACTGGTGCAGCCACTATGGAGAAGAGTATGGAGTTTCCTCAAAAAACTAAAAACGGAACTCCCATTTGACGCACTGATCCCACTTCTAGGAATATATCCCAGGAACCTAGAATTACCAATCTGTAAGGATGCATGCTCCTCTATGTTCACTGCAGCACAATTTACAATAGCTAAGATTTGGAAACAGCCTAAGTGCTGGTCAGCAGATGAGTGGGTTAAACAGCCGTGGTACATCTACACACTGGCATAGTATGCTGCCACAAAAAAGGAAGGGGCACTGACCATGTGCAACAGCATGGATGGAGCTGGACAGCATTATGCTAAGCAAATCTAGTCAGTCAGTCAGTCCGAGAAAGAGAAATATCACATGACCTCACTCATCTGTGGATTATAATGAACAACATAACCAATGAACAAAAACAGATCCAGAGACAGAGAAGCATGGATCAGACCATCACCCTCAGAGTGAAGGTAGGGGAGGGTGGGGCTACGGGGGAGAGATCAACCAAAGGACTTGTATGCATGCCTATAAGCCTAGCCAATGGACGCAGACAGCAGGGGGTGAGCGTGAGGGCATGCTTGCGGGGTGGGGGTGGGGGTGTGGGGGTAGTGGGGGATAAGAACACACATGTAATACCTTAATCAGTAGTAGGAATGAAAAGGAACCCAGGAACATATCATCAGGTGAGAATTCACACACTCACACTCACGCACACTCAGGCACCCGCACACTCACGCCAGGAGAGGGCTCTGCCGCTCTCAGTGGGAATCACCTCTTATCTCCCAGCCTCACCACCGCTTTCTCACCAGCTGAACCAGAGGACAATGATGAGTGACGGCCCTGGTGCTCTGCGGAAAGCGACCTGTCCCTCCCGGACACTTCCCACCGTCCAGCAGCCTCTTTTCGGCCCCCTCTCTGTCCCCCACGCCCTGAGCAGGGCTGGGCTGGCCTGAGAGCCCACAGACTTGAGGACCCAGATCCCGGGGGAGTTGGCGCCGGGGGTTGTGGGGGCCCCCAAGGTCAACTGCAAACTCGGCCAGCTGAGGTCACACAATAAAGGACAAAGCCAGAGTTCCATGAATTCTTGCGTGTAAGTCCCCTCAGCGAGCTCCCACTCTGGCGCAGCAAGCGGCAGGCCTCACGCCAGCGAGCCAGGTTTGGACCTCAGGCCTTCACTCCAACCAGGTGGGAACTCATTTCCAGATGGAAAAAGCCGACTCGGGAAGGGCTGGGGGTAGCCAGTGACTAGAGCAAGTTCACCCCTGGAGACAGCATGTTCACCCCCGGAGACAGCATGAACCCAGAGTGTGCTCTTACCTTTTCCACAGGCCGTGCTCCTCACCACGTGGACTCCTGCACAGCAGGGACGCTGAGGGAAGGAAGAGGTGGGGGGCTGCACCTGGCAAGCTTCCTGGGGCTGCGCCCTGGTTCCTGCCAGGGCGAAATCTCGAGGGATCACGAGATCAGGAACAAACCAAGATCAGGTGGCCGGAGGGGGGGGCGTGTTTTAACAGGCCCAGAGAAGGTGGGGACAGGGGCGCCTGTGCCACACCCACCAGGCTGCAAGGGTTGGCAGAGGGTGGGGGACTGTCAGGGGGACCCTGTGCTTCCAGGCATGAGGGTGGGGGCGGTCCCGATGTGGAGGGAGAAACAGGAGGCCGCGACCCCCAGCTTACCTCCCACTCGCCACCCCTGGTCTGTGTTTCTGGGGACCCCTTTCCCTCTGTGGTTGTGGCTGCCACTTACCTACCTTGTTCCCTGGGCCAGGCTTGGCGCCCCACTCCCACCCCACCGCAGCCCCCTGTCTAGAAAAGAGCGCCCTGCCCTGGGCTAGCCCACTGTCCCTACTGTCTGGATGGGGACATTTTAGTAACTCCCGGGGCAGAGGAGAGCTGGCCAGATGCAATTACATTGTCTCTCTCCACAGGTGCCCTCCTCAGTCTACCCCTGGGGTTGGGTCATCAGAGCTCTTTGACAAGCCCCGAATACAGCCTTTGCTCTGCTCACCTCCCCTAAGCCTTCAGGTGATGGCAGCCTCCCTGCCTTCCTGCCCCCTCAGGAAGGGGTTCTCCTCTCACCAACAAATCCCTTTGGCAAAGTCACACCTGGGCCTGAAAGCAGAAGGAGTGGGCAGGAGGCTCCTGAGGAGGAGCAGGCCAACAAAGCTGAGGAGAGGTGGGGAGGCACCAGCCACAGCCTGGTGCTCAGGCTCTGGCAGAGCTGCCCCTTAGCAGAACCTTAACCCAGGGCTCTCCTCTCAGGTGGCGCCTCAAGGGGGCACAGGGGGCCTGGCATGCTCAGTCTGACAGGTTTTGCTGCCTGCTTTTCCATAGTCTCTTTAGGAGACAAAAGCCAGGCTTGTGAGGAGAGAGGGAGAGGGGAAGAGCAAAGCTGAGGCCCAGCCCTGTCATCCAAGCTGGCCTGAGGCATCTCCTGGGCGTCCTTGGAAATCAGCTTCTCTTAGTGAGGAAGGGCTTGTGATAAGAATAGAGCCGCAGTTGTTTAATCATTACTTACAAACTATAAATACGAGGCCCTGGGACACTGGAGGATGAAACAGGCTCTACTGAAAACAGGCTGCCTCCATGGCCCACTACTCAGAAAAGCATTGCATTTTGCGAAGAGACCAGGCACAGGACAGGCTTTGATTTGGCAGCTTTGCCGCACCCTGACCCCATCCTGTGGTCTTCCTCAGGAAGCCTGACCATTCCAATCTCATCCCAGGAAGGGGCTGAGCTGTTCCTAAAGTCTTGGAAGATTAGACACCTTGTGGTCAGCCTTTGAGCTCCTGAAGGGCAGATAGCAGGCCCTCCCCTCCCCTTTGCATGTGACACTTGCAGCTGGCAGCTACAGGTAGCTATCTTCTCCCCAAGAGGCTGAGACCCGAATTTCCAGGGTGAGGGACTGCTCTCCCCATACTGACCGCATCCTTGGATAAACACTCATTGTGTGGTTCAAACCTCTCTCTGCTTAACTTGGCTCAAGGAGTGACAGGCAGCCTCAGACACATTGTGCTGCCTTTCTCTTCCTCGCTCAGACTTGGGGAATATTCAGACTCTGCAAACTGTGAGACCTTATCTGAGAGAGAGAGTGGGCAGAGGACACTGTGTCCCTGTCATGCAGGTGACCCTGCATCTCTTCACCATAGGCTATGGGGAGGTCGTGGGGGCGGGGCGTAACAGCAGGGTGGTGAGGCTGGCTTCTTGTGTGTCCCTACCCTGCCATTCCTCCAGACGTTCCCCATGCCTATGAACTAGCAGAGTTTAAGGTTTCCAGCTACATAGATGGAGGAATGAGGACAAATGAGGCGACTGCTCTCAGCCCCAGTGGATCTGGGATTGTCACCTAGAGCAGAGCAGATAAAAAGCAGAAACAAACAAATAAACAAACAAGAACCAACTCTATTATTTTATACTAGAGGCCCGGTGCACAAAAATTGGTGCACTTCGGGGGAGGGGGATCCCTCAGTCCAGCCTGTGCCCTCCTGCAGTCTGGGACCCCTCGGGAGATAATGACCTGCTGGCTTAGGCCTGCTCCCGGGTGGCAGAGGGCAGGCCCAATCCCTAGGTTCAGCCCCTGGTCGGGCTCAGAGCAGGGCCGACTGGGGAGTTGGGGTGCCGCCTCCTGTCATGCACAGAGCAGGGCCTATTGGGGAGTTGGGGCGCCGCCCCCTGTCATGCACAGAGCTGCAGGGCGATCAGGGGTTTGGTCGCTCCCCCTGTCACGCTGATCCCATTGCTGGGAGGTCTCCTTGCTCCGCTGACCCCGGGGCCTGGACCCCTCTCGCTCCGCTGATCCCGGGGTCCTGAGGCCTCGCGGATCCGCTGATCCCAGGGGCTGGGAGGCCTCTCAGCTCTGCTGATAACCTGGACAGGGAGGCCTCTCGACTCCGCTGATAACCTGGACAGGGAGGCCTCTCGGCTCCGCTAATCCCAGGGGCCGGTAGGTCTATCAGCTCTGCTGATAACCTGGACAGGGAGGCCTCTTGGCTCCACTAATCCCAGGGGCAGGGATGCCTCTCAGCTCCACTGATAACCTGGAGAGGGAGGCCTCTCGGCTCCGCTGATCCCAGGGTCCTGAAGCATCTTGCTCTGCTGATCCCGGGGTCCTGAGACCTCTCAGCTCTGCTGATTCCAGGGCCGGGACTCCTCTAGGCTCCGCTGATCCCGGGGTCCTGAAGCCTCTTGCTCTGCTGATCCCGGGGTCCTGACGCCTCTTGGCTCCACTTATCCCCGGCCAGGAGGCCTGTCTGCTCCATTGTTCCCGGGGCCCTGTGGCCTCTCTGCCCTGCTGCTTCAGGGCTGTATGGCTTCGCTCAGCTTGCAGCCTGAGTATGCAAATTAACCGCCATCCTTTAGCCTCTATAATTAAAACATTGTATCATTTGGAGTTGTTGCTTCAGGAGCTCAGAGCCCCCCAGCTGCAGATGGGGAACCTTCGCATCCTCATGCTGGGGCAAGCAAGCCTCCCTGTTTGCATCAACTGCCTGGCTGCCGGCGGCCATGTTGGCTGCCAGTTAATTTGCATACCTCGCTGATTAGCAAATGGGAAGGGTAGCGGTCGTACGCCAATTACCATGTTTCTCTTTTATTTGTGTAGATTGGAACTACATATTCAGCCTAGCTCTCCCACCTCTTTCCTAGATGCATTTGGCAATTATTTGTCCTGGTGGGGTCTCCCCCATGGCCTGGGCTCTACTCCCTTCTTTCTCCTCAGGACACATGTGACCATTCCCAAGGCAAGTTCATGTGGGTGCCTGGACTGACGCCTCTCCCTCCCCTCCAGGTTCACCTGAGTCATCCCCCTCTTCTCCTCTGCATTTCCCCCTCTTCTCCAGGCCCTGGGCCCAGCCATCCTGGACCCAGCCTCTGCCCTGTCCAGCTGTGGGCCTACGAGGTGTGCTGGGTGAGCTGAACTGCCACCAATTCCAGTACTGGACACAGCAGACACTGGAATTTATAACCCTGCCTCCTGGGACCAACAATGTCTGGGAACCGCTCCCACACTCCTGATTGATGGTGACAGGGGAGGAGGGGTATCTAGCTAATAGACATGTGCTGAAGCCCTCTTGTTTACCATGTTTTACTCCAATCAGGCAAACGCAACAATCTTCTGAAGAAGGTCTCTCCCTCTCTCTCTTTTGGCCAGTAGGGTGCTGGGGTGCCCAAAGGTGCTCTCTGACACTTTGGCTACTTAATAAACAGCTGAAAATCAATATCCCCCAAAGAAGCTTCAGGGTGGCAGAAACTTGGTTTCCTTTATTTCTTAACCGTTGGCTAAGAGGGTTCAGACTGGTGTTAGTTGGCTAGATAACCCTTGTCTCATGGTTTCTTAAATTTCCTGACACGTGTGTTCTGTTCTTCCTCAACTACCTGCAAATTGCCCATTTTCACTTCTGGAAAATAATGTCCCCCCCTTTCTCCTTTGTTCAAAATATATAGTACATAGTCCAATCGGCCTGGCTCAGTGGTTGAGCATGGACCTATGAGCGAGGCTTCAGGATTCATTTTCCTGTCAGGGCACATGACAGGTTTCAGGCTGGATTCCCAGGGTGGTGCCCACGGAGGGCTGAGGATCAATGATTCTCTCTCATTGTTAATGTTCCTTCCTCTCTTTCCCACTCCTTCCTCTCTGATATCAATAAAAAACTTGCTTTAAAAACTTTAAAAATGTCATATACCCAATGTTGCTTCAATATACTTGTAATTTTATGGCTACGTCAATTCTATGTGAAATTTTCTTGCACATGTACTAACCCCTGATGTTCTCCTGTTAATCTCTGTCTGTTAATTTGTCTATTCGCCTGGCCTAGAAGAACCAAGCAGCCACAAATAAAGGACTTGTATGCATGCATACAAGCATAACCAATGGACATAAGACCCTGGGGGTAGGGGAGGCCAGAGGATTGTCAAGAGTGGGGGGAGAAAAAGGAGACATATGTAATACCCTTGGTAATACCTTAAGCAACAAAAAAAAAAAAGGAAAAAATGTTAATGAGGTATTTTACCTTCAAGTTTTGCACAAAGTCTTCTTAGTTTGATGTCTCTCACAGGCCATCTCACTAAGGATTGAGTGCTAAATTGTATCTTTTTAAATCAGGAATCCTGAGTCTGTATTTGCATTCCCTAGCATTTGATAAAATAGATTCATTGACACACTCAAGGTGTTCTAAACAATAACCAAAGTATATGTTACCTTGATAGATTAAAATAAAAACTCAGCTCCTCAAGTGCACTGCATATATTTCAAGGGCTTAATCATCACATGGGGTTGGTGGCTACCGTACTGGACAGGGAGGCCCTGACCATCTGCTATGTGCAGCACAGCAGGTACTACAAGGCTGGGTACCTTGTTTCCAGGGGTGGGGAGGGACTGCTGTTGGTGAAACTGGTCCCAGGGGAGATGTTGCAAGCACTGGTCAAGGGGAGACACTGCAAGGGTAGATGCTGCAGTTCTGTTTGCCTGTGTGGCAGCTGCAGCCACAATTAGGGACACAGCAGGGAACCTTTGTTTGTGCCCCAGTGTCCCCAATCTCAGTCCAGGGCTCACTAAGGTTTGTGCTAAGCAGAGGTCTGTGGGCTCTGCAAACCTCCAAGTGGAGTGTGTGTGGGGGGTGTGGGGTGAGGTTCCGGGCTCCCTAAACTGCTCCTAATATTTGATTTGCACCCATAGATGAGAAAGTGATTCATGCGCAGGTATCATGAATGTTTGTTTACCAGCTGTTGTCAACCTCTGGGTCAGGAACAATGGAACTACATCCTGCATATCAGATATGTACATTACGATTCATAACAGTAGCAAACTTACAGTTATGAAGTAGCAACGAAAATAATCTTATGGTGGGGGGTCACCACAACATGAGGAAATTTATTAAAGGGTTGCAGCATTAGGAATGTTGAGAACACTGGTTTAGACAGTTGTGGAACTTTGGAACAAACCTTGGCTCACAATTATTGGGTCCTGTGGTCTCAGCTCTTCGCCCTGAATAACTCTGCTCAGGGGCCTTGTCTCCATGGGGAGCCCCTCCCAGATTTATTTTTAAACATATATACCAGACACACCCTCTTGGCCAGGTCCCAAGGAGGCAGGACACTCTTTGAGGTCCTACCTTTAGGGGTCTGAAGTGAGGGGGGACAGTGAAGACAGTCCAGGCTCAGAGAAGGCCTCTGAATGAATAGGCATGAACACCTTCCCACCTCCACCGCCAACACAGGACAGCCTGCTGAGACCAATAACCCCAGGGGTAGGCTGCCCTGTCCAGCTCTGGGCTCAGGAGGCACTCTGAGAGCCTCTAGCATGGCTGGGTTCCTGTGCTCCTCACCACCCTTGATCACTGCACAGGCATAGTTTGTTTCTTGGGTGACCAGTTGTTTTATTGAGGCTCAACTGGAGCCATGGTCCTGGACTTGCAATCTGCCTGTGCCTTTGTCTTCATTTTCAAGTTCATGAACTCCCTCTGCATGACTCAACCTCCCTCAGCATTCAGGTCTCTGAAGCAGAAGCTCCAGAAGAGCCAGTGACACTGGGTGGGGAGGAGTGCGGGTTATAATGAGGTGACATTGCACCAATAAGGCAGGGCCACTGCCTCTCAACTTCTGATGGATCCTGTCAGTTTGTAGCCTTCAGGGATCTCGGACCATTCCTCTGGCTACCGGTTCAGCACTCCAGCCTCTGTGATCATCCCTAGGCTCCAGCCTGGAAGGGGGCTGATGTCATTGTTTCATATCCCATCTGTGGCACTTACCACAGTGCCTCAAGCAACTGGGGAATATGAGAGCAAACCTGCCTGAGCTCCCAGGATCCCTGCTCACTGAATTCCTGCTTCCCTGTGTCCAGGGACATTTATGTCTCCATGGCTGGAGTTCTCTCTGAACTCCTCTCACCTCTCATCATGGACATGAGGAACCTACTCCAGTTTGGTGGCCCCTTAAAAAAGAAGTGTACCACAAGAGACACCACAGATGAGAACTTCCTTTAGGCTCTCTGTCTCCTTTGACACAACAATCAGTCAATATTTCATGAGGACTGAGCTGGGGGAGAGTTGGAGGGACAAATCCTGTGCACTGTACAGAACTGACTTCCCCAAGGCCCTACCCGCAGCCCTCATACCAAGCTTGGCACAGTGTCCTTTCCATCTTGATGAAATATTTCCCAATTGGCTCCTTTGCCCCATCTATCAAAACATTGCATGGGGCTTTGTCTGGTGAGCAACTTCATCCTAACTGCATTCACCTAATTTGCCTAGAGGAAAGCATGAAGAAATTCATCCACCCACAGATGTCATGAATGGGGAGTCTATGAGGAACTTCTGAACAAACTTGGGCTTGTGCTTCTGGAGCCTTGTGTACCCGGTTCTTCTCCCGTCTGTATTTTCCCAAACTCAGAGTATAGCCATCAGTCCCAGCTTGAGGAATCTCCTTGCCCCTCCTGGAGCAGAGCCCCACAGGGACCAGGGGGAGCCTCTCCTCTCTCAGGTGGAGTCACACCCTGATCACCTGTCCTTCAATTCTGTAATGCCAGGTAGGTGCTGGGCACAGTGCCTCCTTAGACATCAAGGAAGGAAATGGCAGAAAGTTGAGAGGTGCCAATGGATGTCGCCCAGGCTCCACACGGAAAGCATCTTCCTGCCCGTGATGGGAGGGAAGGAATTCCTTAAACAAAGAACCACATGGGAACCAGTGTGGGAATTCATAAGTGATGTCTTAAAATGTCTTTGATTGTAGGAGGAAAATGTCCTCTTTGGTTTATGGTAAGGCATAATTCAATGGGAAGCACTAGTGAAGGCTACAGAAGCTAGACTGTGAGCAAGGTTATACTGATGGATATTTCTAGGTCCTTCCCTTACTTTGTGTGCAGTCCTAAGCAGTGGGAACAGAGTCTCAGGTTTCCATTAATATTAAAAGTATTTCAAGAAAAGGACAGCCAGGTCAATTTAAACGCTGTTTAAAAGTTGGTTTGGGGTAGCTCCTGTGTCTGAAACACCTCCATGTGCCACTGTGCAAAACATCCTGAGAACAGCCTCTCAGAGCCGTGTGTGTGTGTGTGTGTGTGTGTGTGTGTGTGTGTGTGTGTGTGTATGTCACTGTGCAGGACTGGAAGGCTGGTTCCAGAGCCTAGGTAATGAGGCCACAAAGATATCCTGGTGTTAATCCCTGGGATCTGGGAATGTTACCTAATAAGGCAAAAGGGAGTTTGCAGATGGGATGAAGGCTTTGAGATGGGGACTGGGATTGTTAATTGTATGCCTTGGTTTCACAGTCCACAGGACAGGACAGCAGCCCAACCTAAACATGATTTCTGGGTGTGTCTCTGAGCTAGTTTCAAGAGAAGATTAGCATTTGAAGTGGTGGACCCTAAAAGGATATCACCCTCCCTATGTGCACAGCATCAATGCACTGAGAACCTGACTAGAACAAAAGGAGGAACTCACCCCTATATTCATGAATCACTGTAGGGTTGGGACATCACATCCCATCTCACAGGCCTCTGTCCTCACACTGGATCTTAAACCATCAGCTCCTCTGGTTCTCAGGTCCTCAGTCTCAGGCCAAATTAGACCAACAGCTTTCCTGGGCCCCCCAGCTTACAGATCTTGGGTTTGCTCAGTCTTTGTAATCACACCAGCCAAGTCCTCATATCCTCCTGCTGCTCTGAAGAACCCTGACTAATACAGTGGATTACAAATGTGTGCATGCAGAGTTGGGGACAGAAGATGAGCAGGAGATGGGACCACAGAGCAGAGACTGGAGTCATGTTGCTACAGCCATGGAATGCTGGCGACCTAGCAACTGGAGGAGCCAGGAAACAGACTCTCCCTGAAACTCCACAAGGAACCAGCGCATCTCTCACCTTGACTTCTGCTATTCTAAGCCTCTGGGTCTTCGCAATCTCACAGAGCCTTTGCTTCTTTGTACAATATTTTTCTCCTAACAATTTGAGAAGTCAGTGTGTCTTCACCTGGCACCATGTTTCTCATCCAACCTTGCTATTCGGTGTTTTTAGGTAATGTGTCCTCAGCCTTGAGCCAAGAGCTGCCTCACAAGCAGCACCATGGTGCCTAGTCTATGGTGGGGCATAATAATAAGCACTGATAATAGCATCTGGGCCACCTGGTGTGGCAGGCAACACCTTCCAGTCTAGAGGAAGTTGATGGACAAAGGGCAATGGGCTCACCGGGAAATAGAAGGGGTCAAGGAACCTGGTGCTGAGCTGGAAGGGACAGAAGATGGGAAGGAAGTAATCTGGGAATTGCCCCTTCCCCCTCAGCTGCCTTCCCTGAGGAATGCAGTCTTGGGGCCCCAGGGGGATGTATAGTCTTAGGACCCTAGGGGCACAAGAGCCTGGATGTGGGGAAGGTACTTGCTGGGCTTTATGCTGTCCTGGGATGAAGTTTGAAGTGCTGATTCCCTGCGAGCCCATGAGGTCCCCAAACTGTTGTGCCCGATACATCATCTCTTAAAAGAGCTAATACATTCATGGGCTCTGCTTCAGAATAAAACCACTGCAAAGACAGAGGATGGAGCCATGCAGAGGAGCCATCCTCACTAAGGGGAATAAGAAGGAGTGGAGGGCAATATGGAGACCCCAGCTCTGCCATTGACACCCAGGAAATGGAGTGCCTGAACCTTCCTCAGTCAAGCTGTCTTTACCTTTGCCCACACCACACAAAGGGAAGTCCGGGGATAGCTCATCCAGGAGACACCAGGACTCCCCGAAGAGAAAAGGTAGGTATCCCTTGACTGGCTCCATTACTGCATGCTGTCCTGGGCTCTGTCTGACCTTACTTAGAGTATATGAAAGAGTTTGACTGTTTTGAAAGCATTTACTGATTGAATTTAGGGAGAGAGGGGAGGAGAGAGAAGGACGTGGAGGTTTTGTTCTGATTTCCTAAGCACTCATTATGAATTCCTGTATGTGCACTGGCCAGGCATCAAACACCCAACCTTGCCATACCAGGATGATGCTGTGACCCACTAAGCCACCCAGCCAGGGCAAGAGCTTCATTCTTGGGAAAGCTCTTCTTTCCAGGGTTGCAGGTGTATGTAGACTCCAGGTCAGTATGGAGTGGAATGTGTTGAGGCAGGAGAAGGAAGCAGATTTGCATGGAGGCCCCTCCCTCCTCTGAGGCAGGGGAGAGGATAAGAGAAGTGTGGGGAGCCAGGCTTAGACTTGGGGTGTCAGAAGGCAGCATTGTTGGTGTAGCTCCACCATGACCTGGCCTCTGCTACTGCTCACCCTCCTCACTCAGGGCCCAGGTGAGGCCTCTGTGGAAGGGACCGTGGGTTCACCTTGGCCTGATTCTTTGCCTCCTCTTCAGGCTCACCAGGTTCCCAGCACTGCACCCACCAGTGAGTGCTTTTGCTGTTTTCAGGGTCCTGGGCCCAGTCTGCCCTGACTCAGCCTCACTCAGTGTCCAGGGCTCTGGGACAGTCAGTCTCCTCCACCTGTGCCAGACACAGCGATGATTTTAGTTGTTATGATCATGTCTCCTGGTAAAAAGAATGACCAGGCATGGCCCTAAACTGCTGCTTTATAAAATCCAAAAATGACCATCAGTGATCCCTTATTTATTCTCTTGCTAAAAATGTGGAAAAAGAGCTACACTGCCCAGGCCTGGGCTGCCATTGCAGGATGGGGCTGATTAGTACTGTTGTTCATCACATGAGCCATGGCACATTCCGCTGCCAGAGTCCATTCATTGTCTTCACTAGCTGAGTTTAGACAGAGACCCCCCAAAAGCTAGTAGCCCTTGAAAGTCCTAGTAAAGGTCAGGGCTGTGCACCACCCAGTTAATCTAGGAACCACTCAGTTAATTTAGGTAATAATAGTTGAAGCATCCCCACCTTAGTTCCCTTAATTCCTTAGATATTTATTTAGATCCTTGTTGATTATTGTTAATCAGATACTCCCAGAAATCTATTGATGGGCTAATCTGATACTTTGTCTATTCCTGGAAATTTTCTGCTGATCTGTGTGTCATTGAAACCTCCTTACCCTAAGGGCTACTCCAGATCAATAAAAGATTGGAGCGTCCCTACCAAGGAGGAAGTCCTTCGGGACTTGCCACCTGGCTCCCAATATTGCAAAATTATCTCCTATCTTTTTCTCTCATTTGCTGTGTGGCTCCTCTTTCAGATACCGAACCCTACTCCACGCAGAACGTGGAGGGAGTCTCACTTGACAATCCACAGTGGTGCTTGTTAGTGGGAATGTGAGACCAACACCTACCCTGGGCTCACAGGCTCCCTCCTTGCTCTGAAGATGCTTCCCCACCCGGAGCAGGGGCTCATGCAACATGGCCCTGAGGAAAATTCATCCTCTCTGTCCTTCCTCCTCTCACAAAGCATTGAGAGCACAGCTTGTTTTCTTCAGATAGTGTTCTCTCACGCACAATCCCAAAGGAAACTCTCCATTACTGGCTTGTTGTTTTTACTTGTGTTTTGTGCATCCAGATGACCACTTATTCAAAACTTTCATTGTAACAGCCACAAGGAGGCCCCTCATGTGCTTATTGGGTAGGTTTCCCACAATCCTCTGGGAAATCCCCACTTTAAATCCCTTAGCCTCTCATACCTGTGCAGACCACCTGGATTCAGTTCTCCACAAATGAAGTGGGAATGAGAATAAAGGAAAAATTTTATTTCCTTCTCTTCCTTTCTCCCCTCCTTCCAATTTGATTTTCTGTCTTTTTATGCTCCCAATACTTCCCAGAACCTAGGAAGGTTTGAGGCTGTGTTTTGAGTGAAAGGTTCTGTGTCCTCTCACAATCACCTCTGCACTCAGGTACCTAAAGGATGCTTCTAAAAGCAGCCCATGGCTGCTTGGATCTTGCAGAATCTGTGGTAGGTGGCCCCATTCCTCAGGGGTCCCCAAAGATTTCCGTGATGCTGCAGCACATTTCCAGTGATAATCCCAGTTAAAGTGCATCAAACAGTACAAGTACACATAACTATCAGGCCACGAAGTTCAGGACTGTTGAAGGAAGCTGGGCCAAGGTGCCACAAGCCCTGGTGTGTGACCTCATGATCCAAAGGCTGTAAGCCATCTCTGACTTCCAGCCCTGCAGATGTCAGCTCTTAGAAATGACATGGATGATCACCCTACCTGGAAGTTAAGTCTTTGCTATAATTTTCTCCATTTAAGTCACTTGGTGACATTTTCCCAAGTACTGCTTTGTTTACCATCATGCTTTAATCGTCCAAGCTGCAACAGTGACCCATGTGGACCCTCTCCAGTTGTGTCACAGCGCAGTGGGAAAGGGTCCCTGCTAAAAAGACGTGGAGAAGATCCTGAGTCCCAGCCCCACATCTGTGTAAAGCTGGTCAGAGGGGTGAGCCTGCCTGTAGGGTGTGTGTGTTTGTGTGTGTGTGTGCGTGTATGTGTGTGTGTGTGTGTGTGTGAGGGGGCGGGGGGCGAGCAATGTCGCTATGCTGGAAACCAGTACGAACCAGAGAGTAATGGCTCTGCTGACCCTCCACCGTGGCATCTGAGATTGGTTGTGGCTCCTGACTGTAACAGCAAGGCCCATAGGTTGCATGTTATTTCGATGTTCATAGGACTGTGGGAGCCCCCACTGGCTCTTCTAGTGTTTCTCCTCAAAGGTGGACCACCATTTCCTTTTAAGAAGGTAGACACTATTTCATAAGAGGGACTATTACCAGGAGAACCAGGACAAGCTGTTGGGTGATCAGGGTCTCTCTAATGAGACCTTGCTGGAGTAAGAAGCACACTGTTCCCTGGGTATTTGGGGTCTCAGATGGTAGTCATGGTCCCTGCATTTCTCAAGTAACACCATTGGACACCTGTTTAATTTTTATTGGATGTGGAAGAAGGGTCATTTTTTGATGGAAGGGATTAGAAGTGCTTTAGGTGTCACTATGGCCAATGTACCCATCACTCTTCTCCCATAAGATTCAGTCAGAGACTCAGCACCACAGAGCATGACCTTTCATGTGTCACAGAACCTCCCCGTCAGGTGCCTCTCTCTTTATCATGTACTATTTCCAGATGTTCCATCTTTCTCCCTAATTGGCATTCTGAAAGGAAATTATTATATTTCTTTGACCTGAAAGTATGGGTTTGGGAATAAATATTAGTGTGTTTAAATGTATTAGCTCTATTGGTTATTAACTATTTTTGCAAGTGGTCCTTTTGCCTGCTCTGGCAGCCATCATGCTTAGCATGTCTACATCACGTGTTATCATGTGGGCACACGGGTAGAGGATGGTGTTAAATGAGAGTGGTTACTCCTGAAGCACTGGCCCTGGGTCCCTGTGGTCCTGACAGAACAAGGCGCAATGAACGAGGACAAGGTGCAACTCCATGAAGGTCAGAGGTCTGCTTCCTGCAGGAAGGATGAGGATAACTGGAATGTGCCTAGGGCTTCCCACACTTTTCCCAGGAGATGAGGATTCAGTCTACTTGGTCCACAGGTCCAGCAGATGGATTTAAGAACAGGTCAGGAATTAGAATCATTTCACTGTTATCTCACACCAAAGACATTACTGTGGAAACTGACTTAATGGAGCACATACAGGTTTAGGCACTGACACTGAAGCCATGGTATCACATAGAATATTGTCACCGCCTAACATATCCAATTTACACGGCTCTACTCCATCACAGATGTGTGACCTTCCTTAGCCAAGGTGTCACCACCATGTGCTCTTCAGAATGTCTGTGCTGTGGTATGAACAATAATACAAACTTTGTGCCCTAGCTTTGTGGGAGCATCTTGATCCATAGGACTTCCAGTCATTACCTGAGTACAGTGCCATGTCAATCTGGCAAGTACCACTCGGTTATGACTTGTCTGTTCTCCAAATCCAACTCTTTCCAGAAGAATACACCCCGCCAACCATCTCTCTGTGCATGAGGCAGATTTTGCCACCAGAAGTCACATGGCTCAGAGGTGAGGATTCCCAGTGGATCATGTAGGGGGTACAGTGAAGAACATGGTGTGCCCCATTGGAGATCCTGCCACACTCTTGGGAGAAGATCTGGGGTTAGGTTTCTTGCCAAGTCACCTCCCTGAATCTCAAACTCAGGATCCCACTTCGTGTTTTCCTCTCAGTGTAATCAATCCTACTGAGCTCTCTCCATCATGGGTATTGTGACCTTCAACGTTGTGGGAAGTCATTCTGTCTTCCCTTGATCCCATTTTCTTTTCACCCACTTGCCCTCCTGCAATTGATTTTACTCAACGTCTAATGTCTCCTCAGGCAAGGCAAAGAGCTACCTCAGGAGCACTAACCCTCTGCCAAAACTACTTAGAAACAAGCAAAATGGTCACAAGGGGAGGGTCTGGTCCACCTCCTGTGGCAGGTGACATCCCATGGGAAAGGAGGTGGGATACAAAGGTAACTGGGCTCAGATGCATGTAGGAGTTATCGAGGGGCCAGGTACTGAGCTGGATTGGACTTGAAAGAGTAAGAGAAGCAGACAGAGCAGAGTCTGCCACCTCCCTCTCAGCTGCCTTCTCCTTTGCTCAGGTTGTATCATCTTAGGCCATCAGGGGGCACCGCTGTCCTCATATGGGGAGGAAGTTTGCTGTGGTTTACCCCTGACCTGTATGAAGTCCTCACTGGTGTTTAACAGGAGATTCTCTTGAGTCTGTGTCTGCCACAGAGGGGTATGCCCTGTGTCTGCTGTGTCAACTTCCCAATATTTCTACTTCTGGAAGTGTCAATAAAGGGGCCCGAGCATCAGGCACTATGCAGATTGGGACAAGGGGGGCATGAGGACTCATTGCAACTGAGAGTGTCAAGGAAATGGCTGAGAAAGAATAAAAGAGTCCAGATTTGTCCATGGTTCTGGAGTAACCAAGCGATTGGATGTTTTCCTAGACAACCTCAGTCACTGTCCGCACTTTCCTCCCAATGTCACATGAGGGAAGTCCGCAATTCCTCAGTCAAGTACCATGTTGATGCCCACAGGAGGAAAGACAGGGGCATCTGAGGTTTGATCCAGTCACCAGGTCTCAGTGTGTCCTGAGTAAGAAGAAACACTCAAACTATTCCCATTTTCTCAGGTTGGCTCGCCAGATTGTGTTCTTGGTCTTTTCAGGGTCCTTTCTCCTTGTCTGCCCTCAGGGTCCTGTGCCTTGTCTGGCACACCTGGAAAGTAGGTCACCATCTGCTTGCTGGAAGAAGTGATGGCACTGGGTGTTACATTTATGTCTCCTGGTACCGTTTATGCCTCTGACATGGCCCCTAACCTCCTGATTTATGGGGTCACACTGGCCCTCAGGAATCCCTGAGCACTTCTCTGGCCCCAAGTCCTGCAGTTGGAGGACGAGGCTGATCATTACTGTTGCTCACACACAAGGAGTGACACTCTTTACACAGTGGAGCCAGCTCATAGGTCAGTGGGAACTCAACTGGCCCTGTGCTCACAGGCTCCCTTCATGCCCTGAAGATGCTTCCACAGCCTTCATTCACAATGGGCTGGAGAAACATTGCAGGAGCCTCTCTCACCATGGCACGCAAACCGTCTCTCTAGCTTATTCTTTTGGGACAGTGACGGTTTCCTCTTTACCTGTGTGTCAGAGTCCCAGAACATGCAACTCTTTCCACCTCTTCAACTGCAGTCATGGGGAGAAGAGGGCGAGCATGCATGGGGCCATTTTACCCTTCTCAGGAGAATCTCCACTTTAAGTGCTTTCATCTCTACCACAGAGCAGAGCACCAGAGATGGATTTTCTTCTACTGTTGCCCACTTCAGTTCTGTGTGCCCAGGCTCTCTTGGCAGGATGGCCCTCCTCAGTGGGTGGTCCCTCTCTGGGCCCGTTGCTGAAAGAAGAGCAACTGAGAAAAGGGGACTGTGTTGCTGAGGGACTGAGGAGAGTTAGGTGCTCTAAGTCTTTTGGTATACCTCATTGTGACACCATATCCAAGGAGACTGAGCAGTAAAGGTCTGGAGATGCAACTCTGTTTTACAGAGAATGTCCTCTCCCTTAGAGCAATGGACTCCTAATCTGGAGGCAGTTCTCACAATGCCTGTCTCCCTATCACCTGGCCTCTTTCCAAAATGGCTCCTTTTTCCCCACAAGGGAAGAGATACCGGGTGTGTGTGTGCCCTCTTTGCAAGGACCCTCAAGGGGTCTGCGATACGTCGATTAGTTTATACCTGGCAAATATGTATTTCTGCTGTGTATCTACAATGCCAAGAACTGTTTGGACATCTCCATCAGCTGGCAGAAGCACTGAAAAAACTGCACTGTGACCGACTCTTGCCATTTTTTCAGAATTTTCCCTGTTTTAGCACTGAAAGCGTATATCTTAGCAAGGTCCTCATTCTCAGGGCAATTAGGATAGGTGTTCATGGTGAAGATTAATTTCATGGTGATCTCGAGTGGGCTACGGGGTTCTGGGATTACACATTATTTCTGGGTGTATCTGTGAGGGTTTTCCTGGCTGTGACCGACATGTCACTGGCTGACTCAGTTTAGCAGACACATTGCCCTCCCGTGAGATTGAGCTCAAACAACCCGCTGAGGATCTGAGAAGAACAAAAGGCCAGGTAAGAAGGATCTGACCCCCCCCTGTGTCTCATGGATTGAATGGGGACATCTCATCTCACTTTCTCCTGCCCTCAGACTGAAATTTACATAATCTTCTCCCCTGGTTCTCAGGCCTTTGTAGTGAAATTGAGTGGCAACACCAGCTTTACTGTCTCTGTAGCTTAGTGGGCAGCTCCTGGGACTTTCCTGCCTCAGTAATCAATAACCATGTGAGAGCCTATTTTATATATCCACGGTGGAGCAAAAGTAGCTTAACAGTTGTTCATGTGGAAAAGAATACCATGATTAATAAATAATAATACAGGCATAAACTCTGTGTTTCCCATACTCACAGCTGTAAACCTGCCTGTGCCCCATCTGTGTGTTTCTGAGTCAGGACAGACGGAGCCCAATGACAGAGCCTAGGGAATAAAGCCCGCCTTAGTGTGTCCTTACTTTCCTACTGCAGGAGTTACAGTGCTGAAGGCAGAGGAATCCTAGGACATCCCCCATTGCTGTGTGGGACAAAGGTAACAAGAACATCACAGGATGGCTGGGGTGAGGGCGATCCAAATCCTGCCCTTCTCGGGGACCACTGGCAGAGCTGGAGATTGGTAATTCTCCCTCAACCCCTTCTTAATCCCGCTCTGTTGGGAGATGCTTACTGGCACTTCCAGAAAAGGAATTATCCTGACACAATCAACATTGATATAAACAGTAAACATTCTTTGTGTCCCACTTAGGAAGGGCTCAGCATGCACCTAATGAGACTCTACACAGCAAAGGATAACAACGAAAGTACCTTTCCCAGCTACAGGCCCTTGCTGACCCCTTGTGGCCTTACATATTGAATACCGAGCACCATGCTCTGCTCCTACTCCTGTCCTCCCTCCCCAGCTCATTACCAGGCCCCGGGCCCCTCTGATCCAATTCATGATCCTTTAAAGTCCGCCAGAAAGGCTTATGTTGGGCAAAGATGTGTTGCCCATGGTAAAGCCTTTCTTCTTTGAAAGCAAGGATATACCTTCGCACAGACCCCAGTCCATTTTGAGATGTGTCAACAACACCCTCTCCTTAATGGTTTCCCCACCTTGGTAGGAACACCTTTGAACTTAGAGGGGATGGAAGCCACCTCTGATGCCCAGAGAAGACCTCTGACAGAGCATGGAACTATCGACTCCCCACAGGTCTCTGGGTAATGAGAATCCCATGGAGCTTGGCCTAGAGGTTAGCTCATGTCAGCTATCCACAAGCCAGTGAACCATAACGATCAGGGATGCTACCTTCTGGGCCTAGTTCCACGGCTTCTGGTTTAGCAGTGATGGCAACTTGAAAACATCACCTGTCTTCTGTGCTGACAAGGGTAGGTGTCTGAGAAAATTGCAATGTCAGTGACTACCCAAGTCAAAGGTATTGAGAAGCTATGGACCAGGAGCTAACATCAGGCCCCTGTCCTCCTGAAGTGTACACAGCCCCTGTCCCCTGAAAACGTATAACATATCCATTTTCTTTCCATTTTTTTTCATGGCAGTTATTTTTTAAAAATCCTATTGTTGAAAGTATTACATATGTCTGTTTCCTTCCCACCAGCGACCCTTCCAGGCCACTCCAGCTCACTTCCCCAGGCCCTGACCGCCCCCATTGTCTGCTTCTGTGTGTTGTGCATACATTCACCCAAGGTCCTTGGTTGGTTATCTCTCAGCCATCACCCATTCACACTCCCCTGCCTTCCCTGTGAGTTTTTAGTCTGTCCATGCTTCCAAGTCTCTGCCCCCATTTTTTAAAATCAATGTATTTTGTTCAAGAGATTCCAAATAAGAGTGAGATCACCTGATCCTTGTCTACCTCTGGCTGGCTTATTCCCTTAGCATCATGTTCTATAGGTCCACCCATGCTTAGCAAATGAAAGAGTTCTTACTTTTTTTCTGCTGAGTAGTATTCCATTGTGTCAATGTACAGCAGTTTGTTTGTCTTATCCACTCACCTGCTGATAGGCACTTAGGTGCTATCCAAATCTTAGCAATTGTAAATTATGCTGCTATGAATATAGGGGAACATGTATCCTTAATGATGTGTGTTTTGGGTTTCCTAAAATATATTCCTAGAAGTGAGATGGCAGGGTCATATGGGAGTTCCGTTTTCAATTTTTTTATGGACATGCCATTTTGTTTGTCATTATGGCTGCACCAGTCTGCTTTCTCATCATCAGTGTGCTAGGGTTCCCTTTCCTCCACAACCTTGCCAGCACTTGTCATTTGTCGATGGTACCCATTCTGACAGGAGTGAGGTGATTCCTCATTGTCCTTTTAATTTGCTCAATGTCCTTTTGGTTTCTGGTGTGTTGAAGGTGCTCTTTACATATTGACCTTTATACTCTACGTTCATATTTAGGGTTTTGTAGTAGCTAATAATTAGATTTGCCTCATAATTTTTGTTGAGTTCAAAGATCCATTTATTTGACTTATGAAGAATAATTGATGGTCATTCCCTTTTTGCTACTTTCTAAGCACAACAAAATGTAGTTTGTGTAGAGGTTATTCCTCAATTTCTGATTTCAACAGATATTTACACGTGTGCCTTCTGAGTGCTAAGTACGAGAAACACCATATTTTATTCAGCAATGAGTTTTGTGGTAAAGACAACAGATATTCAAGGAAAAGAAAGTAAGTACTATTATGCACAAGAATGTTGAGAAGGAAAATAAGGGTGGTAATTTAGGCGGAATCAGTGGGGGCACTTGAAAACGCTTTTATTCATAAAAAATCAAGGGAACCAAGGGTATTAGCTAAATCTTGAATGTTGGGTATGTGGCAGAGGTGCGTAGATCTCGAGGGAATATTTTAGACCCAGAATATGTGAATGGCTCTTCTGGCTGTCACTTTGTATCAGGGCCCCTGTGTGGCAGAAATTTTATTGGGATTTGTTTACAAAAGTAATACCAAATTTTCCTTCTGAAGTTGTTTATGTGCATCAGTTACTATCCCATCAGTTTTGTTTACACAGCCAATTTGACTTTGGGACATCAGCGAATTTAAGCATTTATGATAATGAAAATGCTACATTTTAAAATGTTATATTCATAGACCCATTTAAGTAAAAATAGCTGAGTGATGTAAACATACGATAGATTATGTAATGATTCTATTTCATAATAGAAGAGATGAAATCATTTTAAGCTGTAAGCAAAGAAGGCAATTCAAATGGAGAATTTTTACTTCTGGCATTTTAACCGGAGAAGTAATAAAAATAATACAGACTATAAGTAAAATAACAAATCACTCTGAACGAATGATTCAATACTTTATTTCCAAGCTAGTACGCACTTGTTGACCACCTGGGCACACTTTAAAATGAATAAAAGCTGACAATGCAAAAATGAAGAGAGGGCAATGCATGTAATCTCTCATCATATGGGAGACATGTAAAACTTTGCTTATTTCTAGGGGGCATTTGCATAACTTTTAATAATCAATATATATGGCCCACACTTTTTCCTCCACCTTAGTGGTTTCCTGAGTCCGCACCCCATCTAATTAGCAGCTCCAGCCAAGCTGTTTGTAGCAGGTTTTCCATATGCATGGCCTGGCCTGGCTCAGGCTTCTTACTCTCTAACACCTCTCAAACAAGGAGCAGCTGGCATCAGAAAAAAATGTTAAAAACAACCCAAGATCCAGCACTGGCAGAAATCTGCATTGCTTCATGCTGGGTCTCTCCAGGGCATTTCCAAGCCCAATGAAAATAGCAGATGGTGGTGGGCACGGTTGTAAGGTGCTGTGCCCAGCTTCACAGACCCCTCTCTTGCAGGATACAGGGTGTCCCGTGCCTCTCCCATTCAGTGGTACCAGCATTGTGAATGAGAAGCCTCCGTGCACAGGCACCAGGACAGGAGCCCCAGCTTCTTCTACTGGTTCTCTGACCACAGTGTGGCAGCATCTGGCACGATTGCTGAGGTGGGATGTCACTGGCCATGCCAGCATAAAGCTTCCTGTGTCCGCCTGCTGCTTGGGATTCTATTCTGGTCCCTGTGCTCTCCTAACCCAGGTCTGTTTGCCCTACCAGATCATCAACAAGGACCTGTGGCTCAATGCCCTGAAGAACTATGAGTGGGCGATGGCCCCCAGTGAGCGGACAGGACGGGTGAGGAGGGGCCGCCTGGGTCTCCCCCGGTGTGCTGCCAGGTTCCTGGGCCATTGCTTTTCTCTCACAGGGACACCTGGATGCTGGGAGGGAAACAGCCTGTGACACCAGGGCCGCAGGGTGTGTGCCTGAGACAGGAACTACCAGTACAACAAGGGCAGTGCAATTCCAGCTCAGCCAGGGGGCTTAGGCAGGAGGAGGGAGTGTGCATGTCCACTGTCACTCAGAGTCAAAGCAGTATCCTTGAGCCACTCCTCTGAGCTCTCCCTCTAGGCCGCCCACAGCACCTTCAGGCCTTGCCACCTGGCCCTCAACAGGGGCTGCCATGACATGTTCTTCCTATACTCCTTTCCACAGGTGTCTGCAAATCCTCCTCATGCCGAGGCCTTGGCTGCTGCGCTGCCATGCCACATTGCCCTATTGCTGCACACCACCATCTCCAATTTCCCCAAGGTCTCCTCTTCCTCCTGGGGCCAGTGGGATCGGCCTGCTCCTCATCAGTATCTTAGGGGGCAAAGTGTGGGCCACAGAGCTGGAGGAATCCTTGTTTTGCAGCCTTGTCAGAGGTTCTTCAATCCGTTTATCCATTTAGGTTTTCCAAGGAGAATACCTCATTTGTGTACCCTCCCTAACTGGAAAACAGGGCAGCATGCCATGACGAAATAACACACTGCTTCATTTTGTATGCAGTTCACTTCAGAGACTTTATGTACGTATGGTCATAGACACCCTGGGAAATCTGGGCCATGAATATAACTCACCATCCAAACACATTGCTTTGTATGTTTGTAGTAAAGTCAGACAAATTCAATTTTGTGGGAAACTTTATTCTGAAAATTTTAACACAACAAGTATTCAAATTAAACATTTAAGTATATTGTAATTAAATTAACACTTATGAAAAAACCTTGAATAATTCAAATTTTGCATTCTATGCAGATATTTCATAAAGGGTCGATAATTCTTGCTTCTTCCCCATCCCACCGTTTGCTTTTAGTCATTCTTAAGTAAAAGAAGGCAATGTCTTTACAAATTAAATGTCAACCAAACCTTAGCATTATTTTTCATTTCAGTGTCTACTTCCTTTGTCACAGGGGCTTCCCCTATGACTCCTCCAGAGGAGCCCAGTAGTTTAGCTACTGCACTGTATGATTCACTCTCTCCTGCGTAGATGGTGAATCCTATGATCCCCGCCAGCACCATGCTCAGGACCTCTTACAGGGGTGTCCCATTGGCTGTTGCAGTAATTGTTATTCCCCCTCCATCATATCCACTTCATCTGCGGCTGTAATAATCATCCCAGCGACTCCTTCCACCATAAGTCAGAGGGTCCCTCATGTTGGTGGTGCTCCACCTGAGCTTCCTGGAAAGTCAGTGACCAGATAACAATACTTTCACATCTTAACGAATAATTTTAAGTCAGTATGACATGACCCTAGTAAAGCCTTAAATAGTTGGAAAACCTATGCTTTTATACATACACCTGTGCTAAAAATATGTCAGTATTGCTGAGGCAGGCAAGGGAGCTTACATTTATCAAAAATACAGCTGAAGAATAATGTTTTAACTGAAATAATTGATTATGAATATATGTGAAGGCACATTTTCTGGAAACAGGCTGAAATCCTGACCTTCGTATTATTTCTATGCTTCACACTGTCAAATTCTCCTTCTGAAAAAGAAAAAAAGTGAAAAGAACCCCCTGGATGTTGTGCCTAAGTGTGTCGAGCACCAGCCTTTGCACTGCAGGATACCGGGTTTGACTCCAGGTCAAGGGCATGGCCCTGATTTTCAGGGTCCATTCCTGTCGCTGGATGGGGATTGTACATGAAGAAACGAAACAAAGTATCTCTCTCACATTGATGTAGAGTTTTCTCAGCCCCACTCCCTCCGTACCACTCTCCCGAGGTCAATGATATATATCCTCAGGTGAGAAAAAAAAAGAAAGAGAAAATGTTGTACTTTGTTTTATTAATAAAGACAATAAATGAGTGTGATCCTTCACCCCTGAAAGAATTGCACTGTTCCAAATGAGCTGCTAACAAAAGAAAACAAGACCTCACAGATAATACAAAACGCATACTGCATATAGTCCTCCCTGTGGCAAATGGAAGTAAAATTAGAGTAAATCACAAGGCGGCCTGTTAAATCCAATCCTGTCACTTACACACAGTCTGTCCGGACACTTACCATAGCTCTCATATGAACCTCTGTAAGAGCCTCCAGTTCGATATTCAGAATAATATCTACCAGGACTGCTGCCACAGACATCACAATCACTACGTTAAAAAAACACGGTATTAATTTTGTCCAAGTTAACAACTGCAGTGTGTTACTAGATAAAAAGAGAGAAGGCTTTTAAACACCTGTGTCTCCTACAGGAGTGCTCATCTCCAGAACCTGAAAGGCCATGGTCACAGTGTGCATCCTCCCTAGATGGTGGGCCATAATGCTTCCTGACTGGGGAACCTGGATCAGCTCTGCAGGAATAACTGAAGGAAATAAAGCAGAAGTATTTTGAAATCACCTTCTAAGATACAGAACAGGGACACACTCTCACTACACAGATAGGAAAATGCCAATGGGCAGAAGGCTTCAAGAGACATTTCTCCAAAGAAGATACACAAACAGCTAACAAGCTCATGAAAGGATGGGTCATTAGGGAAGTGCCAATCAACTAAAATGAGATACTTTATTCCTAAGTAGGTTCCAATGTTTGAAGAGGAAAACATCAGGAAATGTTGGGGATTTAGAACAACTGGAATCCTGTGCACAAGGAACAGAAAGGTGACAAGGTCTGGCTGCTGTTGGATATAATGGAAATTAGGACTCTGAATATACTACATGCTACTTATTTGGTCAATGGTAAATATTTAGTATTATGATAGATGAATTTCACCTCACCAACAACAGTACCTAGCATATATTAGGTGTCCTTATGTTTTGTTGCCGGTTACCTATAACTAGTAGTGCCATCATCATTTCTTGGAGACAAATGGTAATTTCTCCTGGAAGGGGTTTTCTCTTTGCAAGGAACGCCTGCATAATTCTCTCTCACACATGACAGCGGTCCTGTAAATGAGAAATACTTACGTGAGGGTATCACAATGGAGATCAATATTTTAAGGAAAAAGCAACGATTCAAAGCACCACTTTATTTCCTCTTTCAATGAAAATGTTTACATTTCCTCTAAGACTCCAATAAGCTCATGGTTAAATGCACTGTAGAATGTTATTCTGGAATGTATTATCTTTGACATCTTGTCCTCCCTCTATATCTTCCTTAATTTCTTAAATTACCATCGGTGGGAAAAACCTGTCCACTCCTGAACAAAGTGCAAGCAATTTCCATGATGTCCACATACATATTTATCAGTGCCTTCCTATTTCTTGACACGCATTTGTCAATTTTTCTCCTTCTCTACTTTGCACTGTCTTTCTCACAATCTCTTGTCGACATTACTAAAAGATTCTTAATCGTCCTGCTACACTCACTCACCATGCACTTTCACTTATGAACTAATAATTCCTTCATTATGCAATTATTGAATTATTAGCTTCTCGGTGAAAACACTTTCCATTGCTCCCGGAAGTCCATAATATGCCAAGTAATGCACATGCAATTTCAAAATCAACTTCCTCACTTATCTAAGAACATTTCATGGTGTACTTTCAAAAACATTTTGGACAGAGGACAAGCCTTGTGCTCTTGTTGTGCACTTGGGTATATCTATATATCCTATCTAATAAAAAAACAATATGCAAATTAACCATCACTCTGTCACAAAGTTGACAGCAGCCACAGAGCTGGAGCAAGGAGGAGGCTTGGGTTTTCCCAGGCGATGGAGCAAGCCAAGCTTCCCATCTGCCCTGGCTGGCCGTGGGCTCTGCTCAAGGCTACAAAGTTTCACTAATAGAAGATAAATAAATCCCCAATATCTGCTTCCAGCCAGCGCTGGTTTCCACTCAAGAAGAGTCTGGGAGCTTGGGAAGCCGGGCGGTGTGGCCAGCCTGAACATGGCTTTCAGCCCCTCACCCAGGCTGGCCAGGCATGCCAGCGGGACCCCAAGCTTGATCCGGGACAACCTTCAGGGCATACCAGACAGCAACCACCCATGCACCAGGCCTCTATCCTATATACTAAAATGGTAATATGCAAATTGACCCTAACAGCAGAACAACTGGGAATGACTGGTCCCTACGACACATACTGACCACCAGAGGGCAGACGCTCAATGCAGGAGCTGCCCCCAGTGGTCACTGTGCTCCCACAGGGGGCGTGCTGCTCAGCCACAAGCCTGGCTGATGGCTGCCAGCACAGCGGTGGTGGTTGGAGCCTCTCCTGCCTCCTCAGCAGCGCTAAGGATGTCCGACTGCGGCTTAGGCCTACTCCACACTGGCAAGTGGACATCCCGGGCTGCCAGAAAGATGTCTGACTGCTAGGTTAGGCCCAGTCTCCTGGGGAGTGAGCCTAAGCCAGCAGGTGGACATTCCTCGAGGTGTCCCAGACCACAAGAGAGCACAGGCCAGGCTGAGCAACCCCCTCAGAGTGCAAAAATATTGTGCACCAGGCCTCTAGTCTACACTAATAAAACAGAAAGATGCAAATCAACCATCATTCCATCACTCTGCTACACCCACAAGCCATGCCCACCAGCCTATGGGGAGGAACCATACAAATGAATCCAAGTAAGATGGCAGTGGCCACAGAGCTGGAGCAAATAGGAGGCTTGGGTTTCCCCTGGCGATGAGGAAAGCAAAGCTTCCCACCTGCCCTGACTGGCCCTGGGCTCCGATAAAGGCTACAAAGTTTCAATTATAAACTACCCCCCAAAAAACAATAAATCCCCCAAAAACTAAAAAAAAGAAAGTCTGGGAGCTTGAGTCACCAGGGGGCTAAAAACAGCCCTCAGCCCTTCACCCCAGCTGGCCAGGCATAGCAGCAGGATCCTCACCCTGATCCGGTACACACTTCACGGCAAACTAGCCAGCCCCTACTGGTGCACCAGGCCTCTGTCCTATATAACAAAAGGGTAATAGGCAAATTAACTCTATCAGCAGAACAACTGGAAATGACTGATCACTATTACACACGCTGACCACCAGGGAGAAGATGTTCAATGCAGGAGCTGCCCCCCTGGTTGTCAGTGCACTCCACAGGGGGAGCTCTACTCAGTCACAAGCCAGGCTGTTGGGGGCCAGCGCAGTGGTGGTGTTGGGAGCCTCTCCAGCCTTCTCAGCAGTGCTAAGGTCGTCCTACTGCAGCTTATGCCTTCTCCCTGCTGGCAAGTGGACATTCCTGAGGGCTCTCGGGTGGCCAGAAGGATATCTGACTTCCAGCTGAGGTGGACATGCTAAGCCAGCAGGTGGACAACCCCCAAGGGAGTCCCAAACGGCAAGAGGGTACAAGCTGGGCTGACGGACCTCCCCGAGTGAACAAATTTTTGTGCACCAGGCCTCTAGTCTACACTAGTAAAGGACAAACTTGCAAATTGACCGTACCTTCACTACACCTAAGCCATGCCCACCCGCCAATCAGAGTGACTATATGCAAATTAAACCAACCAATAAGGCAGCTGGCAGCCACGGAGCTGGAGAGAGCAGGAGGTTTGGTTGCCCCAGTAATGGAGGAAGCCAAGCTTCCTGCTTGCCATGACCGGATCTGAGCTCCACTCAAGGCAACAAATTTTCAATTATAGAAGATAAATAAACCCAGATTCCTGCTTTAAGCTGGCCGTGGCCTCGGAGCTGGAGCAAGCAGGAGGCTTGGGCTGCCCCTGGTATGGAGGAAGCCAAGCCTCCCGCCCGCCCTGGCTGGCTCTGAGCTATACTCAAGGCTACAAATTTTCAATTATACTAGGTAAATAAATCCCAGAATATAAAAAAAACAAAGACAAAAACAAAAAAGAGGAGAGTCTGGGAGCTTCCATTGCCAGGGTCTTGGCCAACCTAAAAGCAGCCCTCAGCTCCTCACCAAGGATGGCCAAACCTTCATGGGGTTAGGGTATCCACTGGGGTGGGGCTTGACCAGCCTGAAAGAGCCATCAGCCCCTCATCCAGGCTGGACAGGCACTCCAGTGGGCACCTCCACCCTGACGAGAGTGTGACGAGCCTGCAAACACCCATCAGCCCCTCACCCAAGCTGGCCAGGGGAACCAGAAGGACCCCCACCATGATCTACAACACCCTTCAGGGCAAACCAGCAGGCCCACACCTGTGCACCAGGCCTCGATCCCATAAAATAAAAGGTTACTATGCCAATTGACCCTAACAGCAGAATGACTGGGAATGAGTGGTCACTATGACACACACTGACCACCAGGGGGCAGATCATCAATGCAGGAGCTGTCCCGTGGTGGTCAGTGCACTCCTACAGGGGGGGCTGTGCTCAGCCACAAGCCTGGCTAATGACTGCCAGCACCGCGGTGGTGGTAGGAGCCCCTCCCACCTCCTCAGCAGCACTAAGGATGTCCAACTGGAGCATAGATCTGCTCCCCGATGGTAAGTTGACATCCCCCGAGGGCTGCTGAGCAGCCAGAGGGATGTCTGACTGCCAACTTGAGCCTGATTGCCCAGGGAGTGGGCCTAAGCCAGCAGGTGGACTTCCTTTGAGGGGTCCCAGATGCAAGAGGGCATAGGATTAGCGGAGGGAACCCTCAGAGTGCACAAATTTTTGTAAACTGGGACTCTAGTCTATATATATAAAAAGCCAGTGACTGTGACGACCTAAACCACTTGTCCACCAAACAGCAGCTGCGTGGGGTGACCAGGCAGACAAGGGGAGCAGTGAGGCATGGCCAAATGACTGAACAGCAGTCTGTGTGGGGAGATCAGGCCAGCAGAGGGCTGGTGAGGGACACAAAAACCTGAACAGCAGGCTGTGTGGGGCAACCAGGCCAGCAGGGTGGCCGGAGAGGGGCAACCAGGCCAGTGGAGGGGGCAGTTGGAGGTTACAAGGCTGGCAGGGGAGGCAATTAGGCCTGACCAGGCCAGCAGGCAGACATGGTTAGGAATGATCAGGCTGGCAGGGTGGGACAGTTAGGGGCAATCAGGCAGGAGACAGGTGAGCAGTTATGAGCCAAAAGTCCCAAATTGTGAGAGGGATGTCAGACTGCCAGTTTAGGCAAGATCCTTGACATCCCCCAAGGGGTTCTGGATTGGAGAGGGTACAGGCTAAACCGAGGGGACACCCCCCGCATGAATTTCATGGACCGGGCCTCTAGTCTTATCTAATAAAAGAGAATCATGGTAATTAGCCGTAACTCCACTACCCTTCCAATTAGCTAATCAGGGCGATATGCAAATTAACTGACAGGCAAGATGGCGGCCGACAGCCAAGCAGGTGGAAGCGAGCATGAGGCTTGCTTGCTTCAGTGACGGGGGACTCCAACATTCTCCGCCTTCCGCTGCCGGCCTCTGAGCTTGCAGTTTGAAACATTGTTATGAATATAGAAGCTAAAGAAAACCCTAGAAACCAGCTTTCAGACAGCCAGGATCTCAGAGCTAGATTTGAAACAGTGTTTCGATTATAGAACCCAAACCAACCAGATACCTGCTGTCAGCAGCAGAGGCCTAAGAGCTGGAGCCAAGCCTCAGAGCTAAAGCTGGGCCAGAATGAAAAAAAAGAAAAGAAAGAAAAAAGGAACAATTGGGATCTTCAGGACCTGCCAGCCTGAAAAGAGCCCTCAGTCCCTCATCCAGACTGGCCAGGAACCCCAGTGGGGACCCCCACCCTGAAAGGTGTGTGACCAGCTGCAAACAGCAATCATCCCCTCATCCAGTCTGGCCAAGCACCCCAGTGGGGACCCCCACCCTGATCCAGAACACGCTTCAGGGCAAACCAGCCGGTCCCCACCCGTGCACCAGACCTCTATCCTATATAGTAAAAGGGTAATATGCCTCTCAGCACCGGGATCAGCCGAGCCTTGAGGCCTCCCGGCACCGGGATCAGCGTGACAGGGGGCAGCGCCCAAACCCCCTGATCGCCCTGAGGCTCTGTGTGTGACAGTGGGCGGGGCCATAACCTCCCTATCCGCCCTCTCTGTTCGTGACAGGGGAAGGCACCCCAACTCCCCAATCAGCCCTGCTCTGAGCCCGACCAGGCGCTGCACCTAGGGATTGGGCCTGCCCTCTGCCACCTGGGAGCAGGCCTAAGGCAGCAGGTCGTTATCTCCCGAGGGGTCCCAGACTGCGAGAGCACACAGGACGGGCTGAGGGGACCCACCCTCCCCCTGGAGTGCACAAATTTTTGTACACCGGGCCTCTAGACTATATATAAAAGACTAAGTGACCGACTCTATGTCTTTGTGACCATTAGACCCACAGCCAGTATACATGATGTGCACTGGCAATCTACATTTATAAAAGGCAAATATGCTAAGTGTCCATCTGGGTAATGACATCATGTAGCAATGCCCGGCTTCCTCTCCCCAGCAACTCACCTCTTTGCAGTTTCTTCAGTCATGGAACACGACTTGGTTTAGAGCCAGGTGGGAATATTTTACACTAACCAAATGTCTGTGAAGCATTTTCCCGTGTGTCTTTTGATCCTCACAGAAGTCGTGGAATAGGTAGATGGTAGACTCGGTGGTATCCTATTTTCTCTTCATTAGCCAGAAAACAGAGATTTAGAAAGCTGAGAAACTTGACCTGACTGAAAATAAGGAAGAAATGATGGAACTTGTAAATGACTTCAGGTTTTCTCACTGTGAAGAATATAGTCAAACACTGCTGCAGTTAAATGGTTTACTCTTTGTTCTCCCTGGGTGAGCTACAATAATAACCTGCTTTGTGTTGAAATTTACTGCTGTGTTGCTCACAATTACCTGAAAGAGAAGTTGCGCTGCTTCACTGGGTTGGAAAAAATTTAGCTACCTTAGACAGCAGGTCTAATTAAGCAAGTTTACACCCTCTCGCTCTCTCTCTGTCACTCTAGGTTGACCTGCCCATGTGCGAAACATATGCAGCTCTTGCTGGCGCCAATGGTATGCATGTGTTTCAATTTGTCATGGTCAATCCTGAATTTGGTTGACACTTCTATTATAGAGAAAGGGCAAATAGCAGCATTACAATATTTCTTCTAATTAATACCTTAGTATTAATTAGTATTTCCTTAGTATTAATTAATTAATTAATTAGGGCCACTAGTATTCTAATAGTGGCAAGATGTTATCTGTGAATAGTAAGGTTTTATTAGGCCAAAAGCCTAAGGGACCATTATGTGTCGTTGCTATGATGCACACTGACCAGCAGGTGGCAGATGCTCAACACAGGAGCTTCCCCCTGGTGGTCAGGGAGCTCCCAGAGTGGGACCCTTGCTCAGGCAGAAGCCAGGCTCATACCTGGAGAGTGCAGCTGTGGCAGCAGGAGCCTTCGCTGCCTATGCCACAGTGCTACCAATCGGTGGTGGCAGGTGGAGTGGGGCTTGGATGAGCGGGAACAGAGCACCTGGCTCCAGCTTGGGCTCCTGCCCACCTGCCTGCCGTTTTGTGCACTGCTACATCCCTCAGGAGATGTCAGACCTAACCTGGCAGTCCCACATCTCCCAAGGGGTCCCAGATTGTGTGAGGCCGCAGACCAAGCTGTGGGATGACACCGGTGCTTGAATTTCATTCACCGGGCCTTTAATCATTTCAAAATTTATCACCCATTTAGCATGGTTCTCTTCTAATGCTGAATAATTTAAAGTAGAAACTGAATTTTGGTAATGATGGCCATATAGATTTTACTGCTCTTTAGCTGTATTTAACGGCTCATATGAAGGGCACTGAATCACCTTCAAATATAAGAAATATTACATTCCCATAGATATTACTATGTTCCAGTGATAATTCTTTCCACTAATGCCACTAAGTGAGCCTT
The DNA here is from genome assembly GCF_964212035.1 of Myotis nattereri. Taxonomy (NCBI): domain Eukaryota; kingdom Metazoa; phylum Chordata; class Mammalia; order Chiroptera; family Vespertilionidae; genus Myotis; species Myotis nattereri. The sequence continues at coordinate 5,028,481 of NC_138094.1, forward strand.
TCACTAATTTTCTTTGCTCACTAGCTCATCCAAAATTGAAATGGGCAGGATGCTTGTCTATATTCAAGTGCAGAGGCATATTCTTCTTAACTACACTGATGCTCTCAATACTTTCAATTTTCCAACATAATTTATAGTAAGGGTCTCTATGTTAGATTTTAAAACATCTCTTTACTAATATGAATAAGTCACTTTTACCTGATTTCTTCACAACTATGTGCATGCAATGATTTGGAACTGGCAATGCCTGACTCTTTCAAGTGTGCCTTCCTACCCTTGTTTTCATTAAAACACCATCAGAACCCACATTAATCACTTTTAGTCTGTTGAGAAAATGCAGACCGTCGGCGGGTTACATTGGACTCGAAGTACATCATTTTGTGGTTACAGTGCCATCCTCTGAGTATTTATTTTAAAAAAACTTCCCCCATTTATATGTATTTACATATGTGCTTTATGTTTTTTATTATTTACTAGAGGCAAGGTGCACAAAAATTTGTGCACTGAAGGGGGGCCCCTGAGCCCAGCTTGGCCCCTATCACATACTGGGAGCCCTCAGGGGATGTCCTACTCCCTGCTCCATGCTTCCTTTGGGGAGTGGGCCTAAGGCACAGCCTGGCCGCGCTTTGTGGGCGCCGACCGGGCTGATCAGGAGAAGGCATCAGTTCAATCGCCCCGCTGTTGCAGCCACTGCCAGTCAACCTCAGCCACCAAGGTGTTTTCATCAACACGGACTCCAGTCCCTTTACTATGAAAAAAATGACAACTTTCTTTAGGCATTTTCAAGATGTGTCTTTCATAGTATATGACATTTCTTTCTTTCTTCCTTTTCTTCCTTCCTTCCTTCCTTCCTTCCTTCCTTCCTTCCTTCCTTCCTTCCTTCTCACCTGAGAATATGTTTCCATTGATTTTTTAAGAATGTGGAAGAGAAAGGGAAAGACAGAGAGAAACATCAAAGTCAGAGGAATACTTTTATTGGTTGCCGCCTGCATGAGCCCTGACCTGGGCCCAGGCCAGGGAGGAGCCTGCAACCTATGTACATGCCCTTAGCCAGAATTGAACCAAGACTCAGCAGTGGGCAGGCCAAGGCATTATCCACTCAGCAAAACCAGCAAGGATAGGATATGACATTTCTTACCCCTCCAGCAGTGGACCTTCCTTTTTTCTCCAGGAGTGCGGTAAAAAACCCTACATCACCTATTTTGATTCTTATTACCCAATTTACTAAGAATATTACCAGTGGCATAGAGGGAGCTTAACCAATGAGCAGTCAGAAAAGGTGTTTCCTCTGGAGTTCACACCAATTGCCAGCTTGGGCCTGCCCAGGCATAATGCCTGTGGTCCAGTCATTAGCTCTGGGCAGGGGACCACCAACACCCTCAATCATATGCTCAGACCCTGCTCCCATGATCACTGGCTCTGCCCCTGCTCCCCGCCATGGCCAGCTGCCTCCCTGCTCCCCTAAATTGCTGGCTCTGCACCTGCACAGGGCTAATGCCTCTGGCCGGGGCATTAGGCCTGGGCAGGGGACCTCCAACTCCCCAGGATTGCCAGCTCCACCCCTGCCAAGGCCTAATGCCATGGGCAGGCGACCCCATGCTCCCCTCAATCACAGGCTCCTCCCCTGCTCAAAACTAACGCCTCTAGCAAAGGCATTAGACCTGGGAAAGGACCAATAGTACCCCTGCAATTACCGGCTCCAGACCTGCCCAGGCCTAATGCCTCTGGCAAAGGCATTAAGCCTGGGCAGAGGACCCCCAGCTCCCACAAAGGCCAACTACTCTCCTGCTCTCCACCATCGCTGGCTTACCCACTGCGACCCATCATCCCAGCTCCGCCCTTGCCCAGGCCTAACGCTTCTGACCAAGGCATCAGGCCTTGGCAGGGGACCTCTCAGCTCTGATTGCAGGCTCCATTAACCTATAGCCATTGGGCACCTACTTATGCAAATTAACCGGCATCTTTGTTGGTGGTTAATTTGCATATCGTGCTGATTAGCCAATGGGAGGTTAAGGGAAGATACTGTCAGTTACCCTGTTTGTCTATTATTAGATAGGATTTAGCACAAGTAAAGGTCAGGAATCGTTATTTCCCTTTTAATTTTTTACTTTTATATTTTATTTTTTTTCATTGTTTCACCTCATTACTGCTGTGTATTTGTGCTCCATGTGAGTGATATAGATGCTTATCTAGGTGGGTTCTGACTTACGGCAAAAATCATTATGACGTGCTGCAGGAATAGATCTTAAATGTAACATGAGGACCTATTGTACTTATATTCTCTTGATTAAGATGTAGTTATTTGGCCGCCATATTTCCTCATTAAGTGCATGATTGTTGGAAGCACAAACTATATCTTTATATATTTATGTGATACTTAGACTATTCATTCAATAAGAAATAAAAACTTTGGTGGTGGGGGGGAGATGGGGAGGTCAAGGGGAAAAAAAATAAAAGGAGACATCTCTAATACGCTTTGAAATACTTTAAGCAATAAAAAAAAAATTAAAAAATGAAAGCCTTATCCTTATAAAAAGATCTGGCCTTATAATTAAATGGCCTAATACATTTTAGAGTAGGGCACCTTTCCAAAGTATTCTCAGAAGAACATGGCTTGAAATCCAGGGTGTATCCTTTAACACCCTATTGGAAACAATAGCCTTAGTTGTGCTCCATCATGATCCAAACAGAGACAGAAACTGTAAGAGACATGGCAGGTTTCTGGTACTATATTCCTACTGAGCATCCCTCAATGCACATTTCCTGATGGTGCTATTGATCAGAATGTGCCTCACAGGACATTAGGACCTTCATGCACAACTCCATCCTGAAACCACATGAAAGAGAAGCCTATTGGACAAGAATCTTAGCAGGGACTTTACAATGCAGAGGGATTCTGAAGAAGATTGAAAAAGGGGGCAGAACCATAGCCAGTTTGGAACAGTGGACAGATCACTGGCCTTCAGACTGAAGGGCTCAGATTTGATTCAGGTCAAGGGCACTTGCCTGGGTGTGGGCTCAATCTCCAGTCTGGGGCATGCAGGAGGGACTGGTCAATGATTCTCTCTAATCATTGATGTTTCTAACTCTCACTAGCTCTCCTTTACTCTCTGAGATAAGTAAAAATATATTTAAAAGAATGGTGGCAGAATCATGGATGCTGCAGGGACATGCTCCCAGGAACAAACTGATATTCCAACTAAAATACAGAACAACTTCCTGAGTAATCAATGGAAAACTCACAGGAGAGAACCCTGACACCCGAGGACCTAAGGTGGAGGCCACTTAGACACCGGTAGGAGGAGAGGAGTCTTGAAGGGGCGGGCCTGACACCCACAGAAAGCAACTGAAGGCTTGGAGAGATATCTCAGCTGTGGAGAACTGCCACTGAGAACTCTGGATCTAATCCCCAAGCTGGGCCTCCTAGCAGAGAGCACCAGAACTGAGGAGGTTACCCATATAACCTGTGGATGTGAATAGTAGCAGGGCACTGTCTGCCAGGGAGAGACAGCTAGAAATTCAGGTATCCTCTTAAAGAGCCAGCGCACAAATTTCCCTGTGGAGCCACAAAGCTTTTGCCGTGGCAAAGGGAGGGGGATGTGGACTGGAGCTGTGAGGGAAAAAGCCAGAACTGGGGAGTCAAGGGTTCCAGCACAGAAGACAGACACTTCAAGTTTCCTGGGAGGAGTCATTTCCTCATGCAGCAGAGAAAATCTTTCCCATGCAGACATTTGCCTTTCCTGGAGGGGAGACAATTAACACACACTACTGGGAAACACCTTGCCGGGAGGACACTTAAGAGATTATAAATAACAATTAACCTCCACGCAGAGGCAACTGCCCCACCCTGTTGAAACTAACTCTTGCTATAACCTGAGGACCATGGCCTTGGAGGCAAGTTAAGTTGGAATCCTATCAGTCTATAGACAGAGGAGGTCTCTGGAGGCTTTGAGTCTTTGCCTGACCTAATTAGTCAGAAACATCCTTTAACAATGTTCTGCAATAGGCTGAGAGGCACAGAGGATCTACCTAACTTGTCACCAAAAACCCACACAGAAATCCAGAAAGAGGAAATAAATAAACAACCCCCAAATGAGAGAACTAGAGAATTCTCCAGATATAGAGGGAGATGAAGCACAGAGAAGACATTTATCTGAATCAGACTTCAGAGTTATGAAGGTAAAAGAGCTCAACAGCATGAAAAAATATATAGTGACTATGAAAAGAAGAACAGTCCTAGATATAAAATGACATAATACAAACAGGAGGACCACTTACATAACATTATTAGAATAGCGAGTGTGCCAAAAGAGGCAGGAGGGGAGAAAAGCGTAGAGACAGTCTTTGAAGAAACAATGGCAGAACACTTTCCTAACGTGGTAAAGAAAAATCCCACACAAGGTCAAGAACCAAAGAGAAACCAAAAGAAGAAGTACTCAAACAAACCCGTGTCCAGACACATCATAATTAAAATGCCAAAATTTGAAGACAAGGAGAGAATCTTCAAGGCAGCAATTAAAAAAAAACTGTTAGCTACGAAGTCGTCCCCATAAGGATGAGTCCTGATATCTCATCTGAAACTCTACAGGCCAGAAGGATTGGCATGAAGTACTCAAGTTAATGGAAAGTAAGGATCTGAGACCAAGATTACTATATACGGCAATTCTTTCCTTCAAAATAGACAGTCAAATACAGAGCTTCATAGACAGAAAAAGGCTAAAAGAGTAAATTGTCACCAAGCCAGCATTACAAGAAATGCAAAGGGATTGCTGTAATGAGAAGGAGAAACAGAGACAGAAACTTATCCATACAGAAAGAAACTGGAAAGAAATAAATACCTATCAATAATATCTCTAATTATAAATAGGTAAATGCTCCAATCAAAAGGCATAGGGTATCAAAATGGATACAATAATATGATGCAAGTATATGCTGTATACAGGAGTGCCATCTGAAAACAAAAGACACACAAAGGATTGGAGTGAAGGAATGGGAAAATTTCCATGCAAATGGAAAGAAAAAAAGGCTGGAGTACCAATATTCATATCAGACAAAATAGACTTTTTAATAAAGGCCATCACAAGAGACAGAAAGGTCACTGCATGATAACAAAGGGATCAACCAGCAGAAAATATTACCCTAGTAAACATATATTCACCCAAGATAGGAATACATATATATCTCCTATCTAATAAAAGAGAATCATGGTAATTGGCATACAACCGGTACCCTTCCCTTTGGCTATCAGCAAGATATGCAAATTAGCTGCCTGCCAAGATGGCGGCCGGCAGCCAGGCAGCTTGAAACAAACATGAGGCTTGCTTGCTTCAGTGACAGAGGACTCCAACGTTCCCAGCCTGCCTTGCCGGCCTCTGAGCTTGAAGTTTAAGAAACATTGTAACAAATATAGAAGCTAAACAAAGCCCCAGAAACGTGCTTTCAGTGAGCCCGGGATCTCAGAGCTGGAGTTCTATATTGTTTCGATTCTAGAACCCAAACAAACCAGATACCTTCTTTCAGCAGCAGAGGCCTCAGAGCTGGAGCCAGAGCTAAAGCTGGCCCAGAATAAAAAAAAGAAGAAAAAAAAGCAGTTGGGAGCTTCAGTCGGCCAGAAAACAGCCCTCAGCCCCTCACCGAGGCTGGCCAGGCACCCCAGTGGGGACCCCCACCCTGATCGAGGACACCCTTCAGGGCAAACCAGCCAGCCCCACCCATGCATCAGGCCTCTATCCTATACAGTAAAAGGGTAATATGCCTCCCAGCACCGGGATCAGCGGAGCTGAGAGTGCTCCCGGCATGCACAGGGATCAGTGTGACAGGGGGCAGCACTCAAACCCCCTGATCGCCCTGAGGCTCTGTGTGTAACAGGGGATGGGGCATCAACCTCCCTATCTGCGGTGCTTTGTTCATGACAGGGGAAGGCGCCCCAACCCCCTGGTCAGCCCTGCTCGGTGCCTGATAGGGGGGAGCTCCCCAACCCCCTGATCGCATTGCGACTCTGTGTGTGACATGGTGCGGCACCTCAAACCCCTGATCGGCCCTGCTCTGTGTTTGACAGGGTGCTGCGCCCCAACCCTCTCCTCCCACCACGGGCCCTGCTCTGTGTGTGACCGGGTAGAGCCATAACCTCCCCATCAGCCCTGCCCTGAGTGTGACAGTGGCGGTGCCCAAACCCCCTGGTCCGTCCTGTCCTGAGTGTGACTGGGTGCGGTGTCCCAACCCCAAAATAGGCCCTAACCTGAGCATGAGTGAGGGTGGCATCCCAACCTCCAAATCTGCCCTGCAATGTGCATGACAGGGGAAGGCGCCTCAACTCCCCAATTAGCCTTGCTCTGAGCCCGATCAGCGACTGCACCTAGGGATTGGGCCTGCCCTCTGCCACCCAGGAGTAGGCCTAAAACAGCAGGTCGTTTTCTCCTGAAGTGTCCCAGACTGCGAGAGGGCACAGGCCCGGCTGATGGACCCCCCTTTCCCTCCAGAGTGCACAAATTTTTGTGCACCGGGCCTCTAGTATATACATGCCAATTCAAATCTATATGCCAAAATGCTGGACTATGTGAATGAAATAGATGAAGTCAGTAAAAAATGCGAACTACCAAAATTGATTCAGAAAGATTTACTTATACATATGAAACAAACAAACAAAAATCAAACAAAGAGACTTCTAGGGGACTTTAATGGAGTGCCTGAAAACAGGACAGTCATAGTAGCAGACTTTTATCACTCCTATCACTTCACTGGATAGATCTTCCATGTGACAAGATAATGATTCAGAGACTCTAAAGGACACACTGCATCAGATGGATTTAATTGACATTTTAGAACGTTCACCCCAACAGAGCAGAATATACATTCTTCTCAAGTGCACAGGAGTCATTCCCAAAGATAGACCACATGGTAGGACACATAACAAGTCCCTACAAGTTCAAGAAGATTTAAATCATATAAAGCATCTTCTTGGATCACAGTGGAATGAAATGAGAAATCAACTAGCGTAAAAACACCCAAAAACATTTAAACACTTAGAGGCTAAATAGCATGCTATTAAACAATGAATTTGTTACAATGAGATCAAGAAAATATCAAAGACTTTTTGGAAAAAAAGGAAAATGAACAAATAACAACACAATATCTCTGGGAAACAGCAAAAGCAGTCCTGAGAGGGAACTTCATAGCACTATAGACCTATCTCAGAAAATAACAAAAATCAGCCATAAACTATTTATCTCTACAACTGAAGAATTAGAAAGAAACCAACAAGAAGTGCCCAGGGTAATCAGAGGAAGGAAAAAATAAAGATTACAGTAGAAAAAATAACAGAGAAAAAATATTCAATAAAACCAAAAGCTGGTTCCATGAAAGGATAAACAAAATTGATAAACCATTAGCAAGACTCATTAAGAAACACACACACATGATTCCAATAAGTAAAATCAGAAACAAGAGTAGAGGAGTAAGCACTGGCACCACAGAAATTCAAAGGATTGTAAGAAAATACTATGAACAACTATATGCCAAAATGCTGGACAAAGTGGATGAAATAGATGAAGTCAGTAAAAAATGCCAACTACCAAAACTGATTCAGAAAGAATTAAGAAACTTGAATAGGCTCATAACAACTGATGAAATAGAAGCAGTAATCAAAACACTTCCAACCAACAAAAGCTCAGGTCTGGACAGCTTCACAGGGGAGTTCTACCAAACAGTCAGAAAACTACAATCTATACTCCTCAAACTGTTTCAGAAAATCAAAGAGGAAAGAATACTTCCAAACTCTTTGTATGAGGCCAGCATTATTCTAATTCCAAAAGAAGGTAAAGACACTACAAAGAAAGAGAATTACAGGCCAATATAGCTGATGATGACAGATACTAAAATCCTCAACCAAGTATTAGCAAATCGCATCCAGCATTATATTAAAGACCAAATGATATGATCAAGTGGGATATATTCCAGGGATGCAAGGCTGGTACGGTATTCACAAATCAATAAATGTGATACAACTCATAAACAAACTGAAGGTTAAGAATCACGTGATCATATTGATAGACACAGAAAAAGAATTGGAAAAAACCCAACCCCCAATTTTGATAAAAAGTCTCAGCAATGTGGTAATAGAGGGAGCATACTCAACATGATAAAGGCCATATATGAGAAACCCACAGCCAACATCATACTCAATAGGCAAAAACTAAAACCATTTCCCATGAAAGAACAGGAACATGACAGTGATGCCAATTTTCACCATTCCTGTTCAACATAGTACAGGAAGTGCTACCATAGTGCTCAGACATGAAGAAATAAAAGTCATCCCAACCGGAAAAGCACATAATTAGTGAATTTGGTCATGAATCAGGATACAAAATTAACACCCAAAAATATATGTCTTTTTATACACCAAGAATGAACTCACAAAAAGATAAACTAAGAAAAGAATCCCACTTACCATTGCAATAAAGGAATTAAGGAAAAAACTCAATTAAGGAAGTAAAAGAACTGCACTTGGAAAATGACAGAACATTGAAAAGGAGATAAAGATATCAACCAGTGGACTAATATACTGTGTTGATGGGTTGGTAGAATTAACATTATTAAGATGTCCATACTACCCAATGCAATTTATAGATTCAATGTAATCTCCATTAATATACCAACAGAATATTTCACAGACAAAGAACAAACTCTCCAAAAATTCATATGGAGTAAAAATAGCCTCAGCAATCCAGGGAACAAGAAAAAAATATGGAAGGCTCACAATCCCAGATATTAAGCTATATTATAAAGCCACCATTCTCAAAACTGCCTGCTACTGGCACTAGAAAAGACATATACACCACTGAAACAGAACAGAGAACCCAGAAGTGGACCCAAGTCATTACGATGTATTAGTAATTTTTTTGTTGTTGTTGTTAAATTTCTCTACATCGTTTTATTGAGAGATTTACAACCATAGTCATCTGTAATTTGAGTAAGTATTCACTTTTAGCATATTAAAACTGCATTAAAACATTTTTTTCATTATGAAATTATATATTTTTTTCTTTTTTTATTGCTTAAAGTATTACAAAGGGTATTACATATGTGTCCATTTTATCCACCCGCCCTAGACAGTCCCCCAGCCTCCCCTATACCCCAGTGTCTTATGTCCATTGGTTATGCTTATATGCATGCATACAAGTCCTTTAGTTGATCTCTTACCACCCTACCTCCTGCCCCCCAACCCTCCCCGGCCTTCCCGCTGCAGTTTGACAATCTGTTTGAGGCAGCTCTGCCTCTGTATCTATTATTGTTCAAAAGTTTATAATAGTCTCTATTATCCATGAATGAGTGAGATCATGTGGTACGTTTCCTTCATTGACTGGCTTATTTCACTTAGCATAATGCTCTCCAGTTCCATCCATGACGTTGCAAATGGTAAGAGTTCCTTCCTTTTTAGAGCAGCATAGTATTCCAGCGTGTAGATGTACCACAGTTTTCTAATCCATTCATCTACTGATGGACACTTAGGCTGTTTCCACATCTTAGCTATGGTGAATTGTGCTGCTATGAACATAGGGGTGCATATATCTTTAATTTACAAAGGAGGCGAGAGCATTCAATGGAGTCAAGACAGTCTCTTTGATTTCATCAAGATGGTGGCAATATAGGCAGACGCGTCACAGGTCTTGTGCCAGAACAGATGGAGTAAGCAGCTGAAACTAATAACACCCACCGCGAACTGGCGAAATTACTCAGCTGGTGAGACGGTTTTCAGTAGGGAAGGGCAGAGCTCCCCTGGAAAGGTAAAAGAACCAGAGATCTGGGAAGGAAAGTTTGCCAGACCTCTGAGCCCAGAGGGTCAGAGGGAGACCGCATGGCAGACAGCCATGTCTCCTGGGACAGGCAAAGCCCCTGACTGGGGAAAAGAGATCCGCGGGATTCCTGGCACAGGGGGATTTGAGATCTGGGTTCGGTGATTACAGAGAACTGAGCCTAGAGGGGGCTGCCTCAACAGCTGAACAGACCATGCAGTGCTGGTAAGAGAGGAGCTTACAGAAATTCAGACTTCCCCGTTTCTGTGGCCAGCATTTGTTTGTTTATTTTCACTGAACCCTGTTCATAGGACATTTCACATACAGACACTCCCATGTGCCGAAGAGAGGGAGAAGGTGCAGACGAGTGGAATCTGGGGAGAGGCTGGGGAGAAAGGGGGCGCCGGTAGAGGTGCCAGCGAATTTAGTGCTGAGACATCCCTGGGACCAGGACTCGGGCAGCCATTCTTTCCGGAGTGTGGGACTCCTCCACCTAGCCCCCAGGCAAGGAGCACAGCCACACCCAGATTAGACCCTGAACGAGATGAAGGATTAAAATAATCTGATCAGTCCCTGGGCGTTAACAGGGTCTGGCCTATAGAGGGACTTTCAGTCCCAGCAATAACATAGACCAGGGCCACAATTAAAGAACCGGTTCTGGGGAGTTGACCTCCCCAAACCAGTTTTAAGTGCAATAGAGAAAATAAACCCTTGCTACTGGATAGAGAAGCTGTATAGCCTCAGAGGCCAACCCAAAAATACTGCCACCCAGATGCTGAGCCACAACCTTAATCTCAGCTAAACACAAATTAAGGCAGTCTGGGACACAAATACGGCCTGCTTTAAAATCAGGACTATGGTTTACAACACTGAGGAACAGTGTATCTCAGGGAAATTCAACACTCTCCTGAGTAACTGGCAAGACCAAGGCGAGCCAGACTGAAGAGTAGAAGAACCGAATTACCTTCACTACTGCAATTTTTTTTTCACCTTTTAACTAAGAAAGCAATTTTTTTCTTCTTTTTCCATCAGCTGATTTTATCCTTTTAATTACCACATTTTTATGTTTAACCAGTATTATTGCTGCTACCACTTTACCATTTTTTTAAAGTGACATTTTATTGTCTCTCTATTTTATTTTGGGATTAGTGTTCTCTATTCTATTTTCATCGTTCCTATAGCATCAATTTTCCCTACCTCAATTTTACCTCTATGCTAAAACCCTCTTCCCCACTTTTCCCTTTTTGTTGTCCTGTTTCTCTTACCCTATTCCTGCTTTAGATTTTCCTGATTCCTTCTTTTTCCCCCTGTCAAAATTTCACCCTAATTATATATCCTATTTCCACTCCACTGCTCTAAATCCTTATACACCTATCCCTTATTTTTCTTCACTATCCAAAATTTTTTCCCTTCTCTTAGCTTTCTATGTTTTGTTGCTGTTTGCTTGAGTGTTGAGTAGTTTTTTTTGTTTTTTTTTTTTGTTTTTTTGTTTTTTTGTTTGTGTGTGTGTGTGTGTGTGTGTGTGTGTGTGTGTGTGTGTGGTTTAGGACTGGTTGTGAGGTTGTTTTGCTTTTTCCTTTTTTTTTTCTTTTGCTGACTTTTCCCCTCTCTCCATCCCCGCTCCCCGCCAGTTATTTTTGTGCTCTGTTTTTCCTTGCCTCTCTTGATATTATTGATTATTTATACTTTGCATTCATCTCCAGTGATCTGTTGCTGGAATCTGTTGGGATTAGTGGCGGTTCAATCAGAGTTTTCTCCTCATATAAGTAGTCTCTTCCCCTCTTCTACTTCGTTCTCTCTTTTCACTCTTTTTTTTTTCTTTTTTCCCTATCCTTTTTCCCAATTTCATTTTTGAACTAATTTTTTTTTACTTTTCTTTTCTTTTTTCTCTTTTAACTTTTTCTCTTCTTTCTTCCATATCCCCTAATCCTCTTAATTTGGGCAGTCTCCTTTATTTGGGGTTATTAATATTGTGAATATATTTGTGTTCAGTGCCTGGTATGTTGTGCCTTCATTTGTTGCATTATGTGCCCTTAAATCAATGCAGCAAATCCAAGCCACAGCAGCCTCCTGATCACCATACCCTCTGAGGATCAACAGCTGTATGTGAAGCCTCCCCCCACCAGCAAGAAGAGCCACCAAAGCTGTGAACAGCACACATAAGAGGAGCTGCCAACTGAGGAAAAGCTGCTACCGCAACTGGCTGAAGAGCAACCGCAGCCCAAGGAGCCACTGCCACCCAGGGAGCAGCTAATGAATGACTCAACGTCTAGATATGTCAGTGAGATCAAACATGGGTAGACAAAGAAACCCCCAAAGGAAAAAAAAGGAGGATTCACCAGAAAAGCAGCTAAGTGATACAGAGGCATGCAACATGACGGGAAAAGAATTCAGAATAAGGGTCCTAGAGTGCATAAACAGGATGGAGGAAAAAATCAAAAACATATAGAAGAACCAAGAAAAAACGGATGAAAAAATCAACTACTTAAGCAAGAATCAAGAAAGAGATGAAAAAATCAACAACTTAAGTAAGACCCAAGAAGAAATGAAGAGTGATATAGCTGCAATAAAAAAACACCATTGAAAGTATCAACAGTAGACTAGGAGAAGCGGAGGACCAAATTAGTGAATTAGAAGACAAGGAAGCAAACACACCCAAACTGTACTGCAACTGGAGAAAAAAATTAAAAGACAGGAGGAGAGCGTTAGTAAGCTTTGGGACAACATGAAACGAAACAACATGTGGATAATAGGGGTGCCAGAACAACAGAAAGAGGAACAAGGATTAGAAAACCTATTGGAAGAAATAATATCAGAAAACTGCCCTGTGGTGGAGAAGAATAAAGTCACACAAGCCCAGAGAGTCCCAAACAAGGTGAACCCAAAAAGACCCACACAAGACACATCATAATTATCATGGCAACTATTCAGGACAAAGAGAGAATCTTACAGGCTGCAAGAGAGAGACGGAAAGTTACATACAAGGGATCTCCCATTAGATTATACAATGATTTCTCAACAGAAACACATCAGGCCAGAAAAGAATGGACAGAAATTTACAAAGTGATGCAAAGCAAAGGACTGAATCCAAAAATACTCTATCCAGCCAGGCTATCATGCAAAATTGAAGGGGAAATAGGAAGCTTCACAGACAAAAAAAGGCTACAAGAATTTATCACCACCAAGCTGGCAATGCAAGAAATTCTAAAGGGACTGGTGTAAAAAAAGGAACAAAAAGTTCAGAAAGAAAACAGCCACACACAAAAAAGAAATCGCTACAAACAAGTACCTTTCAATAATAACTTTAAACTTAAATGGACTAAATGCTCCAACCAAAAGACATCGAGTGGCTGAACGGATAAAAAAAAAAAAACATGACCCATACATTTGTTGTCTACAAGAGATCCTCCTCAGAAGAAAGGACTCTCACAGACTGAAAGTAAAGGGATGGAAAAATATCTTTCAGGCAAATGGAAAGGAAAAGAAAGCTGGGGTAGCAATACTTATATCGGACAAAATAGACCTCAAAGTGAAGGCCATAACGAGAGATAAGGAAGGCCACTTCATAATACTAAACGGATCAATACATCAAGAAGATATAACCCTGGTATACATAAATGCACCCAATGCAGGAGCACACAAATACATAAAAAAAAACAACTCCTGGAAGATATCAAAGGAGAGATAGACAACAATGCAATCATAGAGGGGGACTTTAATACACCACTGACATCACTGGATAAATCCTCTAGACAAACAATCAGCAAAGAAACAGCAATCCTAAATGACTCACTAAATCAGATGGACTTAATTGATATCTTCAGAATGCTTCACCCCACAGCCAAGGAATATATATTGTACTCAAGTGCTCTTAAGACACATTCAAAAATAGAACACATATTGGGTCACAAACAAAGTCTCCCCAAATTCAAGAAGATTGAACTCATTCCAAGCATCTTCTCAGACCACGATGGCATAATATTAGAAATAAACTACTATAAAAACAACCCAAAATACTCAAACACTTGGAAGCTGAAGAGCATGTTATTAAATATTGATTGGGTTACCAATGAGATCAAAGAAGAAATTAAAAACATCCTGGAAACTAATGACAATGAAAACACAACAATCCAAAACCTATGGGACACATAGAAAGCAATCCTGAGAGGGAAGTTTATAGCTCCACAGGCCTATCTCATAAAACAAGAAAAAATGGTAGTAAATCATCTAACTCTACATCTCAAAGAATTAGAAAGAGAGCAACAAAAAAAAAACCCAGAGTGAGCAGAAGCAAGGAGATAATAAAGATAGCGCAGAAATAAATGACGTAGAGACCAAAAAAATGATACAGAAAATCAATTAAACCAAGAACTGGTTCTTCGAAAGGATAAACAAGATTGACAAACCTCTAGCCACGCTCAGCAAGAAGCAAAGAGAGAGGACCCAAATTTAAAAAAAAAAATCAGAAATGATAGGGGCAAAATAACCACAGACCCCTCAGAAATATAAATGATTGTTAAAAATTACTGTGGAGAGCTCTACTCCAACAAACTAGACAACCTGGAGGAAATGGATAAATTCCTAGAAAAATACAACATTCCAAAACTCAATCAGGAAGAATCTAAAAATCTCAACAGGCCAATAACTATGGAAGAAATTGAAGCAGTCATCAAAAAGCTTCCAGCAAACAAAAGCCCAGGACCAGATGGCCTCACTGGGGAATTTTACCAAACATTCAAGGAAGAACTAAAACCTATCCTCCTCAGACTACTACAAAAAATTCAGGAGGCAGGAACACTTCCAAGCTGATTCTATGAAGCCAGCATCACCCTAATACCAAAACCAGGTAAAGACAACACAATGAAAGAGAATTAAAGGCCAATACCCTCATGAACATAGACGCGAAAATACTCAACACAATCTTAGCAATCGGATCCAGCAGTACATCAGAAAGATCATACACCATGACCAAGTAAGATTTATCCCAGGGATGCAAGGATGGTACAATATCCACAAGTCAGTAAACGTGATACATCACATAAACAAATTGAAAGAAGAAAAACACATGGTCCAATCAATTGATGCAGAAAAAGCATTTTACAAAACCCAACACCCATTTTTGATAAAAACTCTCAGCAAGGTGGGAGTAGAAGGATCATACCTCAACATAATAAAAGCCATATATGACAGGCCCACAGCCAACATCATACTCAATGGACAAAAACTAACACCCTTTCCCCTAAGAACAGGAACAAGACAGGGTTGCCAGCTCTCACCACTCCTGTTCAACATAGTACTGGACGTATTAGCCATTGCAATTAGACAAGAAGAAGAAATAAAAGGCAACCAAATTGGAAAAGAGGAAGTAAAACTGTCCTTATTTGCAGGCGACATGATGTTATACATACAAAACCCTAGAGACTCCATCAAAAATTTCTAGACTTAATACACGAATTTGGCAATGTAGCAGGAAACAAAATTAACCCCAAGAAATCTGACGCATTTCTATACATCAATAGTCAACTTTCAGAAAGAGAGATTACAAAAACAATCCCATTTACCATCGCACCAAAAAAATTAAGCTACCTAGGAATAAACTTAAGTAAAGAGGTAAAAGGCCTCTACTCACAAAACTACAGGACATTGAAAAAAGAGATAGAGGAAGACATAAACTGATGGAAGAACATACCTTGTTCATGGACTGGTAGAAGCAACATCATTAAAATGTCCACACATCCCAAAGCAATCTATAAATTCAATGCACTTCCCATTAAAATACCAACAGCATACTTCACAGATCTAGAACGAACTCTCCAAAAATTCATCCATAATAATAAAAAAAAAGACCCCAAATAACTGCAGCAATCCTGAGAAAGAACAAAGTAGTTGGGTATCAATACCACATATCAAGCTGTATTACCAAGCCGCTGTTCTCAAAACTGCCTGGTATGGGCACAAGAACAGACATATAGATCAATGGAATAGAATAGAGAGCCCAGAATTCGACCCGAACAAATATGCTCAATTAATATTTGACAAAGGAGGCAAGAACATACAATGGAGTCAAGATAGTCTCTTCAATAAATGGTGCTGGGAAAATTGTTCTGATATATGCAGGAAAATGAAACTAGACCACCAACTTACACCATACACAAAAATAAACTCAAAATGGATAAAGGACTTAAATGTACGACGGGAAACCATAAAAATTCTAGAAGAATCCAAAGGCAACAAAATCTCAGACGTATGCCGAAGCAATTTCTTCACTGATACAGCACCTAGGGCACTTGAAAATAAAGAGAAAATGAACAAATGGGACTCCATCAAAATAAAAAGCTTCTGCACAGCAAAAGAAACCATCAATGAAACAATAAGAAAACCTACAGCGTGGGAAAACATATTTGCCAATGTCATATCAGATAAGGGCCTAATCTCCAAACTTTATAGGGAACTCATACAACTTAACAAAAGGAAGATAAAAAATCCAATCAAAAAATGCGCAAAGGATCTAAATAGACACCTTTCAAAAGAGGACATTCAGAAAGCCAAGAGACATATGAAAACATGCTCAAAGTCACTAATCATCTGATAAATGCAAATCAAAACAACAATGAGGTACCATCTCACAGCTATCAGATTGTCTATCATCAAGAAATCAACAAACGACAAGTGCTGGAGAGGAGGTGGAGAAAAATGAACAGTCGTGCACTTCTGGTGGGTTGCAGACTGGTGCACCCACTACGGAAGGCAGTATGGAGTTTCCTCAAAAAACTAAAAATGGAACAGCCATTTGACCCTGTGATCCCACTTCTAGGAATATATCCCAAGAAACCAGAAACACCAATCAGAAAGGATATATGCACCCATATGTTCATAGAATCACAATTCACCATAGCTAAGATCTGGATACAGCCTAAGTGCCCATCAGTAGATGAATAGATTAGAAAACTGTGATACATCTACACGATGGAATACTATGCTGCTGTAAAAAAGAAGGAACTCAGCATTTGCAACAGAATGGATGGAAGTGGAAAGCATTATGCTAAGTGAAATAAGCCAGTCAATGAAAGAAAAATACCACATGATCTCACTGATTCATGGAAAATAAAGACCATTATAAACTTATGAACAATAATAGACAGAGGCAGAGCTGCCTCAAACTGATTGTCAAACTGCTGTGGGAAGACCGGGAAGGGTTGGGGGGCAGAAGGGAAAGGGGCAAGAAATCAACCAAAGGACTGGTATGCATGCATACAAACATAACCAACGGACATAAGACACAGGGTGGTAGGGGAGGCAAGGGGATTGTCAAGGACGGGGAAACAAAAAGGACACATATGTAATACCCTTTGTAATACTTTAAGCAATAAAATTAAAAAAAAGACAGTCTCTTCAATAAATGATGAAAATCGGACAGACACATGCAAGAAAATAAAACTAGAACACCACCTTACACCATACACATAAATAAACTCAAAGTGGATAAAGGACTTGAACGTTAGTTGGGAATCTATATGAAGAAATCTCAGAAGACTGCACAGGCAGCAAATTATCAGACATATGTCTTGGCATCTCTTTACTGACACAGCTCTGAGGGCAATGCACACAAAGGAGAAATTAAACAAATGGTCCACATCAAAATAAAAATCTTCTGCACGGCAAACTAAATCCTGAACAAAACAACAAGAAAGCCCACTGCATAGGAGAACATACTTGCCAATGGTATCTCTGATAAGTGTTGAATTCCAAAGTTGACAGGGAACTCACACAAATTAACAATAGGAAGATAAACAATCCAATCAAAACATGGGCAAAGGACTTAAATGGACATTTTTTGAAAGGGGGCCTACATAAGGCCAAGAGACATAGGGAAAAATGCTCAAAGGCAATAACAGTCCAAGAGATGTGAATCAAAATGAGAGAAGTACCAATCCACCACTGTCAGAATAGCTGTCAGAAAAAAATAAAAAATAAAAAACCACAAGTGCTGGAGAGGATGCAGAGAAAAAGCAGCCAGGCAGCTGCAGCGAACAGGCTATCTTGCTCCAGTGAAGGAGGAAGCCATGGTTCCCTGCCTGCCACTGCTGGAAAGTGAGCTTGCACTCTAAGCAACTATGTTGCAATTATAGACACTAAACAAACCCCATGCTTTCAGCCAGCCAGCAGAGCTGGAGTTGCAACAGAGTTTCGATAACAGAACCCAAACAAACACAGATACCTGCTTTCAGCAGCCGAGGCCTCAGAGCTGGAGCTGAGCCTCAGAGCTAAAGCCAGCTCTCAGTTCCAGTGACAGCCATAGAAGATAAATAAATCCCAGAATAAAAAAAATTAAAAAAAGGAGAGGTTGGGAGCTTCAGTCACCCACCTGCTGAAAAGAGCCCTCAGCCCCTCACCCAGACTGGCCAGGCACCCCAGTGGGGACCCTGACCATAAAGGCGGTGTGACCAGCTGCAAACAGCTATCATCCCCTCATCCAGGCTGGCCAGGCACCCAAGCGGGACCCCCACCCTGATCCAGGACACCCTTCAGGGCAATCCAGCCGGCCCCCACCTGTGCACCAGGCCTATATCCTATATAGTAAGAGGGTAATATGCCTCCCAGCACCAGGATCAGCAAAGCCACGAGGCCTCTGGAACCCGGGATCAGCGGAGCCACGAGGCCTCCTGGCACCTGGATCAGCGGAGCCTGCCAGCACCAGGATCAGCAGAGCAGCAAATGCTCACTGCCCCTGTGTCAAGCACAGCTGAAAGGCCTCCCAGCACCAGGATCAGTGGAGCAGCAAGACCTCACTACCCCTGTGTCAAGCGGAGCTTCAAGGCCTCCCAGCACTAGGATCAGTGGAACCTCCAGGCCTCCTGGCCCCTGGAGCAGCATGACAGGGGGCAGCGCCCAAACCCACTGATCACCCTGCGGCTCTGTGTAGGACAGGGTGCTGCGCCCCAACCACCCCATCGGCCCTGCTCTTTTTGTGACGGGGTGGGGCCAAAACCTCCTCCTTGGCCCTGCCCTGAGTGTGACAGGGGGCGGCGCCCCAACTCCCCGATCTGCCCTGCTCTGTGTGTGACAGGGACAGTGCCCCAACTCCCCTATCTGCCCTACTCTATGCATGACAGCGGGGAGCACCCCAACACCATGATCGGCCGTGCTCTGTGTGTGACAGGGTACGGAGCCCCAAACCCCCTGATGGGCCCTGCTCTGTGCGTGACAGCAGGTGTTGCTGCAACCTCCCCATCAACCCTGCCTTGAGTGTGACAGGGGGTGGTGCCCCAACCTTCCAATCAGCCCTACCCTGAGCCAGACTGGGGATGGCATCCCAGCCTCCCAATCCGCACTGCTCTGTGCATGACAGGGGCAGCACCCAACACCCAATCAGCCCTGCTCTAATCACAACCACGGGCTGCACATAGGAATTGGGACTGCCCTCTGCCAGGCAGGAGCAAGCCAAAGCGAGCATGTCATTATCTCCTGAGGGATCCCAGACTGTGAGAGGGGACAAGTGGGGCTGAGGGACACCCCCCCAACCAGTGCACAAATTTTTGTGCACTGGGCCTTATATATATATATATATATACACACACACACACACACACACAGACACACACACACACACATAGGCAGACACACACATACACACACACACACATATATATACTAGAGGCCCGGTGCACAAAAATTTGTGCACTCAGGGGGTGAGGGGTTCTCTCATGCCAGCCTGTGCCCTCTCGCAGTCTGGGACCTCTCAGGACATAATGACCTGCTGGCTTAGGCCTGCTCCTCGGTGACAGTGGGCAGGCCTAATCCCTAGGTGCAGCCCTTGGTCGGGTTCAGAGCAGGGCCGATTAGGGAGTTGGGGCGCCGCCCCCTGTCATGCACAGAGCAGGGTGGATCAGAAAGTTGCAATGCCACCCTCAGGCACACTCAAGGCATGGTCGATGGGGAGGTTGCGGCGCCACCCCCTGTCATGCACAGAGCAGGGCCAATCAGGGGATTGGGGCGCTGCCCCTTGTCAAGCACAGAGCAGGTTCCATCAGGTGGGTTGGGGCTCCCCCCTGTCACTCACAGAGTAGAGCCAATAGGGAGGTTGAGGCCCCGCCCCCTGTCCACACAGAGCCTCAGGGAGATCAGAGGGTTTGGGCGCTGCCCCCTGTCACACTGATCCCGGTGCTGGGAGGCCTCGAGGCTCTGCTGATCCCAGTGCTGGGAGGCATATTACCCTTTTACTATATAGAATAGAGGCCTGGTGCACTGGTGGGGGCTGGCTGGTTTGCCCTGAAGGGTGTCCTGGATCAGGGTGGCGGTCTCCACTGGGGTGCCAGGACAGTCTCAATGAGGGGATGATGGCTGTTTGCAGCTGGTCACACACCCTTCAGGGTGGTGGTCCCCACTGGGGAGCCTGGCCTGTCTGGGTGAGGGGCTGAGGGCTGTTTTCAGGCTGGGACTGAAGCTCCCAACAGGTCCTTCTTTGTTTCTTTTTCTTTTTTTTTTTTTATTCTGAGCCACTTTTAGCTCTGAGGCTCCAGCTCTTAGGCCTCCGCTCTTGAAAGCAGGTGTCTGGTTTGTTTGGGTTCTATGATCAAAACTCTGCATCAACTCCAGCTCTGAGATCCCAGCCGGCTAAAAGCTGGTTTCTGGGATTTTGTTGAGCTTCTATATGTTACAATGTTTCTTAAACTGCAAGCTCAGAGGCCGCAAGGCAGGCGGGGAATGTTGCAGTCCTCTGGCACGGAAGCAAGCAAGCCTCATGTTCAGTTTAAGCTGCCTGGGTGCCGGCCGCATTCCTGGCTGGTGGTAAATTTGCATATCAAACTGATTAGCTAATGGGAAGGGTAGCAGTCGTGTGCCAATTACCATGTTTCTCTTTTATTAGATAGGATATGCACACACACATATAAATACATACGTATATATATATATATGTATATGTATATGTCTGTGTATATATATATATATATAGATAGATAGATAGATAGATATAGATATATAGATAAAGATATACATATCTATATGTATCTCTCATAGAGGGCTAATGAACTTTGATATTCAGCAAGGCTGAAAATCAGCATTATATTACCCTGCAGTTGGCAAAATGGCTGAAGGAAATCTCCTAACCTGATAACCCTTTTAATATTTAGCAAACTTGACTGCTGACATGCCTGTTTGCTTTGCTAAAGGGCATATACGAGAAACCTAAAGCCAAGTCAATAAAAGCTGATGGGTGCTGGGTTTCAGAGAGCTTCTCCGCTGGAAAGAAAGGTCTCTGGTGGCTCCCCCATGTCTTCTAAATTTCTATTTGTTGTCTAGTGTATTCATTTGTGTTCAGCTCCTTTTCCAGATCCTGAATCCTTGCAGCATTCTGGCGCCCAATGTGGGGCATCTGGAGAAGAAATTTCACCAGAGTGAAAAATGAAGACATTTCACCAGAAAGCTGAGAAGTGCACTGAAAAGGTGGGGAAAATTCTCTGTGCACAAAGCCCATGCCAGCTTTGGAAATTGTGAAACATAAAGTGGGCGAAAAATCTTTCATTTCTGCCAGGCTATAATGAGGGAAAGTTTGATTATAAATCAAAATAAATAAATAAATAAATAAATAATTGTAAACGTTTACTTGTATGCTCAAGGATAAAGAAATTAAAATATCAAAAGGTACTCTCTGAAATCAGGCTCAAGGAAAAATGTAACATTGCCATCTTGAACTATGTGGGCTCTTGTTCGCACTGCATTATGCCTAATTCGTATTGGGGATCAAAAGTCTGTAATACCTAAGCCCTGGGTCCTCCACCTCTAGTGTGGAAAGGCACAGCAGCTAGAGAAAACGGGGTTAACAGTCATTTTACAAAAGGACTCTTTAATGCTTTGTCTGAAAATTACCATATGACACCTTGGGACAGGCAGATTTTAGCTAAAATAACTTGAGAGGACAGCCAATGCCATGAAGAGCAGAATACGATAAGATCCATGAAAACTACTCTGATTCCTTAAGCCTTGTCTCTATGTTATGGGCGCATGTCAGTTGATTATTATTAATCTGTTTTGGTTGTTTATTGTTAGTCTATTAAGCATGCCTTCAATTTAATTTAATAAGAAAAGAAACAGTAGATGGACAGGCCATTACTAAATATCTAAAACACCTCCCAACCCATTAATTACTAGTCTTTTGGTGATCCTGTAAAATGTATGTCCACTCTCGAGAGTGTTATTAAAAGTCTCATTTTATTTCCCAGACCATCATTTGAAATTTGGATAGATGAGACATTCCTCACAATTTAAGGGATATCTCCGGGATTTCTGTACCCATGAAGAGAAAAACACTAGCTTAAGAGAAGTCGCACCCCACCCGATTTTGGGTGGCCTCTTGGACTGACCCCCATCTCCTGACAGATGCTATAGTACAAACCCAAGACTGTTTTTCTTTATAAGATGGTGAAAATGACACAAGGAAAATATACAGGCTGTGTTTAAGCAATAAGTTTAGTGTTTCCATAATAAGGGTCAGTTCTTAAATAATAATGGACCATATTCCAAGGTTAACATTAAAGACAATGAAAGCCAGTAAGTTTTCTCTGCTGCAAAATTTGCCAAAGTGAAATGCCCTCAGATGGTGATAACTGGCTTTTGGAATCTCAAAATTGTTAAAAGTTAAATAGATAGATATAACTAAAATGAAGGCTTTGTGACAAATCTTTTCAGTAATAATCTAATCTAATAAAAGAGAAAAATGGTAATTGGCGTCCGACCGCTACTGTTTTCATTGTCTAATCAGGGAGATATGCAAATTAACTGCCAACTAAGATGACAGTGAACCGCCATCAAATATGGCGGTTAATTTGCATATGTAGGCACAATGCAGGGAGGCGAAAGGGAAAGCAGGAAGAAGCCCCCTGTCACTGACAGTGATCAGAAACCCAGGGGGGAGCTAAGAGCCCTGCCCCCAAGCCATGTTCGGAGAATTGGGCACCTTTGCCACCCTGGCCAGTGATAGTGGGAAGTAGGGTTGGAGCCAGCGATGGGACCTGGGCACGGGCAAAGTTGGCAGTCCCAGGAGCTAGCGGTCCCTTGCCTGGGCCTAAAGCAGAACCCGCAATCACGGGGCCGCTGCCGCTGCGGGTCACTGCTGCCCAGGCCGGACGCCTCGGCCAGAGGCGTTATGCCTGGTCAGGGGCAGAGCCTGCAATCGTGGGGAGCTGGGGATCCCCTGCCCAGACCTAATGCCTCAGCCAGAGGCGTTAGGCCTGGGCAGGGGCAGAGCGGGAGATCGTGGGGAGCTCGGGGTCCCCTGCTCAGGCCTAATGCTCCGGCCAGAGATACTAGGCCTGGGCAGGGGCAGATTGGGAGATCGTAGGGAGCTGGGCATCCCCTACCCAGGCCTACTGTCTTGGCCAGAGGCATTAGGCCTTTGGCTGGGGCGTAGCTTGCAACCCTGGGGAGCTGGGGTCCCCTCGCCAGTCCTAACGCCTCGGCCAGAGGCGTTAGGCTTGGGAAGGGGCAGAGCGGGAGATCTTGGGGTGCTCGGGTTCCCATGAGGCATTAGGCATGGGCAGTGGCAGAGCAGGAGATCATGGGGAGCTAGGGGTCCCCTACCCAAGCCTACTGTCTTGGCCAGAGGCATTAGGCCTGGGCCGGGGCGTAGCTTGCAACCCTGGGAGCTCGGGACTCCTTGCCAGTCCTAAGGCCTCGGCCAGAGGCGTTAGGCCTGGGAAGGGGCAGAGCGGGAGATCATGGGGTGCTCGGGTTCCCATGAGGCATTAGGCATGGGCAGGGGCAGAGCGGGAGATTGTGGGGAGTTGGGGGTCCCCTGCCCAGGCCTACTGCCTTGGGCCAAAGGCATTAGGCCTGGGCAGGGGCAGAGCCACCTGCAACTGCGGGGAGCTGGGGGTCCCCTGCCCACGCCTGACATCTCTGCCAGAGGCCTCAGGCCTGGGCAAGGGGCCGATCTGGTGATTGGTGATCAGAGGGTGATGAGGGTCAACTCCTCTGGCCGAGGCATCAGGCCTGGGAGGGTGGCGGAGCCAGCAATTGGAGTGGGCTGGGGGTCGTCTGCCCAGGCCTGATGCCGGGGCCAGAGGAATCAGGCCTGGGTGGGGGGTGGAGCCGGTGATTGGGGGGATATGAGGGTCCCCTTGCCTAGGCATGAAGCCTGGGTCAGAGGCGTCAGAGTTGGGCGGGGGGTGGAGCAAGCGATCAGAGGGAGATGGGGGTCCCCTGCCCAGGCATAATTCCTGGGCCAGAGGCATCAGGCATGGGTGGGGGCCAGAGCCAGTGATGGGGGAGATGTGGGTCCCCTGTCCAAGCCTGACACCTCTGGCGGAGGTGTCAGGCCTGGGCAAGGGGCCGATCCTGGGATTGGAGGGTGATGGGGGTCAACGTCTAAGGGCTCCCAGTATGTGAGAGGGGGCAGGCTTGGCTGAGAGACACTCTCCCCCCTCCCCCCAGTGCATGAATTTTGTGCACCGGGCCCATAGTTATAAATAAATATATTGATGGTGAGGGTGCAGTCCCTGAGGAGAGGGCGGACTGCACTCTCTGTTGGAGGAAAGGGCCAGTGGATCTTCTCCCTGTAAAAGCAGAGAACCTGGAAAAGCACTCTTAGATGTTATCTCTGAAGGAAAAATGTGGTGGTTTTAAAATTCCAATGGCTACAGGCCTTCTTCCTTTCTCCCCCTACTTCTTTGGCAACCTCATATGTCTAAACATACTTTTCCAAAGTCTTTGGTAACTTAAAAAATTGGAGTTGCTTACATTAAGTAATAAAACTTATTAAAACTCTAAATGTTTTGAAATAACAAAATTTTGCAATATTTATTTGAGTTTGACTCGAATGAAAAAACAAAGGACAGATTTGAATCTATTAATTAAATAAGTCTTTGTTAATTTTATTGGAAATATATCCCTAAAAATGTGAAGGTATTACTAAACTAAGAAATGCTAAGGATTTAACTTACCACCTAAAATTTAAGGCTTCCAAGAGTTAAAAGTTCAAATTAAATTGGGAGAAATTATGTGCTCATAATGATACAATGCATAAAGTTTAGAAATTCATTATCAAGAAAAATAATTCATGTGATTTCTCTGGAAAAACTTAGTAGTACAAAATATATTGTAGTCCTTATGTGTACTATGTGTGGTAAAATGTCAACCTAGGATATACTATTTTATTGGACTGATTAAAAAAGTGGATTAATTCTATGGTCTGAACCAAATTTTTAATATAAAAACCAGTTTAAATTTTATTGATCTATTTTAGAATAATTACAATAAATGTATAATGTAATGTTTGGGTTACACATATTTGTGATAGTCTTTCCATGTTAAATTTCAAGACTTTAACCAAGAGATAGCTTTGAAACTTTTCAAGTGCCCTGGAATAATTCAAGGGTTTACTCTCTTCTAAAAAGAAATATTTTAGGAAAAGAAATATTTTCAAACCAAATTACCCCGATCTAATATACTTGAAATCACTTGAAGCTTCATCAAATAAAAATTAATAACTGTGTTCTCTTTACATGCACGTATTTTAAATGTTATAAAAGTTTCACCCTCTAAGGGAGGGCAGGACAAAGTTGCTGAATACTTCTTAAGCAACATCAGATTATTCAGCAGCAGAATTTTAAGATGGGAGCCCTGACAGCCTGATCTTTAGATAGGCCCCGGGGTAGTGCAACATCTGGACTTCATAGGTCAAATGTATAAGTTTACTTACTTTGCTTTCTCAATAAAGATGCATACTTTAGTCACTAAATAAATTAGCTTTTTACAATATAATCATGGACTCATATAAACTCAGTTATACAAGAAGCAGATATTTTATTAGCAATTGGTTCTAACACAGTCCAGAGTAAAATATCTGTACCTATGCAAATGAGCACTAGCCAAAAGAATGATGTTTAAAAGTAAATTTTAAGCTCAATAAAAAGGAGAAATTTTTAAATCTCTTCTGCTACTATTTACAAAGAAAAGAAAAGTTATTATTGGAGCATTAAATCTCACCATTAATAAGACACCATAGAAAAAAGGGAGTTACTTTTACTTAATCTGTATGCATTGCACAATTGGCCAGCATACTTCCTATTGGTATTTCTTAAAAGGAACCAAGTTTGTAGCTCTATTTAAAAGAAAAAGAAATGTTTTTAAAAGAAACTCCCTAAATGTGGCCTAGAAATTACTCTGGGAGAAAAAACAGGAGCAGATTCCCTTCAAATATCTAGAAAACTGTAATTAAAAATAAATGTATTAGGCTTCATAAAGAAAAGTAAACCATTTGCATTCTGCCTCCGTAAACAACGCTTATGTCAATATACTCAAAGACTGATAGCAAAAACCCTATTAGTGTCATTTACTGTCCCCACCCAATGACAAAGTTAGGAAATAAGCCTTATTTTTGACTGATTTAAATTAGCAAATGAAAATAAAAGAATATTCAGGGGAACTTAGTTGGAATAGGCAGAAACCTATTCCTGGAGCAGTCACTGTTTTTACTGATAGTTCATCTCATGGTAAAGCTGCTTATAATGCAAAGAATTCAGACCAAGTCATTCAGACCAGACATACTTCTGTGCAAAGAATCGAATTAGAAACGATCAAGGCTGACTTGCAGGATTTCCAAAAGCCTCTTCATATTATCTCTGATCTGCCTATGCTGCTGGCCTGGTAAACAGAACTGCAACTACTCAATTTAAATGTCTGTGACCGATGCCTATCTATACTATTTGAACAAGTCCTGGTCCTTTAACAAAAGGAAATGCATAGGCCTATCAATTAGTTATTTTATTAAACAGGCCACAGAATCTCATCAACATTTACATCAGCCTGCCAAAATATTGTACAGCAGGCAAAACAGATTATCAAGAAATGTCCTCCTTGCATGTTATATCTGCTACAAGGGCCTCTAAATCCCAACTTGAAAAACAAAAGTGGGGGAACAGTGAAGAAATCTCCTGTAAGTAGACTACACCAAGCCTTAATTACTTTAAAATTTTCCCTTGTAATGCTGATGGAAAGACACTCATAGAATTACACTGGTGTCTGAATAAACCAAACCAAAATGGTCTGGTTAAATGGAAAGATACCGAGTCTGGTTTATAGCAGTGTCCCTTTATTAACCTTTGGTCGAGGATATACTTGTGTGTTTCCATAAAACTCCTCCAAGCCTGGATGGTTCCTGCAACATGAATCTGAGAGAGGAACTGACCAGACTACTGCAACCACAGATAGCAGAGGCCCCAAGAAAAACGCTGAGGAGTCAGAGGAGAAACATCCAGAGATGGGGGATGGTGAAGACGCCTTGCCATGGTAGCACTCATCATCGGTGCATTGGTGCAGGTTGACCATGACAAAGCCAAAAAAATTCAGACCTACATTGTCATTTCTCACCATTTGTCCACCATCCAGAACTCGAACATCATTGCTGTCATGTCACAAGCTAACAGTGACTGGGAATGGAATCCATAAAAAACTAATGGCCCCAAAAGAAGCCTGCTATGAATGAATTCCTTAAATACCTGACAATAATATTTAGAAGGACATGAAAGAACTCAATCCTTGTCGTCGAATCTCCCTACGTTTCCTTTTTAGAGTAACCGCTATTGTCTTTCTTTCTTGTTCTTCTATGTTTGCTTCCAGGGTTAAGATGCAGAATGAAAAGTCTTAAAAGGATCTGAGCCCAGCTAATGGCAGACACCTTTCTAAACTAATTAAGAAAGCAAAAAGGGGGAAATGTCGGCCCAGCAAAGACCAACAGTAGTGAACATATCAAAGCGAGAATCCTACAGCAGGCGAATGGACTTTGATATTCAGCATGGCAGAAAATCAGCATTTTGCTACCCTGCTGTTGGCAAAATGGCTGTAAGCAACCTCCTACCATGATAATACTTTTATTGTTTACCAAACTTTACCATTGATATGCCTGTATGCTTTGCTAAAGGGAAAATGTGTATTAAAGTAAATAAAAACTGATGGGTCCTGGGTTTCAGAGAGCCTCTTTACTAGAGAGAAATGCCTTTACCTGGCTCCCCCATGCCTTCTAAATATGTAATTGTTGTCTAGTGTATTCATTTCAGTTCATACACTTTTGCAGTTCCTGAATCTTTGCTGCAAAAGGTTGCTGCAGGGAAGGTAGGGGAAGGTGGGGTTAGAGAGATCAACTAAAGGACTTGAGGCATGCATATGAGCCTGACTAATGGACACTGACACCAGTGGGGGTGATGACATGAGGAGGAGGTAGGAGGGACAAATGTGGGATAAGGACACATATGTAATACCTTAACCAATAAAGAAAAAATAGCCCTAGCTGGTTAGGCACTGTGGATAGACTATTGGCCTCCAGACTGAAGGGTCCCAGGTTCGATTCTGGCCAAAGACACATGCCTGGGTTGTGGGCTTTGTCCCCAGTGTGAGGCATGCAGGTGGCAGAGAATCAATGATTCTCAGGCATCATTGATGTTGCAATCTCTCTCCCTCTCCCTTTCTCACTGAAATCAATAAAAATATTTCAAAAAATAAAAGAATAAACAGATGAATAAAATAGAGCCAGAGTAAAAAATATATGTTTTAGAATATAATAAAAGGAATCCTATTATTTTCAGATATTTAATAATTCCTACAACTTTTGTGATAAAATAGGTTTGCACTGTTTTGGTAATATTATATTTAATATTTTTTCCTTAACATATTAATGTTTATTGCATGTAACACTATATTATAACAGACTAATATGCAAATTGTCCCTTCAAACAGGAGTTTGACCAGGAGATCCACCATGGGGTGGGACAGTCTGGCTAGCATCCCGGGCTGCACCATGCAGGCAGCCCCACACTGTTCTGTAGACGCCCCCCCTTCACCCCCTCAATGATCGAGGACCCGCCAGCCAGTAATATGCCCACAGCCCCTTCCCCTGGCCTTCATCTTCCCCCATCTGATCCCCCACTCGATCTGGGTGGAGCCAGCCGGCCAAACACCTGTATCCCTCCCCCTGGCCAACCCGGCGATTGGGGTGTGCAGGCCGGACACCACCCATGCATGAATTGTACACTGGGTCTCCAGTATTTTTATATTTAAAATTGTTTTTCTTAGAATATTAATGCTTATTGCATGTAAAATTATTACATTTAAAATAGTTTTTCTGGAAATATTAACATTTATTGAATGTAACATTATGACACTAAAACCATTTTTCTTAAAATATTAAAAAAGTAAATATAAAAAAGAGGGACACTGTATCAACATGGATTAAAAGGAATGCATTCTTCACTCTGGTGTTATCTACTTATTACCTCACTAATCAGAAGATGAAGAATTATTTCCTAACAATGAAACAATAAGATAGTGTTGAGTACAGATGCCCATCCACTACTCACTTTCCACATGGTTTCCAGAAATTAAAGTGCAGCATTCCTTTTAAAACAGCTCATTACTCTAATCCATGAGAGACTGTACCATTTACCTTGACTTCCCATCCCAGTAATGCTTTGCCTTGGATCAGAATGGGCAGGTCTTGTAGGTGGAGGATCCCAACTTCTTGAAGATGGAGTTCTTTTCAGTGGAAGGGAATCCACCCTGCAGCCACTTCTGTGAAGATTAATTGTATGTCCGCCATCCTCTGTGTCATAAATAACATCATTCTACTTGAGTAGGGTCAACATTTGTTAAATGGTCAAGTCTGGTTATTGTGTATAAATATTTACTAAACAGGATCATGGTCATAAGCATGCTGGTTAGCACAAAATGATAAAATTCTATCTTCACATGTCTTCAGTACAGTGCTCAGAGTTATTGAAAATCAGTTTGGATAACTGAGAAAGAACTGAAGCAGAATTATATATATACGTGCCAATAAAACAAAACAAAACACACACACACACACACACACACACACACACACACACACACACAGACACACACCAGAATTTGAATGCAGAGAATCCAGATATACTAAGTGAAAGAAGTTATTTAAAAGATACAAGAAAACAGTCTCAACTAGTCTTTAAAACTAATTTCATCTCAATAAAAGCTTTTAAAACATGTAATGTCATAGTTAAAAATTAAAATATAAAAAGTCAAAACATGATGCATTACAAAAAAGTGTTATTTTAAGAATGTTATCATATAATTCCTACAGTTCATTTATAAAATAACTCTTTGATCAGAATACTACACTCTATTTTAATAGTATTTAAAGAAAACATGTTGAATAATACATAATTAACAATCACTGTTTTCATTTTCAAATAGAAAAGAAGCTTATCTTCCAATTCTGTAATTCGTCATGGGAAAGAAGAACTATGAGCATCCTCATATGTGGCCAAATATGAACTGGCAAACTCTTCTCAGTATCACCCAGATGGTAAAAAACAGGAACATTCACCTTCATCTTGCACAAACCCTGCAATAACACTTTAGGAAATTTCCCGTGAAATGTCACACACCTAATTATCACAAATGGACACTAAATCTTTGAAATTAGGAAAACTGGTTAATATGAAACCAACTTTTCCTGCTACAGATATATTGAAATGAATACACTTTCCTTTCATAGTCAGTCAAATAAGTAAATAGATAAATTAATTAAAAGACAACTCCCTGAAAATAGCTCGTCAACATGTTTATTCATGTTTCATATTCCTCATATACAAGAAAGAAAGAAGGAAAGAAAGACCAATAAACTTGGTGAATCATTGGTTTTTAGCCTTTTCCTGAGTCAGAGACCCCTTTGTGAATCTATTAAATACCATAGACATTTCTCTTATGTAGTTTCCAAATGGAAAGTTTTCTACATCAAACCTAAGTACAAGATCATCTTATCAAATTAATAATAGAGATTATTATTTTACACAGTACAGGGTTGCACATTCCTATACTCAAAACTAGTATTTCAAATCCAATTCTAAATAATGAAGTGTGTGTCCTTGACGTTTATATAGTTAGACCAACTTTTATTTCAGTGGGAATTTTCCAAGGTGAACTGATGTCCTTTTTTTGAGACGAAAGAAGGGTACTTTCAGAACAAATTCTTAGTAGTTCAATAAGTATGAATCTTCACTTTAAACCTACATGACTTCCTGTTCCCAAAGTGTAACATTCTAACATAAGATCAATAGAATTGAGTTCTTCAGAGAACAGTTGAAGTGACTAGAGGCAAACAGTAATGCTAAAATAGACTGAATTTAGCTTGAGGTTTAAATCCTATCCCTGTAAGGTCATTAGGAGTGTTTCACACATTACATATTGCATTCATTATTAGAAGTGCTATACCTCTTTAGCAATTACAAATCATCTTGATCATCAGTATACATTCTCAATCTAATGAACGGTATCATTTCTTTTGCTTTGAATGATATGGATGAAATTGAGGTGTATCTCTTCATTCAATGTTACTGTTTTCACATAAATAATGGTTTCATGCCCATATCTTTTTTTAATTTTTTTAAAAACATTTGAGTTACTGACAGTAACTTTATGAATTTAAAGTTATTGAATTTATGGAAGTTAATATGATCTCATAGGCTTCAGGTACACAAGTCTATGACACCTCATTTGCATATTGTATTATGTGTTTACCTAAGTCAGATCTCCTACCATCCCTAGATTTTGGAACATTACCTAAGTGTTTTACACCTGAGGGTCCTTTTGCTTCTCTTACTTCCTCCTCTTCCACTTCTCAGACTTCTCACATCACCTCTATTTCTTGATGGAACTGGTGCCCTCTGCCCACCCCCACTTTGAAAAGATGGTTTCTTGGTGTAGTCTACTTTAGTTGTTTTTCCACCCACAGACTAAAATGAGTACACATAATATCAACACTACATAACATTTAACCTGAACAAATGAGCAACTGTTTGAAACCTACTTATTATTGCAACTAAAATCAAGATCTACCTCAAATTCTTCTCCCAAACCAAGTGTTTCCTTCAAAAATGACAGAGTCCTTTTTCATGGAAAGTTTATGAAACACTTCATTATTAACAATATTCCATTGAAGTATTCAACACAGAACCATATATGTTGGTTAATAAAATTCCTCCAAAGACCCCTAGTAATAAGGACTAAAATGTATGTTGGTTAATAAAAGTCCTCCAAAGACCCCTAGTAATAAGGACGAAAATGTCTCACATTCCAGGGGAAAGCACATAAATTCCATTCTTGTTTTTTAGTAGGCTTATTCTTGGTTATCTGGAGAGAGGGATATAGAGATGGAAACATAGATGAAAGAGAAATATTTTGAACAGCAGCTTCCTTAAATGGCTCCTACTGGCAAACCAGCCAGCCCCTTGGGCATGTGTCCTGACCCGGTATAGATGATAGGCCATCTTGGTTCACAATTCTATCCTCAACCATTGAGCAATACTGACTGGGCAATGTGGATTACTTTTTAGAATGTGTCTGTTACTTCATTTATGTTTTGACACATCTATTTCATGTTTTCCAGTGCACCCGGCTTACATAAACTATTTATTTTTTAAAACAAACAATCATTCATTCAAAATGATTAGGTACTTTATTCCTCCTCTACCGCTTCTCAGGTTTCTTACTTTTACTATTTCTTCAGTAAAAATAACAGAAAACAATGTCCAGTATGAATGCAACTCTGTATACAAAGTTCTGATTTGTTTCTCCATTCTATTTTTAATCGGCTCTTTGCACAATCTTTAGTATTTTTATGTTACTGCACTGTTTGATGTTAAATATGGTTCTAAGAAAACAAACCATCTTGAAGGGGAGAGCTGCTATGACTAGGAACCCAGCCTCACCTCTACCCAGATGGGCCTCACACATCACCTGAGAGCCACTCTGGCCACAGACCTTTTTACGGCAGCAGCAGACCCACGGACACCGGGACTCCAGCCCCCCCACCACTGCCACTGCCTCCTGTGAGTCTTGGAGTGTACAATTGAATTGCGGATCCACTCTGTGGCCATTGGCCCATCACACCCTGGCACCTGGGTTCTGACATGATAGCTAAAATGGGGAGACAAACAAACAACACCCAAAGGACAGAAAAGGAGGAATTGACAGAAGAGGAACTCAATTAAATGGAGACATACAATATGTTCGAAAAGGAATTCAGAATAAGGGTCATAAAGTTCATACACCAGATGCATGGGAAATCCACAACTTACATAAGAATCAAGGACAAATGAAAAAAATTGATAATAGCTACAATAAAAAATACGATGGAAGGTTTCAATAGTAGACTAGAAGTAGCAAAGAATTGAATCAGGCATTTAGGAGACAAGGCAGAGTAACACACCCTGAACAACACAATCTGAATAGCAACTTGAGAGAAAAAATAGAAAGCAGGTGGATATCCTAAGGGAGATTGGGGATAACATGAAACAAATAACATGTGTATAATAAGGGTGACAGAAGGACAAGATGAGAAACAAGGATTAGGAAACCTATTAGAAGAAATAATCACAAAACCTTCCTGATCTTGGGAAGAAAAAGTCACACAAGCACAGACAGTCCCAAAAAAGATGAAACCAATAAGACCTATACCAAGACACATTGTAATTATAATGGCAAACAATAATGACACAAACAGAACCTTAAAGGCTGCAAGAGAGACACAGAGAGTCATCTACAAAGGCTCTCCTGTTAGATTATCAAATGATTTTTAACAGAAACACATCAGGCCAGAAGGGAATGAAAGGAAATATACAAAGTGATGCAAAACAAGGGACCAAATCCAGGAATACTTATCCAGCAAGGCAATCATTCAAGACTATAGGGGAATTCAGTGTCTTTACAGAAAAAAGAAAATCTAAGGGAGTGTTTCACTACTAAACCATCAATGCAAGAAATGCTGAAGGGACTGTTGTAAAAAGAAGGAATAGAAGAGACAGAAGAAACACAGGCATAAAGAAAAAAGTGGCAACATATCACTACCTATCAAAATAACCTGAAACCTAAATGGACTAAACACTCCATTCAAAAGATATATAATGGCCAAAATTATAATAAAACAAGACCCATATATATGCTGTCTATGAGAGACCCACCTCAGAATAAGGACTCACATGGACTGAAAGTGGAAGGAGAGAAATACTTTTCAGGCAAAGAAGGGGAAAAAACTAGGGGATCAATAATTATATTTGAAGAAATAAATCTCAAGAAGCCAAGATGGCGATGGAATAGGCATACACGTCCCAGGGCATGTCCCGGAGCAAATGGAGTGAGCAGCTGAAACTAATAACACCCACCCGGAATTGGCAAAGTACACTCAGGTGGTCAGACAGTTTACAGCCAGGAAGGGCAGAGTTCCTCTGGTAAGGTAAAATCCAGGGATCTGGGCAGGAAAGTTTGCCACACCTCTAAGCCCAGAAAGGGTATAAGCACCCCTATGTTCATAGCAGCACAGTTCACCATGGCTAAGACCTGGAAACAGTCTAAGTGCCCATCAGCAGATGAATGGATTAGAAAACGGTGGTATATCTACATGATGGAATACTATGCTGTTGTAAAAAAGAAGGAATTCTTGCCATTTGCAGCAGCATGGATGGAACTGGAGAGCATTATGCTAAGTGAAATAAGCCAGTCAATGAAGGAAAAATACCACATGATCTCACTCATTTATGGATAATAAAGACCATTATAAACTTATGAACAAAAATAGATACAGAGGCAGAGCAGCTTCGAACAGACTGTCAAACTACAGCGGGAAGGCCGGGGAGGGTTGGGGGGCAGGCGGGGAGAGTGAGAGATCACCCGAAAGACTTGTATGCATGCATATAAGCATAACCAATGGACATAAGACACTGGGAGTTAGGGGAGGCCAGGGGATAGTCAGGGCGGGGAAGAAAGAGGAGACATATGTAATACCCTTTGTAATACTTTAAGCAATAAAACAATTTAGAAAAGAGAGAAAAAAGAAATCTCAAAGTAAAGGTCATAAAAAAGAGATAAGACCGATTGCTATGATGTGCTCTGACACCCAGGGAGTAGACTCTCAATGCAAGAGCTGCCCTTGGGGATCAGTGAGCTCCCACAGGGCAGCGCCATTCAGCTGGATCCTGTGCTGACGACTGGCAAGTGGAGCAGCAGTGGCAGGAATCTCTCCCACCTCCACAGAGGCACTAAGCATGTTTGGCAACTGGGATTAAGCCTAAGCCATCATTCGGACATCCCCTGAGGTCTCCCAGGCTGCCAGAGGTTGAGGGACTCTGCCAAGTGTACAAAGTTCGTTCACTGGGCCTCTTATATTGCTAATAAACTACAATAAGATATAACAAAATTCAAATACTTGGAGGCTAAATAGTCTTTTATTAAATAAATGGAGGCCCAGGGTATGAATTCCTGTATGGAAGCAGTCTGGTTGTCCTCCCCAGATGGGGGCACATGGGGCCAGGCCTGCAGCGGTTAGTGGCCATTGGCGGTTAACCAGAAGGCCATGCCTCCAATCTGGGCATTAGCGCATATAGGGGGTGGGCCTGACCAGGGGAAAGGCTGTGAGTGGTTTTCTTATCAGTCCTGCCCCGAATGGGGGATTGGGGGCAGATGGGAAGCAAGGCTGGTCAGGGATATGGCCGATTGGGGCCCAGATAAGGCTGGTTGGCTGCAGCAATGCAAGTCATAGCCACCAGCTATTCTGGTCATTCTGCCATTCCGGTCACAGGGCTTTTATGTACAAAGATAGATAACTGGGTTACCGAAGAGGTTAAAGAAGAAATTAAAATCATCCTGGAAGTAAATGAAAATTAAAAATAAAAGTCCAAAATCTATGGGACACACTGAAAGTAGTCCTTAGAGGGAACTTCATAGCATTACAGGCCTAACTCAAAGAACAAGAAAAACAGTTAACAAATTATCTAACCCGCACAACTTAAAAAGTTAGAGAGAGCAACAAGCAAAGCCCAAACTGAGCAGCAGGAAGGAAATAATGAAGATCACAGCAGAAATAAATGACATAGAGACCAAAAACCGCACAAAAGATTAATAAAGACATGAGCTATTTCTTTGAAAGGATAAACCAGATTGACTAAGCTCTAGCTAGGCTCACCAACAGGACCCCAGTAAACAAAATCAGAAATGAAAGAGGCAAAATAGCAAAAGACCCCACAGATATAAAAAGGATTGTAAATAAATACTATGGACAACTCTACTCCAACAAACTGATCAACCCTGAAGAAATGGACATATTCCTAGAAAAATACAATCTTCCTAAACTCAGTTAGGAAGAATAAAACATAGGACCACGCCAATAACTACTCAGGAAATTCAAGCAGTCACAAAAATAACTTGCAGCAAACAAAAGCCTGGGCGAGACGGCTTCACAGGGACTTTTACCAAGTGTTCAAAGAAAAACTAAAACCTTCTTCCTCAGACTATTCCATAAAATTCAAAGGAAGTACCATTTCCCAACACTTCCTATGAAGCCAGCATTACTCTAATCCCAAAGCCAGATAGAGAAAACACAAAGAAAGAAAAATGCAGGCCAATATATCTCTGATGACCATAGATGTTACAATCCTCAACAGAACTCTAACAAATGCGATGCAACATTACATTGAAATGAGCATACACCATGCCAAAGCAGATATATTCTGGGGAAGTAGGATGAGTCAACATCCAGAAATCAATAAGTGTGATGCATCACATAAACAAATTGAGAGAGATTCATATCCATTGGTGCAGGAAAAGCATTTGACAAAATCCAACACCCAATTTTGATAAAAACTCTAAGCAAACTGGGCATAGAGGGATCATACCTCAACATTAACAAAGCCTTATGTGACAAAACTACAGACAACATCATACTCAATGGGAAAAAACAATTACTCTAAGAAGAGGAACAAGACAGGGATGCCCACTCTCACCTCTTCTGTTCGACAGAGTACTGGTAGTGCTAGGCAATGCAGTCAGACAAGAAGAAGTCAAACAAGGCATGCTAAGTGGAAAAGAGGAAGTAAAACTGTCATAATTCGCAGATGGCATGGTATTGTCCATAGAAATACCTAAAGACTCCACCAAAAAAACTAGGAGATTTAATAAATGAATTTGGCAATGTAGCAGGGTACAAAATTAACACCCAGAATTCTATGGCTTTTTGATACACGGATAATGAACTCAGAAATAGAAACAAACAAACAAAAATGCCATTTAGCAGTGCAACAAAAATTTAAGAAACCTAGGAATAAACTTAACTGAGGAGGTAAATACCTTTTCTTGGAAAACTACAGGAAATTGAAAAAAAGTGCTAGAGGAAGACTAAAGCAAATAGAAGAACATACCATATTCATGGTTTGGTACAATCAACATCATTAAAATGTTCATAGTACCCAAAGCAATGTACAGTTTTAACGTATTAACCATTAAAATGTCAATGGCGTATCTCACAGACCTAGAAGAAAGTTTCCAAAAATTCCTATGAATTTAAGAAAAGACCCCAAATAGTTACAGCAATCTGGACAAAGAAGAACAAATTTGGAGGGATCACAATACCAGATATCAAGCTATACTACAAGCCACCATTCTTAGAACTGCCTCTTACTGGAACTAAAACAGACAT
This sequence comes from Myotis nattereri, assembly GCF_964212035.1. Lineage (NCBI taxonomy): Eukaryota > Metazoa > Chordata > Mammalia > Chiroptera > Vespertilionidae > Myotis > Myotis nattereri. The sequence goes on from NC_138094.1 coordinate 5,065,768, forward strand.
AAAGACCAATGGGACAGAACAGAAAACATAGAAGTCGACCCTAACCATTATGCTCAATTAATATTTGACAAAGGAGGCAAAAGCATAGAATGGAGTCATACAGTCTCTTCAATAATTGGTGTTGGAACCTGGATGGCAGTCAGGCCTAGGCAGGGTTGGGTAGGTGGGGCAGCGCGGGGCGGGGCGGGGCGCAGTGGGGCTGCTGCGCACTGGGCTAGGACTCTGCTGGCACAGGCACTGCACTGGAGTCTCTTGCCCTTCCCGCGGGGTCTGGGGCCTCCCAGCAGGGCCCCATGGAGGACCTTAGCCTGGACAGCTGCAGAGAGGAGGACGAGGCGCCAGGCGCCAAGGGGTGGCCTGAACCCCAGGCGAGGGTGCAATTCCGCGTGACAAGGTTCATCATGGAGGCAGGTGTCAAGCTAGGGATGCAGTCCATTCCCCTCGCCACCGCCTGTGCCATTTACCATAAGTTCTTCTGCGAGATCAACCTGGACGCCTATGACCCCTACTTGGTCGCCATGTCTGCCCTTTACTTGGCTGGCAAAGTGGAAGAACAGCCCCTGCGAACCCGTGACATCATCAACGTGTCCAACAGGTACTTCCACCCAGGCAGCGAGCCCTTGGAAATGGACTCCCTAGTCTGGGTGATCCAGGACAGCATTGTGCAGTGCGAGCTCCTTGTGCTGCGGGTACTGCGCTTCCAAGTCTCCTTTCAGCACCCACACAGGTACCTGCTCCACTACCTGATTTCTCTCAAGAACTGGCTGAATCCTTACAGCTGGCAACGGACCCCCATCTCTGTCACTGCCTGGGCCCTGCTGCGGGACAGCTACCGCGGGGGGCTGTGCTTCCGGTTCCAGGCTCAGCACATAGCGGTGGCGGTGCTCCACCTGGCCCTGCAGGTCTATGGGGTCCAGGTGCCCGCTGAGGCCATGGCCGAGAAGCCATGGTGGCAGGTGTTTAGTGGCGACCTTACCAAGCCAATCATTGATAACAGTGTGTCTGATCTCACTCGCATTTATACCATGGACACAGAGATCCCCAAAGACAAGCCTGGGACACTCGGCTGCCGGGGGACAGCGCCACCACATCGCCCTGAGGGACGGTCCCCAGAGCACTGGCAGGGAGGACTGGTTTTGTGCTGCTGGAGACAGGCCGGTGAAGGCGATGACATGCTGCCACTTTGATTCTCAGGCTTTGACTCTCCCTGGCAGCCAAGGTCCAGATGGGGATGGGCGCTGCACCTCCCGCGGGCAGGAGGGTGCCGCGGGCAGGAGGGTGCTGCGGGCAGCTCTGAGGCCTCCGGGTCTGCTTTTGTCCTTTGAAAGGACACAGACTACAGCCGAGGTTTGCGATCAGTGGAAGGAAAATCAAAGAACGGATGGGACTGTGCCCCAGGGGATTTTTTTAAAGGCCAGATTTAGAGAAAGTATGACTCAATTAACATAGAGGAAATTTTATTTTGTTTCATTGAAGATATTACAAAGCCAAAATAAAAACATAATAATAATTGGTGTTGGACTTTTAGCACAGATACATGCAAAAAAAATTAGTCTAGACCACCAACTTACACCATACACAAGTATAAATTGGGAATGAATAAAGGACTTAAAAGTAAGTGGGTAACCATGAAAATCTTAGAAGAAGCAAAATATCAGGCATATGTCTCAGCAATACCTTTACTGATACAGCTCCTAGGGCAATGGAAACTGAGGAGAAAAGAAACAAATGGGACGACGTCAAATTAAAACACTTCTGCAGAGAAGAAGCGGCCAACAAATACAACAACAACAACAACAACAACAACAACAACAACAAAACAAGGAAGTCCACTGCCTGGGAGAAGATATTTGCCAATGTTATATCAGATAAGGACCTATTCTCCAAAATTCATACTGAACTCATCCACTAAACAAAAGGAAGATCAACATTCCAATAAAAAAGTGGGCACCACCAACATGAAGGCCCCTTCTGACTTATGGTGGCCCAGTTCCTGTGATGATTATTACAGCCACACAGGAGATGGGTATGATGGGGGCACGGCATTTACTGCAACAGCCGATGGGACACCCCTGTAAGAGGTCCTGAGTGTGGTGCTGGCGGCGATCATAGGATACACCATGTATGCAAGAGAGAGTGAATCATGCAGTACAGTAGCTCACCTGATTGGGCACTCGGGGAGTCAGAGGGGAAGCGCATGTGACAGAAGAATTAGACACTGAAAATAAAAATGATAAGGTACAGACAATATTTTATTGTAAGGAATTTGGCTTCTGTTATTTAAGAATGACAAAAAGCAAATGGTAGGTTTGGGGGAAGCATCAAGAATTGTAGGTACCATTATGAAGTTTCAGGATTGGAGGCAAGGTTTGAATTGTACAAGGTTGCTTCCTAAGTGCTGATTTAAATTACAATATACTTAAATGTTTAAATTTTACATATTGTATTGTTAACATATTCAGAATATAAGCCCAACCAACAGACCAACAGAGGCAAGACACTGGGAGTGGGTGACAAGAACAAGAGACTAGAGATAGAGGAAGCCGGAGGGAAGGTCAGTAGAAAAAAAGAAAGAGACATATATATTACTTTTTGTAAAACCTTAAACACTAACATTACAAAAAATTTTCAGAAGAAAGTGTTCTGCAACATGGGATTTCTTGTCTGATTTTACTACAAACACAGAAAAGCAGTCTGTTTGGATGGTGAGTTATATTCATGGCCCTAAATTTCCCAGGGTGTCTATGACCATATGTGCATGAAGTCTTTGAAGTGAACTGCATACAAAATGAAGCACTGTGTTATTTCGTCATGGCATGCTGCCCTGTTTTCCAGTTAGGGAGGGTAAACAAATGAAGTATTCTCCTTGGAAAACCTAAATGGATAAAAGGATTGAAGAACCTCTGACAAGGCTGCAAAACAAGGATTCCTCCAGCTCTGTGGCCCACACTTTGCCCCCTAAGATACTGATAATGAGCAGGCCGATCCCACTGGCCCCAGGAGGAAGAGGAGACCCTGGGGAAATAGGAGATGGTGGTGAGCAGCAACAGGGCAATGTGGCGTGGCAGCACAGCAGCCTAGGCCTCAGCATGAGGAAAATTCACAAACACCTGTGGAAAGGAGTATAGGAAGAACATGTCATGGCAGCCCCTGTTGAGGGACAGGTGGAAAGGCCTGAGGTGCTGTGGGCGGCCTAGAGGGAGAGTTCAGAGGAGGGGCTGAGGTAATCTGCTTTGACTCTGAATGACAGTGGACATGCACACTCCCTCCTCCTGCCTAAGCCCCCCTACCTGAGCTGGAATTGCACTGCCCTTGTTGTACTGGTAGTTCCTGTCTCAGTCACACACCCTGCGGCCCTGGTGTTACAGGCTGTTTCCCTCCCAGCATCCAGGTGTCCCTGTGAGAGAAAAATAATGGCCCAGGAACCTGGCAGCACACCAGGGGAGAGCCCAGGCAGCCCCTCCTCACCTGTCCTGTCCGCTGACTAGGGGCCATCATCCTCTCATAGTACTTCAGGGGATTGAGCCACAGGTCCTTGCTGATGATCTGGTAGGGCAAACAGACCTGGGTTAGGAGAGCACAGGGACCAGAATAGAATCCCAAGCAGCAGGCGGACACAGGAAGCTGTATGCTGGCATAGCCAGCGACATCCCACCTCAGCAATCCTGCCAGATGCTGTCACACTATGGTCAGAGAACCAGTAGAAGAAGCTGGCGCTGCTGTCCTGGAGCCTGTGGCTGTAGACTTCTCATTCACAATGCTGGTACCACTGAATGGGAGTGGCACGGGACAACCTGTATCCTGCAGGAGAGGGGTATGTGAAGCTGGGTACATCGCCCTCCATCCCTGCCCACCACCAGCTGCAACCCATGCAGGCAGCCTCCTCTTACCTGTGAGGGTGATGAGATACTCCTTCACAATCACATGGTTGCGGAAGTAGGGGTTGCTGCGGAAGTACAGGCTAATGGTGCAGCAACCACAGGGATGCCTGACTTCCCTCACCTGCAGAAGGAAAGTGGATCCAGGGAGTGAAATCGCAGCCCAGTGCTGCCGCCTGTAGCTGTTTTCAGGGACAGGCCATTTCCCCACCTGCCCTCCACTACTCCTTGGAGCAGGTGCACTTACCTTCAAATCAATCACATGGCCGAGCATATTTTCATCTTGGACGCTGATCATGGCCGACAACTCTGGGTGGTTGACAAACTGCTTTGGGTCAAGGAGCCTGCAACCTGGGAGCTGGGCATGGACCAGCTAGAAAGAGCAGCCTGGCCTGGCCTCTCCTTCCCTTAAGGCCACTCCTTCCACATAAACGGCAGAAAGGGGCACAGCACCACTCTGTTTCCTGACAGACCCTGATGCCCACCAGATTGTTTTGTGCTGAGGGCTTGACAGGCTACACATCACACATTCCTGCTTCTGACTGAGGAACTGGACATAGAGACGGCCTGTAAGGCAGCGTTAGTTAGTCCCAGAACAGCCCGTGCAACACAGCCCTGTCTGTGGGCATCAGCCCCTGGTGTATGCGTGCCTCTGCTTTGGAGCTCTGTCCCTGAACACCCTGGTAATGCTTCTATGTTGCCTGTACAAGACAGAGGGTGTCTCCAGGATCCTGGGCCAGACCGGGGCGCACTGCCCCTAGCTTGTCCTCAATGTTCTTTTCTAGGGGAATCATCCCCGCTTAAAACGTTCTCCTGCACTGTCTCATGCTCCTTGTGATCCTGCTCCTCTACCCTCAAGGATACAGCTTTGAGCCAGAACGCAGGGATGCGCCGGATATTGAGGCTTCTCCGTTTGAAATAGGGCTTGAGCCTCTGCCGAGTCCTGCACCTGAGCCGAGAGAAGGCCCGGCTGGCTTGCTCGTTCATGGTCTCCATCTCCAATTGAAGGGGCTGGAGCACCTCCAGAGGGGACCAGGTTAACTTGGCCCCGGGCCCTGACTGGGCCTGCTCCTGCTGCACTGGCTCCTCTTCTTCTGGCTTTGCTTTGGCCTTGGACTGAGGCTCCACCTCTCCCACCTGTTCCACTGCCTCCATGGTGCACTTCCCCTCCCCCTGCAGGACAAACTGCTCCCCTGCAATTAATTGCTCCTCCATCCACCCCTCCTCCTGGTGGTCACTCCCTTGCGGGTCCCCTGGAGCGTGTGCCTCCAGCCTCAGCTCTTCACTCACCACCTCCTCCTGCCTCCCCACCTGTAGATCTGGGAAAACCTCCTCACCTGCCCACTTGGCCTGCCATGGCACCACCTGCAGAAGGCCCTCTGTCCACAGGATAAACTGAGCCTGTGCTTGGAACTCCTCCCACAGGCCCTCCTTGTCTTCCCCTTGCTCCTCACTCTGGGTTCCCTGCTGCACCTCACTCTCCTCTCCCTGCACACACTGCTCTGCAGCCACCCAGTCCTCCCCTCTCCCGCACTCAAGATCAAGCCCAACATCCTGGCCTGTGTCCAACCTCAGCTCCAGGGTCTCAGCCTCCCCCACCTGCATGAAGTCCTCTACTCCAGCCCCAAAGCTGCCCTCTGAACTTCCTGTGCCCTTGTGTCCTGGGTATCACCACTTCCCTGCACCGAGGTGAAGCTAAAAGCCTCCTGGATCATCCTGCTTGCCCTGTCCTTCCTAGTGCAATGGCCCTGGGGAGCCCTGTGAATCCTCAGGCGCCCTGCAGCTGAAGGCCCCCTAGTGGAACTGAGAGGAAGCGCGCTGCCCCCAGGAGCCCCTCAGTCTCCCAACACAGCCTGACTCTGGATGCCCCCTGGCTCTGAGACTGGTGCTGTGAAGGAGCAGGTGGTGCAGAGCCTGCTGAGTCCAGGCAAGGTGCTTGCTCACTGGTGCATGCAACCAGGCCCTGGTGTGCTGACTGGGTGCACACTGGGCTCATGCACAGGCGCTGGTCATGTGAACATGTGGTACAGAAGGCACCTGGCCAGGCCCAGCCTGCTGTTTCTGGTTGGGCTCCTCAAAAGCCTCCTCCAATCACGGACGGGGCAGTGGGTGTCACCCTGCGCAACCCCGCCCCTCACTCAAAGCTCTGGTGTAGGTAGATGGTAACTCGGAGGTATCCTCTTATCTCTTCATTAGCCAGAAAACGGAGATTTTGAAAGCTTAGAATCTTGACCTGACTGAAAAGAAGGAAGAAATGGTGGAACTTGAAAATGACTTCAGGTTTTCTCACTGTGCTGAATGAAGTCAAACACTGCTGCAGTGAAATATTTTACCCGTTGTTCTCCCCTCATGAACTACAATAATAATGTGCTTTGTGTTGACATTTACTGCTGTGTTGCTGACAATTACCCTGAAGAGAAGTTAAGGTGATTCAATGGGTTGGAAAAAGTTGAGCTAAATCAGAAAGCAGGTCTAATTAAGCAAGTTTATTCTCTATCTATCTAAAGACACACACACACACACACACACACACACACACAAACACACACACACACACACATTTATATGGCTAAGGTGACTCGTGCATGTGCCATACGTTTGAAGCTCTTGCTGGCGCCATTTGCATGCATGTGTTTCAAATCGTCATTGTCAATCTGAATTTGGTTGACACTGCTATTATACAGAAAGGGCAAATAGCAGTACTAAAATATTTCTTCTAATTAATCTCCTTTCAATGGGCACAAATCCATGCACCTGGCCACTGGTATTCTAATAGTGGCAAGATATCATCCGTGACTACTAATATTCTATTGGGCCAGGACATGCCAAATTGGTCACACATATCTCTATATATAAAAGCGTAAGCGACATTATGAGTGGTTGGTACAATGCACACCGACCACCTGGACGCAGACGCTCAACACAGGAGCTTCCCCCAGGTGTTCAAGGCTCTCCCACAGCGAGAGCATCACTCAGCGAGAAGGCGGGCTAATGGCTGGAAAGTGCAGCTGTGACAGCAAGAGCCTCTCCTGCCTATGTGTCTATGTGACAAGGCTACGAAGCAGTGGTGGCAGGTGGAGTGGGGCTTGGATGAGCGAGAACAGAGCACCTGGCTTCAGCTTGGGCTCCTGCCCAGCTGCCTGCCCTTTCGTGCATTGCTACATCCCTCAGGAGGTGTCAGACCTAACCTGGCAGTCCCACATCTCCCAAGGGGTCCCAGATTGCGTGAGGGTGCAGACCAGGCTGTGGGACGCCACCGGTGCTTGAATTTCGTTCACCGGGCTTCTAGTCATTTTATTATTTATCACCGATTTAGCATGGTTCTCTTCTAATGCTGAATAATTTAAAGGTATAACCTGAATTTTGGTAATGATGGCCATTCAGATTTTACTGCTCTTTAGCGGTATTATTTAATGGCTTATATGAAGGGCACTAATCTCCCACAAAATATGAGAAATCTTACATGTCCCACAAACAGTACTATGCTTCAGTGCTAATTCTTTCCACTAATGCCCCTAAGGGAGCCTTTCACTAATTTTCTTTGCTCACTAGCTCATCCAAAATTGAAATGGGAAGGCTGCTTGTCTATATTCAAGTGCAGAGGCATATTCTTCTTAACTACACTGATGCTATCAATACTTTCAATTTTACAACATAATTTAAAGTGAGGGTCTCTATGTTAGACTTTAAAACATCTCTTTACTAATATGAATAAGTAACTTTTACCTTATTTCTTCACAACTATGTGTACGCTCTGATTTAGCAACTCTCAATGCCTGACTCAAGTGTCACTTTCCACCCTTCTTTTCATTAAAAACAGGCCATCTGAATCCACACTGATCACTTTTCAGCCTCCTGTGATAATTCAGACATTCCTTGGGTTATGTTGGTCTCAAAGTACATAAGGTTTGTGGTTACGTTGCCATTCCCCATTTATTTATTTAAAAAAAAGAGTTTGATATTTCTACGTATGCACATATGTGCTTTATATTTTCTTAATATTCATTTACCACAAGAAAGGTCAGCAATTGTTATCTTTCTTCTAATTTTTTTTTTTACTGTTGCACACCATTACTGCTGTGTATGTGTGCTCCATGTGAGTGACATATGTGCTTATGTAGGTGGGTTCTGACTTACGCGAATATTGCATTACATCCCACTGCAGGAACGGGTCAACAATGTAACGCGAGGAACTACTGTACTTGTATCCTATTGATTAAGAAGTAGTTATTTGGTCTCCATATTTCTTCAATACGTATATGATTGTTGGAAGTACAAATTATATCTTTATATATTAATGTGTTAATTAGAATTTTCACTCAATAAAAATAAATGCCTTGTCCTTACAAAAAGATCTGGCCTTATAATTGAATGGCCTAATACATATTAGAGTAGGGCATGACTACCAAAGTTTCTCAGAAGAACATGGGTTGAAATGAAGAGTATATCCTGCCTACCCCTACTTGAAACAAGAGCCTTAGTTGAGCTCCATCATGATCCAAACAGGAACAGAAACAGTAAGATACATGGCAGGTTTCTGTTACTATATGCCGACTGAGCATGCCTCAGTGCACATTTCCTGATGATGCTATTGATCAGAATGTGCACTCACAGGACATTAGGGCCTTCATGCACAACTCCATCCTGAAACCACATGAAAAGGAGCGTATTGGACAAGAATGTTAGCAGGGACTTTACAATGCAGAGGGATTCTGAAGAAGATTGAAAAAGGTGGCAGAACCCTAGCCAGTTGGGAACAGTGGACAGATCACCGACCTTCAGACTGAAGGGCCCCAGTTTCGATTCAGGTCAAGGGCACTTGCCTGAGTGTGGGCTCAATCTCCAGTCTGGGGCTTGCAGGAGCGAGCTGATCAATGAATCGCTCTCATGACTGATGTTTCTAACTCTCACTTGCTCTCTGTTTCTCTCTGAGATAAATAAAAATATATTTAAAAGAATGGTGGCAGAATCATGGATGCTGCAGGGACATGCTCCCAGGAACAAACTGATATTCCAACTAAAATACAGAACAACTTCCTGAATAATCAATGGAAAACTCACAGGAGAGAACCCTGACACCCGAGGACCAAAGGTGGAGGCCACATAGACACTGGTAGGAGGAGAGGAGGCTTGAAGGGGCAGGCCTGACACCCACAGAAAGCAACTGAAGTCTCAGAGAGATATCTCAGCTGTGGAGGACTGCCACTGAGAACTCTGGGTCTAATCCCCAAGCTGGGCCTCCTAGCAGAGAGCACCAGAACTGAGGAGCATACACATATAACCTGTGGATGTGAATAGCAGCAGGGCACTTTCTGCCAGGGAGAGACAGCTAGAAATTCAGGTATCCTCTTAAAGAGCCAGCGCACAAATTTCCCTGTGGAGCCACACAGCTTGTGCCCTGGCAAAGGGAGGGTGAAGTGGACTGGAGCTGTGAAGGAAAAAGCCAGAGCTGGGGAGTCAAGGATTCCAGCACAGAAGACAGACACTTCAAGTTTCCTGGGAGGAGTCATTTCCTCATGCAGCAGAGAAAATCTTTCCCATGCAGACATTTGCCTTTCCTGGAGGAGAGACAATTAACAAATACTACTGGGAAACACCTTGCCCTGAGGACACTTAAGAGATTATAAATAACAATAAACCTACACACAGAGGCAACTGCCCCACCCTGTTGAAACAAACTCTTGCTATAACCTGAGGACCCTTGCCTTGGAGGCAAGTTAAGTTGGAATCCTATCAGTCTATAGACAGAGGAGAACTCTGGAGGCTTTGAGTCTTTGCCTGACCTACTTAGTCAGAAACATCCTTTAACAATATTCTGCACTAGAGACTGATAGGCAGACAGGTCTACCTAACTTGTCACCACAAACCCACACAGAAAGCCAGAAAGAGAAAATAAATAAACAATCCTCAAATGAGAGAACTGGAGAATTCTCCAGATATTGAGAGAGATGAAGCACAGAGAAGACATTTATCTGAATCAGACTTCAGAGTTATGAAGGTAAAAGAGCTCAACAGCATATAAAAAGATATAGTGACTACGAAAAGAAGATATAAAATGACATAATACAAATAAAGAACACATTAGAAGGAATAGGCAGATATTAGGGAAAGCTGAGGATCCAATCACTGATTTAGAACAGAGTTAAAAATATCACCCAATAAAAAAAAGATATAAAATGACATAATACAAATAAAGAACACATTAGAAGGAATAGGCAGATATTAGGGAAAGCTGAGGATCCAATCACTGATTTAGAACAGAGTTAAAAATATCACCCAATAAAAAAAAGAGAGAAAAATTAAGATTTAAAACAAACAAACAAACAAACAAACAGGAGGGCCACTTACATAACAGTATTAGAATAGCCAGTGTGCCAAAAGAGGCAGGAGGGGAGAAAGGCATAGAGAAGGTCTTTGAAGAAACAATGCCAGAACACTTACATAACCTGGTAAAGGAAAATCCCACACAAGATCAAGAGCCAAAGAGAACCCCAGAGAAGAAGTACCCAAACAAACCCGTGCCCAGACACATCATAATTAAAATGCCAAAAATTAAAGACAAAGAGAGAATCTTCAAGGCAGTAAGATAAAAGAAAACTGTTAGCTATGAAGGAGTTCCCATTAGGCTGACTCCTGATCTCTCATCAGAAACTCTACAGGCCAGAAGAAGATGGCATGAAGTACTCAAGTTAATGGAAAGCAAGGATCTGAGACCAAGATTACTATATCTGGCAATTCTTTCATTCAAAATAGACGGTCAAATACAGAGCTTCCTAGACAGAAGAAGGCTGAAGGAGTACATCCTCTCCAAGCCAGCTTTACAAGAAATGCTACAGAGATTGCTGTAATGAGAAGGAGAAACAGAGACAGAAACTTAGCCACAGAGAAACGAAATGGAAATAAATAAATAAATACCTATGAATAATAACCCTAAATGTAAATAGGTCAATGCTCCAATCTAAAGGTGTAGTGGAGCAAAATGGATACAGAAACATGATGCAAGTATATGCTGTCTACAGGAGCACCATCTCAAAACAAAAGACACACACAGGATGAGAGTGAAGGAATGGGAAAAATTTCCATGCAAATGGAAAAGAAAAAAAGGCCAAAGTAACAATACGCATACCAGAAAAAATAAACTTTAAAATAAAGGCCATCACAAGAGACATAAAGGTCACTGCATGATACTGAAGGGACCAACCAACAAGACGATATAACCCTAGTAATCATATATTCAGCCAACATAGGAGCACCTCAATATATATATAACTCAAACAAACAAACAAACAAAATATCAAAACAAACAAAAATTCTAGAAGACTTTAACAGAGAGTGTGACAAAAGGACAGTCACAGTAAGGGACATTTATCACCCCTCTGACATCACTGGATAGATCTTCCATATGAAAAAATACCAAGGATGCATAGCCTCTAAAGGACACACTGGATCCATTAGATTTAATTGACATTTTAGAATAGCGGTTCTCAACTTGTGGGTTGCGAACCCTTTGTGGGTCACATGGCCCTTTCACAGGAGTCGCCTAAATAAAGGGTGTCCCACAATTCACGCAAGAAGTAATTTTGATAGAAAACAAGGTTTATAATTAAAAACTGTACATTTTTATTGATTCATAAAGAAAGTAAAAGAACTGCACTTGGAAAACTACAGGACATTGAAATGGAGATAAAGATATCAGCCAATGGATTCATATACCATGTTGATGGGTTGGTAGCCTTAACTTCATTAACATGTCCATACTACCCAAAGCAATCTATAGATTTATTGTAATCTCCATTAATATACCAACAGAATATTTCACAGACACAAAAAAAATCCTCGAAAAAATTCAAATGGAGTAAAAATAGTCTGAGGAAGAAGAAAAAAGTTGGTGGGCTCACAATACCAGATATTAAGCTATATTATAAAGCCACCATTCTCAAAACTGCCTGCTACTGGCACTAGAAAAGACATATACTCCACTGAAACAGAACAGAGAACCCAGAAGTGGACCCAAGTCATTACGCTCTATTATTAATTTACAAAGGAGGCAAGAGCATACAATGGAGTCAAGACAGTCTCTTCAATAAATGTTAGGAAAATTAGAAAGATACATGCAAAATAATGAAACTAGACCTCCAACTTACACCATTCACAAAAATAAACTCAGAATGGATCTACTTAAACATCAGATGAGAATCTATAAAAAAAAAAAAACTTATAAGATTGCCTATGTAGCAATATATCAGATATGTCTTCGCAGTATCTTTATTGATACAGCTCCAAAGGCAATGCACACAGAGGGGAAAATAAACAAGTGGACTACGTCAAAATAAAACCTGCACACCAAACAAAAACCTGAAGAAAACAACCAGAAAGCCCACTGCATAGGGAGAACATATTTGTCAATGGTATCTCGGATAAGTGTTGAATCTCCAAAGTTTTCAGGGAACTCAAAAAATTAACAATAGGAAGATAAACAATCCAATCAAAACATGGGCAAAGGACCTAAATTAACACTTTTTAAAAGGAGACCTATAAAAGGCCAAGAGACATACGAAAAATGCTCAAAGGCACAAACAGTCCAAGAGATGCAAATCAAAATGTCAATGAGGTACCATCCACACCTGTCAGAATAGCTGTCAGAAAAAAATCAACAAACCACAAGTGCTGGTGAGGATGCAGAGAAAAAGCAACCCTTGCGCACTGCTGGTGGGAATACAGACTGCTGCAACCACTGTGGAAAATCATATAGAATTTTCTTAAAAAATTAAAAATGGAGCTCCCCTTTGACCCAGTGTTCTCTCTTCTAGGTATATATCCCAAGAAATGAGAAAGGCCAATCAGAAAAGATATATGCAACTGTATGTTCATACCAGCCCAATTTACAATAGCTAAGATTTGGAAACAGTCTAAAAGCCCATTAGCAGATGCACGGATGAATAAACTGTGGAACATCTATACAATGGAATACTCTACTGCTGTAACAAAGAATGAACTCTTATAATTTGAAACAGCATGGATGGACTTGGAGAGCATTACACTAAGCAAATTAAGCCAGTCAGAGGACGATAAATATCACATTATCTCACTCATTTGTGGAATATAATGAACAACATTAGCTGATGAACAACAAGACATCCAGACACAAAGAAGCATTGATCACACTGTCAAACCTCAGAGTAAAGTGCTTGAGGCAAAGACCAACAGTAGTATGTGTGTGTGTATATGTGTGTGTGTATGTATACATGTGTGTGAGTGTGTGTGTGTGTGTGTGTGTGTGTGTATGTATGGAGGGCTAATGAACTTTGACATGAACTTTGATATTCAGGAGGGCTGAAAATCAGCAGTATATTACACGGCTGTTGGCAAAATGGCTGAAGGCAATCTTGCTAACCTGATGATTAAACCTTACTTCTGATATGCCTGTCTGCTTTGCTAAAGGGCATATATGAGAAACCTACAGCCAAGTAAATGAAAGCTGATGGGTGCTGCATTTCAGAGAGCCTCTCCCCAAGAGAAAAAGGTCTCCGCCTGGCTCCCCAATGCCTTCTAAATTTATAGTTGTTGTCTAATGTATTCATTTGTGTGCAGCTCCTTTCCCAGATCCTGAATCATTGCAGCAAAAGGTTGCAACATTCTGGCGCCCAATGTGGGACATCTGGAGAAGAAGTCTCACCAGAACAAAAAAAGAAGTCTGTCAAGGGCACGTATCTTGGTTGCGGGGACATAACCAGTGGGGACTGTGCAGGAGGCAGCTAATTGATGTTTCTCTCTCATTGATGTTTCTAACTCTCTATCGCTCTCCCTTCCTCTCTGTTAAAAATCAATAAAAATATCTTAAAAAAAAACTCATTCAAGAATTAAATCTCACCATTAATAAGACACGATAAGTAAAAAGATAGTTTTACTTAATCTGTATGCATTACAGCATTGGCCAGCATATCTCTCTCCAATTGGTAATTCCGAAAAGAAACCAAGTTTGTAGCACTATTTAAAAGAAAGAAAAAGGCTTTTAAAAGAAACTCCATAACTGTGGCCTAGAAATTTCTCTGGAAGAAGAAACGGAAGGAGATTCCCTTCAAATATCTAGAAAACTGCATATAAAAATAAACGTATCAGGCCTCAAAAAGAAAACAATTTGCATTATGCTTTCCTAAAAAAAAAATTATGTCAATATACTCAAAGACTGATAGCAAAAATCCAATTAGAGTCATTCACTGTCCCCACCCAATGAGAAAGGAAGATAGGAAATAAGCCTTGTTTTAGACTGATTTAAATGAGCAAATGAAAATAAAAGAATATTCAGGGGAACATAGTTGGAATAGGCAGAAACCTATTCCTGGAGAGGTCACTGTTTTTACTGATAGTTCATCTCATGGTAAAGCTGCTTATACTGCAATGAATTCAGACCAAGCCATGCAGACCAGTCATACTTCTGTGCAAAGAATCGAATTAGAAACGACCAAGGCTGACTTGCAGGATTTCCAAAAGCCTCTTCATATTCTCTCTTTATCTGCTTATGCTGCTGGCTTGGTAAACAGAACTGCAACTACTCAATTTAAATGGCTCAGTGACCGAAGCCTTTCTATACTATTTGAACAAGTCCTGGTCCTTTAACAAAAGGAAATGAATATGCCTGTCAGTAAGTTATTTTATTAAACATGTCACAGAATTTCACAAGCTTTTACATCAGCCTGCCAAAATATTGTACAGCCGGCAAAACAGATTATGAAGAAATGCCCTCCTTGCATGTTACATCTAGTACAAGGGCTCTAAAATCCCAACTTGGAAAACAAAAGTGGCGGAATAGTGAAGACATCTCTTGTAAGTAGACCACACCAAGCCTTAATTACTTTAAATTTTACCCTTGTAATGCTGATGGCAAGACACCCATAGAATTACACTGGTGTCAGAATAAGCCAAAGCAAAATGGTCTGGTTAAATGGAAAGGTACCGAGTCTGGTTTAAAGAAGGGTCCCTTTATTAATCTTTGGTCAAGGATATGCTTGTGTATTTCCAGAAAACTCCTCCAAGCCTGTGTGGATTCCTGCAACATGAATCTGAGAGAGGAACTGACCAGACTACTCCAACTACAGATAGCAGTGCCCCAAGCAACATGCTGAGGAGACAGAGGAGAAACATCTAGAGATGGGGGATGGTGACCATGCCTTGCCACGCTAGCAGTCATCAGCTGTGCCTAGGTGCCGGTGGCTCTTGACAAAGCCCAAAGAGGTCAGACCTGCATTGTCATTTCTCACCGTTTGCCCACCATCCAGAACTCGAACATCATTGCTGTCATGTCACAAAGGAACAGTGACTGGAAAGGGACCCATAAAGAACTGATATCCCAAAAAGAAGCCTACTATGGACAAATTCCTTAAATACCTGAAAACGATATTTAAAAGGACATGAAAGAACTCAATCCTTTTCATTGAATCTCCTTACATTTGCTTTTTAGAATAACCAATGTTGTCTCTCTTTCTTGTTCTTCTATGTTTTCTTCCAGTCTGAAGAAGCAGAATCACAAGTCTTAAAAGAATCTGAGCCCAGAAGATGGCATACACCTTTCTAAATTACTTAAGAAAACAAAAAGGGGGAAATGATGGGGTAAAGACCAAAAGTAGTTAACATATCAATGGGAGAAGTCCCACAGAAGGCGAATGGACTTTGATGTTCAGCATGGCAGAAAATCAGCATTTTGTTATCCTGTTGTGGGAAAAATGGCTGACGGCAACCTCCTAACATGAAAATTCTTCTATTGTTTACCAAACTTTACCATTGATATGCCTGTTTGCTTTGCTAAAGGACAAATGTGTATTCAAGTACATAAAAGCTGTTTTGTCCTGGGCTTCAGAGTGCCTCTCCATTAGAGAAAAAAGCCCACAGTACACAAAAAGAAAGAGATAATAAAGGTAAGCTCAGAACAGATATAAATGACATAGGGATGAAAAAAAAATTAATACAAAAGATCAATGAAACCAAGAGCTGTTTCTTGGAAAGAATAAACAACATTGATGAACCTCTAGTCAGGCTCAGAAAGAAACTAAGAGAGAGCACCCAAATGAACAAAAACAGAAATGAGAAAGCTGAAGTAACAAACGACCCCACAGATATACAAAGTATTGTAAAAAATTACAATGAACAACTCTACTACAACAAACTGGACAAGCTCAATAAAATGGACACATTCCTACAAAAAGACAAGCTTTCAAAACTCAATCAGGAAGAAGCAAAAATCCTGAACAGACCGATAAATACTGATAAAATTGACACAGTAACCAAAAAGCTTCCAAAAAACAAAAGCTCTGGACCAGATGGCTTCACAGGGGAGTTTTACCAAACATTCAAAGAAGAAGTAAAACCAAACTTTCTCACACTATTTCAAATAGTTCAAGAGGACGGCATACTTCCAAGCTCTTTTTAAGAAGCCAGCATTACCATAATCGCAAAGCCAGAAAAAGACACTACAAAGAAAGTGACTTACAGGCCAATATTCCAGATGAACATTAATGCTGCAATCCTCAACTAAATTCAGCAAACTGGATTCAGCATTGCATTAGAAAGATCATACACCATGACCAAGTGGGATTTATTCCAGGGATGCAAGGATGGTACAAAATCTGCAAATCAATGAACGTGAAACATCACATAAACTATTTGAGGGAGAAAAACCACACAATCATATCAATTGGTGCAGAAAAGGCATGTGACCAAGTGCAACAGCCTTTTCTGATAAAAACACTCAGCAAAGTAGGAATAGCAGAATCATCCTTCCACATAATAAAAGCCTTATATGACAAACATACAGCCAACAACATACTCAAAGTGCAAAACAAAAACCATTTCCCTCTAGGACAGGAACAAGACAGGGACGCCCACTTTCATCACGCCTGTCCAACACAGTACTGGAAGTCCTAGTCAGTGCGATCACACAAGAAAAAGAAATAAATGGTTCCCAAATTGGAAAAGAAGAAGTAAATTGTCATTATTTGCAGATGACATGATACTGTACATAGAAAACCACAAACACTCCTTCAAAATTTTAATAAACTTTGAAAATGAATTTGGCAATGTAGCAGACTACAAAATTAACGCCAAGAAATATATGGCATTTTTACACACCAATAGTGAACTTACAGAAAAGGAGATTGAAAAAAGAATCCTATGTATCATCCCACCAAAAAAATTAAGACACCTAGGAATAAGTTTAGCTAAGGACGTAAAAGACCTACACTCAGAAAACTAGAACATGTTGAAAAAAGAGATAGAGGAAGGCATAAACAGATGGAACGACATACCTTGTTCATGGATTGGTAGAAACAACCTCATTAAAATGGCTATACTACCCAAAGCAATCTATACGTTCAATGCACTCAGCATTAAAACACCAACAGCATATTTCACAGACCTAGAATGAACTCTCCAAAAATCCATCTGTAATGAAAAAAAAGACCCTGAGCCCAAACAGGTTTGGCTCAGTGGATAGAGCGTCGGCCTCCGGACTGAAAGGTGCCTGGTTCGATTCCGATCAAGGGCATGTACCTTGGTTGGGGGCACATATCAAGTAGGGGGTGTGCAGGAGGAGGCTGATCTATGTTTCTCTCTCATTGATGTTTCTAACTCTCTATCCCTCTCCTTTACTCTCTGTAAAAAATCAATAAAATATATTTAAAAAACAAACAAACCCCAAAGAGCTGCAGCGATCCTGAGAAAGAAGAACAAAGTAGGAGGGATCTCAGTACCAGATATCAAGCTGTTTTACAAAGCCACTGTTCTCAAAACTGCCTGACACTGGCACAAGAATAGACATATAGGCCAATGCAATAGAACAGAGAACCCAGAAACCAATCCAAACCAATAAGCTCAATTAATATTTGACAAAGGAGGCCAAAACATACAATGGAGTTAAGACAGTCTCTTCAATAAATGGTGCTGGGAAATTTGGTCAGACACATGCAGAAAATGAAACTAGGCCACCAACTTACACCATGCACAATAATAAGGTCAAAATGGATAATGACTTAAACAGAAAGCTGGAAACCAGAAAAATACATAGAGGAATCCATAGGCAGCAGAGTCTCAGATATATGCTGAAGCAATCTCTTCACCAACGCAGCTCCTGGGGCAATGGAAAATAAAGTTAAAGCAAACAAATGGGACGACATCAAAATAAAAGGCTTCTTCATAGCAAAAGAAACCATCAACAAGACAACAACAAAGCCCACTGCATGGGAGAACATATTTGCCAATGTTCTCTCTGATAAGGGTTTCATCTCCAACATTTACAGGGAACTCATACAACTTAACAAAAGGAAGATAAACAACCCAATCACAAAAATGGGCAACGGACCTAAATAGATACGTTTCCAGAGAGGACAAAAGGAAGGCCAAGAGACACATTAAAACATGCTCAGAGTCACTGATCACCCAAGAGACGCAAATCAAAAGGACAAGGAGGTACTACTTTACAGCTGTCAGAATGGCTATCACCAACAAATCAACAAAGGGCGAGTGCTGGTGAGGATGGGGAGAAAAAGGAACCCTCCTTCACTGCTGGTGTGAATGCAGACTGGTGCAGCCACTATGGAGAAGAGTATGGAGTTTCCTCAAAAAACTAAAAACGGAACTCCCATTTGACCCAGTGATCCCACTTCTAGGAATATATCCCAGGAACCTAGAATTACCAATCTGAAAGGATGCATGCTCCTCTATGTTCACTGCAGCACAATTTACAATAGCTAAGATTTGGAAACAGCCTAAGTGCTGGTCAGCAGATGAGTGGGTTAAAAAGCCGTGGTACATCTACACACTGGCATAGTATGCTGCCACAAAAAAGGAAGGGGCACTGACCATGTGCAACAGCATGGATGGAGCTGGACAGCATTATGCTAAGCAAAGCTAGTCAGTCAGTCAGTCCGAGAAAGAGAAATATCACATGACCTCACTCATCTGTGGATTATAATGAACAACATAACCAATGAACAAAAACAGATCCAGAGACAGAGAAGCATGGATCAGACCATCACCCTCAGAGTGAAGGTAGGGGAGGGTGGGGCTACGGGGGAGAGATCAACCAAAGGACTTGTATGCATGCCTATAAGCCTAGCCAATGGACGCAGACAGCAGGGGGTGAGCGTGAGGGCATGCTTGCAGGGTCGGGGTGGAGGTGTGGAGGTAGTAGGGGATAAGAACACATATGTAATACCTTAATCAGCAATAGAAATGAAAAGGAACCCAGGAACATATCATCAGGTGAGAATTCATACACTCACACTCATGCACACTCAGGAACACGCACACTCACACCAGGAGAGGGCTCTGCTGCTCTCAGTGGAAGTCACCTCTTATCTCCCAGCCTGACCACCACTTTCTCACCAGCTGAACCAGAGGACAATGATGAGTGACGGCCCTGGTGCTCTGCGGAAAGCGACCTCTCCCTCCCGTACACTGCCCACTGTCCAGCAGCCACTTTTCTGCACCCTCTCTGCCCTCCACGCGCTTAGCAAGGCTGAGCTGGCCTGAGAGCCCACAGACTTGAGGACCCAGATCCCGGGGGAGTTGGCGCCGGGGGCTGTGGGGGTCCCCTTGGTCAACTGCAAACTCGGCCTGCTAAGGTCACCCAATAAAGGCCGACGCCAGAATTCCATGTATTGTTCCGTGTAAGTCTCCTCTGCGAGCTGCCACTCTGGCACAGCAAGCGGAAGGCCTAATGCCAGTGAGCCAGGTTTGGACCTCAGGCCTTCACTACAACAAGGTGGGAACTCATTTTCAGATGGAAAAGCCGGCGCGGAGTGGCTGCGGGTTACCAGTGACTAGAGCAAGTTCACCCCCAGAGACAGCAAGTTCATCCCTGGAGACAGCAAGAACCCAGAGTGTGTGCTTACCTTTTCCACAGGCAGTGCTCCTCACCAGGTGGACTCCTGCACAGCAGGGGGGCTGGCGGGAAGTAAGAGGTGGGGGGCGCTGCCTGGCAAGCTTCCTGGGACTGTGCCCTTGTTCCTTTGGGGGCAAAATCTCTCAAGATCAGGCGACCAGGAACAAACCAAGATCAGGGGACAGAAGGGGGGGACGTGTGTTAACAGGCCCAGAGAAAGTGGGGACAGGGGCGCCTGTGCCACACCCACCAGGCTGCAAGGGGTGGCAGAGGGTCGGGGACTGTCAGGGGAACCCTGTGCTTCCAGGCATGAGGGTGGGGGCGGCCGTGGAAGTGGAGGGAGAAACAGGAGGCCGCAACCCCCAGCTAACCTCCCACTCGCCACCCCTGGTCTGTGTTTCTGGGAACCCCTTTCCCTCTGTGGTTGTGGCTGCCACTTACCTACCTTGTTCCCTGGCCAGGCTTGGCGCCCCACTCCCACCCCACCGCAGCCCTCTGTCTAGAAAAGAGCGCCCTGCCCTGGGCTAGCCCACTGTCCCTACTGTCTGGATGGGGACATTTTAGTAACCCCCGGGGCAGAGAAGAGCTGGCCACATGCAATTACATTGTCTCTCTCCACAGGTGTCCTCCTCAGTCTTCCCCTGGGGTTTGGGTCACCAGAGCTCTTTGACAAGCCTGGAATCCAGCCTTTGCTCTGCTCACCTCCCCTAAGCCTTCAGGTGATGGCAGCCTCCCTGCCTTCCTCCCCCCTCAGGAAGGGGTTCTCCTCTCACCAACAAATCCCGTTGGCAAAGTCACACCTGGGCCTGAAAGCAGAAGGAGTGGGCAGGAGGCTCCTGAGGAGGAGCAGGCCAACAAAGCTGAGGAGAGGTGGGGAGGCACCAGCCACAGCCTGGTGCTCAGGTGCTGGCAGAGCTGCCCCTTAGCTGAACTTTAACCCAGGGCTCTCCTCTCAGGTGGTGCCTCCAGGGGGCACAGGGGGCCTGGCATGCTCAGTCTGACAGGTTTTGCTGCCTGCTTTTCCATAGTCTCTTTAGGAGACAAAAGTCAGGCTTGTGAGGAGAGAGGGAGAGGGGAAGAGCAAAGCTGAGGCAGAGCCTTGTCATCCAGGCTGGCCTGAGGCATCTCCTGGGGGTCTTTGGAAATCAGCTTCTCATAGTGGGGAAGGGCTTCTCTAATAAGAATAGAGCCGCAGTTGTTTAATCATTACTTACAAACTATAAATACGAGGCCCTGGGACACTGGAGGATGAAACAGGCTCTACTGAAAACATAGGCTGCCTCCATGGCCCATTACTCAGAAAAGAACTGCATTTTGCAAAGAGACCAGGCACAGGACAGGCTTTGATTTGGCAGCTGTGCCTGCACCCTGACACCCTCCTGGGGTCTTCCTCAGGAGGGCTGACCATTCCAATCTCATCCCAGGAAGGGGCTGAGCTGTTCCTAAAGTCTTGGAAGATTAGCCACCTTGTGGTCAGCCTTTGAGCTCCTGAAGGGCAGATAGTAGGCCCTCCCCTCCCCTTTGCAAGTGACACTTGCAGCTGGCAGCTACAGGTAGCTATCTTCTCCCCAAGAGGCTGAGAGCCGAATTTCCAGTGTGAGCGACTGCTCTCCCCATACTGACCGCATCCTTGGATAAACACTCATTGTGTGGTTCAACCCTGTCTCTGCTTAACTTGGCTCAAGTAGTGACAGGCAGCCTCAGACACATTGTGCTGCCTTTCTCTTTCTCACTCAGACATGGGGAATATTCAGACTCTGCAAATTGTAAGACCTTATCTGAGAGGGAGATTGGGGAGCGGACACTGTGTCCCTGTCCTGCAGGTGACCCTGCATCTCTTCACCATAGGCTGTGGGGAGGTCGTGTGGGCGGAGCGTAACAGCAGGGTGGTGAGGCTGGCTTCCTGTGTGTCCCTACCCTGCCATTCCTCCAGTCGTTCCCCATGCCTATGAACTAGCAGAGGTTAAGGTTTCCAACTACATAGATGGAGGAATGAGGACAAATGAGGCGACTGCTTTCAGCCCCAGTGGATTTGGGATTGTTACCTAGAGCAGAGCAGATAAAAAACAGAAACAGAAACAACTCACCTGGGAACTGAAGATTCAGCATAGCCCTCCCCCCTCTCTCCTAGATGGATTTGGCAACTATTTGTCCTGGAGTGGCTGCTAATGCCATGCTCAGAGCTACACACAGTCTCTCCTCACAGAGTTTACAATGAAAACAGAAAACACACACACACACACACAGCAAAACCCAACAAGACCATTATCTACAAATGGCTCTTTGTAACTAATTCTGTCAAGAGAACAAAGGGGCTGGTATGGAAAGTTACAGAGGCAGGAGACTCCTGCCTGAGGGTTGTATAAGGAGGGGCCATCAGGGGCTTGGAAGGATCCTGTTCAGGGCATGAGGACAGACTGCACAATTTCTGAGAGAGTAAAGTGCTTGGCCAATTTGAGAATGCAAGAGACACTGGGGCACAGGGGAGGGTGGTAGAGTGACATAGAGGGCAATGGTTGCATCCCTGGAAGGTGAAATTCAAAGGGAATCTATTTGAATTTTGCCCACCCTTATGTTCATGATGATCTGGTTGCTTGTCAGCATTGCAGAGCTTGATGCACTAAAAAGACGAGGTCTGTTATATGAAAAGTAAAATGCTCGCCACCTGAGTGATTACATATTGCAACCCTATTCTTGTAAAATTAAATGTGAATATAACATTCATTCATTCCATTGCTTCACCCATTGCCTCATAATGTTCGCCATGTTCCTAGGCGACAGTAAGCCTGCATAAGGAAAAGGGACTAAAGTTCCTGGACCCCACTCTCCTGGGAAATCAGCAATTCATATTTATGAACCTCTTAAAGCAGTCCACATGTCCACTAAAAATGATAATGCTAGTTATTGTAAAATATCTTCCTGTATTTTTTACAAGGTTCTCTATCACAATTGCCTCTCCTGGACTAGTGATGAAGAGCTATTTTAATTTTAGAAACATTAAATGTGTCAGTCAACCAGCACTGCATGATAATGATCACCCTTGTGACTTAAAAACCCTTCAGTGATGGAAGAGAGGGATGCTGGATGCTTTTGAAGGAGCTGCAGTGTGTGTGTGTGTGTGTGTGTGTGGGTGTGTGTGTGTGAGTGTGTGTGAGTGTCTGTGCGCACACACACTACTGCACAGCTGAGAGAGGCTGAGTCTAGCCAGCGGTGGGCACACTGCAGCCCGGGGGCTGGATCCGGCCCGTTCGGGTGTTCTATCCGCCCCGCGGAGCCCAAAGAGTGGAGGGTTCTCTTGCTCTCCCCTCCGCTCCTTCACCAACAGCAGTGTTAACATGAATTAGTTCACACAAACACTCCATCCATGCTTTCGTTCCGGCCCTCCAGTCCAGTTTAAGAACCCATTGTGGCCCTCGAGTCAAAAAGTTTGTCCACCCCTGCTAGCCTGTCCTGTGAGAGGAAAAAATAGAGATGAGGTGAAAGGGATACATACTTTTTTCTACAATCACGTACAGTAAGCCTAAGGGGGAAAGAAGCTGCAATCTCAAACTAAGCATGCTTGACATGGATAAAACATACAGCCCTTACTGACTAAGGAAAACTTAGCTTTTTGATGTTGTAGCCAGACTCTTGTCAGGACATTTTGAACTTTCATGCTGTCAGTCGTTGTTTTCAGGTGAAGACACTAAGACGAGGAAGAATAAACAGGGGTCCAAAGCAGGGAGGGCAAATCAAGAAGGAATTTGGGGCTGACTTTTGCTTCCATGACACCCACTGTACAACAGGCTCCTGATATCCTTACAGGCACCTGCAATGGCCTCTGGACTCCCAGCTCACTGCAAGAATAGCCAATGTGAAAGGTCTTGGAGAGAATTCAGGGTGGCCAGAGTGCATTCGCCACAGTGTGTGTCCCGATTTCTGTGAACCACACCTTTTGAAAATTCTTTTGGCATAGCTATCCAGGAGCCCAGAGGGAAAGGCAGGAACCTTCATCCCTGGGCAGCATCCCTTCTCACAGATTCCGGCCTCCCAGAGACTGGACTTGAAGAGGATAGAGCCCTCCCCATGTGAGTGACTGTTGGGGGAGAGGTTGGGTGTGTGGAGAGGAACACTCAGCTGAAGGCCAGCTGCTCACTGACACGCGGTGCTCTCACAGCTCCATGGCCTTGGCCCAGCGTCAAAGCAACTTCTTAGGAAGGAGATGTAGGCTGCCCCACCAGTCCTGGTCCTGTCCTACTTGGACAGGTTGTCCACTGGTTGCTCCCCTGGTTGCTAAGTCTCAAGCTTGGAACAAAAGGACTTAGAATCCTCAGAGCTCAGGAACAATTTGCATGGAGTTCCCTCCTCACCCCTGAACCTGGTTGGGGAGGGGATGAGAGAGTCAGTGGTGAGTGTCCTTTCAAGTGTCAGAGTGTCAGGGGGCAGAGCCCTGAGGGGTCTCCCCCATGGCTGGGCTCTACTCCCCTCTCTCTCCTCAGGACACAGGTGACCTTTCCCAAGGACAGTTCATGTGGGTACCTGGACTGCCGCCTCTCCCTCCCTTCCAGGTTCACCTGAGTCATCCCCCTCTGCATTTCTTCCTCTTCTCCAGGTCCTGGGTCCAGCCAGCCTGGACCCAGCCTCTGCCCTGTCCAGCTGTGGGCTCAGGAGGTGTGCTGGGTGAGCTGAACTGCCACCAATTCCAGCACTGGACACAGCAGCCACAGGAATTTATAACCCTGCCTCCTGGGACCAAGAATGTCTGGGAACCTCTCCCACACTCGGGATTGATGGTGTCACAGGGGAGGAGGGGAATCTAGCTAATAGACATCTGCTGAAGCCCTCTTGTTTACCATGTTTCACTCCAATCAGGCAAAGGCAACAACGTTCTGAAGAAGGTTTCTCTCTCTCTCTGAATCTTTTGGGCAGGAGCAGGTTGGGTTTGCCCAAATGTTCTCTCTGACTTTTGGGCTTCTAAATAAACAGCTGAAAATCAATATCCCCAAAGGCAGCTTTAGGGTGGCAGAATCTTTGTTTCCTTTATTTCTTAACTATTGGCTAAGAGGGCTCAGATTGGTGTCAGTTGGCTAGATAACCCGTGTCTCATGGTTTCTTAACTTTACTGACAGATGTGTTCTGTTCTTCCTCAACTACCTGGAAATCGCCCATTCTCACTTCTGAAAAATAATCTCCCCCCTTTCTCCTTTGTTCAAAATACGTAGTATATAGTCCAGTTCGCCTGGCTCAGTGGTTGAGCATGGACCTATGAGCCAGGCGTCAGGATTCATTTTCCTGTCAGGGCACATGGTAGGAAAATGAATTCAGGCTGCATCCGCTGGGTGGTGCCCGTGGGGGGCAGAGGATCAATGATTATCTCTCATCGTTGATGTTGCTACCTCTCGTCCCCACTCCTTCCTCTCTGAAATCAATAACTTGCTTTAAAAACTTTAAAATGTCATATACCCAATGTTGCCTCAGTGTGTTTGTAATGTTATGGCTACATCAATTCTATGTGAAAGCTTCTTGCACATGTACTAACCCCTGATGTTCTCCTGTTAATCTCTGTTAATTTGGCTATTCGCCCAGCCTAGAAGAACCAAGCAGCCACAAAAATATTAATGAGGTATTTTACCTTCATGTTCTGCACAAAGTCTTCTTAGTTTGATGTCTCTCACAGGCCACCTCACTAAGAATTGAGTGCTAAATTGTATCTTTTTAAATCAGGAATGCTGGGTCTGTATTTGCATTTCCTAACATTTGAGAAAATAGATTCATTCACACACCCAAGGTGTTCTAAACAATAACCAAAGTATATGTTACCTTGATAGCTATATTAAAATAAAAACTCAGCTCCTCAAGTGCACTGGATATATTTCAGGGGCTTAATCATCACATGAGGCTGCTGGCTACCATACTGGACAGGGAGGCCCTGACCCTGTGCTATGTGCAGCACAGCAGGTACTATAAGACTGGATACCTTGTTTCCAGGGGTGGGGAGGGGCTGCTGTTGGTGAAAGTGGTCCCGGGGGAGATGCTGCAAGCACTGGTCTAGGGGAGACACTGCAAGGGTAGATGTGGCAGCTCTGTTTGCCTGTTTGGCAGCTGCAGCCACAATTAGGGACACAGTAGGGAAACTTTGTTTGTGCCCCAGTGTCCCCAATCTCAGTCCAGGACTCACTAAGGTTTGTGCTGAGCAGAGGTCTCTGGGCTCTGCCAAACCTAAAAGTGGGGTGTGGGTGTGGGGTGTGGGGTATAGGGTGTGGGGTGAGACTCAGGGCATCCTTAACTGCTCCTAATTGAGATTCCAATTGCACCTATAGATGAGAGAGTAATTTATGCGTACGTATTGTGAATGTTTGTTTAGACCAGGGGTGGGCAAACTTTTGACTCAAGGGCCACAGTGGGTTCTTAAACTGGACTGGAGGGCCTGAACAAAAGCATGGATGGAGTGTTTGTGTGAACTAATATAAATTCAAAGTAAACATCATTACATAAAAGGGTACAGTCTTTTTTTTTTTAGTTTTATTCATTTCAAACTAGCCGGATTCAGCCTGCGGGCCATAGTTTGCCCATGGCTGGTTTAGACAGTTGTGGAACTTTGGAACAAACCTTGGTTCACACTTATGGGGTCCTGTGGTCTCATCTCTTGTCCCTTGAGTAACTCTGCTCAGGGGCCCTGTCTCCATGGGGAGCCCTCCTGGATTTATACTTAAACATACATAACAGGCACACCCTCTTGGCCAGGACCCAAGGAGGCAGGACACTCTTTGAGGTCCCACCTTTAGGGGTCTGAAGTAAGGGGGGACAGTGAAGACAGTCCAGGCTCAGAGAAGGCCTCTGAATGAATAGGCATGAACACCTTGCCACCTCCACCCCCAACAAAGGACAGCCTGCTGAGACCAATAACCCCAGGGGTAGGCTGCCCTGTCCAGCTCTGGGCTCAGGAGGCACTCTGAGAGCCTCTAGCATGGCTGGGCTCCTGTGCTCCTCACCACCCTTGATTCCTGCACAGGCATAGTTTGTTTCTTGGGTGACCAGTTGTTTTATTGAGGCTCAACTGGAGCCATGGTCCTGGACTTGCAATCTATCTGTGCCTTTGTCTTCATTTTCAAGTTCATGAACTCTCTCTTCATGACTCAATCTCCCTCAGCATTCAGGTCTCTGAAGCAGAAGCTCCAGAAGAGCCAGTGACACTGGGTGGGGAGGAGTGCGGGTTATAATGAGGTGGCCTAGCACCAATAAGGCAAGGGCACTGCCTCTCAACTCCTGATGGATCCTGTCAGTTTGTAGCCTTAAGGGATCTCAGACCATTCCTCTAGCTACCGGTTCAGCACTCCAGCCTCTGTGACCATCTCTAGGCTCCAGCCTGGAAGGGGGCTGATGTCATTGTTTTATATCACATCTGTGGCACTTACCACAGTGCCTCAAGCAACTGGGGAAAATGAGAGCAAACCTGCCTGAGCTCCCAGGATCCCTGCTCACTGAATTCCTGCTTCCCTGTGTCCAGGGACATTTATGTCTCCATGGCTGGAGTTCTCTCTGAACTCCTCACCTCTCATCATGGACATGAGGAACCTACTCCAGTTTGGTGACCCCTTGAAAAAGAAGCGTACTTCAAGAGACACCACAGATGAGAACTTCCTTTAGGCTCTCTTTCTCCTTTGACACAGCAATCGGTCAATATTTCATGAGGACTGAGCTGGGGGAGAGTTGGAGGGACAAATCCTGTGCTCTGTACAGAATTGCCTTCCCCACGGCCCTACCCGCTGCCCTTGTACCACGCTTGGCACAGTGTCCTTTCCATCTTCATGAAATATTTCCAAATTGACTCCTTTGCCCCTCCTATCAAAAGATAGTGTGGGGATTTGTCTGGTGAGCAACTTCCTCCTAACTGCATTCACCTAACATGCCTAGACAAAAGCATGAAGAAATTCATTCACCCACCGGTGTCATGAATGTTGAGTCTAGTGCAGAACTTCTGAACAAACCTGAGCTGTGCTTCCAGATTCTTATGTACCCAGCTCTTCACTCTTCCATATTTTCCCAAACTCAGAGTGTAGCCATCAGTCCACACTTGTGGAATCTCCTTGCCCCTCCTGGAGCAGAGCCTCACAGGGACCAGGGGGAGCCTCTCCTCTCTCAGGTGGAGTCACACCCTGATCACCTGTCCTTCAATTCTGTAATGCCAGGTAGGGGCTGGGCCCGGTGCCTCCTTAGACTTCAAGGAAGGAAAGGGCAGAAAGTTGAGAGGTGCCAAGGGATGTCACCCAGGCTCCATACAGAAAGCCTCTTCCTACCCGTGATGGGAGGGAAGGAATTCCTTAAACAAAGAACCACGTGGGAACCAGTGTGAGAATTCATAAGTGACGTCTTAAAATGTCTTTGATTGTAGAAGGAGAATGTCCGCTTTGGTTTATGGTAAGGCATATTTCAATGGGACACACTAGTGAGGGCTGCAGAAGCTAGACTGTGAGCATGGCTATACTGATGGATATTTCTAAATCCCTCCCTTGCTTTGTGTGCAGTACTAAGCAGTGGGATCAGACTCTCAGGTTTCCATTAATATTAAAAGTATTTCAAGAAAAGGACAGCCAGGTCAATTTAAACGCTGTTTAAAAGTTGGTTTGGGGTAGCTCCTGTGTCTGGAACACCTCCATGTGCTACTGTGCAAAACATCCTGAGAATAGCCTTTCAGAGCCATTGTGTGTGTGTGTGTGTGTGTGTGTGTGTGTGTCACTGTGCAGGACTGGAAGGCTGGTTCCAGAGCCTAGGTAATGAGGCCACAAAGATATCCTGGTGTTAATCCCTGGGATCTGGGAATGTTACCTAATAAGGCAAAAGGGAGTTTGCAGATGGGAAGAAGGCTTTGAGATGGGGACTGGGATGGTTAATTGTATGCCTTGGTTTCACAGTCCACAGGACAGGACAGCAGCCCAACCTAAACATGATTTCTGGGTGTGTCTCTGAGCTAGTTTCAAGATAAGATTAGCATTTGAAGTGGTGGACCCTAAAAGGATATCACCCTCCCTATGTGCACAGCATCAATGCACTGAGAACCTGACTAGAACAAAAGGAGGAACTCACCCCTATACTCATGGATCACCATAGGGCTGGGGCATCACATCCCATCTCACAGGCCTCTGTCCTCACAATGTATCTTAAATCATCAGCTCCTCTGATTCTCAGGTCCTCAGTCTCAGACAAAATTAGACCAACATCTTTCCTGGGCCCCCCAGCTTAATGATCTTGGGGTTTCTCAGTCTTTGTAATCACACCAGCCAAGTCCTCATAACCTCCTGCTGCTCTGAAGAACCCTGACTAATACAGTGGATTACCAAAGTGTGCATGCAGAGTTGGGGACAGAAGATGAGCAGGAGATGGGACCACAGAGCAGAGACTGGAGTCATGTAGCTACAGCCATGGAATGCTGGTGACCTAGCAACTAGAGGAGCCAGGAAATAGACTCTCCCTGGAAACTCCACAAGGAACCAGCCCATCTCTCACCGTGACTTCTGCTATTCTAAGCTCCTGGGACTTCTCAATCCCACAGAGCCTTTGCTTCTTTGTGCAATATCTTTTCTCCTCACAATTTGAGAAGTCAGTCTGTCTCACCTGGCACCATGATTCTCATCCAAACTTCCTATTCAGTGGTTTTAGGTAATGTGTCCTCAGCCTTGAGCCAAGAGCTGCCTCACAAGCAGCACCCCTGTACCCAGTACATGGTAGAACATGCGAATCAGGCCTGAGAGTAGCATCTGGGCCACCTGGTTTGGGAGGTGACACATTCCAGTCCAGGGAAGTTGACAGGCAAAGGGCAATGGGCTCACCGGGAAATTGAAGGGGCCAGGGGATCTGGTACTGAGCTGGAAGGGACAGAAGATGGGAAGGAAGTAATCTGGGAATCACCCTTTTCCCCTCAGCTGACTTCCCTGAGGAATTCACAGTCTTGGGCCTCCAGGGGGATGTATAGTATTAGGACACTAGGGGCACAAGAGCCTGGAGGTGGGGAAGGTACTTGCTGGGATTTATGCTGTCCTGGGATGAAGTTTGAAGTGCTGCTTCCCTGAGAGCACATGAGGTCCCCAAACTGTTGTGTCTGATACATCATCTCTTAAAAGAGCCAATACATGCAAGGGCTCAGCTTCCGAATAAAACCACTGCAAAGACAGAGGATGGAACCATGCAGAGGAGCCACCCTCACCAAGGGGAATAAGGGGTGGAGGGCAATATGCAGTCCCCAGCTCTGCCATTGACACCCAGTAAATGGAGTGCCTGAACCTTCCTCAGTCAAGCTGTCTTTACCTTTGCCCACACCACACAAAGGGGAAGTCCTGGGATAGTTCATCCAGGAGACACCAGGAGTCCCCCAGGAGAAAAGGTAGGTATCCCCTGGATGGCTCCATTTCTGCGTGATTTATGGGCTCAGTCTGACCTTACTTAGAGTATATTAAAGAGTTTGACTGTTTTAAAAGCATTTACTAATTGAATTTAGGGAGAAAGGAGAGGAGAGAGAGAAACATGGAGTTTTTGTTCTTATTGCATAAGCACTCATTGGTGAATTCCTATATGTGCACTGGACGGGAATAAACAGGCAACCTTGCCATACCAGGATGATACTGTGACCCACGAAGTCACCCAGCCAGGGCAAGAGCTTCATTCTTGGTAAAGCTCTTCTTTCCAGGGTTGCAGGTGTATGTAGACTCCATGTCAGTTTGGATTGGAATGTGGTGAGGCAGGTGAAGGAAGCAGATTTGCATGGAGGCCCCTCCCTCCTCTGAGGCAGGGGAGAAGATAAGAGAAGTGTGGGGAGCCAGGCTCAGGCTTGGGGTGTCAGAAGGCAGCATTGTTGCTGTAGCTCCACCATGACCTGGCCTCTGCTACTGCTCACCCTCCTCACTCAGGGCCCAGGTGAGGCCTCCATGGAAGGGACCGTGGGTTCACCTTGGCCTGATTCTTTGCCTCCTCTTCAGGCTCACCAGGTCCCCAGCACTGCACCCACCAGTGAGTGCTTTTGCTGTATTCAGGGTCCTGGGCCCAGTCTGCCCTGACTCAGCCTCACTCAGTGTCCAGGGCTCTGGGACAGTCAGTCTCCTCCACCTGTGCCAGATGCAGTGATGATTTTAGTTGTTATGATCATGTCTCCTGGTAAAAAGAATGACCAGGCATGGCCCTATACTGGTGGTTTATAAAATCCAAAAATGGCCATAAGTGATCCCTTATTTATTCTCTTGCTAAAAATGTGGAAAAACAGCTACGCTGCCCAGGCCTGGGCTGCCATTGCAGGATGGGGCTGATTAATACTGTTGTTCATCACATGAGCCGTGGCACTATCCAAGTGGTGCAAATTTGTGGGAGAGTGAGATCAACACCTGCCCTGTTGTCACAAGCTCCCTCCTTGCTCTGAAGATGCTTCCCCACTCTGAGCATGGACTCATGCAACATGGCCCTGAGGAAAATTCATCCTCTCTCTATCCTCCCTGCCCTCCCAAAGCATTGAGAGCACAGCTTGTTTTCTTCAGATAGTGTCCTCTCTCACACACACTCCCAAAGGAAACTCTCCGTTACTGGCTTGTTGTCTTTACTTGTGTTTTGTGCATCCAGACAACCACTCATTCAAACCTTTCATTGTAAAAGCCACAAGGAGGCCCCTCATGTGCTTATTGGGTAGATTTCCCACAATCCTCTGGGAAATCCTCACTTTAAATCCCTTAGCCTCTCATACCTGTGCAGACCACCTGGATTCAGTTATCCACAAATGAAGTGGGAACAAGAATAAAGGAAACATTTTATTTCCTTCTCTTCCTTTCTCCACTCCTTCCTATTTGATTTTCTCTCTTTCTATGCTCCCAATACTACCCAGAACCAAGGAAGGTTTGAGGCTGGGGTTTGTCTGAAAGGTTCTGTGACCTCTCAGAATCACCTCTGTGCTCAGGTACCTAAAGGATGCTTATAGAAGCAGCCCATGGCTGCTTGGTTCTTGCAGAATCTGTGGGAGGTGGCCCCATTCCTCAGGGGTCCCCGAAGATTTCCGTGATGCTGCCACACTTTTTCAGTGATAATACAAGTTAAAGTGCATCAAACAGTACAAGTACACGTAACTATCAGGCCACGAAGTTCAGGAGTGTTAAAGGAAGCTGGGCCCATTTGCCACAAGCCCTGGTGTGTGACCTCATGATCTAAAGGCTGTAAGTCCTCTCTGACTTTCAGCCCTGCAGATGTCAGCTCTTAGAAATGACATGGATGATCACCCTACCTGGAAGTTAAGTCTTTGCTATAATTTTCTCCATTTAAGTCACTTGGTGACATTTTCCCAAGTACTGCTTTGTTTACCATCATGCTTTAATCGTCCAAGCTGCAACAGTGACTCACGTGGACCCCCTCGAGTTGTGTCACAGCTCAGTGGGAAAGGGTCTCTTGCTAATGAAGACTCGGAGAAGATCCTGAGTCCCAGCCCCACTCTGTGTAAAGCTGGTCAGAGGGGTGAGCCTGCATGTAGGGTGTGTGTGTTTGTGTTTGTGTGCATGTGTGTGTGTGTGGGGGGGGAGCAATGTCCCTTTGCTGGACACCAGTACGAACCAGAGAGTAATGGCTCTGCTGACCCTCTTCCTTTGCATCTGAAATTGTTTGTGGCCCCTGACTGTAACAGCAAGGCCCATAGGTTGCATGTTATTTCGATGTGTGTAGGACTGTGGGAGCCCCCATCGGCCCTTCTAGTGTTTCTCCTCAAAGGTGGACCACCTTTTCCTTTTGAAAAGGTAGTCACTATTTCATAAGAGGGACTATTACCAGGAGAACCAGGACAAGCTGTTGGGTGACCAGGGTCTCTCTAATGAAACCTTGCTGGAATAAGAAGCACACTGTTCCCTGGGAATTTGGAGTCTCAGATGGTAGACATGGTCCCTGCATTTCTCAAGTAACACGATTGGACACCTGTTTAATTTTTATCGGATGTGGAAGAAGGGTCATTTTTGATGGAAGGGATTAGAAGTGTTTTCGGTGTCACTATGGCCAATGTACCCAGCACTGTTCTCCCATAAGATTCAGTCAGAGACTCAGCACCACAGGGCATGACCTTTCATGTGTCACAGAACCTCTGTGACAGGTGCCTCTCTATCATGTACTATATCCAGATGTTTAATCTTTCTTCCTAATTGGCATTCTGAAAGGATATTATTGTATATCTTTGACCTGAAAGTGTGTGTTTGGGAATAAATATTAGTGTGTTTAAAAATATTTTTTTAGCTCTATTGGTTATTATCTATTTTTGCAAGTGGTCCTTTTGCCAACTCTGGCAGCCATCAATGCTTAGCATGTATATGTCACATGTTATCATGTGGGCACACGGGTTGAGGATGGTGTTAAATGAGTGTGGTTACTCCTGAAGCACTGGCTCTGGGTCCCTGTGGTCCTGACAGAATAAGGAGCAATGAATGAGAACAAGGTGGAACTCCATGAAGGTCAGAGGTCTGCTTCCTGCAGGAAGGATGAGGATAACTGGAATGTGCCTAGGGCTTCCGACACTTTTCCCAGGAGATGAGGACTCAGTCTACTTGGTCCACAGGTCCAGCAGATGGACTTAAGAACAGGTCAGGGATTAGTACCATTTCACTGTTATCTCACACCAAAGACATTACTGTGGAAACTGACTTAATGGAGCACATACAGGTTTAGGCACTGACACTGAATGCATGGTATCACATAGAATATTGTCACTGCCTAACATATCCAATTTACACGGCTCTACTCCATCACAGATGTCTGACCTCCCTTAGCCAAGGTGTCACCACCCTTTGCTCTTCAGAATGTCTGTGCTGTGGTATGAACAATAATACAAACTTTGTGCCCTAGCTTTGTGGTAGCATCTTGATCCATAGGACTTCCAGTCATTACCTGAGTACAGTGCCATGTCAATCTGGCAAGTACCACTCGGTTATGACTTGTCTGTTCTCCAAATCCAACTCTTTCCAGAAGAATACTCCACGCCAACCATCTCTCTGTGCATGAGGCAGATTTTGCCACCAGAAGTCTCATGGCTCAGAGGTGAGGATTCCCAGTGGATCATGTAGGGGGTACAGTGAAGAACATGGTGTGCCCCATTTGAGATCCTGCCACACTCTTAGGAGAGGACCTGGGGTTAGGTTTCTTGCCAAGTCACCTCCCAGAATCTCAAACTCAGGATCCCACTTCCTGTTTTCCTCTCAGTGGCAATCAATCCTACTGAGCTCTCTCCATCATGGGTATTGTGACCTTCAACGTTGTGGGAAGTCATTCTGTCTTCCCTTGATCCCATTTTCTTTTCACCCACTTGCCCTCCTGCAATTGATTTTACTCAACGTCTAATGTCTCCTCAAGCGACGCAAAGAACTCCCTCAGGAGCACTAACCCTCTGCCAAAACTACTTAGAAACAAGTAAAATGGTCCTAAGGGGAGGGTCTAGTCCACCTCCTGTGGCAGGTGACAGCCCATGTGAAAAAAACTGGGATACAAAGGTAACTGGGCTCAGATGCATGTAGGAGTTATCGAGGGGCCAGGTACTGAGCTGGATTGGACTTGAAAGAGTAAGAGAAGCAGACAGAGCAGTGTCTGCCACCTCCCTCTCAGCTGCCTTCTCTGAAGCTCAGGTTGAATCATCTTAGGCCATCAGGGGGCACCACTGTCCTCATATGGGCAGGAAGTTTGCTGTGCTTTACCCCTGACCTGTATGAAGTCCTCTCTGTTGTTTACCAGGAGATTCTCTTGAGTCTGTGTCTGCCATAGAGGGGTAGTCCCTGTGTCTGCTGCATCCCAACATTTCAACTTCCCAATATTTCTACTTCTGGAAGTGGCAATAATGGGCCCTGAGCCTCAGACACTGTGCAGATTGGGACAAGGGGGGCATGAGGACTCATTGCAACTGAGTGTGTCAAGGAAATGGCTGAGAAAGAATGAAAGTGTCCAGATTTGTCCATGGTTCTGGAGTAAGCAAGCCATTGGATGTTTTCCTAGACCACCTCAGTCACTGTCCTCACTTTCCTACCTATGTCACATGAGGGAAGTCCTCAATTCCTCAGTCAAGAAACATGTTGATGCCCCAGGAGGAAAGACAGGGGCAACCAAGGTTTGATCCAGTCGCCAGGTCTCAGTGTGTCCTGAGTAAGAAGAAACACTCAAACTATCCCCATTCTCTCAGGTTGGCTCACCAGATTGTGTTCTTGGTCCTTTCAGGGTCCTGTGTCCTTGTCTGCCCTCATGTTGGCACACCTGGAAAGTAGGTCACCATCTGCTTGCTGGAAGCAGTGATGGCAGTGGGTGTTACATTTATGTGTCCTGGTACCGTTTATGTCTCTGACATGGCCCCTAACCTCCTGATTTATGGGGTCACACTGGCCCTCAGGAATCCCTGAGCACTTCTCTGGCCCCAAGTCTGGCAACACAGCCATGCTGACCATGCCTGGGCTGCAGTTGGAGGACGAGGTTGGTCATTACTGTTGCTCACATACAAGGAGTGACACTCTTTACACAGTGGAGCCAGCTCATGGGACAGTGGGAATTAAACTGGACCTGTGCTCACAGGCTCCCTTCATGCTCTGAAGATGCTTCCACAGCCTTCATTCACAATGGGCTGGAGAAACATTGCAGGAGCCTCTCTCACCATGGCACGCAAACTGTCTCTCTAGATTATTTTTTTGGGTCAGTGACAGTCTCCTCTTTACCTGTGTTTCAGAGTCCCAGAATATGCAACTCTTTCCAACTCTTCAACTGCAGTCATGGGGAGAAGAGGGCGAGCATGCATGGGGCCATTTTACCGCTCTCAGGAGAATCTCCACTTTAAGTGTTTTCATCTCTACCGCAGAGCAGAGTGCCAGAGATGGATTTTCTTCTACTGTTGCCCACTTCAGTTCTGTGTGCCCAGGCACTCTTGGCAGGATGGCCCTCCTCAGTGGGTGGTCCCTCTCTGGGCCCGTTGCTGAAAGAAGAGCAACTGAGAAAAGGGGACTGTGTTGCTGAGGGACTGAGGAGAGTCAGGTGCTCTCAGTCTTTTGGGATACCTCATTGTGACACCATATCCAAGGAGGCTGAGCAGTAAAGGTCTGGAGTTGCAACTCTGTTTTACGGAGAATGTCCTCTCCCTTAGAGCAATGGACTCCTAATCTGGAGGCAGTTCTCACAATGCCTGTCTCCCTATCACCTGGCCTCTTTCCAAAATGGATCCTTTTTCCCCACAAGGGAAGAGATACCGGGTGTGTGTGAGCCCTCTTTACAAGGACCCTCAAGGGGTCTGCGATACGTCGATGAGTTTCTACCTGGCACATATGTATTTCTGCTGTGTATCTACAATGCCAAGAACTGTTTGGACGTCTCAATCAGCCTGGCAGAAGCACTGAAAAAACTGCACTGTGACCGACTCTAGCCATTTTTCCAGAATTTTCCCGGTTTTAGCACTGAAAGAGTATATCTTAGCAAGGTCCTCATTCTCAGGGCAATTAGGATAGGTGTTCATGGTGAAGATTAATTTAATGGTTATCTTGAGTGGGCTACGGGGTTCTGGGATTACATATTATTTCTGGGTGTATCTGTGAGGGTGTTCCTGGCTGTGACCAACATGTCACTGGCTGACTCAGTTTACCAGGCACATTGCCCTCCCGTGAGATTGAACTCAAACAACCCACTGAGGATCTGAGAAGAACAAAAGGCCAGGTAAGAAGGATCTGACTCCCCCTGTGTCTCATGGATTGAATGGGGACATCTCATCTCACCTTCTCCTGCCCTCAGACTGAAATTTACATAATCATCTCCCCTGGATCTCAGGCCTTTGTAGTGAAATTGAGTGGCAACACCAGCTTTACTGTCTCTGTAGCTTAGTGGGCAGCTCCTGGGACTTTCCTGCCTCAGTAATCAATAACCATGTGAGAACCTATTTTATATATCCAGGGTGGAGCAAAAGTAGCTTAACAGTTGTTCATGTGGAAAAGAATACCATGATTAATAAACAATAATACAGGCATAATCTCTGTGTTTCCCATACTCACAGCTGTAAACCTGCCTTTGCCCCATCCGAGTCAGGACAGACGGAGCCCAATGACAGAGCCGAGGGAATCAAGCCCGCTTTGGGTGTCCTTACTTTCCTATTGCAGGAGTTACAGTGCTGAAGGCAGAGGAATCCTAGGACATCCCCCATTGCTGTGTGGGACAAAGGTAACAAGAACATCACAGGATGGCTGAGGTTAGTGCGATCCAAATCCTGCCCTGCTCAGGGACCTCGGGCAGAGCTGGAGATTGGTAATTCTCCCTCAACCCCTTCTTGATCCCGCTCTGTTGGGAGATGCTTACTTGCACTTCCAGAAAAGGAATTATCCTGACACAATAAACATTGACATAAACACTCAACATTCTTTGTGTCCCACTTAGGAATGGCTCAGCAAGCAGCTAATGAGACTCTAAACAGCAAAGGAAAACAACGAAAGTACCTTTCCCAACTACAGGCCCTTGCTGACCCCTTGTGGCCTTAGATAGTGAATACCGAGCACCATGCTCTGCTCCAACTCCTGTCCTCCCTCCCCAGCTCATGACCAGGTCCCAGGCCCCTCTGATCCAATTCATGATCCTTTAAAGTCCGCCAGAAAGGCTTATGTTGGGAAAAGATGTGTGGCCCATGGCAAAGCCTTTCTTCTTTGAAAGCAAGGATACACCTTCACACAGACCCCAGTCCATTTTGAGAGGTTTTGACAGCACTATCTCCTTAATGGTTTCCCCACCTTGGTAGGAACACCTTGGAACTTAGAGGGGATGGAAGCCACCTTCGATGCCCTGAGAAGACCTCTGACAGAGCATGGAACCATCTACTCCCCACAGGTCTCCGGGTAATGAGAATCTCATGGAGCTTGGCCTAGAGGTTAGCTCATGTCAGCTATCCACAAGCCAGTGAACCATGACGATCAGGGTTGCTAACATCTGGGTCCACTTCCATGGCTTCTGGTTTAGCAGTGATGGCAACTTGAAAATGTCACCTGTCTTCTGTGCTGACAAGGGTAGGTGTCTGAGAAAATTGTAATGTCAGTGACTACCCAAGTCAAAGGTATTGAGAACCTATGGATCAGGAGCTAACATCAGGCCTCTGTCCTCCTGATGTGTACACAGCCCCTGTCCCCTGAAAATGTATAACATGTCCTTTTTCTTTCCATTTTTTTTCATGGCAGTTATTTTTAAAAAATCTTTGGTGCTGAAAGTATTACATATGTCTGTTTCCTTCCCCCCAGCGACCCTTCCAGGCCACTCCAGCTCCCTTCCCCAGGCCCTGACCGCCCCCATTGCCTGCTTCTGTGGGTTGTGCATACATTCACACAAGGTCCTTGGTTGGTTATGTCTCAGCCATCACCCACTCACCCTCCCCTGCCTTCCCTGTGAGTTTCCACAGCCTGTCCATGCTTCCATGTCTCCGCCTCCATGTTTTTAAAATCAATGTATTTTGTTCATGAGATTCCAAATAAGAGTGAGATCACATGATACTTGTGTAGTTCTGGCTGGCATATTCCCTGAGCATAATGCTCTATAGGTCTACCCATGCTTAGCAAATGAAAGAATTCTTCCTTTTTTTCTGCTGAGTAGTATTCCATTGTGTCAATGTACAGCAGTTTGTTTGTCTTATCCACTCACCTGTTGATAGGCACTTAGGTGCTTTCCAAATCTTAGCAATTGTAAATTGTGCTGCTATGAATATAGGGGAACATATATTCTTTCTGATGTGTCTTTTAGGTTTCCTAAAACATATTCCTAGAAGTGAGATGGCAGGGTCATATGGGAGTTCTGTTTTCAATTTTTTTATGGACATGCCATTTTGTTTGTCATTATGGCTGCACCAGTCTGCTTTCCCATCATCAGTGTGCTAGGGTTCCCTTTCCTCCACAACCTTGCCAGCACTTGTCATTTGTCGATGGTACCCATTCTGACAGGAGTGAGGTGATTCCTCATTGTCCTTTTAATTTGCTCAATGTCCTTTTGGTTTCTGGTATGTTGAAGGCGCTCTTTACATATTGACCTTTATACTCTACCATCATATTTAGGGTTTTGTAGTAGCTAATAATTAGATTTGCCTCATAATTTTTGTTGAGTTCAAAGATCCATTTATTTGACTTGTGAAGAATAATTGATGGTCATTCCCTTTTTGCTACTTTCTAAGCACAACAAAATGTAGTTTGTGTAGACGTTATTCCTTAATTTCTTCTTTCAACAGATATTTACACGTGTGCCTTCTGAGTGCTAATGGTTCTAACTACGACAAACGCCATATTTTATTCAGCAATGAGTTTTGTTGTAAAGATAACAGATAATCAAGGAAAAGAAAGTAAGTACTATTATGCACAAGAATGTTGAGAAGGAAAATAAGGGTGGTAATTTAGGCGGAATCAATGGGGGCATTTGAAAACCCTTTTATTCATAAAAAATCAAGGGAACCAAGGGTATTAGCTAAATCTTGAATGTTGGGAATGTGGCAGAGGTGCATAGATCTCGAGGGAATATTTTAGACTCAGAATATGTGAATGGCTCTTATGGCTGTCACTTTGTATCAGGGCCCCTGTGTGGCAGAAATTTTATTGGGATTTGTTTACAAATATAATACCAAATTTTCTTACTGAAGTTGTTTATGTGCATCAGTTACTATCCCATCAGTTATGTTTACACAGCCAATTTGACTTTGGGACATCAGCGAATTTAAGCACTTATGATAATGAAAATGCTACGTTTTAAAATGTTATATTCATACACCCATTTAAGTAAAAATAGCTGAGTGATGTAAACATACGATAGATTATGTAATGATTCTATTTCATAATAGAAGAGATGAAATCATTTTAAACTGTAAGCAAAGAATGCAATTCAAATAGAGAATTTTTACTTCTGGCATTTTAACCGGAGAAGTAATAAAAATAATACAGACTATAGGTAAAATAACAAATCACTCTGAACGAATGATTCAATACTTTATTTCCAAGCTAGTACACACTTGTTGACAACCTGGGCACACTTTAAAATGAATAAAAGCTGACAATGCAAAAATGAAGAGAGGGCAATGCATGTAATCTCTCATCATATGGGAGACATGTAAAACTTTGCTAATATCTAGGGGGCATTTGCATAACTTTTAATAATCAATATATATGGCCCACACTTTTTCCTCCACCTTAGTGGTTTCCTGAGTCCGCACCCCATCTAATTAGCAGCTCCAGCCAAGCTGTTTGTAGCAGCTTTTCCATATGCATGGCCTGGCCTGGCTCAGGCTTCAGTCTCTCTAACACCTATCAAACAAGGAGCAGCTGGCATCAGAAAAAAATGTTAAAAACAACCCAAGATCCAGCACTGGCAGAAATCTGCATTGCTTCATGCTGGGTCTCTCCAGGGCATTTCCAAGCCCAATACAAATAGCAGCTGGTGGTGGGCTGGGTTGGAAGGTGCTGTGCCCAGCTTCACAGACCCCTCCCTTGCAGGATACAGGGTCCCGTGCCCCTCCCATTCAGTGGTCCCAGCATTGTGAATGAGAAGCCTCCATCAACAGGCACCAGGACAGGAGCCCCAGCTTCTTCTACTGGTTCTCTGACCACAGTGTGGCAGCATCTGGTAGGATTGCTGAGGTGGGATGTTGCTGGCCATGCCAGCATACAGCTTCCTGTGTCCGCCTGCTGCTTGGGATTCTATTCGGGTCCCTGTGCTCTCCTAACCCAGGTCTGTTTGCCCTACCAGATCATCAGCAAGGACCTGTGGCTCAATCCCCTGAAGAACTATGAGTGGACGATGGCCCCCAGTGAGCGGACAGAACGGGTGAGGAGGGGCCGCCTGGGTCTCCTCCGGTGTGCTGCCAGGTTCCTGGGCCATTGCTTTTCTCTCACAGGGACACCTGGATGCTGGGAGGGAAACAGCCTGTGACACCAGGGCCGCAGGGTGTGTGCCTGAGACAGGAACTACCAGTACAACAAGGGCAGTGCAATTCCAGCTCAGGCAGGGGGGCTTAGGCAGGAGGAGGGAGTGTGCATGTCCACTGTCACTCAGAGTCAAAGCAGATTACCTCAGCCCCTCCTCTGAACTCTCCCTCTAGGCCGCCCACAGCACCTTCAGGCCTTGCCACCTGGCCCTCAACAGGGGCTGCCATGACATGTTCTTCCTATACTCCTTTCCACAGGTGTCTGCAAATCCTCCTCATGCCAAGGCCTAGGCTGCTGTGCTGCCACGCCACATTGCCCTGTTGCTGCTCACCACCATCTCCTATTTCCCCAAGGTCTCCTCTTCCTCCTGGGGCCAGTGGGATCGGCCTGCTCCTTATCAGTATCTTAGGGGGCAAAGTGTGGGCCACAGAGCTGGAGGAATCCTTGTTTTGCGGCCTTGTCAGAGGTTCTTCAATCCTTTTATCCATTTACGTTTTCCAAGGAGAATACCTCATTTGTTTACCCTCCCTAACTGGAAAATAGGGCAGCATGCCCTGAAGAAGTAACACACTGCTTCATTTTGTATGCAGTTCACTTCAAAGACTTTATGTATGTATGGTCCTAGACACCCTGGGAAATTTAGGGCCATAAATATAATTCACCATCCAAACACATTGCTTTGTATGTTTGTAGTAAAAACAGACAAAATCATTTTTGCGGGAAACTTTTTCTGAAAATTTTAACACTACAAGTGTTCCAATTAAACATTTAAGTATATTGTAATTAAATTAACACTTATGAAAAAGCTTTTAATAATTCAAATTTTGCATTCTATCCAAAACTTTCATAAAGGGATGATAATTCTTGCTTCTTCCGTAATCCCACCATTTACTTTTAGTCATTCTTAAATAACAGGAGACAATATTTTTACAAATTAAATGGCAACCATACCTTAGCATTATTTTTTATTTCAGTGTCTACTTCCTTTGTCACAAGGGCTTCCCTATGTCTCCTCCAGAGGAGCCCAATAGTTTAGTTACTACACTGTATGATTCACTCTCTCCTGCGTAGATGGTGAATCCTATGATCACTGCCAGCACCACGCTCAGGTCCTCTTAGAGGGGTGTCCCATCGGCTGTTGTAGTAATTGTTATTCCCCCTCCATCATATCCGTATCCTCTGCGGCTGTAATAGTCATCCCAGTGACTCCTTCGACCATAAGTCAGAGGGGCCCTCATGTTGCTGGTGCTCCACCTGAGCTTCCTGGAAAGTCAGTGACCAGATAACAATACTTTCACATCTTAACGAATAATTTTAAGTCAGTATGACATGACCCTAGTAAAGCCTTAAATAGTTGGAAAACCTATGCTTTTATACATACACCTGTGCTAAAAATATGTCAGTATTGCTGAGGCAGGAAAGGGAGCTTACATTTATCTAAAATACAGCTGAAGAATAATGTTTTAACTGAAATAATTGGTTATGAATATATGTGAAGGCACATTTTCTGGAAACAGGCTGAAATCCTGACCTTCGTATTATTTCTATGCTTCACACTGTCAAATTCTCCTTCTGCAAAAGCAAAAAGTGAAAAGAACCCCCTGGATGTTGTGCCTAAGTGTGTTGAGCACCAGCCTTTGCAGTGCCAGGATATCGGGTTTGATTCCAGGTCAAGGGCATGACCCTGGTTTTCAGGGTCCATTCCTGACCCTGGATGGGGACTGTACATGAAGAAACCAAACAAAGTATTCGTCTCACATTGATGTAGAGCTCTCTCAGCCCCACTCCCTCCGTACCACTCTCCCGAGGTCAATGATATATATCCTCAGGTGAGAAAAAAA
The DNA here is from genome assembly GCF_964212035.1 of Myotis nattereri. Lineage (NCBI taxonomy): Eukaryota > Metazoa > Chordata > Mammalia > Chiroptera > Vespertilionidae > Myotis > Myotis nattereri. The sequence continues at coordinate 5,108,234 of NC_138094.1, forward strand.
AAAAAGAAAAAGAAAAAGTTGTACTTTGTTTCTTTAATAAAGACAATAAATGAGTGTGATCCTTCACCCCTGAAAGAATTGCACTGTTCCAAATGAGCTGCTAACAAAAGAAAACAAGACCTCCCAGATAATACAAAGCCCATACTGCATATAGTCCTCCCTGTGCAAATGGAAGTAAAATTAGAGTAAATCACAAGGCGGCCTGTTAAATCCAATCCTGTCACTTACACACAGTCTGTCTGGACACTTACCATAGCTCTCATATGAACCTCTGTAAGAGCCTCCATTTCGATATTCAGAATAATATCTACCAGGACTGCTGCCACAGCCATCACGATCACTATGTTAAAAAAACACGGTATTAATTTTGTCCAAGTTAACAACTGCAGTGTGCTACTAGATAAAAAGAGAGAAGGCTTTTAAACACCTGTATCTCCTACAGGAGTGCTCATCTCCAGAACCTGAAAGGCCATGGTCACAGTGTGCATCCTCCCTAGATGGTGGGCCATAATGCTTCCTGACTCGGGAACCTAGATCAACTTTGCTGGAATAACTGAAGGAAATAAAGCAGAAGTATTTTGAAATCACCTTCTAAGATACAGAACAGGGACACACTCTCACTACACAGATAGGAAAATGCCAATGGGCAGAAGGCTTCAAGAGACATTTCTCCAAAGAAGATACACAAACAGCTAACAAGCTCATGAAAGGATGGGTCATTAGGGAAGTGCCAATCAACTAAAATGAGATACTTTATTCCTAAGTAGGTTCCAATGTTTGAAGAGGAAAACATCAGGAAATGTTGGGGATTTAGAACAACTGGAGTCCTGTGCACAAGGAACAGAAAGGTGACAAGATCTGGCTGCTGTTGGAAATAATGGAAATTAGGACTCTGAATATACTACATGCTACTTATTTGGACAATGGTAAATATTTAGTGTTATGATAGATGAATTTCACCTCACCAACAACAGTCCCTAGCATATATTAGGTGTCCTTATGTTTTGTTGCCGGTTACCTATAACTAGTAGTGCCATCATCATTTCTTGGAGACAAATGGTAATTTCTCGTGAAGGGGTTTTCTCTTTGCAAGGAACGCCTGCATAATTCTCTATCACACATGACAGCGGTCCTGTAAATGACAAATACTTACGTGAGGGTATCACAATGGAGATCAATGTTTTAAGGAAAAAGCAACTATTCAAAGCACCACTTTATTTCCTCTTTCAATGAAAATGTTTACTTTTCCTCTAAGACTCCAATGAGCTCATGGTTAAATGAGCTATAGAATGTTATTCTGGAATGTATTATCTTTTGACTTCTTGTCCTAGCTCTATATCTTCATTAATTTCTTAAATTACCATCATTGGGAGAAACCTGTCCACCCCTGAACATAGTGCCAGCAAATTCCATGATGTCCACGTACATATTTATCAGTGCCTTCCTATATCTTGACAAGCATTTGTCAACTTTTCTCCTTCTCTACTTTGCACTGTCTTTCTCACAATCTCTGTTCGACATTACTAAAAGCTTCTTAATCGTCCTGCTACACTCACTCACCGTGCACTTTCACATATGCACTAATAATTCCTTCATTATGCAAGTATTGAATTATTAGCATCTCGGTGAAACACTTTCCATTGCTCCCGGAAGTCCATAATATGCCAAGTAATGCACATTCAATTTCAAAATCAACTTCCTCACTTATCTAAAAACATTTCATGGTGTACTTTCAAAAACATTTTGGACAGAGGAAAAGCCTTGTGCTCTTGTTGTGCACTTGGGTATATCTACATATCCTATCTAATAAAAAAACAATATGCAAATTAACCATCACTCTGTCACAAAGATGACAGCAGCCACAGAGCTGGAGCAAGCAGGAGGCTTGGGTTTCCCCAGGCGATGGAGAAAGCCAAGCTTCCCGTATTCCCTGGCTGGTCATGGGCTCTGCTCAGGGCTACAAAGTTTCACTTATAGAAGATAAATAAATCCCCAATATCTGCTTCCAGCCAGCGCTGGTTTCCATTCAAGGAGAGTCTGGGAGCTTGGGAAGCCGTGGGGTGTGGCCAGCCTGAACATGGCTTTCAGCCCCTCACCCAGGCTGGCCAGGCATGCCAGCGGGGCCCCAATCTTGATCCGGGACAACCTTCAGGGCATACCAGACAGCACCCACCCATGCACCAGGCCTCTATCCTATATACTAAATGGGTAATATGCAAATTGACCCTAACAGCAGAACAACTGGGAATGACTGGTCAATATGACACATAGTGACCACCAAAGGGCAGACGCTCAATGCAGGAACTGCCCCCAGTGGTCACTGTGCTCCCACAGGGGGAGTGCTGCTCAGCCACAAGCCTGGCTGATGGCTGCCAGCACAGCGGTGGTGGTTGGAGCCTCTCCTGCCTCCTCAGCAGCGCTAAGGATGTCCGACTGCGGCTTAGGCCTACTCCACACTGGCAAGTGGACACCCCAGGCTGCCAGAAGGATGTCTGACTGCTAGTTTAGGCCCAGTACCCTGGGGAGTGAGCCTAAGCCAGCAGTGGACATTCCTCGAGGTGTCCCAGACCAAAAGAGAGGACAGGCCAGGCTGAGCGACCCCCTCAGAGTGCAAAAATATTGTGCACCAGGCCTCGAGTCTACACTAATAAAACAGAAAGATGCAAATCAACCATCATTCCATCACTCTGCTACACCCACAAGACACGCCCACCAGCCAATCGGGAGGAAGTATACAAATGAACCCAACTAAGATGGCCGTGGCCACAGACATGGAGCAAATAGGAGGCTTGGGTTTCCCCTGGTGATGAGGAAAGCAAAGCTTCTCACCTGACCACTCTGGGCCAGGGCTCCGATAAAGGCTACAAAGTTTCAATTATAAACTACCCTCTCAAAAACAATAAATCCCCCAAAAACTAAAAAAAGGAGTCTGGGAGATTTGGTCACCAGGGGGCTAAAAACAGCCCTCAGCCCCTCACCCCGGCTGGCCAGGCATACCAGCAGGATCCTCACCCTGATCCGGGACACACTTCACGGCAAACTAGCCAGCCCCTACTGGTGCACCAGGCCTCTGTCCTATATAACAAAAGGGTAATAGGCAAATTAACTCTATCAGCAGAACAACTGGAAATGACTGATCACTATTACACACACTGACCATCAGGGAGATGTTCAATGCAGGAGCTGCCCCCCTGGTTGTCAGTGCACTCCACAGGGGGAGCTCTACTCAGTCACAAGCCAGGCTGATGGGGGCCAGCGACATGGTGGTTTTGGGAGCCTCTCCAGCCTTCTCAGCACTGCTAAGGTTGTCCAACTGCAGCTTACACATTCTCCCTGCTGGCAGGCGGACATTCCTGAGGGTTCTCGGGTGGCCAGAAGGATGTCTGATTTCCAGCTGAGGTGGACATACTAAGCCAGCAGGTGGACAACCCCCGAGGGAGTCCCAGACTGCAAGAGGGTACAAGCTGGGCTGACGAACCTCCCCGAGTGAACAAATTTTTGAGCACCAGGCTTCTAGTCTACACTAGTAAAGGACAAACTTGCAAATTGACCGTACCTTCACTACACCTGAGCCATGCCCACCCGCCAATCAGAGCGACTATATGCAAATTAACCCAACCAATAAGGCAGGTGGCAGCCACGGAGCTGGAGCGAGCAGGAGGATTGGTTGCCCCAGTGATGGAGGAAGCCACGCATCCTGCTTGCCATGGCCGGATCTGAGCTCCACTCAAGGCAAGAAATTTTCAATTATAGAAGATAAATAAATCCCAGATTCCTGCTTTAAGCTGGTGGTGGCCTCGGAGCTGGAGTGAGCAGAAGGCTTGGGTTTCCCCTGGCAATGGAGGAAGCCAAGCCTCCCGCCCGCCCTGGCTGGCTCTGAGCTACACTCAAGGCTACAAATTTTCAATTATACTAGGCAAATAAATCCCAGAATATAAAAAAAAAAGAGGAGAGGCTGGGAGCTTCCATCACCACCGTCTTGGCCAGCCTAAAAGCAGCCCTCAGCCCCTCACCCAGGCTGGCCAAACCTTCATGGAGTTAGGGTCTCCACTGGGGTGGGGCTTGAGCAGCATGAAAGAGCCATCAGCCTCTCATCCAGGCTGGCCAGGCACTTCAGTGGGCACCCCCATCCTGAAGGGAGTGTGATGAGCCTGCAAACACCCAGCAGCCCCTGACCCAAGATGGCCAGGGGAACCAGCAGGACCCCCACCCTGATCTGCAACACCCTTCAGGGCAAACCAGTAGGCCCACACCTGTGCACCAGGCATCTATCCTATAAAATAAAAGGTTACTATGCAAATTGACCCTAACAGCAGAATGACTGGGAATGAGTGGTCACTATGACACATACTGACCACCAGGGGGCAGATCCTCAATGCAGGAGCTGTCCCCTGGTGATCAGTGCACTCCTACAGGGTGGGCTGTGCTCAGCCACAAGCCTGGCTAATGACTGCCAGCACCGCGGTGGTGGTAGGAGCCCCTCCCACCTCCTCAGCAGCACTAAGGATGTCCAACTGGAGCATAGATCTGCTCCCCGATGGTAAGTTGACATCCCCCGAGGGCTGCTGAGCAGCCAGAGGGATGTCTGACTGCCAACTTGAGCCTGATTGCCCAGGGAGTGGGCCTAAGCCAGCAGGTGGACTTCCTCCGAGGGGTCCCAGATGCAAGAGGGCATAGGACGAGTGGTGGGAACCCTCAGAGTGCACAAATTTTTGTGCACCTGGACTGTAGTCTATATATATAAAAAGCCAGTGACTGTGATGACCGAAACCACTTGTCCACCAAACAGCAGCTGCGTGGGGTGACCAGGCAGACAAGGGGAGCAGTGAGGGATGGCCAAATGACTGAACAGCAGTCTGTGTGGGGAGATAAGGCCAGCCGGAGGGCTGGTGAGGGACAACAAAAAAACTGAACAGCAGGCTGCGTGGGGCAACCAGGCCAGCAGGGTGGCCGGTGAGGGGCGACCAGGCCAGTGGAGGGGGCAGTTGGAGATGACAAGGCTGGCAGGGGAGGTAATTAGGCCTGACCAGACCAGCAGGCAGAGGTGGTTAGGAATGATCAGGCTGGCATGGTGGGGCAGTTAGGGGCAATCAGGCAGGATACAGGTGAGCAGTTATGAGCCAACAGTCCCAGATTGTGAGATTGATATCAGACTGCCAGTTTAGGCGTGATCCTTGACATTCCCCAAGGGGTTCCGGATAGGAGAGGGTACAGGCTAAAATGAGGGGACACCCCCATGCATGAATTTCATGCACTGGGCCTCTAGTCTTATCTAATAAAAGAGAAACATGGTAATTAGCCGTACCTCCATTACCCTTCCCATTGGCTAATCAGGGTGATATGCAAATTAACTGCCAGCCAAGATGGTGGCTGGCAGCCAGGAGGGTTGAAGCTAACATGAGGCTTGCTTGCTTCAGTGACAGAGGACTCCAACGTTCCCCGCCTGCCGCTGCCGGTCTCTGAGCTTGCAGTTTGAAACATTGTTACAAATATAGAAGCTAAACAAAACCCCAGAAACCTGCTTTCAGCCAGCCAGGATCTCAGAGCTAGAGTTGAAACAGTGTTTCGATTATAGAACCAAAACAAACCGGATACCTGCTTTCAGCAGCCGAGACCTATGAGCTGGAGCCAAGCCTCAGAGCTAAAGCTGGCCCAGAATAAAAAAGGAAAGGAAAAAAGGAGCAATTGGGAGCTTCAGACACCTGCCAGCCTGAAAAGAGCCCTCAGCCCCTCATCCAGACTGGCCAGGAGCCCCAGTGGGGACCCCCACCCTGAAGGGTGTCTGACCAGCTGCAAACAGCCATCATCCCCTCTTCCAGGCTGGCCAGGCACCCCAGTGGGGACCCCCACCCTGATTCAGGACACCCATCAGGGCAAACCAGCTGGCCCCCATCCATGCACCAGACCTCTATCCTATATACTAAAAGGGTAATATGCCTCCCAGCACCGGGATCAGCCAAGCCGCGAGGCCTCCTGGCACCGGGATCAGCATGACAGGGGGCAGCGCCCAAACCCCCTGATTGCCCTGCGGCTCTGTGTGTGACAGGGGGCGGGGTCACAAACTCCCTATCCGCCCTCTCTGTTCGTGACAGGGGAAGGCGCCCAACTCCCCAATCAGCCCTGCTCTGAGCCCGACCAGGGGCTGCACCTAGGGTTTGGGCCTGCCCTCTGCCTCCTGGGAGGAGGCCTAAGCCAGTAGGTCGTTATCTCCCAAGGGGTACCAGACTGCGAGAGGGCACAGGCCGGGCTGAAGGGACCCACCCTCCCCCTCGAGTGCACAGATTATTGTACACCAGGCCTCTCTACATATAAAAGACTGAGTGACTGACTGTATGTCTTTGTGACCATCAGACCCACAGCCAGTATACATGATGTGCACTGGCAATCTACATTTAAAAAAGGCAAATATGCTAAGTGTCCATCTGGGTAATGACATCATGTAGCAATGCCCGGCTTCCTCTCCCCAGCGACTCACCTCCTTGCAGTTTCTTCAGTCCTGGAACACGACTTGGTTTACAGCCAGGTGGGAATATTTTACACTAACCAAATATCTGTGAAGCATTTTCCCATGTGTCATTTGATCCTCACAGAGTCATGGAATAGGTAGATGGTAGACTCGGTGTCATCCTATTTTCTCTTCATTAGCCAGAAAACAGAGATTTAGAAAGCTTAGAAACTGGACCTGACTGAAAATAAGGAAGAAATGATGGAACTTGTAAATGACTTCAGGTTTTCTCACTGTGAAGAATATATTCAAACACTGCTGCAGTTAAATGGTTTACTCTTTGTTCTCCCTGGGTGAGCTACAATAATAATCTGCTTTGTGTTGAAATTTACTGCTGTGTTGTGGACAATTACCTGAAAGAGAAGTTGCGCTGCTTCACTGGGTTGGAAAAAATTTAGCTAACTCAGACAGCAGGTCTAATTAAGCAAGTTCACACCCTCTCGCTATCTCTCTGTCACTCCAGGTTGACCTGCCCATGTGCGAAACATATGCAGCTCTTGCTGGCGCCAATTGCATTCATGTGTTTCAATTTGTCATGGTCAATCCTGAATTTGGTTGACACTTCTATTATAGAGAAAGGGCAAATAGCGGCATTACAATATTTCTTCTCATTAATTCCTTAGTATTAATTAGTATTTCCTTAGTATTAATTAATTAATTAATTAGTCACTAGTATTCTAATAGTGGCAAGATGTCATCTGTGAATAGTAAGGTTTTATTAGGCCAAAGGCCTAAGGGACCCTTATGAGTCGTTGCTATGATGCACACTGACCAGGGGATGGCAGATGCTCAACACAGGATCTTCCCCCTGATGGCCAGGGAGCTCCCAGAGTGGGACCCTTGCTCAGGCAGAAGCCAGGCTCATACCTGGAGAGTGCAGCTGTGGCAGCAGGAGCCTTCGCTGCCTATGCCACAGTGCTACCAATTGGTGGTGGCAGGTGGAGTGGGGCTTGGATGAGCAGGAACGGAGCACCTGGCTCCAGCTTTGGTTCCTGTCCAGCTGCCTGCCATTTCGTGCACTGCTACATCCCTCAGGAGATGTCAGACCTAACTATTATGCCCAGATTTCAAGATCCCCCAAGACAGACCACTAGGGAGCCGAGTCCGATGCAAACGCATAGAGTCTTTTATTCAAGCCCGGGACTTGGTCCCCCCCATGCCTCCATTACTGGATGCAAGAGAGAGCCCCGAGTCTCAAGGGAACAATGAATTTATAGGGCTTTGGGTCGGGCGTGGGGGCACACTCTGACCACTGTTTTGGGTGATTCTGGTTGGTTGAGTGAGGGCCGGAGGCTAGTGACACAAGGGCAGGGTGCATCTAGGGTCTGGTTAGACAAAGACAGGGGGGTGGCTAGCATACTCTTGGTCTTGGGCTAGTTTCCCCCACTTTCACATTGGCTGAAATAAGGGCAGGCTGAGTAACTGGTACATTCTGTGGCTTTCCTGGGAGAGGAGTTAGAGACACAGCTATCAGTTCTGTTCTGTCCCTTCATTCCCCCCTTGTCTTGGAACTTCCGGCTCAATCATGAGACGGACTGAACTATCAACTGAATTAATTTTATATACTTCTTGACAAATTGGACTAGTCTGTTAATAATGCAAGGGCCGAAAGCCAACAGCATCAGGAGGATTGCAAGGGGTCTTCCGAGGTCCGCTGTCTTCTTGAGGGTGATCTGCAGCGGGTGTGTCTGGTTAGAGGTCATCTTCCACTCAGGCTCCCTGCTGTCCTGGGCACAGAAGGAGCTGGGCTTGTGACCTGGCAGAGACAAACTATAACAAATGGTTTGGTGGAAGGGAAAGAAGCTTTAACAACTTCTATTGAAATAGGATTTTTCTTCTTAAAGTCCTCTATGGCTATCAAAAAGCCAAATCAAGACCAATTTATCTACTGTATTTAATTTGGCCTGATGTTTGCATAAACACAACAAGAATGGTAACTGATTATCCTTGCTGGAATTTCATGATTGAATCTTAATGTGACCCATAGGGCCAGGAAGCCAAGCCATCCAACTGCCATCAGGCCTGCCCGCAGTATCTGCTGCGTTAGGTGAATCCCTCACCAGGAGCAACTCCACCTGAGCCCTTGCTCTAGGCTTTAAGGCCCATATCAGTAGCCCTCCTACTCGTTGCAGTCCAGAGTGTGTGGGGGTTCCGCAGGGACACAGAGGCATCCTTATTGCTCCCCTTCTACTCTTACCCACCACCACTGATGGTAGGGCATGGGCCTGATGCTCCAGTGCCAGCCATCTTCAGGGCTCCCAAGCAGGATATCAGGCTTTCTCCGTCGCACTCTTATTGGCTTCAAGTCTTCAGAGCTCAGACAGGTTTCTTTAAAACATGATACTCCAGTCAAAGTTTCCGGTTAATTAAATCACTACTGAAAACCGGTCTTATTGATTTCATGCAAAGAAATGTATTGCCATGACTTATTAAGCATTGCCAGATTTCAGAGGAATTATATGAGGAGAAAAACATACTGATCTGCTCTAAGAGCTTCTGATTTTTCTTGTCAGTCTTTTAAAAATGTATAACTATGCCTCAGACCTTCCATTCTAAATAGGGCTTTCCCAGCTCTCTACAGCCGAGGTTTGTACCATCCCTGACATGGGCATGGTCAGGCAGGCCTGTAATACAGTACACAGGCTGCCAACTGTCAGCTTTTTCTCAATAGAGACCAAATCTGGAAACAGCCTAAGTGTCCATCAGTAGAAGAATGGATTAGAAAACTGTGGTACATCTACACGATGGAATACTATGCTGCTCTAAAAAGGAAGGAACTCTTACCATTTGCAATGTCATGGATGGAACTGGAGAGCATTATGCTAAGTGAAATAAGCCAGTCAATGAAGAAAAAATACCACATGATCTCACTCATTCATGGATAATAGAGACCATTATAAACTTTTGAACAATAACAGATACAGAGGCAGAGCTGCCTCAAACAGATTGTCAAACTGCAGCGGGAAGGCCGGGGAGGGTTGGGTGGCAGGAGGTAGGGGGGTAAGAGATCAACTAAAGGACTTGTATGCATGCGTATAAGCATAACCAATGGACATAAGACACTGGGGGATAGGGGAGGCCGGGGGACTGTCTAGGGCGGGGGGATAAAATGGACACATATGTAATACCCTTTGTAATACATTAAGCAATAAAAAAAAAAAAAACCTGATGGGTATTCTTCTTTGCCCAGTTGGGCATCTGCCCACTTGGCAGCCAGACACCCTTTACTTTTGGGGTTCATCCCATATAGTCCCCTTCCAGGACAGCTAACACATAGCTATAACAATGTCCCTCAGTGTGGGAGACTGGACACTTGCCAGTTATTCCCAAAGACTACCAAGGACTGTAGACCATCACTGGTCCACAGCTACAGCTATATTTAAATCTGTAAGAGAATTGAAGGTTAATACAACATATTAATACAATGAAACATAATATTGGCCCCATGGCCGCTTCAGGCAGCTAAATCCTCCACTACTAAACATGAGATATGGAACGGCTATACAAACATTTTATGGAGGTGACTAAAGTCCACTCTTTGACCTTTCTATATAAGGTAAAATTGTCCTTGTCTTTCTGAAGCCATGTCTATGAAGATGCAGGCATCATCTGAGTCTATTATACAATTTTCTGCAGGTATAGTCCTTTTCAAGTTGGGGTGAGTCCTGGGGTCGTGAACTTCTTTACCCACACCGAGTCCCCAGGCTGGAAAGGATGTACAGAGTCTGAGGTGGCACTGGCAGGGCATCTCGAACAAGCTTATGGGTGGCTTGTAACTTCTGTAAGGGATCACGTCCAAGTAAGGGGTACAGACATTCTGGCATGACTAGAAACGAATGAGTTACCATGTTCGTTCTGAGGTCCACAGTCCTCTTTGATGTACAAGGAAAAAGGCAGTTTGTCCCGTGGCTCTTAGAACTGTTGTCTTCTTAGATGTTACTGGTCCATTGGCTCTGTCAAGACTGAATAGGCTGCTCCAGAATACGCCAGAAAATTAACCGGGGGTTCTACTTATCTACAAATATTTATACCTAAGTAGACATATAAGCATCAAATAAACATCCACATTTACACCTTTTCAGTGAACAAGTACTTTTACAGTATTAGGAATTTTGGCAGATAACAGGAACACTGCCCAAGTCCCCTGATGGGGGCCTGACAAGAATAGATGTGGGGGCTTTTGGCTGGGGGGTATAAAGTCTCCATTCTTTCTCTCTCTCTGCACTGCTAAGGACAGGATCATTGGAGAGGTTTCTTCACCTAGGCAAGGCTGTGCCGAGCCATCCGGGGCAAAAGTGGTTTCTGCTTCCATTTTGGCTAAAAGGTCTCTGTCCATTAGAGGGACCAGGTCAACTGGTAAATATAGGAATTCATGAACCACCTGATGGCCACCTAACTGATATCGGCAGGGGCGGCAGAACAGTCTGCAGCTGTGGTACCGTACCGGTAGCTCCAATAATAGTGACTTCCTGTCCTGAGAGGGGAGCTACCTTCTGAGTAACTACCAAGTGCTCTGCCGCTATATCAATCATAAAGTTCACAGTCTGGCCCCCGATATTCATTTTGACCATCGGCTCATGGGGGCCCAGTTGGAAAAAGCCCAGTCTGTCCTAGTCAGAGTCAGCTGTTGCCAATCCGAGGAGGTCTGCCTCAGGCGGCTCTGGCCAATAGTGGCTGGGTGGTTTGGATGGCCTTGCCAGCTTCTTCTGGCCTGCAACTAAACTACTCTGTCCCTTCTTACACACGCAGAACTGGACCCAAGGCAGCGAGGTTTGAGCAATTTTAAAATTCCTTAACATACATTTTATCATTCATGTTGCTGGGAGGGACCGGGTTGGCTCCTCCTGAATAAAAGAACTAATCAAAATAAGGCTTATTTTCTAACTTCATTTGTCCCTGTGTGTGGACAACAAATGACACTAATCAGATTGACATACACGATTTAACCTTTGTTTAGGGAGGCAAATGCAAAGCATTTACTTCCAAGTGTCATTGGTTTAGGGAAGATAGGATTTCTGCTCAGTTTCCCTCTTTTACTTGTCCCAGCATACTGGTCTATCATGCATTCAATTTTCTTAAAATGGATTATGGCACAGGAGAAAGTTGTTTTGCTGTACACAGGTAGTTTAACCCCTATATAACTGGGCTTGGACCTCTGCCCAGAAAAAGGGAGTCTATCAGTTCAATATGCAGCCTCCGGTTTTTCTAACCCAACGAGGTTTCAGGAAGTCTCTGAGTCAGACTCCTCCTCTCTTGGAGAATTTCAAAGTCCTGATGGCTTCCAGGTCCAGGGAGAGTGCCTTTTTGTTAACGCTTAGTGCCCTGTTTTTTGCCTTTTTACCAGTTTCCTTCGTGGCAGAGCAGCAACCAGGCCTCTTTCCAGGGAGTGCACTAGAAGGGGATATCAGTCCCTCCTGTGAGCCAGCTGCTCCACCTAGGGTCTCCCAGGGACCCAGCCAGAGCCTCCCCCAGCAAATCCAGGAAGCCACTGCCCTTTTGCAGTGGTATGAACTCAAGCAGGGGGTTCACTGGATGTAGCTGGCAGTGAAGTGCTTGCTGGCTTCTGCCTGCAGCTGCTGGCACCTGCAAGCTCTGCCCTGCAGCACTCCCGCAGCAGGCACTGTACCTTCAGCTCCAGCACCTCAGCATTCTCCAGCTTAGCCTGCACCTCAGTGCCTGCCAGCAGCTGCTGCAGCTCCTGTAGGCTCTCATTGATCCGCACGCACACCACTTCTTCTCCACCAGGAGCTTCCTGGCCTTGCAGGCAGCTCAGGCATTCAGCCCCACCCCCACGCCCCTTCTTTGACCTGACTCTCAGGGGCTGAGTCTGCCTGGCAAACAGTTCTAAATCACCAGGGGGGCTGCGGATTCTAGCTTTGTTCCTCCTCCGCTTTTCTAGCGGGAGTTCAGTTGTTTTATTTTATTCTTAGAAACCTTAATCCTTTAATGATTACCAAAAGTGAACATTCAGCAATTTTAGATTAAAATTTATGAACGTATTTTAAATGTACTTTTACTCTTAAGATTTATCTAGACATTTTGTGATAAAACTAAGAACAGGTATCGGTTTGATTCAGCATTGGAGGGGTTAAAAGAATAAACCAGGGCAGAGAAAAGACTGTGCTTACAGTTATTTTTTGTAACCTTGAAGTTCATTGATAAGACCTGTTAGGTTTGCAGCCAGCAGCATAACTGCCAAACCCCCCCCGCCCCAACCCCACTTATCTCAGCCCAGGCTGCTTTTCCTCACAGATTTTTTGCTCTTTTACTCTTTTATAAGCAATCTCAGAACTAAGCAATCTTGGAATTACAGGGATTTACAACCCAGGTAAGAGCAACTGATAGACAGAAATTTATATTAACTAAGTGGGCTGATTCCTTCTGTAATGGCGAGCAAAAGACTGTGAGAACTGCTAGAGATTCTTGCAGCCCATCGCGGGTCCAGTCCAAATGTTCAGCCAGTTGAATTAACAGAAATGCAAAATCAATCAAAGTAACTTTCACTTCACACAGACTAGTAATGAGCAGCCAATATAGACAAAACATTCGTATTCACACTCTCTCAGTAGACTAGCCCAGACTGGAGCTGAGCAGATAAACAAAACAATGCCCAATTCCCCAGACGGGCATGGGGGCACTCCTGGCACCCATGTCCCAGAACAGAATTCTCGACCAACCTTTTGGTGAGAACCTACCAGAGGACTTAAGACTGCGTCCAGTCCCCCCTCTTGGTAGCAAATTGGCTAGTCCCACACAAACAAACAGCTGTTCATTCAGGCTTCCTCAGTATTTCGGCATTCATCCAATTCCACAATCTCTACTGTACCCCTTTAAAAAAATTTTTTAACATGTAATTGAGAACAGCAGGTTTACTTTGTCCCGACCTCATGATGATCAGTGAGGAGAGACAGACAAGGGAGGGAGTGACCTGTTTTCACAGATCCTTACTCAGTTGCCCACCTGACCAAAGTCGTGGAGCCACACAAAGGAGAGGAGAGGGCAGGCCCAAACCCTCCACATTCACATACTTTCACCAAACATTCATTCAGCAAAGGCATTTAGCTACCACAACACACATTTTTTTCCCAATCAATCCGAACCTTAAACTTTTAGCAAATATTCAGCATTTCTCATTCAGTAACATTTTTAAGAATAAACTTCAAAAATGCAAGACATACGTGTTTTTATCATTTGAATTCAGTAAGCTGCAAGGTCCCAAGTTCCCAGCAGTTCTGCAAAACCACACCTGAGGCTGGCAAGCAGGTTTGGCCAAATCCATGACTTTAAAGTGACCATAATGCTTAAAGGAGTAGTTTGAGTCTGTCCCATAACGTCCGTCCAGTAAGTCCACAGAAAACAGAAAAAAAATACAAACACAGACAAATACAGCCTTCCAACTCTAGGGAAGCAAAACCAAAACAAACTTCCGGCTCCGCGGAAGCAAAACTACAGATTAGACAATGGCCATGCACCACTCGTCTCAGATTGAGGGGTTTCTTGGCCCCTCCAGATGGAGGATCGGTGTGTCCCCCGCCTCCTCCTCCCCCGTGGCCCCCCAGTGCGTCCACCTAGGCCTTTACGGGCAATAGAGATTTCAGAAGTGAGCTCACACAGGACAGAACACACTAAATAGAATAGACAACACACAGACACTTACCGTGGTCAGTCAAACTCTCCCGATCGGGGTTCCTCGTGAGTCTTGGGGGTCGTGGACGAGCCCCCAAATGCTTTGCCCAGATTTCAAGATCCCCCAAGAGAGACCACTAGGGAACAGAGTCCGATGCAAACACATAGAGTCTTTTATTCAAGCCCGGGACTTGGTCCCCCCCATGCCTCCATTACTGGATGCAAGAGAGAGCCCCAAGTCCCAAGGGAACAACGAATTTATAGGGCTTGGGGTCGGGTGTGGGGGCACACTGGGACCACTGATTTGGCCGATTCTGGTTGGTTGAGTGAGGGCCGGGGGCTAGTGACGCAAAGGCAGGGTGCAGCTAGGGTCTGGTTAGACAAAGACAGGGGGGTGGCTAGCATACTCTTGGTCTTGGGCTAGTTTCCCCCGCTTCCACATTGGCTGAGATAATGGCAGGCTGAGTAACTGATACCTTCTGTGGCTTTCCTGGGAGAGGAGTTAGAGACACAGCTATCAGTTCTGTTCTGTCCCTTCAATAACCTGGCAGTCCCACAACTCCCAAGGGGTCCCAGATTGCATGAGGGCGCAGGTCAAGCTGTGGGATGACACTGGTGCTTGAATTTCATTCACCGGGCCTCTAATCATTTCATAATTTATCACCCATTTAGCATGGTTCTCTTCTAATGCTGAATAATTTAAAGTAGAAACTGAATTTTGGTAATGATGGCCATATAGATTTTACTGCTTTTTAGCTGTATTTAACGGCTCCTATGAAGGGCACTGAATCGCCTTCAAATATGAGAAATATTACATTCCCATAAATATTACTATGTTCCAGTGCTAATTCTTTCCACTAATGCCACTAAGTGAGCCTTTCACTAATTTTCTTTGCTCACTAGCTCATCCAAAATTGAAATGGGCAGGATGCTTGTCTATATTCAAGTGCAGAGGCATATTCTTCTTAACTACACTGATGCTATCAATACTTTCAATTTTCCAACATAATTTATAGTGAGGGTCTCTATGTTAGATTTTAAAACATCTCTTTACTAATATGAATAAGTCACTTTTACCTGATTTCTTCAAAACTATGTGCATGCACTGATTTGGAACTTGCAATGCCTGACTCTTTCAAGTGTGCCTTGCCACCCTTGTTTTCATTAAAACACCATCAGAACCCACATTAATTACTTTTCAGTCTGTTGAGAAAATGCAGACCATCCTCGGGTTACATTGGACTCGAAGTACATCATTTTGTGGTTACAGTGCCATCCTCTGAGTATTTACTTTAAAAAAACTTCCATCATTCATATGTATTTACATATGTGCTTTATGTTTTTTATTATTTACTAGAGGCAAGGTGCACAAAAATTTGTGCACTGGAGGGGGGCCCCTGAGCCCAGCTTGGCCCCTATCACATACTGGGAGCCCTCAGGGGATGCCCTACTCCCTGCTCAATGCTCCCTTTGGGGAGTGGGCCTAAGCCACAGCCTGGCCTCCCTTTGTGGGCGGTGACCAGGGTGATCAGGCAAAGGCATCAGCTCAATCACCCCGCTGTTGCAGCCACTGCCAGTCAACCTCAGCTACCCAGGTGTTTTCATCAACACGGACTCCAGTTCCTTTACTATGAAAAAAATGACAACTTTCTTTAGTCATTTTCAAGATGTGTCTTTCATAGAATATGACATTTCTTTCTTTCTTACTTCCTTTTCTTTCTCCCTTCCTTCCTTCCTTCCTTCATTCCTTCCTTCCTTCCTTCCTTCCTTCTTTCCTTCCTTCCTTCCTTCCTTCCTTCCTTCTCACCTGAGAATATGTTTCCATTGATTTTTCCAGAATGTGGAAGAGAAAGGGAAAGACAGAGAGAAACATCAAAGTGAGAGGAACACTTTGATTGGTTGCCGCCTGCATGAGCCCTGACCTGGGCCCAGGCCAGGGAGGAGCCTGCAACCTATGTACATGCCCTTAGCCAGAATTGAACCAAGACTCAGCAGTGGGCAGGCCAAGGCATTATTCACTCAGCAAAACCAGCAAGGATAGGATATGACATTTCCTACCCCTCCAGCAGTGGACCTTCCTTTTTTCTCCAGGAGTGCGGTAAAAACCCCTAAATCACCTATTTTGATTCTTATTACCCAATTTACTAAGAATATTACCAGTGGCATAGAGGGAGCTTAACTAATGAGCAGTCAAAAAAGGTGTTTCCTCTGGAGTTCACACCAATTGCCGTCTTGGTCCCTGCCCAGGCCTAATGCCTGTGGTCCAGTCATTAGCTCT
Source organism: Myotis nattereri (assembly GCF_964212035.1). Lineage (NCBI taxonomy): Eukaryota > Metazoa > Chordata > Mammalia > Chiroptera > Vespertilionidae > Myotis > Myotis nattereri. Next base: position 5,124,643 of record NC_138094.1, read on the forward strand.
GGGCAAGGGACCACCAACTCCCTCAATCATCCTCTCAGACCCTGCTCCCCATGATCACTGGCTCTTCCCCTGCTCCCCGCCAAGGCCAGTTGCCTCCCTGCTCCCCGAAATTGCTGGCTCTGCCCCTGCACAGGGCTAATGCCTCTGGCCGGGGCATTAGCCCTGGGCATGGGACCCCCAACTCTCCAGGATTGCCAGATCCACCCCTGCCAAGGCCTAATGTCATGGGCAGGAGACCCCATGCTCCCCTCAATCACAGGCACCTCCACTCCTCAAACCTAACGCCTCTAGCAAAGGCATTAGACCTTGGAAGGGACCAATAGTACCCCTGCAATTACCGGCTCCAGCCCTGCCCAGACCTAATGCCACTGGCAAAGGTATTTGGCCTAGGCAGAGGACCCCCAGCTCCCACCAACGCCAACTCCTCTCCTGCTCCCCACCATCGCTGGCTTACCCCCTGCTACCCACCAACCCAGCTCCGCCCTTGCCCAAGCCTAACGCTTCTGACCAAGGCATCAGACCTTGGCAGGGGTCCTCTCAGCTCTGATTGCAGGCTCCAATAGCCTATAACCATTGGGCACCTAGTTATGCAATTTAACCGCCATCTTTGTTGGTGGTTAATTTGCATATTGTGCTGATTAGCCAATGGGAGGTTAAGGGAAGATACTGTTAGTTACCCTGTTTGTCTATTATTAGATAGGATTTAGCACAAGTAAAGACCAGGAATCGTTATTTTCCTTTTAATTTTTAATTTTTATATTTTATTTTTTTTATTGTTTCACCTCATTACTGCTGTGTATGTGTGCTCCATGTGAGTGATGTAGATGCTTATTTAGGTGGGTTCTGATTTACAGCAAAAATCATTATGACGTGCTGCAGGAATAGATCTTAAATGTAACATGAGGACCTATTATACTTATATTCTATTGATTAAGATGTAGTTATTTGGTCTCTGTATTTCCTCATTAAGTATATGATTGTTGGAAGCACAAAGTATATCTTTATATATTTATATGACTCTTAGATTACTCATTCAATAAGAAATAAAAACTGTGGTGGAGGGGAAGCCGGGGAGGTCAAGGGGAGAAAAAAAAAAAAAAAAAAGGAGACATCTGTAATATCCTTTGAAATACTTTAAGCAATGAAAAAAAAATTAAAAAATGAAAGCCTTATTCTTATAAAAAGATATGGCCTTATGATTAAATGGCCTAATACATTTTAGGGTAGGGCACCATTTCCAAAGTATTCTCAGAAGATCATGGCTTGAAATCCAGGGTGTATCCTTGAACACCCTATTGGAAACAAGAGCCTTAGTTGGGCTCCCTCATGATCCAAACAGAGACAGAAACAGTAAGAGACATGGCAGGTTTCTGTTACTATATGAATACTGAGCATGTCTCAATGCACATTTCCTGATGGTGCTATTGATCAGAATGTGCACTCACAGGACATTAGGGCCTTCATGCTCACTCCATCCTGAAACCACATGAAAAGGAGCGGATTGGACAAGAATGTTAGCAGGGAATTTACAATGCAGAGGGATTCTGAAGAAGATTGAAAAAGGGGGCAGAACCTTAGCCAGTTTGGAACAGTGGACAGATCACTGACCTTCAGACTGAAGGGCCCAGATTTGATTCAGGTCAAGGGAACTTGCCAGGGTGTGGGCTCAATCTCCAGTCTGGGGCACGCAGGAGGAACTGATCAATGATTCTCTCTCATCATTGATGTTTCTAACTCTCACTAGCTCTCCTTTCCTCTCTGAGATAAGTAAAAATATATTTAAAAGATCGGTGGCAGAATAAGTGGATGCTACAGGAACATGCTCCCAGGAACAAACTGATATTCCAACTAAAATACAGAACAACTTCCTGAATAATCAACGGAAAACTCACAGGAGAGAACCCTGACACCCGAGGATCGAAGGTGGAGGCCACTTAGACACCGGTAGGAGGAGAGGAGGCTTGAAGGGGCGGGCCTGACACCCACAGACAGCAACTGAAGTCTCAGAGAGATATCTCAGCTGTGGAGGACTGCCACTGAGAACTCTGGGTCTAATCCCCAAGCTGGGCCTCCTAGCAGAGAGCACCAGAACTGAGGAGGGTACCCATATAACCTGTGGATGTGAATAGCAGCAGGGCACTGTCTGCCAGGGAGAGACAGCTAGAATTTCAGGTATCCTCTTAAAGGGCCAGCACACAAATTTCCCTGTGGAGCCACACACCTTGTGCCCTGGCAAAGGGAGGGTGAAGTGGACTGGAGCTGTGAGGGAAAAAGTCAGAACTGGGGAGTCAAGGGTTCCAGCACAGAAGACAGACACTTCAAGTTTCCTGGGAGGAGTCATTTCCTCATGCAGCAGAGAAAATCTTTCCCACACAGACATTTGCCTTTCCTGGAGGGGACACAATTAACACGCACTACTGGTAAACACCGTGCCCTGAGGACACTTAAGAGATTATAAATAACATTTAACCTCCAGGCAGAGGCAACTGCACCACCCTGTTGAAACAAACTCTTGCTATAACCTGAGGACCATTGCCTTGAAGGCAAGTTAAGTTGGAATCCTATCAGTCTATAGACAGAGGAGGTCTCTGGAGGCTTTGAGTCTTTGCCTGACCTATTTAGTCAGAAACATCCTTTAACAATGTTCTGCACTAGAGACTGATAGGCAGACAGGTCTACCTAACTTGTCACCACAAACCCACAAAAAAAGAAAGCCAGAAAGAGGAAATAAAGAAACAACCCCCAAAGGAAGAGAACTAGAGAATTCTCCAGATATAGAGGGAGATGAAGCACAGAGAAGACATTTATCTGAATCTGACTTCAGAGTTATGAAGGTAAAAGAGCTCAACAGCATGAAAAAAGATATAGTGACTATGAAAAAAGAACCGTCCTAGATATAAAATGACATAATACAAACAGGAGGACCACTTACATAACAGTATTAGAATAGCGAGTGTGCCAAAAGAGGCAGGAGGGGAGAAAGGCATAGAGAAGGTCTTTGAAGAAACAATGGCAGAACACTTACCTAACCTGGTAAAGGAAAATCCCACACAAGGTCAAGAGCCAAAGAGAACCCCAAAGAAGTACCCAAACAAACCCATGCACAGACACATCATAATTAAAATGCCAAAAATTAAAAAAAAGAGAATCTTCAAGGCAGCAATTGAAAAGAAAACTGTTAGCTACGAAGGAGTGCCCATAAGGCTGAGTCCTGATATCTTATCTGAAACTCTACAGGCCAGAGGGATTGGCATGAAGTACTCAAGTTAATGGGAAGTAAGGATCTGAGACCAAGATTACTATATTCGGCAATTCTTTCCTTCAATATAGACAGTCAAATACAAGCTTCATAGACAGAAAAAGGCTAAAGGAGTAAGTTGTCAGCATTACAAGAAATGTCAAAGGGATTGCTGTCATGAGAAAAAGAAACAGAGACAGAAACTTAGCCATACACAAAGGAAATGGAAAGAAATAAATACCTATCAATAATAACTTGAAATATAAATAGGTAAATTCTCCAATCAAAAGGCATAGGGTATCAAAATGGATACAAAAATAGGATGCAAGTATATGCTGTCTACAGGAGTACAAAAATAGGATGCAAGTATATGCCATCTGAAAACAAAAGACACACAAAGGATTGGAGTGAAGGAATGGGAAAATTTCCATGCAAATGGAAAGAAAAAAAAGCTGGAATAGAAATATTCATATCAGGAAAAAAGACTTTTTAATAAAGACCATCACAAGAGACAGAAAGGTCACTGCATGATACCAAATGATACCAAAGGGATCAACCAGCAGAAAATATTACCCTAGTAAAAATATATTCAACCAACATAGGAATATATATATATATATATATATATACACACACACACACATATATATATATAATCTCCTATCTAATAAAAGAGAAACATGATAATTAGCATACGACCGGTACCCTTCCCATTGGCTAATCAGTGAGATATGCAAATTAACTGCCAGCCAAAATGGCGTCCGGCACCAGGCAGCTTGAAACTAACATGAGGCTTGCTGGCTTCTGTGACAGAGGACTCCAACGTTCCCCGCCTGCCTTGCCGGCCTCTGAGCTTGCAGTTTCAGAAAGATTGTAACAAATATAGAAGCTAAACAAACCCCCAGAAACCTGCTTTCAGTGAGCCCGGGATCTCAGAGCTGGAGTTATACAAGCCAAACCAGCCAGATACCTTCTTTCAGCAGGAGAGGCCTCAGAGCTGGAGCCAGAGCTAAAGCTGGCCCAGAATAAAAAAAGAAAAAAAGGAGCAGTTGGGAGCTTCAGTTGGCCTGAAAACAGCCCACAGCCCCTCACCCAGACTGGCCAGGCACCCCAGTGGGGACCTCCACCCTATCCAGGACACCCTTCAGGGCAAACCAGCCAGCCCCAAACATGAACCAGGCCTCTATCCTCTATAGTAAAAGGGTAATATGCCTCTCAGCACTGGGATCAGCTGAGCCATGAGTTCTCTCAGCACCAGGATCAGTGGAGCCTAGAGTCCTCCCGGCACTGGGATCAGTGTGACAGGGGGCAGCACCCAAATCCACTGATCTCCCTGAGGCTCTGTGTGTGACAGGGCGGGGCCACAACCTCCCTATCCGCCCTGCTCTGTTCATGACAGGGGAAGGTGCCCCAAACCCCTGATAAGCCCTGCTCTGTGCCTGATAAGGGGGAGCTCCCCAACGCCCAGATCACCCTGCGGCTCTGTGTGTGACAGGGTGCAGCACCCCAACCCCCTGATCTGCCCTGCTCTGTGTTTGACAGGGTGCTGTGCACCAACCCACCCCCCAGGGGCCCTGCTCTGTGTGTGACGGGGTAGAGCCATTACCTCCCCATCGGCCCTGCCCTGAGAGTGACAGTGGCGGCGCCCAAACCCCCTGATCCGCCCTGCCCTGAGTGTGACCGGGGGCTGTGTCCCAACCCCCCAATTGGCCCTACCCAGAGCATCACTGAGGATGGCATCGCAACCTCCCAATGTGCCCTGCTCTGTGCATGACAGGGGAAGGTGCCCCAACTCACCAATCAGCCCTGCTCTGAAACTGACCATGGGCTGCACCTAGGGATTGGGCCTGCCCTCTGCCACCCGGGAGCAGGCCTAAGCCAGCAGGTCGTTTTCTCCTGAGGGGACCCAGATTGCGAGAGGGCACAGGCTGGGCTGAGGTACCCCCTTCGCCCCGAGTGCACAAATTTTTGTGCAACAGGCCTCTAATATATATATATATATATATATATATATATATATATATATATATATATATATATATATATATATATAATTCAAAGAATTGTAAGAAAATAGTATGAACAACTATATGCCAAAATGCTGGACAATGTGGATGAAATAGATGAAGTCAGTAAAAAATGCAAACTACCAAAATTGATTCAGAAAGAATTAAGAAATCTGAATAGGCTCATAACAACTGATGAAATAGAAGCAGTAATCGAAACACTTCCAACCAACAAAAGCTCAGGTCCAGACAGCTTCGCAGGGGAGTTCTACCAAACATTCAGAAAACTACAATCTATACTCCTCAAACTTTTTCAGAAAATCAAAGAGGAATGAATACTTCCAAACTGTTTGTATGAGTCCAGCATTATTCTAATTCCAAAACAAGGTAAAGACACTACAAAGAACGAGAATTACAGGCCAATATGTCTGATGATGACAGATAGTAAAATCCTCAACCAAGTATTAGCAAATCACATCCAGCAGTATATTAAAGGACCAAATGCCATGATCAAGTGGGATATATTCCAGGGATGCAAGACTGGTATGATATTAACAAATCAATAAATGCGATATAACTCATAAACAAACTGAAGTGTAAAAATCATGTGATCATATCGATAGACACAGAAAAAGAATTGAAAAAATCCCAACACCCAATTGTGATAAAAACTCTCAGCAATGTGGTAATAGAGGGACCATACTCAACATGATAAAGGCCATATATGAGAAACCCACAGCCAACATCATACTCAATAGGCAAAAACTAAAACCATTTCCCCTAAAAGAATAGGAACAAGACAGTGATGCCAATTTTCACCACTCCTGTTCAACATAGTACAGGAAGTGCTACCATAGTGCTCAGACATGAAGAAATAAAAGTCATTCCAACTGGAAAAGCACATAATAAATCAATTTGGTCATGAATCAGTATACAAAATTAACACCCAAAAATATATGTCTTTTTATACACCAAGAATGAACTCAAAAAAACAGAAACTAAGAAAAGAATCCCACTTACCATTGCAATAAAAGAATTAAGGGAAAAACTCAATGAAGGAAGTAAAATAACTGCACTTGGGAAATGACAGAACATTGAAAAGGAGATAAAGATATCAACCAAAGGACTAATATACCGTGTTGATGGGTTGGTAGAATTAACATCATTAAGATGTCCATACTACCCAAAGCAATTTATAGATTCAATGTAATCTCCATTAATATACCAACAGAATATTTCACAGACAAAGAACAAACTCTCCAAGAATTCATATGGAGTAAAAATAGCCTCAGCAATCCAGGGAACAAGAAAAAAATATGGAAGGCTCACAATACCAGATATTAAGCTATAATATAAAGCCACCACTTTCAAAACTGCCTGCTACTGGCACTAAAAAAGTCATATACACCACTGAAACAGAAGAGAGAACCCAGAAGTGGACCCAAGTCATTACGCTGTATTATTAATTTACAAAGGAGGCGAGAGCATACAATGGAGTCAAGACAGTCTCTTTGATTTCTACAAGATGGTGGCGATATAGGCAGACGCGTCCCAGGTGTTGTGGCAGAGAAGATGGAGTAAGCAGCTGAAACTAATTATACCCACCGCGAATTGGCAGAATTACTCAGCTGGTGACACAGTTTGCAGCCAGGAAGGGCACAGCTCCCCTGGAAAGGTAAAAGAACCACGGATCTGGGCAGGAAAGTTTGCCAGACCTCTGAGCCCAGCGGGTCAGCGGGAGACCTTATGGCAGACAGCCGTGTCTCCTGGGACAGGCTCAGCCCCTGACAGGGGAAAGGACATCTGTGGGATTCCTGGCACAGGGGGATTTGAGATCTGGGTTCTGTGATTATGGAGGACTGAGCCTAGAGAAGGCTGCATGAAGAGCTGAACAGACCATGCAGTGCTGGTAAGAGAGGAGCTTACAGAAATTCAGCCTTCTCTGTTTCCGTGGCCCATATTTGTTTGTTTATTTTCACTGAAACCTGTTCATAGGACATTTCAGATACAGACACTCACCTGTGCTGAAGAGAGGGAGAAGGTGAAGACCAGTAGAATCTGGGGATAGGCTGGGGAGAAAGGGGGTGCCAAGAGAGGTGCCAGCGAACTGAGTGCTGAGACACCCCTGGGCCCAGGACTGGAGCAGACATTCTCTTCGGTGGGTGGGACTACTCCACCTAGCCCCCAGGCAAGGAGCACAGCCACACCCAGATTAGAACCTGAAATAGATGAAGGATTAAAATAATCTGATTTGTCCCTGGGCTTTAACAGGGTCTGGCCTATAGAGGGACTTTCAGTCCCAGCAATAACATAGAGCAGGGCAATGATTAAAGAACCAGCTCTGGGGAGTTGACCTCCCCAAATCAGTTTTAAGTGCAATAGAGTAAAATAAGCCCATGCTACTGGATAGAGAAGCGGTATAGCCTCAAAGGCCAACCCAAAAACACTGCCACCCACAGGCAGAGCCACAAACTGACTCTCACCTAAACACAAATTAAGGCAGTCTGGGACACAAATATGGCCTGCTTTAAAATCAGGACTATGGTTTACAACACGGAGGAACAGTGTAGCACAGGGACATTCAACACTCTCCTGAATACCTGGCAAGACCAAGACAAGCCAGACTGAAAAGGAGAAGAACCTAATTACCTTCACAACTGCAATTTTTTTTCTTTTTTCATCTTTTAACTAAGAAACCAATTTTTTTTCTTCTTTTTCCATCAGCTGACTTTATCCTCTTAATTAACACATTTTTATGTTTAACCAGTATTATTACTGCTACCATTTTACCATTTTTTAAAGTGACATTTTATTTTCTCTTTATTTTATTTTGGGATTAGTGTTCTCCATTCTATTTTCATCGTTCCTATAGCATCAACTTCCCCTACCTAAATTTTACCTCTATGCTAAAACCCTCTTCCCCACTATTCCCCTTTTGTTGTCCTGTTTCTCTTACCCTATTTCTGCTTTAGATTTTCCTGATTCCTTCTTTTTCCCACCGTTAAAATTGCATCGTAATTATAAAGCCTATTTCCACTCCACTGCTCTAAATCCTTATACACCTATCCCTTATCTTTCTTCACTACCACAAATTTTTCCCCTTCTTTTATCTTTCTATTGTTTTGTTGCTGTTTGCTTGATTGTTGAGTATATTGTTTGTTTTTTGCTTGTTTTTGTGTGTTTGTGTGTGATTTAGGACTGGTTGTGAGGTTGTTTTGCTTTTTATTTTTTTTTTCTGTTGGCTTTTCCTCTCCCTCCACCCCCCTCCCCGCCAGTAATTTTTCTGCTTCTGTTTTCCCTTGCCTCTCTTGATATTATTGATTATTTGTAGTTTCCATTCATCTCCAGTGACCTTTGCTGGAATATGTTGGCATTAGTGGCGGTTCTATCAGAGTTTTCTCCTCATATAAATAGTCTCTTCCCCTCTTCTACTTCATTCTCTCTTTTCACTCTTTTATTTCTTTTTTCCCCCTCCTTTTTCCCAATTTCATTTTTGAACTCCTTTTTTTTCTTAGTTTTCTTTTTTCTATTTTATCTTTTTCTCTTCTTTCTTCCTCATCCCTTAATCCTCTTAATTTGGACAGTGACCTTTATTTGGGGTTATTAATATTGTGAATATATTTGTGTTCAGTGCCTGGTACATTGTGCTTTGATGTGTTGTATTATGTTCCCTTAAATAAACGGAGCAGATCCAAGGAACAGCAACCTCCTGATCACCATACCTTCTGAGGATCAGCAGCTGTATGTGAAGCCTCCCCCCACCAGCCAGAAGGGCCACCAAAGCTGTGAACAGCACACAGAAGAGGAGCTGCCAATTGAGGAAAAGCTGCTACCGCAACCGCCCAAGGAGCAACCACAGCTCAAGGAGCGACTGCCACCCAGGCAGCAGCTCATCAACGACTCAACATCTAGATATGTCAGTGAGATCAAACAGGGGTAGACAAAGAAACCCCCAAAGGAAAGAAAAAAAAAGACTCGCCAGAAAAGCAGCTAAGTGATACAGAGGCATGCAAAATGAGAGAAAAAGAATTCAGAATAAGGGTCCTAGAGTGCATAAACTGGATGGAGGAATAAATCAACAACATATGCAAGAAGCAAGAAGAAACTGATGAAAATATCAACAACTTAAGTAAGACCCAAGAAGAAATGAAGAGCGATATAGTTGCAATAAAGAACACCGTTGAAAGTATCAACAGTAGACTAGGAGAAGCGGAGGACCGAACTAGTGAATTAGAACACAAGGAAGCAAACACACCCAAACTGTACTGCAATTGGAGAAAAAAATTAAAAGACAGGAGGAGAGCCAAAGGGAGCTTTGGGACAACATGAAACGAAACAACATATGGATAATAGGGGTGCCAGAACAACAGAAAGAGGAACAAGAATTAGAAAACCTATTCGAAGAAATAATATCAGAAAACTTCCCTGAGGTGGAGAAGAAAAAAGTCACACAAGCACAGAGAGTCCCAATCAAGGTGAACCTGAAAAGACCCACACCAAGACACACCATAATTATCATGGCAAATGTTCAGGACAAAGAGAGAAATATACAGGCTGCAAGACAGAGACGGAAAGTTACATACAAGGGATCTCCCATTAGATTATCCAATGATTTCTCAACAGAAACACATCAGGCCAGAAAAGAATGGATGGAAATTTACATAGTGATGCAAAGCAAAGGACTGAATCCAAAAATACTCTATCCAGCCAGGCTATCATGCAAAATTGAAGAGGAAATAAGAAGCTTCACAGTCAAAAAAAGGCTATGAGACTTTATCACCACCAAGCGGGCAATGCAAGAAATTCTAAAGGGACTGGTGTTAAAAAAGGAACAAAAAGCCCAGAAAGAAAACAGCCACACACAAAAAAGAAATGGCTACAAACAAGTACCTTTCAATAATAACTTTAAACTTAAATGGACTAAATGCTCCAACCAAAAGACATCGAGTGACTGAATGGCTAAAAAAAAAACATGACCCATACATTTGCTGTCTACAAGAGACCCTCCTCAGAAGAAGGGACTAACACAGACTGAAAGTGAAGGGATGGAGAAATATCTTTCGGGCAAATGGAAAGGAAAAAAAAGCTGGGGTAGCAATACTTATATCGGACAAAATAGACATCAAAGTGAAGGCTATAACAAGGGATACAGAAGGCCACTTCATAATACTAAACGGATCAATACATCAAGAAGATATAACCCTGCTAAACATATATGCACCCAATGCAGGAGCACCCAAATACATAAAAATAAAACTCCTGGAAGATATCAAAGGAGAGATCGACAACAATACAATCATAGAGGGGGCCTATAATACACCACTGACATCACTGGATACATCCTCTAGACAAACACTAAGCAAAGAAATACCAATTCTAAATGACTCAATAGATCAGATGGACTTAATTGACACCTTCAGAACACTTCACCACAAAGCCACGGAATATACATTCTACTCAAGTGCTCTTAAGACACATTCAAAAATAGACCACATATTGGGTCACAAACAAACTCGCCAAATTCAAGAAGACTGAAATCATACCAAGCATCTTCTCAGACCACGATGGCATAATATTAGAAATAAACTACAATAAAACAACCCAAAATACTCAAACACTTGGAAGCTGAATATCATGCATTAAATATTGATTGGTTTACCAATGAGATCAAAGAAGAAATTAAAAACATCCTGGAAACTAATGACAATGAAAACACAACAATCCAAAACCTATGGGACCCAATGAAAGCAGTCCTGAGGGAACTTTATAGCTCTACAGGCCTATCTCAAAAACAAGAAAAAAATGGTAGTAAATCATCTAACTCTACAACTCAAAGAATTAGAAAGAGAGCAACAAGAAAAACACAGAGTGAGCAAAAGGAAGGAGATAATAAACATTAGATAAAAAATAAATGAAATAGAGACAAAAAAAAACAAACTTAAAATCAATGAAACCAAGAGCTGGTTCTTCAAAAGGATAAACAAGATTGACAAACCTCTAGCCAGGCTCACCAAGAGGCAAAGAGAGAGGACCCAATAAACAAAATCAGAAACGATAGAGGCAAAGGATCAAAATAGACACCTTTCACAAGAGTACATTCAGAAAGCCAAGAGATATATGAAAACATGCTCAAAGTCACTAATCATCTGATAAATGCAAATCAAAACAACGATGAGGTACCATCTCACAACTGTCAGACTCGCTATCATCAACAAATCAACAAATGACAAGTGCTGGAGAGGATGTGGAGAAAAATGAACAGTCGTGCACTGCGGTGGGTTGCAGACTGGGGCAACCACTATGGAAGACAGTATGGAGTTTACTCAAAAAACTAAAAATGGAACTCCCATTTGACCCTGTGATCCCACTTCTAGGAATATATCCCAAGAAACCAGAAACACCAATCAGAAAGGATATATGCACCCATATGTTCATAGCAGCATAATTCACCATAGCTAAGATCTGGATACAGCCTAGGTGCCCATCAGTAAATGAATGGATTAGAGAACTGTGGTACATCTACACGATGGAATACTATGCTGCTGTAAAAAAGAAGGAACAGTTACCATGTGCAACGGCATGGGTGGAAGTGGAGAGCATTTTGCTAAGTGAAATAAGCCAGTCAATGAAGGAAAAATACCACATGATCTCACTTATTCATGGATAATAAACACCATTATAAACTAAAGAACAATAATAGATACAGAGGCACAGCTGCCTCAAACAGATTGTCAAACTGCAGCGGGAAGGCCGGGGAGGGTTGGAGGGCAGAAGGGAACGGGGTAAGAGATCAATGAAAGGACTGGTATGCATGCATATAAACATAACCAATGGACATAAGAGACTGGGGGGTAAGGGAGGCCAGGGGATTGTCAAGGATGGGGAAGAAAGGACACATATGTAATACCCTTTGTAATACTTTAAGCATTAAATTTAAAAAAAGACAGTCTCTTCAATAAATGAAGAAATAAAAGTCATCCCAACCAGAAAAGCACAGAATAAATGAATTTGGTCATGTATCAGGATACAAAATTAACACCCAAAAATATATGTCTTTTTATACACGAAGAATGAACTCACAAAAAGAGAAACTAAGAAAAGAATCCCACTTACCATTGCAGTAAAAGAATTAAGGAAAAAACTCAATGAAGGAATTAAAGAACTGCACTTGGGAAATGACAGAACATTGAAACAGAGATAAAGATATCAACCAATGGAATAATATACCATGTTGATGGGTTGGTAGAATTAACACCATTAAAATGTCCATACTACCCAAAGCAATTTATAGATTCAATGTAATCTCCATTAATATACCAACAGAATATTTCACAGACAAAGAACAAACTCTCCAAGAATTCATATGGAGTAAAAATAGCCTCAGCAATCCAGGGAACAAGAAAAAAATATGGAAGGCTCACAATACCAGATATTAAGCTATATTATAAAGCCACCACTTTCAAAACTGCCTGCTACTGGCACTAAAAAAGTCATATACACCACTGAAACAGAACAGAGAACGCAAAAGTGGACCCAAGTCATTACGCTGTATTATTAATTTACAAAGTAGGCAAGAGCATACAATGGAGTCAAGACAGTCTTTTCAATAAATGATGAAAATCAGACAGAAACATGCAAGAAAATGAAACTAGGCTACCAACTTACACCATACACAAAAATAAACTCAAAGTGGATAAAGGACTTAAACGTTAGTTGGGAATCTATGTAAAAAAATCTTAGAAGACTGCATAGGCAGCAAAATATCAGACATATGTCTTAGCATATCTTTACTGACACAGCTCTGAAGGCAATGAACACAAAGGGGGAAAAAAGCAAATGGTCTACATCAAAATAAAAATCTTCTGCATGGCAAACTAAATCCTGAACAAAACAACAAGAAAGCCCTTTGCATAGGAGAACATATTTGCCAATGGTATCTCTGATAAGTGTTAAATTCCAAAGTTTACAGAGAACTCGCACAAATTGACAATAGGAAGATAAACAATCCAATCAAAACACGGGCAATGGACTTAAATGGACACTTTTTGAAAGGGGACCTACATAAGGCCAAGAGACATAGGAAAAAATGCTCAAAGGCAGTAACAGTCCAATAGATGTGAATCAAAATGAGAGAAGTACCAATCCACACCTGTAAGAATAGCTGTCAGAAAAAAATAAAAATAAAAAAACCACAAGTGCTGTAGAGGATGCAGAGAAAAAGCAGCCTTGCAGCTAAAGCGAACAGGAGGCTATCTTGCTCCAGTGAAAGAGGAAGCCAAGGTTCCCCGCCTGCCACTGCTAGGCTGTGAGCTTGCACTCTAAGAAAATGTGTTGCAATTATAGACACTAAACAAACCCCAAGCTTTCAGCCAGCCAGCAGAGCTGGAGTTGCAACAGAGTTTTGATAATAGAACCCAAGCAAACCCAGATACCTGCTTTCAGCAGCCGAGGCCTCAGAGCTGGAGCTGACCCTCAGAGCTAAAGCCAGTCCTCAGTTCCAGTGACAGCCATAGAAGATAAATAAATCCCAGTATAAAAAAATAAAAAAAAAATGGAGAGTTTGGGAGCTTCAGTCACCCACCAGCCTGAAAAGAGCCCTCAGCCCCTCACCCAGACTGGCCAGGAACCCGAGTGAGGACCCTGACCATAAAGGCGGCGTGACCAGCTGCAAACAGCTATCATCCCCTCATCCAGGCTGGCCAGGCACCCAAGCGGGACCCCCACCCTGATCCAGGACACCCTTCCGGGCAATCCAGCTGGCCCCGACTGTTGCACCAGGCCTATATCCTATATAGTAAGAGGGTAATATGCCTCCCAGCACCAGGATCAGCAGGTCCATGAGGCCTCCCAGCACCAGGATCAGTGGAGCAGTGACGCCTCACTGCCCATGTAAAGCAGAGCTGCAAGGCCTCGCATCACTAGGATTCAGCGGAACCTCGAGGCCTCCTGGTCCCTGTAGTAGCGTGACAGGGGGAAGCGCCCAAACCCAATGATCACCCTGCGGCTCTGTGTGTGACAAGGTGCTGCGCCCCAACCCCACCCCCCGCCCCCCCTCCCCATGGGCCCTGCTTTGTGTGTAACGGGGTGGAGCCACAACCTCCTTCTAGGCCCTGCCCTGAGTGTGACAGGGGGCCGTGCCCAAACTCCCCTATCTGCCCTACTCTGTGCATGACAGCAGGGAGCTCCCCTACACCCTGATCCGCCCTGCTCTGTGTGTGACAGGGTAGGGAGCTCCAACCCCCATGATGGGCCCTGCTCTGTGCCTGACAGCGGGTGGTGCCGCAACCTCCCCATCAACCCTGCCTTGAGTGTGACAGGGGGTGGCGCCGCAACCCCCCAATCAGCCCTACCCTGAGCCTGACTGGGGATGGCATCCCAACCTCCTGATCCGCCCTGCTCTGTGCATGACAGGGGGTGGCACCCAACACCCAATCAGCCCTGCTCTAAGCCCAACCAGGGACTGCACCTAGGAATTCGGCCTGCACTCTGCCAGGCAGGAGCAAGCCTAAGCCAGCAGTTCGTTATCTCCCAAGGGATCACAGACTGTGAGAGTAGACAAGTGGGGCTGAGGGACACCCCCCCCCAACCATTGCACAAATTTTTGTACACTTGGCCTCTAGTATGTGTATATATATACAAACATATGTACACACACACACACACACACACACACACACACACACACACACATATATATATACTAGAGGCCCGGTGCACAAAAATTTGTGCACTCGGGGGGGGAGAGGGGGTCTCTCAGCCCGGCCTGTGACCTCTCGCAGTCTGGGTACCCTCAGGAGATAAGGACCTGCTGGCTTAGGCCTGCTCCCGGGTGGCAGAGGGCAGGCCTAAACCCTAGGTGCAGCCCCAGGTTGGGCTCAGAGCAGGGCTGATTGCAGAGTTGGGGCGCTGCCCCCTGTCACGCACAGAGCAGGGCCAATCAAGGGGTTTGGGAGCTCCCCCCTGTCATGCACAGAGCAGGGTTGATCAGGGGGTTGGGGAGCTCCCCCCTGTCACTCACAGAGTAGAGCCCATAGAGGAGTTGGGGCCCCGCTCCCTGTCACACATAGAGCTGGGCAGATCAGGGGGGTGGGGAGCCGCTTTCTATCACTCACAGAGCAGGGCCGATCAGTGGGTTGGTGCACCGCCACTGTCACACTCACGGCAGAGCCGATGGGGAGGTTATGGCTCTACCCCATCACACACAGAGCAGGGCCGGAGGAGTTCGGGGGGTTGGGGCACCACCCTCTATCACCCACAGAGCAGGGCCGATCAGGGGGTTAGGGCACTGCCACTCTCCCACTCAGGGCAGGGCCAATTGAGAGGCTAAGGCTCTAACCCTTCACACACAGCAGGGCCCGTGGGGTGGGGGTGTTGGGGCACCACAACCTGTCACACACAGAGACGCAGGGCGATCAGGGGGTTGGGGAGCTCCCCCCTATCAGGCACAGAGCAGAGCAGATCAGGGGTTTGGGGCACCTTCCCCTATCAGGAACAGATCAGGGAGGATAGGGAGGTTGAGGCCCCGCCCACTGTCACACACAGAGCTTCAGGGCGATCAGGGGGTTTGTGGGCTGCCCCCTGTCATGCTGATTCCAGTTCTGGGAGGCCTCTCGGCTCTGCTGATCCTGGTGCTGGGAGGCATATTACCCTTTTACTATATAGAATAGAGGCCTGGTGCACAGGTGGGAGCTGGCTGGTTTTCCTTGAAGGGTGTCCTGCATCAGGGTGGGGGCCCCCACTGGGGTGCCAGGCCAGCCTGTATGAGGGGATGATGGCTGTTTGCAGCTGGTCACACACCCTTCAGGGTAGGGGTCCCCACTGAGGTGCCTGGCCAGTCTGGGTGAGGGGCTGAGGGCTGTTTTCAGGCTGGGACTGAAGCTCCCAACTGCTCCTTTTTTTCTTTTTATTCTGGGCCACCTTTAGCTCTGAGGCTCCAGCTCTTAGGCCTCCGCTCCTGAAAGCAGATATCTGGTTTGTTTCGGTTCTATAATCGAAACTCTCTATCAACTCCACCTCTGAGATCCCAGCCGGCTGAAAGCTGGTTTCTGGGGTTTTGTTTAGCTTCTATATGTTACAATGTTTCTTAAACTGCAAGTTCAGACGCCGGCAAGGCACGCGGGGAACGTTGTAGTCCTACGTCACTGAAGCAAGCAAGCCTCATGTTCAGTTTAAGCTGCCTGGCTGCCGGCCGCCATCTTGGCTGGCAATTAATTTGCATATCACCCTGATTAGCCAATGGGAAGGGTAGAGGTCGTGAACCAATTAACATGTTTCTCTTTTATTAGATAGGATATGCACACACACATATACATACATATGTATATGTATACGTGTATGTGTATATGTATATGTATATGTATATGTATAAGTATATGTATATGTATATGTATCTCCAATAGAGGGCTAATGAACTTTGATATTCAGCAGGGCTGAAAAATCAGCATTATATTACCCTGCTGTTGGCAAAATGGCTGAAGGTAATCTCCCAGTCTTATAACCCTTTTAATTTTTAGCAAACTTGACTGCTGATATGCCTGTTTGCTTTGCTAAAGGACATATAGGAGAAACCTAAAGCCAAGTCAATAAAAGCTGATGGGTGCTAGGGTTTCAGAGAGCTTCTCTGCTAGAAAGAAAGGTCTCTGCCTGGCTCCCCCATGTCTTCTAAATTTATATTTGTTGTCTAGTGTATTCATTTGTGTGCAGCTCTTTTCCTGATCCTGAATCCTTGCTGCAAAAGGTTGCAGCATTCTGGCGCCCAATGGGGGGCATCTGGAGAAGAAATGTCACCAGAGTGAAAAATGAAGACATTTCACCAGAAAGCTGAGAAGTGCACTGCAAAGGCGGGGAAAATTCTCTGTGCACAAACCCATGTCAGCTTTGGAAATTGTGAAACATAAAGTGGGCGGAAAATCTTTTATTTCTGCTAGGCTATAATGATGCAAAGTTTGAGTATAAAGCAAAAAAAAAAAAAAATCATTGTAAACATTTACTTGTATGCTCAAGGATAAAGAAATTAAAATATCAAAAGGTACTCTCTGAAATCAGGCTCAAGGAAAAAAAGTAACATTGTCATCTTGAACTATGTGGGCTCTTGTTCGCACTGCATTATGCCTAATTCGTATTGGGGATCAAAAGTCTGTAACACCTAAGCTCTGAGTCCGCCACCTCTAGTGTGAAAAGGCTCAGCAGCTAGAGAAATGGGGTTAACAGTCATTTTATAAAAGGACTCTATAATGCTTTGTCTGAAAATTACCACATGACACCTTGGGACAGGCAGATTTTAGGTAAAATAACTTTAGAGGACATCCAATGCCATGAAGAGCAGAATAGGATAAAATCTGTGAAAACTACTCTGATTCATTAAGCCTTGTCTCTATTTTATGGGCGCTTGTTTGTTGATTATTATTAATCTGTTTTGGTGGTTTATTGTTAGTCTATTAAGCATGCCTTCAATTTAATTTAATAAGAAAAGAAACAGTAGATGGCCAGGACATTACTAAATATCTAAAACATCTCCCAACCCATTAATTACATATCTTTTGGTGATCCTATAAAATGTATGCCCACTCTCGAGAGTGTTATTAAAAGTCTCATTTTATTTCCCAGACCGTCATTTGAAATTTGGATAGATGAGATAATCCTCACAATTTAAGGGATATCTCTGGGATTTCTGTACCCGTGAAGAGAAAAACACTAGCTTAAGAGAAGTCGCAAACCACCCGATTTTGGGTGACCTCTTGGACTGACCCCCATCTCCTGACAGATGCTATAGTACAAACCCAAGACTGTTTTTCTTTATAAGATGGTGAAAATGACACAAGGAAAATATACAGGCTGTGTTTAGGCAATAAGATTAGCGTTTCCATAATATGGGGCAGTTCTTAAATAATAATGGACCATTTTCCAAGGTTAACATTAAAGCCAATGAAAGCCAGTAAGTTTTCTCTGCTGCAAAATTTGCCAAAGTAAAGCGCCTTAGATGGTGATAACTGGCTTTGGAAGCTCAAAATTGTTAAAAGTTAAATAGATAGATATAACTAAAATGAAGGCTTTGTGGCAAAGCTTTTCAGTAATAATTATAAATAAATATATTGATGGTGAGGGTGTAGTCACTGAGGAGAGGGCTGACTGCACTCTCTGTTGGAGGAAAGGGCCAGTGGATCTTCTCCCTGTAAAAGCAGAGAACCTGGAAAAGCACTCTTAGATGTTATCTCTGAAGGAAAAATGTGGTGGTTTTAAAATTCCAATGGCTACAGGCCTTCTTCCTTTCTCCCCCTACTTCTTTGGCAACCTCATATGTCTAAACATACTTTTCCAAAGTCTTTGTTAACTTAAAAAATTGGAGTTGCTTACATTAAGTAAAAAAACTTATTAAAACTCTAAAGTTTTTGAAATAACAAAATTTTGCAATATTTATTTGAGTTTGACTCGAATGAAAAAACAAAGGACAGATTTGAATCTATTAATTAAATAAGTCTTTGTTAATTTTATTGGAAATATATCCCTAAAAATGTGAAGGTATTACTAAACTAAGAAATGCTAAGTATTTAACTTACCACCTAAAATTTAAGGCTTCCAAGAGTTAAAAGTTCAAATTAAATTGGGAGAAATTATGTGCTCGTAATGATACAATGCATACAGTTTAGAAATTCATTATCAAGAAAAATAATTCATGTGATTTCTCTGGAAAGACTTAGTAGTACAAAATATATTGTAGTCCTTATGTGTACTATGTGTGGTAAAATGTCAACCTAGGATATACTATTTTATTGGACTGATTAAAAAAGAGGATTAATTCTATGGTCAGAACCAAATTTTTAATATAAAATCCAGTTTAAATTTTATTGATCTATTTTAGAATAATTACAATAAATGTATAATGTAATGTTTGGGTTACACATATTTGTGATAGTCTTTCCATGTTAAATTTCAAGACTTTAACCAAGAGATAGCTTTGAAACTTTTCAAGTGCCCTGGAATAATTCAAGGGTTTACTCTCTTCTTAAAAGAAATATTTTAGGAAAAGAAATATTTTCAAACCAAATTACGCCGATCTAATATACTTGAAATCACTTGAAGCTTCATCAAATAAAAATCAATAACTGTGTTCTCTTTACATACACGTATTTTAAATGTTATAAAAGTTTCACCATTTAAGGAAGGGCAGGACAAAGTTGCTGAGTACTTCTTAAGCAACATCGGACTATTCAGCAGCAGAATTTTAAGATGGGAGCCCTGACAGTCTGATCTTTAGATAGGCCAGGGGTAGTGCAAAACCTGGACTTCACAGGTCAAATGTATAAGTTTACTTACTTTGCTTTCTCAATAAAGATGCATACTTTAGTCACTTAACAAATTAGCTTTTTACAATATAATCAAGTTCTCATATAAACTCAGTTATATGAGAAGCAGATATTTTATTAGCAATTGGTTCTAACACAGTCCAGAGTAAAATATCTGTACCTATACAAATGAGCACTATCCAAAAGAATGATGTTTAAAAGTAAATTTTAACCTTAATAGAAAGGAGAAATTTTAAAATCTCTCCTGCTACTATTTACAAGGTAAACAAAAAGTAATTATTCGAGCATTAAATCTCACCATTAATAAGACACCATAAAAAAAAGAGTTACTTTTACTTAATCTGTATGCATTGCACAATTGGCCAGCATACCTCTCTCTTATTGGTATTTCTTAAAAGGAACCAAGTTTGTAGCTCTATTTAAAAGAAAGAAAAATGTTTTTAAAAGAGACTCCCTAAATGTGGCCTAGAAATTACTCTGGAAGAAAAAACAGGAGCAGATTCCCTTCAAATATCTAGAAAACTGTAATTAAAAATAAATGTATTAGGCCTCATAAAGAAAAGTAAACAATTTTCATTTTGCCTCCGTAAACAACGCTTATGTCCATATACTCAAAGACTGATAGCAAAAACCCTACTAGTGTCATTTGCTGTCCCCAGCCAATGACAAAGGAAGTTAGGAAATAAGCCTTGTTTTAGACTGATTTAAATTAGCAAATGAAAATCAAAGAATATTCAGGGGAACTTAGTTGGAATAGGCAGAAACCTATTCCTGGAGCAGTCACTGTTTTTACTGATAGTTCATCTCATGGTAAAGCTGCTTATAATGCAAAGAATTCAGACGAAAGTAATTCACACCAGTCATACTTCTGTGCAAAGAATAGAATTAGAAACAATCAAGGCTGACTTGCAGGATTTCCAAAACCCTCTTAATATTATCTCTGATCTGCCTATGCTGCTGGCCTGGTAAACAGAACTGCAACTACTGAATTTAAATGGCTGTGATCGACGCCTATCTATACTATTTGAACAAGTCCTGGTCCTTTAACAAAAGGAAATGCATACGCCTATCAATTAGTTATTTTATTAAACAGGCCAGGGGAATCTCATCAACTTTTACATCAGCCTGCCAAACAGATTATCAAGAAATGTCCCTCTTGCATGTTATACTGCTACAAGAGCCTCTAAATCCCATTTTGAAAAACAAAAGTGGGGGAATAGTGAAGAAATCTCCTATAAGTAGACCACACCAAGCCTTAATTACTTTAAATTTTTCCCTTGTAATGCTGATGGCAAGACACCCATAGAATTACAGTGGTGTCAGAATAAGCCAAAGCAAAATGGTCTGGTTAAATGGAAAGATACCGAGTCTAGTTTATAGAAGGGTCCCTTTATTAACCTTTGGTCGAGGATATACTTGTGTGTTTCCATAAAACTCCTCCAAGGCTGTGTGGTTCCTGAAACATGAATCTGAGAGAGGAACTGACCAGACTACTGCAACCACAGATAGCATGGCCCCAAGCAAAACGCTGAGGAGTCAGAGGAGAAACATCCAGAGATGGGGGATGGTGAAGACGCCTTTCCATGCTAGCACTCATCATCGGTGCATTGGTGCAGGTTGCCCATGAGAAAGCCAAAAAAGTGCAGACCTACACTGCCATTTCTCACCATTTGTCCACCATCCAGAACTTGAACATCATTGCTGTCATGTCACAAGATAACAGTGACTGGTAAAGGTGCCGGAAGCCGGTCCATCCTTGCTGCTTGACACAGTCGCTGCCGGAAAGAAACATCTGCACAGCATATGTGTCAAGGGGCCTGGCCTATATAGCATACTGTTCTTAATATGTTTGCTCCCCTTAGGGCTTGTGTGTTTTAACCGAGGTCACCTCTCCTATAGGTTGTTTCCCCAGGTAGGGATTCTTTCATGAAGTTAGGGAGGGGATGAAACTCCTTAACTAAGTGCCAGGCGGGTAGTTAATCACTTTAACTACAAACAATCATGCTTAAGCTACATAATCTTTACTCCCTGGAATGGAGATAAGAAACGCCCTAACCTTTGTAATAGAAATTGACAGGATTAAAATCAACTGGTATAAATATGGATGTAACAAGACAATAAACAGCAGAACCTCTCTGGAGATCCAGACCAGAACTTGGCTGGAGATTCTGGCTAGGCTGCTGATCAACTGAACACTGTCTCCGTGTCCTTCCTTCTTCGCCGACTCCGTCTACGCCTTTGGGAACCCCTGGACCTGCTGGGATTGGACCCCGGCATCTGGCGCCCAAACAGGGACCCTTAGGTAAGCCCCCCACCCCCCCACCCAGTACTTGGGAGGGATAGGACTCTACCGTAGGGTGCTGCAGACCCCCCACCCCCCATAGAGGATAAGTAGGGTAAGGGGGTAGTTAGTAGAAAACTTAGATTGACAGGATGGGTCATACTGAGTCTAAAGAAAAAAGACTCTATTAATCTTTTAACGCATATGCTTGCTAGCAGAGGAGTTAAGGTTACTCCCAGTCAGACAGAAAGTTTTAGAGAAGACGTATGTCAATGGCTTCCTGAGGATGGAACTGTTAATTTAGAAACTTGGACTAAAGAAGGAAAGCAATTAAAGAACTATTACAGCTATCATGGATCTGAGAAGGTCCTGACAAATGTCTTTTCCCTCTGGAATTCAATCTGTGACACCTTGACACCAGAGGCAAAAACGATTGAACTTTCTCAAAATTTAAATAGTCCCTCGGCTCCACCCAGAGAGGATACATCATTATTGTCTTCAGCTCAATCTAAAAGCAATTTAGCTATGGCTACTGATCAGGAGGAGAATAAATATCATAAACATGACCATTGGTCCTTTCCAGTCAGTAGAGAGGAGAGAGGCCCTCCCGTTCAAAACAGGCTCCCCAAGTTAGAAAGGAAGCCTGTGGCTCCTAGGAGCTCCATGTCTAAATTTCAAAGGGTGATAAGAGAAGCTGAAGCTAATGGAGATCTTGAATTCTCACTCTGCTTCCCAGTTGCATATGATAATGAGTCTGGTGGGGACGGAAACCCCACCTGGGAGCCTAGACCTTACATAGTACTTAAAGAATTAAAATTGGCCTGCTCTGAATATGGACCTCTAGCTCCTTACACACAAACCTTGGTAGAAACCCTAGCCAGTAAATGGATGACTCCTTATGATTGGTCACAGGTTTGTAAAGCCTGTCTCTCAGGAGGCCATTACTTATTATGGAAAACTGAATATGATGATCTTGCTAAGAAAGCTGTAGCCACTAGGAAAAAAACCAGAAAAGGAATAACCCTAGACATGATATTAGGAGAAGGTGATTTTAACACGGCTCTGGAGCAAATGAATATGCCCACAGAGGCACTTACCAAAGTAACCAGTTGTGCAGGAAATGCCTGGAAATCCCTACCTTATACAGCAGGAAAAACAACCACCCTTACAGAGGTTAAACAGAAGGTCGAGGAACCATATCAGGATTTCCTTTCTCGCCTCATACAGGCAGTCAAGAGAGTAATCAATAACAAAGAGGCAGCCGATATCCTAATCAAACAACTGGCTTTTGAAAATGCTAATAATACCTGTCAGGCTTTATTAAGGCCGATTCACAGAACAGGAACTATAAATGATTTTATAAAAAAGTGTGCTGATGTAAGTCCAGCAGGGTGTAGCTATAGCTGCAGCTCTCAAAGGGGAGACATACCCTCAATATGTACAGGGTATAGGACAAGCCAGCAATAATACAGGTAATAAAAGAAATATGAACTGCTACTCTTGTGACTTATCTGGGCACTTTAGCAGAGAATGCCCAAATAAAAATAATAATACTCAGGCCAGATGGCAAGCTCCTCGACAGCCTGGAAATACATTAGGGAATAATATTAATCCTCCAAAAACCGTTTGTCCCCGATGTCAGAAAGGATTCCATTGGGCAAAGGAATGTAGATCAAAATACCATAAAAATGGTCGGCCTTTAAACTCAACAAATAGCTCCCAAGGAGGTTATATCCCATCACCTCAATTGGGAAACTTGAGAAGGGGCCAGCCCCAGGCCCCTGCAATAATAGGGGCATCAACCTTCAACCCCTCTGCAAATTTCGATCAGTCAGTGACCTCTTCAGGGCAACCCCACGCAGTGCAGGATTGGACCTCCACTCAACCACCCATGCAATACTAACCCCAGACTCGCCAGTAGCAGCCATTCCTACAGGAGTGTCTGGGCCGCTGCCTGAGGGAACTGTAGGTTTAATATTAGGACGGAGCATCACCTCGTTACAGGGGATCTTAGTCATCCCAGGAGTTGTTGATGCAGACTACACAGGAGAAATACAGATTTTACTTTCCCCACCCACCACAACTATACAGATTCAGCCCAACCAGAGAACTGCCCAATTACTCCTGTTTCCAATACATAAAATAGAGACAGCTGTTACCCAGAAAGCTAGAGGGGCCGGAGGCTTTGGATCTAGTGATGCAGCATTTTGGATACAAGAAATCCATGCTACTAGACCTACAGAAATTTTACAAATTCAGGGAAAACCAACTGGAGATCTATTGGATACAGGAGCAGATGTTTCCTGCATAGCAGGGAAGGATTGGCCCTCTTCATGGCCCACGCACACCACCTCTACTTCCCTAGTAGGACTAGGCAAGGCATCTAATGTAAAAAAGAGTTCTCAGATTTTAACTTGGGCTGATGAAGATCAACATTCAGGAACATTCTGTCCATATGTAATTACGACTATCCCCTTTACATTATGGGGAAGAGATATCTTATCTCAAATGGGAGTTCTATTATATAGCCCTAGTGATAGAGTAACATCACAGATGCTAGACACGAGATTTAATCCAGGAAAGGGATTAGGAAAAGAAAGTAATACCTCACACTCCTCGACAGGATTTATAATTGGGGCCATTGCCCTTAGGACTGCTGATCCCATAGTCTGGAAATTGTCACAACCAGTATGGGTTGAGCAATGGCCCTTAACATCTGAGAAAATATCAGCAGCCCGACAATTAATTGATCAGCAATTAGCAGAGGGACATATAGAGCCATCAAATAGTCCCTGGAACACACCCATATTTGTAATAAGAAAGAAATCAGGCAAGTGGAGACTTTTGCAAGATCTAAGAGCCATAAATGCCACCATGGAAGATATGGGCTCCTTACAACCTGGATTGCCCTCCCCTGTGGCAATTCCACAGGAGTATTGTGTTGTTGTTATTGACTTACAGGATTGTTTTTTCACTATACCTCTTCACCTGGCTGATTGTCAAAGATTTGCATTCAGCATACCATCAGAAAACTTTAAACAACCTTATCAGAGATATCAATGGAAGGTTCTCCCACAAGGGATGAAAAATAGTCCTACATTATGTCAAAAGTTTGTAGATCAGGCATTGCAAGTTATTAGAAAGAAATTTTCAGATCTATATCTTATCCATTATATGGATGATATTTTACTAGCTCATAAAGATCGGGCTACTTTACAGGAAATTCTTACTCAGACCACCCTTGCTTTAGAAGAACATGGTCTAAAAATAGCCCCAGAAAAGATTCAGATTGAACCTTCTTTTTCCTACTTAGGCAGAATATTACATACCTCTACTATCACCCAACAGCCTTTACAATTAAGAAAAGATCATTTAAACACATTGAATGATTATCAGAAACTATTAGGTGATATCAACTGGGTCAGGTCATATCTAAAAATAACCACTATTGACTTAAAACCTCTATTTGACATTTTAAAGGGAGATTCTAACCCTAAGTCTCCCCGACAATTAACTGTAGAAGGAGAAAAGGCTATAGCAAAAATAGAACAGGCCATCAATAAACAGCAACTACAGTGTCTAGATTATTTCAAATCTTGGGCCTTAATTATTCTAGCCACTAAATATACTCCTACAGGATGCTTGTGGCAGGAAGGACCATTAGAATGGATACATTTACCTGTCACTCCTAAGAAGATTATACCACCCTACCCCTCCCTAGTGGCCACTCTCATTATCAAAGGTAGACAATGCAGTATCGAACTCTTTGGAAGAGAAGTTACTGAGATAATAATACCTTATAATAGAGAACAATTAGACACACTATTACAATTTGAAGAAGAGTGGCAAATAGCTATAGGTAACTTCCCAGGACAATTTTTACATAATTTGCCAAGATCACCTATATTGCAATTTCTCTCCCTACATCCATTTATATTTCCTATTAAATGTTCAAAAGAACCATTATCACCTCCTGCCTCCTTGGTATTCACAGATGGTTCCTCTAATGGTAGGGCAGTAACAATCATTGACTCAATAATCCATGTTCAACAAACTCTAGAGACTTCAGCTCAGAGAACAGAGCTTTTGGCAGTCATTTATGCTTTTGAACAATTGCAATAGGTTCCCTTTAACTTGTACACTGACTCTCAATATATAGTTAAATTATTTACTCATATTGAGACCGCCTCTCTCCCACAAGGAAGAACAGCCATTTTCTCTTTGTTAACTCAGCTACAAACTTACATTCATAAACGAGAAAAGGCTTTCTATATTGGACATATTAGAGCTCATTCCTGCCTACCAGGACCCTTAAGCGAAGGAAATTATTAGGCTGATTTACTAACTCACCCAGTAGTTTGTACAGCTCTAGAAGAAGCCAGGCGGTCTCATGCCATTCACCATCAAAATGCTTCTGCTCTCCGTCTATATTATCGCATATCTAGAGAAGCTGCTCGAAGTATTGTGCGTGACTGAGGCCATTGTCCTACTCATTTTCCTAGCCCTGCTACTGGAGTTAATCCAAGAGGACTTAGACCCTGTGACTTATGGCAGATGGATATTACTCATGTCCCATTTTTGGCAAACTTTGCTATGTGCATGTTTGTATTGATACCTTTTCTCATCTTATCCTTACTTCTGCACGTACAGGAGAAGCCTTTAAAGATGTAAGTCAACATCTATTCCAATGCTTTTCCTACCTAGGAATACCAAGGGCACTTAAAACAGACAATGGGCCTGCCTATACCTCTAGAGCTTTTAAAAACTTACGCTCTACATTCGGCATCGCACATACTACAGGAATACCCTACAATCCTCAAGGCCAAGCAATAGTAGAAAGGGCTCACCAAACTTTAAAAACACAAATTAAAAAATTACAAGAAAATGAGTTTAAATATTCCTCTCCTCATCATGTTCTACAACATACTCTATTTGTAATTAATATAATAAATGTAGATTCTGAGGGAAATTCCCCAATTTACAGGCATTGGAACCCTGATTTAACTAAACCTAAAGCCCTCGTCAAATGGAGAGACTTGCTTACAGGAGCCTGGAAGGGACCTGATGTACTTTTAACCTGGGGGAGAGGATATGCTTGTATATTTCCACAGGATGCAGACTCACCTGTGTGGATTCCAGACCGTCTAGTCCAACCTTATGTCTCACCGCCCGCCATCTCTGCCTCATCATAGCACACCGGACCAGTGCCAATCTGCAGCAGATGTGCAGCCCTGGGCTGGAACAATCTGTCCATTGGGAGGATCACATGTGCCTCCTTTTTGTCTTTCCACATGTCCCAGCTTTGCCCCACATCTCCTTTCCTTTTTTCCTTCTTTAAAAATCTAACTACTTGTTTGCTGCTTCTTTGGCCTTTCTCCTTCTTTCCTGAACACAGCCTTTTCTAGAATCTCCCTACCCTACTGTTCCAGGAAGGGCACCTCCCTTTTATGCCGTGACTAGGGGTGTTTGCTATATGTCCCATACATGGAGTTGTCTTGTGCCAAGGGCCTGACATCCTGGGCTAGAAAGCCCTGTTCCGGGACTCTCCTTTGTCCTGTATTGGCCCCTCTTTTTTACCCTTGTGTCAAGAGGGACCATCTTCTTACAATCCAATTGCCCATAGCTGTTGCATGAGCTCTCTGTTAATGCTGTGGTTGAAGCCTCATGGTGGCTGGTACCATGGATCTGTCTCTCACCCAATAGCGTGAGCTGGGCCCTCCCTGGAGAAGAAACCTGGGTTCCCCAAGATATGTGATCAATGCCGGGGCCCCGCCAGCAGGCAAGGGGATCCCAAGGCAGTTGCTGGGCATGGAGGCCAGAGGGACAGAGGCTACAAAGGAGACAGAACTGAACCTCACATCACCCTACTTGGCCCAGAGATGGCTGGTAGTCAAAGACAGGTAAGACCCCACAGGGTGGGGCAACCTAAGACAGGCACAGTAGGGAGGCCAGTAGGAGAGAACTTGGGGTTCAACAGAGGTGGGGCACAGATCCTCACCCCCCCCCCAATGGTTCAGGGGCTTGAACACTCGCCCCTTCTGAGGAAGGTCTCCTGTCGCCATGGCTGCTTCCCACTTCCCAAGCCCAGCTCAGATCGGGACCCAGGTAAAGACAGAGACTGGCTGACAGCAGCTGCCCTCTCACTGCAACAGGACTTGTTTCCCATTTCTACCTTGGACCATAGGGAAAGGGGAAGCTGAAGGAAAGGGCTGTGTCAGGATGCTGCCTTCTCCCCTTTCTTCTCCCTCTTTTTTCTAAACACTTCCATGCCTTGTAGTTATTTTGCTTTCTCTTCTTTTTCTCTCTGCTACCCTCCATATTCCATATCAGCTGACCCAGAGGGCACAGCTTACTCCTCCTCAGACACCGACACCACCATCAACCACAGCCCTGATGTGCCGGGAGCTGGTCCATGCTTGCTGTTTCAAGGGACCTTGCATATATGGCATACTGTTCTTAATATGTTTGCTCACCTTCTTGGCACTATGTGTTTTAACCAAGGTCTCTGAGAAAGGTTGTTTCCCCAGGTAGGGATTTTCCCCTGAAGTTAGGGAGGGAATAAAACCTTTTAGCTAAGTGCCAGGCGTGTAATTAATCACTTTAACTATGAACAATCTTGCTTAAGCTACATAATCTTTACTCCCTGGAATGGAGATAAGAAACGCCTTAACCTTTGTAATAGAGGTTGATAGGATTGAATCAACTGGTATAAATACAGATGTAACAAGACAGCAAGACACAGAACTTAGAACACAGAACTTAGAAGACAGAACTCAGAAGACAGAACTCAGAAGACAGAACCTAGAGACAGAAGAACTTCGCTGGAGAGAACATGGCAAAAGATCCTGGACTGAACTTGACTACAGAAATTGGCAAGAGAACCTTACTAGAACCTGGTGACTGAACCTGGCTGGAGAACCTGCACAGAACCTGGCTGGAGAACCTAGCGAGGGAACTTGGCTACAGAACCTGGCTAGAGAACCTGGAGAACCTGGCTGGAGAACCTAGCAAGACAACATGGACACAGAACCTGGCTGGAGATCCTAAGCAGAACCTCTCTGGAGATCCAGACCAGAACTTGGCTGGAGATCCTGGCTGGAGATCCTGGCTAGGCTGCTGATCAACTGAACGCTGTCTCCATGTCCTTCCTTCTTCGCAGACTCTGTCTACACCTTTGGGGACCCCTGGACCCACTGGGGCGGGACCCCGGCACTGATGGACACTTTGATGCAGCCCTCCAACTCGCTGACGCTTCGGGAAGCCCATCGCCAGTGATGCCACCCACTAGCCAGACCAACAAAGGCAATCAAACCAACAACTTGAGGACAGCTGTAATCCCTTGACTGAAGAGGCCGGCAACCTTCTACAGGAATGGGGCTCCTTGTGCACTCCATCCACTATGTTTATAGTTATGCTCACTGTCATTGCTTGCCAGTCTTCTTCCGAGTTTTAAACGGCCCAATCTGAGAGGTGGACACTGATTTGCATGTGCTGTCATTTAAAAAATAAAAAATGGGGGAATTTGCCAGAAGCTGGTCCATCCTTGTTGCTTGACACAGTCGCTGCCGGATAGAAATATCTGCACAGCATATGTTTCAAGGGACCTGGCCTATATAGCATACTGTTCTTAATATGTTTGCTCCCCTTAGCGCTGTGTGTTTTAACCAAGGTCACCTCTCCGAGATAGGTTGTTTCCCCAGGTAGGGATTTTTCCCTGAAGTTAGGGAGGGGATGAAACTCCTCAACTAAGTGCCAGGCGGGTAGTTAATCACTTTAACTACAAACAATCATGCTTAAGCTACATAATCTTTACTCCCTGGAATGGAGATAAGAAACGCCCTAACCTTTGTAATAGAAATTGACAGGATTAAAATCAACTGGTATAAATATGGATGTAACAAGACAATAAACAGCAGAACCTCTCTGGAGATCCAGACCAGAACTTGGCTGGAGATCCTGGCTGGAGATCCTGGCTAGGCTGCTGATCAACTGAACACTGTCTCTGTGTCCTTCCTTCTTCGCCGACTCCGTCTACGCCTTTGGGAACCCCTGGACCTGCTGGGGTTGGACCCTGGCAGAAAGGGATCCATAAAAAACTAATGGCCCCAAAAGAAGCCTACTATGAATGAATTCCTTAAATTCCTGACAATAATATTTAGAAGGACATGAAAGGACTCAATCCTTTTCATCGAATCTCCCTAAGTTTCCTTTTTAGAGTAACCGCTATTGTCTTTCTTTCTTGTTCTTCTATGTTTGCTTCCAGTTTTAAGATGCAGAATGAAAAGTCTTAAAAGGATCTGAGCCCAGCTAATGGCATACACCTTTCTAAATTAATTAAGAAAGCAAAAAGGGGGAAATGATGGTGAGCAAAGACCAACAGTAGTGAACATATCAATGCGAGAATCCTATAGAAGGCGAATGAACTTTGATATTCAGCATGGCTGAAAATCAGCATTTTGTTACCCTGCTGTTGGCAAAGTGGCTGTAAGCAACCTCCTACCATGATAATACTTTTATTGTTTACCAAACTTTACCATTGATATGCCTGTATGCTTTGCTAAAGGGCAAATGTGTATTTAAGTAAATAAAAGCTGATGGGTCCTGGGTTTCAGAGAGCCTCCTTACTAGAGATAAATGTCTTCACCTGGCTCCCCCATGCCTTCTAAATATGTAATTGTTGTCTAGTGTATTCCTTTCAGTTCATACACTTTTCCAGTTCCTGAATCTTTGCTGCAAAAGGTTGCTGCAGGGAAGGTAGGGAAAGGTGGGGTTAGAGAGATCAACTAAAGGACTTGAGGCATGCATATGAGCCTGACTAATGGACACTGACACCAGTGGGGGTGATGACATGAGGAGGAGGTAGGAGGGACAAATGGGGGATACGGACACATATGTAATACCTTAATCAATAAAGAAAAAATAGCCCTAGCTGGTTAGGCACTGTGGATAGATTATTGTTCTCCAGGCTGAAGGGTCCCAGGTTCAATTCTGGCCAAAGACACCTGTCTGGGTTGTGGGCTTGTTCCAAGGTGTGAGGCGTGCAGGTGGCAGAGAATCAATGATTCTCATGCATCATTGATGTTGCTATCTGTCTCCCTCTCCCTTTCTCACTGAAATCAATAAAAAATATTTCAAAAAATAAAAGAATAAAAAGATGAATAAAATAGAGCCAGAGTAAAAAATATATGTTTTAGAATATAATAAAAAGGAATCCTATCATTTTCAGATATTTAATAGTTCCTACAACTTTTGTGATAAAATAGGTTTGCACTGTTTTGGTAATATTATATTTAATTTTTTTTCCTTAACATATTAATGTTTATTGCATGTAACACTATATTATAAAAGACTAATATGCAAATTGTCCCTTCAAACAGGAGTTTGACCAGGAGATCCACCATGGGGTGGGACAGACTGGCTAGCAACGCGGGCTGCACCCTCCAGGTAGCCCCACACTGTTCTGTCCGCACCCCCCCCCCCCGCCCCCGCAATGATCGAGGACCCACCAGCCAGTAATCTACCCACAGCTCCTTCGCCTGGCCTTCATCTTCCCCCATCTGATCCCCAACTCGATCGGCGTGGGGCCAGCCAGCCAAACACCTGTATCCCCTCCCCCTGGACAACCTTCATCTTGCACAAACTCTGCAATAACACTTTAGAAAATTTCCCGTGAAATGTCACTCACCTAATTATCACAAATGGACACTAAGTCTTTGAAATTGGGAAAACTAGTTAATATGAAACCAACTTTTCCTGCTACAGATATATTGAAATGAATACACTTTCCTTTCATAGTCATTCAAATAAGTAAATAGTTAAATTAATTAAAAGACAACTCCCTGAAAATAGCTCATCAACATTTTTATTCATGTTTTATATACCTCATGTACAAAAAAGAAGACAGAAAGACCAATAAAATTGGTGAAACATTGGTTTGTAGCCTTCTTCTGAGTCAGAGACCCCTTGGTGAATCTATTTAATACCATAGACATTTCTCTTATGTATTTTCCAAATGGAAAGTTTTCTACATCAAACGTAGGTACAAGATCGTCTTATCAAATTAATAATAAAGATTATTATTTTACACAGTACAGGGTTGCACATTCCTATACTCAAAACTAGTATTTCAAATCCAATTCTAAATAATGAAGTGTGTGTCCTTGATGTTTATATAGTTAGACTAACTTTTATTTCAGTGGGATTTTTCCAAGGTGAACTGATGTCCTTTTTCCAGACGAAAGAAGGGTACATTCAGAACAAATTCTTAGTAGTTCAATAAGAATGAATCTTCACTTTAAACCTACATGACTTCCTGTTCCCAAAGTGTCACATTCTAACATAAGATCAATAGAATTGAGTTCTTCAGAGAACAGTTGAAGTGACTACAGGCAAACTGTAATGCTAAAATAGACTGAATTTAGCTTGAGGTTTAAATCCTATCCCTAGAAGGTCATTAGGAGTGTTTCACACATTACATATTGCATTCATTATTAGAAGTGCTATACCTCTTTAGCAATTACAAATCATATTGATCATCAGTATACATTCTCAATCTAATGAATGGTATCCTTTCTTTTGCTTTGAATGATATGAATGAAATTGAGGTGTATCTCTTCATTCAATGTTACTGTTTTCACATAATTAAAGGTTTCATGCTCATATTATTTTTTCATTTTTTAAAAACATTTGAGTTACAGACAGTAACTTTATGAATTTAAAGTTATTGAATTTATGGAAGTTAATATGATCACATAGGCACTCTTTATTGAATTTATGGAAGTTAATATGATCATATAGGCTTCAGGTACACAAGTCTATGATACCTATTTGCATATTGCATTATGTGTTTACCTAAGTCAGGTAAAAACCATGGAATTGGGCAGGAAAGTTTGCCACACCTCTGAGCCCAGAAAGGATATAAGCACCCCTATGTTCATAGCAGCACAATTCACCAGAGCTAAGATCTGGAAACAGCCGAAGTGCCCATCAGCAGATGAATGGGTTAGAAAACAGTGGTACATCTACACGATGGAATACTATGCTGTTGTAAAAATGAAGGAATTCTTGCCATTTGAAGCAGCATGGATGGAACTGGACAGCATTATGCTAAGTGAAATAAGCCAGTCAATGAAAGAAAAATACCACATGATCTCACTCATTTATGGATAATAAAGACCATTATAAACTTATGAACAAAAATAGATACAGAGGCAGAGCAGCTTCGAACAGACTGTCAAACTGCATCGGGAAGGCCGGGGAGGGTTGGGGGGCAGGCGGGGAGAGTGAGAGATCACCCGAAAGACTTGTATGCATGCATATAAGCATAACCCATGGACATAAGGCACTGGGAGTTAGGGGAGGCCAGGGGATTGTCAGAGCGGGGAAGAAAAAGGAGACATATGTAATACCCTTTGCAATACTTTAAGCAATAAAACAATTTACAAAAGAGAGAAAAAAGAAATCTCAAAGGAAAGGTCATAAAAAAGAGATAAGACCAATTGCTATGATGTGCTCTGACACCCAGGGAGTAGACTCTCAATGCAAGAGCTGCCCTTGGGGATCAGTGAGCTCCCACAGGGCAGCGCCATTCAGCTGGATCCTGTGCTGACGACTGGCAAGGGGAGCAGCAGTGGCAGGAATCTCTCCCACCTCCACAGAGGCGCTAAGCATGTTTGGCAACTGGGACTAAGCCTAAGCCATCATTCGGACATCCCCTGAGGTCTCCCAGGCTGCCAGAGGGTGAGGGATTCCGTCAAGTGTACAAAGTTCATTCACTGGGCCTCTTATATTGCTAATAAACTACAATAAGATATAACAAAATTCAAATACTTGGAGGCTAAGTAGTCTTTTATTAAATAAATGGAGGCCCAGAGTATGAATTCCTGTATGGAAGCAGTCTGGTCGGCCTCCCCAGATGGGGGCACATGGGGCCAGGCCTGCAGTGGTTAGTGGCCATTGGTGGTTAACCAGAAGGCCATGCCTCCAATCATGGCGTTAGCGCATATGGGGGGTATGGCTGACCAGGGGAAAGGCTGTGAGTGGTTTGCTTATCAGTCCTGCCCCGAATGGGGGATTGGGGGCAGAAAGGGAAGCAAGGATGGTCAGGGATATGGCCGATTGGGGCCCAGATAAGGCTGGTTGGCTGCCGCAATGCAAGTCATAGCCAACAGCTATTCTGGACATTCTGCCATTCCAGTCACAGGGCTTTTATGTACAAAGATAGATAACTGGGTTACCGAAGAGATTAAAGAAGAAATTAAAATCATCCTGGAAGTAAATGAAAATTAAAAATAAAAGTCCAAAATCTATGGGACACACTGAAAGTAGTCCTTAGAGGGAACTTCATAGCATTACAGGCCTAACTCAAAGAACAAGAAAAACAGTTAACAAATTATCTAACCCCCACAACTTAAAAAGTTAGAGAGAGCAACAAGCAAAGCCCAAACTGAGCAGCAGGAAGGAAATAATGAAGATCACAGCAGAAATAAATGACAAAGAGACCAAAAACCGCACAGAAGATTAATAAAGACATGAGCTATTTCTTTGAAAGGATAAAACAGATTGACTAAGCTCTAGCTAGGCTCACCAACAGGACCCCAGTAAACAAAATCAGAAATGAAAGAGCAAAATAGCAAAAGACCCCACAGATATAAAAAGGATTGTAAATAAATACTATGGACAACTCTACTCCAACAAACTGATCAACCCTGAAGAAATGGACATATTCCTAGAAAAATACAATCTTCCTAAACTCAGTTAGGAAGAATAAAACATAGGACTAGGCCAATAACTACTCAGGAAATTCAAGCAGTCACAAAAATAACTTGCAGCAAACAAAAGCCTGGGCGAGACTGCTTCACAGGGAGTTTTACCAAGTGTTCAAAGAAAAACTAATACCTTCTTCCTCAGACTATTGCATAAAATTCAAAGGAAGTACCATTTCAAATGGTTTCTATGAAGCCAGCATTACTCTAATCCAAAAACCAGATAGAGAAAATACAAAGATAGTAAAATGCAGGCCAATATATCTCTGATGACCATAGATGTTACAATCCTCAACAAAACTCTAACAAATCGTATGCAACATTTCATTGGAATGAGCATACACCATGCCAAAGCGGATATATTCTGGGGAAGTAGGATGAGTCAACATCCAGAAATCAATAAATGTGATGCATCACATAAACAAATTGTCAGAGATTCATATCAATTGGTGCAGGAAAAGCACTTGACAAAATCCAACACTCAATTTTGATAAAAACTCTAAGCAAACTGGGCATAGAGGGATCATACCTCAACATTATAAAAGCCTTATGTGACAAAACTACAGACAACATCATACTCAATGGGCAAAAACAATTACTCTAAGAAGAGGAACAAGACAGGGTTGCCCACTCTCACCACTTCTGTTTGACAGAGTACTGGTAGTGCTAGGCAATGTGATCAGGCAAGAAGAAGTCAAACAAGGCATGCTAAGTGGAAAAGCAAAAGTAAAACTGTCAAAATTCTCAGATGGTATTGTGCTGTCCATAGAAATACCTAAAGATTCCATCAAAAAAACTATGAGATTTAATAAATGAATTTGGCAATGTAGCAGGGTACAAAATTAACACCCAGAATTCTATGGCTTTTTGATACACGGATAATGAACTCAGAAAGAGAAACTAAAAAAAAAAAAAAAAAAAAAAAAAGTCATTTGCCAGTGCAACAAAAAATTAAGAAGACTAGGAATAAACTTAACTAAGCAGGCAAAAACCTGTTCTTGGAAAACTCCAGGAAATTGAAAAAAGTGATAGAGGAAGACTAAAGCAAATAGAAGAACATACCATATTCATGGTTTGGTACAATCAACATCAATACAATGTTCATAGTCCCCAAAACAATGTACAGTTTTAATGTATTCCCCCTTAAAATATCAATGGCGTAACTCACAGACCTAGAAGAAAGTTTCCAAAAATTCCTATGGATTTAAAAAAAGACCCCAAAGAGTTACAGGAATCTGGACAAAGAAGAACAAGGTTGGAGGGATCACAATACCAGATATCAAGCTGTATTACAAAGCCACCATTCTCAGAACTGCCTGTTACTGGCACTAAACAAGACATAAAGACCAATGGGACAGAACAGAGAACATAGAAGTCAACCCTAACCATTATGCTCAATTAATATTTGACAAAGGAGGCAAAAACATAGAATGCAGTCTTACAGTCTCTTCAATAATTGGTGTTGGAACCTGGATGGCAGTCAGGCCTAGGCAGGTCGGGGTAGGTGGGGCCGCGGGGTGGGGTGGGGCGGGGTGGGGCTGGGCAGCTGCGCACTGGGATAGAACTCTGCTGACACAGGCACTGCACTGGAGACTCTTGCCCTTCCCTCGGTGTCTGGGGCCTCTGGGCAGGGCCCCATGGAGGACCTTAGTCAGGCCAGCTGCAGAGAGGAGGACGCGGCGCCTGGCGCCAAGGGGTGGCCCGAACCCCCGGCCCGGGTGCAATTCCGCGTGACAAGGTTCATCATGGAGGCAGGTGTCAAGCTAGGGATGCAGTCCATTCCCCTCGCCACCGCCTGTGCCATTTATCATAAGTTCTTCTGCGAGATCAACCTGGACGCCTATGACCCCTACTTGGTCGCCATGTCTGCCCTTTACGTGGCTGGCAAAGTGGAAGAACAGCCCCTGCGAACCCGTGACATCATCAACGTGTCCAACAGGTACTTCCACCCGGGCAGCGAGCCCTTGGAGCTGGACTCCCTATTGTGCGTGATCCGGGACAGCATTGTGCAGTGCGAGCTCCTTGTGCTGCGGGTACTGCGCTTCCAAGTCTCCTTTCAGCACCCACACAGGTACCTGCTCCACTACCTGATTTCTCTCAAGAACTGGCTGAATCCTTACAGCTGGCAACGGACCCCCATCTTCGTCACTGCCTGGGCCCTGCTGCGGGACAGCTACCGCGGGGGGCTGTGCTTCCGGTTCCAGGCTCAGCACATAGCGGTGGCGGTGCTCCACCTGGCCCTGCAGGTCTATGGGGTCCAGGTGCCCGCCGAGGCCAAGGCCAAGAAGCCATGGTGGCAGGTGTTTAGTGACGACCTTACCAAGCCAATCATTGATAACATTGTGTCTGATCTCACTCGCATTTATACCATGGACACAGAGATCCCCAAAGGTCCTGGCCCAGGTCTGCCCAAAGAAAAGCCTGGGACGCTCAGCTGCCAGGGGAGGGTGCCACCACATCGCCATGACGGCCGGTCCCCAGAGCACTGGGTGGGAGGACTGGCTTTGTGCTGCTGGAAACAGGCCTGTGAAGGCGTTGACATGCTGCCACTTTGATTCTCAGGCTTTGACTGTGCCTGACAGCCATGGTCCAGATGGTGATGGGTGCTGCACCTACCGTGGGCAGGAGCAGGCTGCGGGCAGCTCTGAGGCCTCCAGGTCTGCTTTTGTCCTTTGAAAGGACACAGACTACAGCAGAGGTTTGGGATCAGTGGAAGGAAAATCAAAGAACGGATGGGACTGTGCCCCAGGGGATTTTTTTAAAGGCAAGATTTAGAGAAAGTATGACTCAAATAACATAGAGGACATTTTATTTTGTTTCATTAAAGATATTACAAAGCCAAAATAAAAACATAATAATTATTGGTGTTGGACTTTTAACACAGATACATGCAAAAAAGTTAATCTAGACCACCGACTTACACCATACACAAGTATAAACTAGGAATGAATAAAGGATTTAAACGTAAGTGGGTAACCATGAAAATCTTAGAAGAAGACAAAATATCAGGAATCTGTCTCAGCAATACCTTTACTGATACAGCTCCTAGAGCAATGGAAACTGAGGAGAAAAGAAACAAATGGGATGATGTCAAATTAAAACACTTCTGCAGAGAAGGAGAAGCCAACAAATACAAGAACAACAACAACAACAAAACAAGGAAGTACACTGCCTGGGAGAAGATATTTTCCAATGTTATGTCTGATAAGGACCTATTCTCCAAAATTCATACTGAACTCATCCAATTAAACAAAAGGAAGATCAACATCCCAGTAAAAAACTGGGCACCACCAGTACGAAGGCCCCCTCTGACTTATGGTGGTCCAGTCCCTGTGATGATTATTACAGCCACAGAGGAGATGGGTATGATGGGGGCACGGCAATTACTGCAACAGCCAATGGGACACCCCTGTAAGAGGTCCTGAGTGTAGTGCAGGCGGCAATTACAGGATACACCATGTATGCAAGAGAGAGTGAATCATGCAGTACAGTGGCTCACCTTATTGGGCTCAGGGAGTCAGAGGGGGAAGCCGCTGTGACAGAAGAATTAGACACTGAAATTGAAAATGATAAGGTACCAACAAAATTTTATTGTAAAGAATTTGGCTTCTGTTATTTAAGAATGACTAAAAGGAAATGGTAGGTTTGGGGGAAGCATCAAGAATTGTTTGGAAAACCAAGATGGTGGCATATGTTAACACTGGAGATTGCTGCCTTGAACAACTACTTCAAAAAACAACTAAAAGATGGAACGGACATCATCCAGTACCACTGGAATTCTGGCTGAGTGGAAATTCTACAACTAGGAGGAAAGAGAATATCATATCTGGACTCAGAGGAGGTGCGGTGCTGTAGTGAAATACTGAGGTGCGGAGTGCACGCAGAGTGGGCTGGAGTCGGAGGGTGCGGTTGTTGGTTTCAATCGGGAGGGAGTTTCAGACTCTGAGCTCCAGATCCGGGCGAGTCTCTAGGGACCCAGACTCAAACGGGAGAAGTGAGACTGTCTGGCTTTGGTCGGAACTCTAAGGCAGAGCCCCTAGGGATGGAACTGAGAGCAGCCATAACTGCTTGCTCTGACCCACCCTGTAGATCCCCGGGGACCTGCCCCACCCAAGCCCTGCACAGAGGCATTTGCTGGATAGCCTCAGGCAAACGTTAGATTAGCACCGCCCAAGAAATCCATCACAGAAGCTCTCCCACTGCCAACACAGCGGACTCTCATAGCCAGTTAGCCTAGAGGTCAAATCAACCCTGGTATTGCCAACAACAATCAAGACTTAACTACAACAAGACTGCGCACAAAGACCACTAGGGGGTGCACCAAGAAAGCATAAAAAATGCGGAGACAAAGAAACAGGACAAAACTGTCAATGGAGGATATTGAGTTCAGAACCACACTTTTAAGGTCTCTTAAGAACTGTCTAGAAGCCTCCGATAAATGTAGTGAGATCCTCAAGAAATCTAATGAGACCCTCGATGTTATGATAAAGAACCAACTAGAAATTAAGCATACACAGACTGAAATAACAAATACTATACAGACTCCCAATAGCAGACCAGAGGAGTGCAAGAATCAAGGCAAAGATTTGAAATGCAAAGAAGCAAAAAACACCCAACCAGAAAAGAAAATGAAAAAAGAATCTGAAAATATGAAGATAGTGTAAGGAGCCTCTGGGACAGCTTCAAGCATACCAACATCCGGATTATAGGGGTGCCAGAAGAAGAGAGAGAGCAAGATATTGAAAACCTATTTGAAGAAATAATGACAGAAAACTTCCCCCACCTGATGAAAGAAATAGACTTACAGGTCCAGGAAGCACAGAGAACCCCAAACAAAAGGAATCCCCAGAGGACCACACCAAGACACATCATAATTAAAATGCCAAGAGCAAAAGACAAAGAGAGAATCTTAAAAGCAGCAAGAGAAAGAAACTCAGTTACCTACAAGGGAATACCCATATGACTGTCAGCTGATTTCTCAAACAGAAACTTTCAGGCCAGAAGGGAGTGGCAAGAAATATTCAAAGTGATGAATACCAAGAACCTACAACCAAGATTACTTTATCCAGCAAAGCTATCATTCAGAATTGAAGGTCAGATAAAGAGCTTCACAGATAAGGAAAAGCTAAAGGCGTTCATCACCACCAAACCAGGATTCTATGAAATTCTGAAAGGTATCCCTTAAGAAGAGGAAGAAGAAGAAAAAGGTAAAGATACAAATTATGAGCAACAAACATGCATCTATCAACAAGTGAATCTAAGAATCAAGTGAATAAATAATCTGGTGATCATAATAGAATCAGGGACATAGAAAGGGAATGGACTGACTATTCTTGGGGGGGAAAGGGGTGTGGGAGATGCGGGAAGAGACTGGACAAAAATCATGCACCTATGGATGAGGACAGTGGGTGGGGAGTTAGGGCGGAGGGTGGGGCAGGAACTGGGAGGAGGGGAGTTATGGGGGGAACAAAGAGGAACAAATGTAATAATCTGAAAAATAAAGATTTAATAAAAAATAAAAAAAAGAAAGAATTGTAGGTACCATTATGAAGTTTCAGGATTGGAGGCAAGGTTTGAATTATACAAGGTTGTATCATAAGTGCTGATTTAAATTACAATATACTTAAATGTTTAAATTTTACATATTTTATTGTTAAAATATTCAGAATATAAGCACAACGAACAGACCAACAGAGGCAAGACACTGGGAGTGGGTGACGAGAACAAGTGACTAGGAATAGGGGAGGCCCGGGGGAGGTCAGTAGAAAAAAAGAAAGAGACATATATATTACTTTTTGTAAAACCTTAAACACTAACATTACAAAAAATTTTCAGAAGAAAGTGCTCTGCAAATGGGATTTCTTGTCTGATTTTACTACACATAAAAGCAATGTGTTTGGATGGAGAGTTATATTCATAGCCCTAAATTTCCCAGGGTGTCTATGACCATAAGTGCATAAAGTCTTTGAAGTGAACTGCATACAAAATGAAGCAGTGTGTTATTTCGTCATGGCATGCTGCCCTGTTTTCCAGTTAGGGAGGGTAAACAAATGAGGTATTCTCCTTGGAAAACCTAAATGGATAAAAGGATTGAAGAACCTCTGACAAGGTTGAAAAACAAGGATTTCTCTAGTTCTGTGGCCCACACTTCGCACCCTAAGATACTGATAAGGCGCAGGCTTCTCCCACTGGCCCCAGGAGGAAGAAAAGACCTTGGGGAAATAGGAGATGGTGGTGAGCAGCAATAGGGCAATGCGGCGTGGAAGCACAGCAGCCTAGGCCTCGGCATGAGGAAGATTCAGAGACACGAGTATAGGAAGAACATGTCATGCCAGCTCCTGTTGAGGGGCTGGTGGCAAGGCCTGAAGGTGCTGTGGGAGGCCTAGAGGGAGAGTTCAGAGGAGTGGCGCATGTAATCTGCATTTACTCTGAGTGACAGTGGACATGCACACTCCCTCCTCCTGACTGAGCGCCCCCGCCTGAACTGGAATTGCACTGCCCTTGTTGTGCTGGTAGTGCTGTCTCAGGCACACACCCTGCGGCACTGGTGTCACAGGCTGTATCCCTCCCAGCATACAGGTGTCCCTGTGAGAGAAAAGTAATGGCCCAGGAGGGAGCCTGGCAGCACACCGGGGGAGAGCCCAGGCAGGCCCTCCTCACCCGTCCTGTCTGCTCACTGGGGGCCATCGTCCTCTCATAGTTCTCCAGGGGATTGAGCCACAGGTCCTTGCTGATGATCTGGTAGGGCAAACAGGAGACCACAGGGACCAGAATAGAAACGCAAGCAGCAGGCAGACACAGGAAGCTGTATGCTGACATGGCCAGTGACATCCCACCACAGCAATCCTGCCAGATTCTGCCACACTGCGGTCAGAGAACCAGTAGAAGAAGCTGGCGCTGTTGTCCTGGAGCCTGTGGCTGTAGGCTTCTCATTCACAATGCTGGTACCACTGAATTGGAGTGGCACGGGACACCCTGTATCCTGCAGGAGAGGGGTACGTGAAGCTGGGCACATTGCCTTACATCCCTGCCCACCACCAGCTGAAGCCCATGCAGGGAGCCTCCTGTTACTTGTGAGGGTGATGAGATACTCCTTCACAATCACATGGTTGTGGAAGTAGGGGTTGCTGCAGAAGTACAGGCTAATGGTGCAGCAACCCCAGGGATGCCTGACTTCCCTCACCTGCAGAAGGAAAGTGGATCCAGGGAGTGAAATCACAGCCCAGTGCTCCCGCATGTAGCTCTTTTCAGGGACAGGCCACTTACCCACCTGCCCTCCACCACTCCATGGAGCAGGTGGACTGACCTTCAAATTGATCATGTGGCCAAGGATGTTTTCTTCTTGGACCCTAATCATTGTCGACAACTCTGGGTTGTTGACAAACTGCTTTGGGTCAAGCAACCTGCACCTTGGAAGCTGGGCATGGACCAGCTAGAAAGAGCAGCCTGGCCTGGCCTCTCCTTCCCTTAAGGCCACTCCTTCTCCATCAAGGGCAGAAAGGGGCACAGCACCACTCTGTTTCCTGACAGACCCTGATGTTTTGTGCTGAGGGCTTGACAGGCTACACATCACACATTCCTGCTTCTGACTGAGGAATTGGACATAGAGACGGCCTGTAAGGCAGCGTTAGTTAGTCCCAGAACAGCCCGTGCAACACAGCCCTGTCTGTGGGCATCAGCCCCTGGTGTATGCGTGCCTCTGCCTTGGAGCTCTGCCCCTGGACCCTCAGGTACCGCTTCTATGGTGCCTGTATAAGACAGAGGGTGTCTCCAGGGTCCTGGGCCAGACTGGGGCGCACTGCCCCTAGATTGTCCTCAATGTTTTTTTCTATGGGAATCATCCCCGCTTACAACGTTCTCCTGCACTGTCTCATGCTCCTTGTGATCCTGCTCCTCTACCCTTAAGGATAGAGCTGTGAGCCAGAACGCAGGGATGCGCCGGATATTGAGGCTTCTCCGTTTGAAATAGGGCTTGAGCCTCTGCCGAGTCCTGCACCTGAGCCGAGAGAAGGCCCTGCTGGCTTGCTCGTTCATGGGCTCCATCTCCAATTGAAGGGGCTGGAGCACCTCCAGAGGGGACCAGGTTAACTTGGCCCCGGGCCCTGACTGGGCCTGCTCCTGCTGCACTGGCTCCTCTTCTTCTGGCTTTGCTTTGGCCTTGGACTGAGGCTCCACCTCTCCCACCTGTTCCACTGCCTCCATGGTGCACTTCCCCTCCCCCTGCAGGACAAACTGCTCCCCTGCAATTAATTTCTCCTCCATCCACCCATCCTCCTGGTGGTCACTCCCTTGCGGGTCACCTGGAGCGTGTGCCTCCAGCCTCAGCTCTTCACTCACCACCTCCTCCTGCCTCCCCACCTGCAGATGTGGGAAAACCTACTCCCCTGCCCACATGGCCTGCCATGGCACCACCTGCAGAAGGCCCTCTGTCCACAGGACAAACTAAGCCTGTGCCTACAACTCCTCCCCCAGGCCTTCCTTGTCTTCCCCTTGCTCCTCACTCTGGGTTCCCTGCTGCACCTCACTCTCCTCTCCCTGCACACACTGCTCTGCAGCCACCCAGTCCTCCCCTGCACCCCACTCAAGATCTAGCCAAACTTCTTACCTGCATCCAACCTCAGCTCCAGGATCACAGCCTCCCTCACCTGCATGAAATCCTCCCTCTCCAGCCCTATAGCTTTCCTCCAAACCTCCTGTGCCCTTGTGTCCTGGGTATCACCACTTTCCTGCACCGAGGTGAAGCTAAAAGCCTCTGGGCCATCCTGCTTGCCCTGTCCTTCCTGGTGCAATGGCCCTGGGGTGCACTGTGAGTCCTCAGGCGCCCTGAAGCTGAAGGCCCCCTAGTGGAACTGAGAGGAAGCGCGCTGCCCCCAGGAGCCCCTCAGTCTCCCAACACAGCCTGACTCTGGATGCCCCCTGGCTCTGAGACTGGTGCTGTGAAGGAGCAGGTGGTGCAGAGCCTGCTATGTCCATGCAAGGCGCTCGCTCACTGGTGCATGCATCCAGGCCCTGGTGTGCTGAGTGGGTGCACACTGGGC
Source organism: Myotis nattereri (assembly GCF_964212035.1). NCBI lineage: Eukaryota > Metazoa > Chordata > Mammalia > Chiroptera > Vespertilionidae > Myotis > Myotis nattereri. Next base: position 5,168,273 of record NC_138094.1, read on the forward strand.
TCATGCACAGGCGCTGGTCATGTGAGCATGTGGTACAGAAGGCAACTGGCCAGGCCCAGCCTGCAGTCTCTGGATGGGCTCCTGAAAAGTCTCCTTCAATCAAGGGCAGGGCAGTGGGCGTCACCCTGCGCAACTCCGCCCCTTAGTCACAGCCCTGGTGTATGAACCTGGCCCCTGCAGCCCCAGGTTCCTGAGGAAGCCCACCCACTTTCACACACCAAAATCCTCCCCAAAACCTGAGTGTGAAGACTGGAATGGAGAAAGGCACGCCAGGCCCCCACTTCAACAAAAGGCAAGTTTTGTTCATGTGATTGCCTCCTTTGGGAATGGGTTTCCCATTTCATTCTTGCTTGACAGGAAAATAAACTTTGTTGTGTTGAGGTTCCCCCCTCTAGAATGTTCGGATTGGCTTATGCGGTTGTCTGTGTACAAGGAAGGCTTTGGTCTACTGACAGAGTTTTGACCTTTTCCCTTTCCCAAGTGCAACCCATGCAGGGTGCTGCAGTGCGCACCTGCCTCCATACACCCCAGGCCTTAGCACCCTCCCTGGCGTGTAACTCCTCTCCTCTGCCCCACACCCCACATCACTTCCATGCAAGTCTGCCCCACACAGGGAGGGTGGCTCTACCTGTAAACTTTCACGTTCACAGGACAGGCTCATGGCTTCTGTTGAGCAGTGCCTCCATCTTGAAAAGGCCAGCTGTCTTCTGTCTGACCATGGCATGTCTATGTGAGTGACCGCCCAAGCCAAGGGAGTTGAGAGCCTAAGAGACAGGATCTAAAGTCGCCCCCTGCACTCCTGCCCAAATTATAATACTTGTCATCAGAAGTCAGCCATTCTTCCTTCCTCCTCCCAGACAACACCCTGAAAGAAGGGAACAATATCAGAAGGCCTTCCGAGGCCTGGTGTCTCCTCTTCTGTAGCCCTGCCACTTTCCAGGCAGGCTGAAATGCTGGAGATGCTGCTCCCACAGCCCCTTGTGAGGTCTTTGCCCAATACTATTACATTTCCCTGCTACCAACAACGCAGAGTCAGCAACACCTTGCAAGCTTCTTTATGGTTCTTTCAGTGACACTCATGTTAGGTGGCATATGCTCTCTGACTCTTCCGCAGGCGATCCTTTTCTCCTCTTTTCCTCCTGTGTAAAGGGAATGGACAGAATCCCTCAGCCAACCTTGGTGTGTGCCCAAACACCACATTGTTTCGGTCCTTCGGGGCCATATTTGATGTTCTGCTCCATCTCCTCTGAATCTGGAGTGTCCCCTTCTATACACACACACCCACACTCACAGACACTGGCATGTGCCTGAAGGTGTGTGGGGCCCCTCTGAAGCACATGTCCACAGTCAGTACACCGTGCCTTTTCCTGGCCTGTTTAACTTTCCTACCCCAGGACTTCAATAGTCTCGTCCAGATCCTGCTGCCATTGCCAACATTGTGGGTTCAGCTCAGCGGAACTGAGCGGTGGGTATAAAAACAAAGAAACGTGAATTAGAGGCACTGAAAACGGGTAAGGCATGGGAAGGTAGGACTCCACTGGAGTGGCAAGAGGCCTAAGTGGGTGGTGAAAGCACCTACAACAGGATTGCAGAAACATGATGAAGAACCATGTTTGTTGCCCAGGGCCCGAGGCCAGTCATCCTGAAAGCCATGGTGCTTACAGCGCCCCCATCTGCTTACATTCTGTGGGCACCAGGACTCCCAGTTTCCCTTTGCTGCTCTCACACACATTCCTGGTGCACTAGGGTACCTCCAATTTACCCAGGCCCGGTTTTCCACATCCACTTTTCTAAGGAGATTCACAGGGGCAACTACTCACCTTTTAATGCCCAGCAGGGGGGCTCCTCCTCTCCAACAGGTCCCCTCTGCAGCTCCCTCCTCTGGGTCCTGAGTCTGCGGGGTAGTACTGCAAAGGATTGGGCCACAGGTCCTCGCTGATGATCTGGGAAGGAACACAGGGAAGAGGGGGACCAGACCAGTCTGCTACTCTGCTTTTCAAGCACGTGGGGCTTCCACCATTACATTTTCTGACAGTGGACAGAGCAGTATCAATCACCTCAGCAATCTTGCCTGACCTGGGCAGGGTATGTTCAGACAACCAGTTGAAGAAGCTGACGCTGCTTGTATCTTGCCCGCGGCTGGGGGCTCCACGTTCATAATCCCAGAACCAGAGGATTGGAGTGGATCTGGAGGCCCTGTACCCTGCAGGAAGGAAGTTGGAAGGCTGGATTCCCATCGGTCCAATGTCAACACCCACCCACCATTTTCCTGCTCTTCCAAAGGCCCATCCTGGGAACTGTCACTCACCTGCAAGGCTGACATCATATTGCTTAACGATCAGGTCATTCAGGAAGTAGGGGTTGCTCCGGAAGTAAAACATCAACTTGCAGCGGTATTTGGGAAGGCTCACTTCCTTCACCTGCCAAGAGATGCAACTAGTAAAGTGTCTTGTCTGCCAGCTTCTGGAGTGAGCCTGCCTGCAGGAATCACCCACCTCCCCTCCCTTTCTTTCTGCTGGGACACGTCCCACTGGGTGCCAAAGCCCTCATCCCACGCTCCACTCTGCCTCCCAGTCTGACCTCCACATTGATCAAGTAGTTCAGCAGGTCTTCATCTTCCTCAGTGATGATGGCTGATATCTGCGGGTGGTTCCGGATCTGCTTTTGGTCAAGGAGCTCTCAGAGGCTGTGAAACGAAATGGGCAGCTAAAAGACACGGAGCCATCCTAGGGGCATAGGAGAGTTGGCCGTGGATGGCAGACATTGCCCCTGTTCCAACATCCTCACCAACTACACTTTCTTCACACATGCTCACAATAATGGTACCTGTGGGTTCATGTTCACCTGAGCATGAACCTGCCCTAACAATCGTGGGTTCATTTCCAGACATGTTCTGAGCCCTCCCTGTCCTCCGTGTGCCTGTGCAGATGACGCAGTGCTTAGGGCAGCGGTTCTCAACCTGTGGGTCACGAACAATGAAAATACATCCTGTCTATCAGATATTTACATTATGATTCATAACAGTAGCAACATTACAGTGATGAAGTAGCAACGAAAATAATTTTATGGTTGGGGGTCACCACAACATGAGGAACTGTATTAAAGGGTCGTGGCATTAGGAAGGTTGAGAACCACTGGCTTAGGGTGTCTGCATGTACCCTGGCCTTGTCCCTTGGGATCGCCTACACGAAATGTATGGTCTCCAGAAACAGTGGCAGCACACATCTTCTAGAGGTCCATGTGGGTCACAAAGGCTGCATTCCGGGTTGGAAATAAGCCTTTTTTTGCACACGAGTTGCAATAAAAGGGTGTGTGTGTGTGTGTGTGTGTGTGTGTGTGTGTGTGTACCTCTGGTCCTTTGTGTATACCTGTGTTTGTGTGTCTGTGGAAGGAGGGAGGAAGCCTGCCTGGAATTCCTATGGGCATCTGATGTGTTGAGAGAGGACACTGGAAGCATTCGCCTTAAACCTGGCTAAAACGAGCTGAGTGTTTACACTGAGCTTTTTGGTCAAAAAGGGAGAAACACAAAACACTACCTCCAAGGATCTTTCCACTGCCCAGAAAAGGTGCCCTTCCACTATCTGATTGTGGTGTGGTACGTTGTGCCCATACTTCCTGACCTGACACCTAGAAGCCGGCCATCGCTTTGCCCAGTGCTGTGCCACTGGGGAGGGGAGGCCCTTTCCTCTGTCCTCCTCCGCTTCACCTTCTCCTGGCTCCTCCTCCATTTACTCCCTGTGGTCTTTGTCAGCAGTGAAGCCAGAAGGGCTCAGGCAAGGATACAGCTTGGGCCCAGAAGTTGGGGATGCACTGGATGATGGCCCTTCTGCACTCAAGAATGGGCTTTCTACGCCGAGAGGTCTTGCGCTTCACCCGAAGGTAGGCCCTGCTGGCTCGGGCGCTCTCAATGCTCAGCTGGACCTGAAGGGCCGCCAGCACCTCCAGTGTGGGCCGGGTGCTTGTCCCACTGGGCCCTGGCTCTGCTCGCTGCTCCTCAGGCTTCGCCTCTGCTTCTACTTGGGACTCCGCCTCCTCTGCTGCACTCATTTTGTCCCCAGCCTCAGCTTCCACCACCTGGGAGAGAAGGTCCATGTCCAGTAGCTGCTCCGCCCCAGCAGCACCTGGGCCCTCGCCTCCTAGGACCTCGGTTTCTGCACAGCATCACGCTTAACTTGGAGGTCACCTCGCCACCACTCCTGCCCTGGGTTGCGTGGTCCCTCCCACGCCCCGCCCTGCACCTGTACACACAAGCTCCTGTGTTCACCCGAAGGGCCCTTGCGGGTACACTTCTGACACAAAGTGCTGGCGAGATCAGCAGTCTACTGACCCAGCAGGACCCGACCCCTCCCCCCCACCCCCCACCTCCAGATGGCACTGGTCCTGAACTGGGCAGATGCCAACAAGCAGGTGGCAGTGCTTGGAGCTCACTGCATGTCCCCAGGTCCCTTATCTGGATCCTTTAGGCATAGTCTTGGTTTCATAGGGTGTGTCTCCTACACAGGGGGTTTGGGGCCTCCTCGTGGAAAGGAGGATGCACCAGCTATGCTGGGTGCACTGGCCATGCACAAGATGCTCTTTGCACATGAACTTCAATCAGTGAGCAAGACTGCACTTGGCCCCATTCTGCTCCGCCCCTCCCTTCGCCAGCACCACTGCAGGCCACCAACCTCCATGAAAACTCCTCCTTGCACCCCCCTTCTGAAGTATAAATAATCCTCTGTCCTTTTCCTGACTGTTACCACCTGCTCTTCGCATTGATGCAAGCGCCAGAGTTTGCACATGGCGAATTTGCTTTCTGTGTCACTTACAGACTGGTACACATTTGCCCCTGGTAGAATGGACAGTCACAGTCCTGGCTGATGTCTCCATGAGCTGGAGCCTGGTCCCAAACACCAGAGGTTGCTAGTCTGGCAGGTCAGGGAATTCACCTCGGTTTTGTGTTGGATTCCTGGTCAGGGTGATTAAGGGAAGCAAGGGATCTCTCTCTCTCTCTCTCTCTCTCTCTCTCTCTCTCTCTCTCTCTCTCTCTCTCTCCTCTCACCAGTAAACATATCCTGGGATGAGAAATAAAAATGTAATAATAAACAGGTTCATAGGATCTAGGTAAGAGGGCACTTCAACATGGAAGGTCTCTGAGGTCCAAGTTGGAGCCAAGGGGAAGGCTTATGGCTATAGGGGGCTGTAGCCTCCATTCTTGCAGATCCAAGGCTTAGGAGAACAAAGCCAAGAAAAGGGCTCATTCTCTGGGCCTGCAGGTCATTGCTTTGCTATCTGCATCACATTTCTTTCATTCTCACTGGCTTTTCTTCTGAATATGTGGGTGCACATGCTCTTTCTGATTGGTGTTTGTCATTTCTTGAGATATGTTCCTAGTAGTGGGATTGCTGTTCAAATGGGAGCTCCATTTTTTCAATTTTTTGAGGAAACTCCATAGTATTCTGCATAGTTGCTACACCAGTCTGCATTCCCACAAGTAATGCAAGAGGATTCCTTTTACACCCCATCCTTGCCAGCACTTGTTGTGTGTTGAACTGTTGATGATAGCCATTCTGACCAGTGTGAGATGGTATCTCATTGTCCTTTTGACTTGAATCTCTTGAATGATTAGTGATTTGGAGCATGTTTTCATATGTCTCTTGGTTTTCTGTATGTTCACTTTCAAAAAGTATCTAAACCCTATGCCCACATTTTGAGTGGAATATTAATCTTCCTTTTGTTTGAATGAGATTATTATGAATTTTGGAGAATAGGTCCTTATTGGATATAACGTTGGTAAATATATTCTCCCAGGCAGTGGACTTCCTTGTTTTGTTGTTGTTGTTGTATTTTTTGGCTGCTTCTTCTCTACAGAAGCATTTTAATTTGACGTCGTCCCATTTGTTTCTTTTCTCCTCAGTTTCCATTGCCCTAGGAGCTGTATCAGTAAAGGTACTGCTGAGACAGATGCCTGCTATTTTTCTGCCTATGGATTCTTCTAAGATTTTCAAGGTTACCCACTTACCTTTAAGTCCTTTATCCATTTTCAGTTTATTTTTGTGTATGGTGTAAGTTGGTGGTCTAGATTCATTTTTTTTACATGTATCTGTGCTATTTGTCCAACATCAATTATTGAAGAGACAGTATGACTCCATTGTATGATTTTGCCTCCTTTGTCAAATATTAATTGAGCATAACTGCTTGGATTGACTTCTGGGTTCTCTATTCCATTCCATTGGTCTATATGTCTGTTTTAGTGCCAGTAACAGGCAGTTTTGAGAATGGTGGCTTTGTAATATAGCTTGATATCTGGTATTGTGATCCATCCAACTTTGTTCTTATTTGTCAAGATTGCTGTGACTATTTGGGGTCTTTTGTAATTTCATAGGAATTTTTGGAGACTTTGTTCTAGGTCTGTGAGACATGCCATTGGTATTTTAATGGGGAATACATTAAAACTGTAGATTGCTCTAGGTAGTATGAACGTTTAATGATGTTGATTCTACCAATCCATGAATGTGGTGTGTTCTTCTATTTGCTTTTGTCTTCATCTATCTCTTTTAAATTTCCTGTAGTTTTCCAAGAACAGGTCTTTTACCTCCTTAGTTAAGTTTATTCCTAGGTATGTTAACTTTTTGTTGCAAATGTAAATGAGATTTTTTGTTTTGTTTTGTTTTGGTTTCTTTAGTTTTTATTTCTGTAAGTTCATTATTGGTGTATCAAAAAGCCATAGAATTCTGGGTGTTAATTTTGTATCCTGCTGCATTGCCAAATTCATTTATTAAATCTCCTAGTTTTTTGATGGATTCTTTATGTATTTCTATGGACAGTACCATGCCATCTGTGAATAATGACAGTTTTACTTCTTCTTTTCCAGTGGGCATGCCTTGTTTGACTTCTTCTTGTCTGATTGCATTGCCTAGCACTACCAGTACTCTGTCGAACAGAAGTGAGAGTGGGCATCCCCGTCTTATTTCTCTTCTTAATGTTTTTTGCCCATTGAGTATGTTGTTGTCTGTAGGTTTGTCATATAGAGGGTATGATCCCTCTGTTCCCAGTTTGCTGAGAATTTTTATCAAAAGTAGAGGCCCAGTGCAGAAAAATTTGTGCACTTGGTGGGGAGGGAGGGGGGGAGTCGTTCAGCCTGGCCTGAGGCCTATGCCTTCTTGCAGTCTGGGATCCTTGTAGGATGTCCACCTTCTGGCTAAGGCCTAATGCCTGAGGGATCAGGCCTAAGCTGGCAGTCAGATCTCCCTCTGGCAGCCCAGGAGCCCTTGGGGGATATCCACTTGCCAGAGGGTGCAGGCCTAAGCTGCAATCGGATATCCTGAGCGGTGATGAGGAGGCGGGAGAGGCTACCACCACCAACACTGTGCTGGCAGTCGTCAGCCTGGCTTGTGGCTGAGCAGAGCTCCGCCTGTGGGAGGGTACTGACCACCAGGGGGAAGCTCCCGCATTAAGTGTCTGTCCACTGGTGGTTAGTGTGCATCATATTGACCAGTAATTCCCAGTCGTTTTGCTGTTAGGGTCAATTTTCATATTACCCTTTTATTATATAGGAGGACAGAGGCCTGGTGCACGGGTGGGGGCCGGCAGTTTTGCCCTGAAGTGTGTCCGGATCAGGGTGGGGGTCCCGCTGGGGTGCCTGTCCAACCTGGGTAAGGGGCTGATGGCATTTTGCAGTCTGTCGAAGCCCTCCAGTGGGGATCCTCAACCCGTGGGGGTGCCTGCCCCGCCTGGGTGAGGGGCTGAGGGCTGTTTTCAGGCTGGCCACATCCTCTTCAGGGTTGGGGGGTCCCTACTGTGGTGCCTGGCCACTGTGGGTGAGGTGCTGATGGCTATTTGCAGGCTGGCCGAGCCCCGCAGTAGGGACCGTCACCACATGGGTGTGTAGCCAGCCTGGGTGAGGGGCTCAGAACCATTTTCAGGCTGCTCACAGCCCCTTCAGGGTGGGAGAGTCCCGCTGGGGTTCCCGGCGAGCATGGGTGAGGGGCTGATGGCCATTTCCAGGCCTGCCATGTCCCTGGGCAACCTACGCTCCCAGCCTCTCCTTTTTCTCTTTTTTCTGTTTTTCTGGGATTTAGCTATCTTCTATAATTGAAACTTATAGCCTTGAGCAGAGCCCAGGTCTGGCTGGAAACCTGCATTGTCCCTGGCAACCCAGGCTCCTAGCCCGTCCTTGAGTAGAGGTTGGCTGGAAGCAGGTATCAGAATTTATTTATCTTCTATAATTGAAACTTTCTAGCGTTGAGTGAAGCCAAGCGCTTGCCAGAGCAGGCGGGAAGCTTGGCTTCCTCCATCGCCGGGAGCAACCCAAGCCTCCTGCTTACTCCAGCTCCATGGCCACCATCATCTTAGTTGGGTTAATTTGTAAACACACTCCTGATTGGCTTGTGGGTGTGGCGTGTAGGTGTGGCTTGAGCATAGCAGAGGGATGATTAATTTGCATGTTTCTGTCTTATTATATAGGATTGGGTGTTGGATTCTATCAAATGCTTTTTCTGCATCAATTCCTATGAATATCTCTCAATTTGTTTATGTGATGCATCATGTTTATTGATTTCTGGATGTTGTATTATCCTACTTCCCCAGAATGTATCCACTTTGTCATGGTGTATGCTCATTCCAAAGTAATGTTAACCATGATGTCTCTCTCTCTCTCTCTCTCTCTCTCTCTCTCTCTCTCTCTCTCTCTCCTCACTCCTACCTCCCCTTCCATGCTTTCTGTTGAAAAAAAAAAAACAATAGAAAAAGGTCCTCTACTTGGATTAGCAACAACAAAACACACAGATACATTATGCTGCCTACATATTATAAAACCAACATTGAAAAAATTCTGCAGCCACTGTGACTGAAAATTTTAAATTCATAAGCTCAGGTACAATAACATTTGCTATTTACTTGTAGAATTTTTCGGAGAATTTTCTGGGTTTTGAAGTAATGCTTTTAAAGAATATAAAACGATGTTCAAGGTTAACTATACTATAAATTATTTTATTGTAAGTGGAAGGTTACAAATTGTTTTAAGTGGGAGAAGGGGTGGAAGTATTTCTGAAGGTAAGATTTAGTCAAGAATTTCCTCAATATAGTTATTTTGATAAGATCCAGAATGCCTCTTTTTTGTCTGTTTTGATGTTGTCTTATAGCTCCAACTAAATGTACTTACCTGTGCAAAAGATTTATTAAAGCATAGAAAAAGTGAATGAAAAAAAAAATGACTGAAAATCCCAGTGCACCAAAAGAGACTGAAAAAGATACTAAGAAATGGATGATATTTAATTTTTAAAAAGTAGGTCTTCTGTTATTTAAGAATGGGTAAAATCAAATGGTGGGTTTGGGGAAGAAGCAAGACTAGAAGGTCCCTTTATGAAGTTGCAATAAAAAAACACCATTGAAAGTTTCAACAGTAGACTAGGAGAAATGGAGGACCGAATTAGCAAATTAGAAGACAGGGAAACAAAACACACCCAAACTGAACAGCAACTGGAGAAAAAAAATTAAAAGAGAGAAGGAGAGCCTAAGGGAACTATTGGACAACATGAAATGAAACAACATACGAATAATAGGGGTGCCAGGACTATAGCAAGAGGAACAAGGGTTAGAAAACCTACTGGAAGAAATAATATCAGAAAACTTCCCTGAGGTGGGGAAGAAAAAAAACACTCAAGCACGGAGAGTCCCAAACAAGGTGAACCCGAAAAGAAACACATCAAGACACATCATAATTACCATGGCAAAAGTTCAGGACAAAGAGAATATCTTAAAGGCTGCAAGAGAGAGACTGAAAGTTACATTCAAGGGATCTCCCATTAGATTATCAAATGATTACTCAAGAGAAACATCAGGCAAAAAAAAAAAAAAAAAAAAAAAAAAAAAAAGGACGATATTTGCAAGTGATGCAAAGTAAAGGACTGAATTCAAGAATACTCTATCCAGCAAGGCTATCATTCAAAGTTGAAGGGGAAATAAGAAGCTTCACAGACAAAAAAAGGCTAAGGGAGTTTATCACCACCAAGCCAGCAATGCAAGAAATGCGAAAGGAACTGGTGCAAAAAAGAAGAAATAAAAAGCTCAGAAAGAAAATAGCCACACACAAAAAGAAATGGCTACAACAAGTATCTTTCAATAATAAATTTAAATGTAAATGGACCAAATGCTCCAACCAAAAGACATCGAGTGGCTGAATGGATAAACCAAACATGACACATACATTTGCTGTCTATGAGAGACCCACCTCAGAAGAAGGGACTCACACAGTCTGAAACTGAAGGGATGAAAATATATCTTTCAGGTAAATGGAAACAAAAAAAAAGCTAGGGTAGCTATACTTATATCAGACAAAATAAACCTCAAAGTGAGGCCATAACAAGAGATAAGGAAGGCCACTTCATAATACTAAAGGGATCAATAAAACAAGAAGATATAACCCTGATAAACATATATGCACCCAATGCAGGAGCACACAGATACATTAAAAAACACACACACACACACAAAAAAAAAACCTCCTGGAAGATATCAAAGGAGAGATCGACAACAATACAATCATAGTAGGGGACTTTAATACACCACCTCCATCACTGATTAAATCCTCTAGAAAAAAAATCAGCAAAGAAACAGCAATATTAAATGACTCACTGGACCCGATGGATTGAATTGACATCTTGAGAACACTGCACCACAAAGCCAAGGAATATACATTCTTCTCAAGGGCTCATGGGATATATTCAAAAATAGACCACATATCGGGACACAAACAAAGTCTCCCCAAATTCGAGAAGATTGAAATCATACCAAGCATCTTCTCAGATCACGATGGCATAATATTAGAAATAAACGACAATAAAAACAACCCAAAATACTTAAACACTTGGAAGCTGAATAGCATTTTATTAAATATTGATTGGTTTACCAATGAGATCAAAGAAGAAATTAAAAACATCCTGGAAACTAATGACAATGAAAACACAACAATCCAAAACCTATGGGACACAATGAAAGCAATCTTGAGAGGGAAGTTTATAACTCTACAGGTCTATCTCAAAATACAAGAAAAAATGGTAGTAAATCATCTAACTCTACAACTCAAAGAACTAGAAAGAGAGCAACAAGAAAACCCCAGAGTGAGCAGAAGGAAGGAGATAATAAAGATTAGATCAGAAAAAAATGACATAGAGATCAAAAAATATATATATAAAATCAATGAAACCAAGAGCTGGTTCTTTGAAAGGATGAACAAGATTGATGAACCTCTAGCCAGGCTCACCAAGAAGCAAAGACAGAGGACCCAAATAAACAAAATCAGAAATGATAGAGGCGAAATAACAACAGACCCCACAGAAATATAAATGATTGTTAAAAAATACTATGGACAACTCAACTCCAACAAATTAGACAACCCGGAGGAAATGGTCATATTCCTAGAAAAATACAACATTCCAAAACTCAATCAGGAAGGATCAAAACATCTCAAAAGGCCAATAACTATGCAAGAAATTGAAGCAGTCATCAAAAAACTACCAACAAACTAAAGCCCAGGCCAGACGGCTTCACAGGGGAGTTTTACCAAACATTCAAGGAAGAACTAAAACCTATCCTGCTCAGACTACTAAAAAAAATCCAAGAGGAAGGAACACTTCCAAGATCATTCTATAAAGCCAGCATCACCCAAATACCAAAACCAGGTAAAGACAACACAATGAAAGAGAATTACAGGCCAATATTCCTCATGAACAAAGATGCCAAAATCCTCAACAAAATCTTAGCAAATCGGATCCAGCAGTATATCAGAAAGATCATACACCATGACCAAGCTGGATTTTTCCCAGGGATGCAAGGATGGTACAATATCCGAAAATCAATAAATGTGATAAATCATATAAACAAATTGAAAGAAAAAACCACATAGTCATATCAATTGATGCAGAAAAAACATTAGCCATAATCCAATACCCATTTTTGATAAAAACTCTCAGCAAGGTGGGAGTAGAAGGATCATACCTCAACATAATAAAAGCCATATATGACAAACCCACAGCCAACATCATACTCAATGGACAAAAACTAACACCATTTCCCCTAAGAACAGGAACAAGACAGGGATGCCCACTCTCACCACTTCTGTTCGATATAGTACTGGAAGTATTAGCCATTGAAATTAGACAAGAAGAAGAAATAAAAGACACCCAAATTGGAAAAGAAGTAAAACTCTCCTTATTTGCAGATGACATGATATTAGAGATAAAACACTCTAAAGACTCCATCAAAAAACTATTAGACTTAATAAATGAATTCGGCAATGTAGCAGGATACAAAATTAAGGTCAAGAAATGGATGGCATTTCTATACACCAATGGTGAACTTACAGAAAGAGAGACTAAAAAAATAATCCCATTTACCATCGCACCAAAAAAATTAAGCTACCTTGGAATAAACTTAACTAAGGAGGTAAAAGACCTCTACTCAGAAAACTACAGTGCGTTGAAAAATGAGATAGAGGAAGACATAAACACATGGAAGAACAGACCATGTTCTTGGACTGGTAGAATCAAAATCATTAAAATGTCCACACTACCCAAAGTAATCTATAAATTCAACGCACTTCCCATTAAATACCAACGGCATATTTCACAGACCTAGAACGAACTCTCCAAAAATTCATCTGGAATAAAAAGGTCCCCGAATAGCTGAAGCGATCCTGAGAAAGAACAAAGTAGGTGGGATCTCACTACCAGATATCAAGCTGTATTACAAAGCCACTGTTCTCAAAACTGCCTGGTATTCCCACAAGAACAGACATATAGATCAATGGAATGGAATAGAGAGCCCAGAAATCGGCCGGAACCAATATGCTCAATTAATATGTGGCAAAGGAGGCAAGAACATACAATGGAGTCAAGATAAATGGTGTTGGGAAAATGGGACAGATACATGCAAGAAAATGAAACTAGACCAACAACTTACACCATACACAAAAATAAACTCAAAATGGATAAAGGACTTAAATGTAAGACAGGAAACCATAAAAATACTAGAAGAATCTAAAGTCAACAAAATCTCAGACATATGCCGAAGCAATTTCTTCTCTGATACAGCTCCTAGGGTATTGGAAACTAAAGAGAAAATAAACACATGGGACTACATCAAAATAAAAAGCTTCTGCACAGCAAAAAACCATCAACAAAACAACAAGAAAACCCACTGTGTGGGAAAACATATTTGCCAATGTCATATCTGATAAGGGCCTAATCTCCAAATTTATAGGGAACTCATACGACTTAACAAAAGGAACATAAGAAATCCAATCAAAAAATGGGCAAAGGACCTAAATAGACACCTTTCAAAAGAGGACATTCAGAAAGCCAAGAGACATATGAAAACATACTCAAAGTTACTAATCATCTGAGAGATGGAAATCAAAACAACAATGAGGTCCCATCTCACACCTGTCAAAATGGCTATCATCAACAAATCCACAAACGACAAGTGCTGGAGAGGATGTGGAGAAAAATGAACACTTGTGCACTGCTGGTGGGAATGCAGACTGGTGCAGCCACTATGGAAGACAGTATGGAACTTCCTCAAAAAACTAAAAATGGAACTCCCATTTGACCCTGTGATCCCTCTTCTTGGAATATATCCCAAGAAACCAGAAACACCTATCAGAAAGGATATATGCACCCATATGTTCATAGAAGCACAATTCACCATAGCTAAGATCTGGAAACAGCCTAAGTACCCATCAGTAAATGAATGGATTAGAGAACTGTGGTACATCTACATGATGGAATACCATGCTGCTGTAAAAAAGAAGGAACTCTTACCATTTGCAAAGGCATGGATGGAACTGGAGAGCATTATGCTAAGTGAAATAAGCCAGTCAGTGAAGGAAAAATACCACTCATTCATGGATAATAGAGACCATTATAAACTTTTGAACAATAATAGATACATAGGCAGAGCAGCCTCAAACAGATTGTCAAACTGTAGCAGGAAGGCCGGGAAGGAGTGGGGTGCAGGAGGGAGGGGGGTAAGAGATCAACCAAAGGACTTGTATGCTGCATATAAGCATAACCAATGGACATAAGACACTGGGGGGTAGGGAAGGCCAGGGGATTGTCAAGGTCGGGGGGAAAAAAAGGGACACATATGCAATACCCTTTGTAAGACTGTGAGCAATAAAATAAAATATAAATAAAATAAAATAAAGAACAAAAAGACAATTATAAACTTAAAATAAGAAGACTATTGGCTCATGAAAGAGTGCATTCATTCATTCTTTTAAAAACATACTGAGATCTTAATGTTTCCAAATGATACATATAGTTATTAAAAAAGAAAGAGAACTGTGCTTGCTTCGGCAGAACATATACTAAAATTGGAACAATACAGAGAAGATTAGGATGGCCCCTGCGCAAGGATGACATCAAAATTCATGGAGCGTTCCATATTTTTTTATAATTAATGCTGAAAGGTATTCTTTAAGAAGAGGAAGAAGAAGGAAAGGTAAAGATAAAAATTATGAACAACAGATACATATCAACAAGTGAATCTAAAAATCAAGTGAATAAAAATTCTGATCAGAGTAAACTGGTGAATATAATAGAATTGGGCATAGAGAGGGGGTGGACTGAAAATTTTTGCAAGGGAAAGGGATGTGGGGGGGTGTGGGGGGCATGGGAGGAGACTGGACAAAAATCGTACACCTATGGATGAGGACAGTGTCAGGGTAAGGGCAGAAGGTGGGGTGGGAACTGGGTAGAGGGGAGCTATGGGGGGAAAAGTGGAACAACTGTAATAATCTGAACAATAATGATAAAAGAAATAAATGAAGCAGTGTGTTACTTCTTCATGGCATACTGCCCTGTTTCCAGTTAGGAAGGGTAAACAATTTACATATTTTCTTTGGACAACCTAAATGGAAAAAGGATTGGGGAACCTCCACCAAGGCTGCAAAACAATTCTTGACCTCCTTCCTGTGACATTTTGTATGTCCTCAACCTTGAAAGGAATAGTAGAAATAGAGAAAAATTGAATACGGAATGATATAAAAGTTTGAAGAAGTATAAATGCAGGCATCCTTTTGCTTATTTAAATGACATCAGCACTTTCTGAAGTGGTTATACTAAGATTGAAATAGAGATTACCACTTAAATGGAACCAGTTAGCTTTCCGGACTATGCTTCTGGATGGAGTAAACAAAAGCGCCCCTAGATTGTGATATGTATTTTATTGGTGAACTATTCATGCACTTTCTCTGCAACTATTTGACATTTAATGCACCACAAAGGGTATGATCACTCAAACTCTGAGTTATCTTGAATCCTCAGTATTTTTATTAGTGAATATAAACAAACATCATGAATGGGAAAGGTTTTTAAAAACTCACCTCTTGGACTGTTGAGTGTATAGTTATCAACAAGCCTTCCAACTTCAATTTTAAATATTACCCCAATAATGTGTGTTTTTTTAACATTCTTTTTATTGAAATAGTGTATGTGAAATTAGTTGAAAATTTTGGAAGCTGGGACCTCAACTTTTTAAGGATTTTAAAATCTAGCCTGTCAGATTGCGCATTGTGTGGTGGAACAAACCATGGATGGTATGGCTCAGTGAGCCCATTTTTCATTGCCAGCTGGTATGCTCCTGGATTGGTGAAATACTTAATAAAGCCATTTGGATGCCCAATTTACTCAGCCTAATTTTTCCACTGTAGGTTTGTATTGATAACGTATTATGGTACAGAGAAATACAACAAGACAAACAATACAAAACGTCCCAGCATGAAATAGATCACTTTATATACAATCCCATGGGGAAGTGGACTAGAAAGGAAGATTAAAGGGGAAGAAGGAACAGCATAAAAATCCTGACTATGACGCCGAAACCGGTTTGGCTCAGTGCATAGAGCGTCGGCCTGAGGACTGAGGGGTCCCGAGTTTGATTCTGGTCAAGGGCATGTGCGTTGGTTGCGGGCATATCCCTAGTGGGAAATGTGCAGGAAGCAGCTGATCGATGTTCCTCTCTCATCGATGTTTCTGACTCTCTATCTCTCTCCCTCCCTCTCTGTAAAAAGTCGATGAAATATATTAAAAAAAAAAAGACTGCTAAAAAAAAAAAGAAATCCTGACCATGACAAAAGGCTCCTTCTTGTATTTCTAAACGGATATTCAGGGTATCAAAACCCTAAGCTATGTACATACTTTTAGATATATATATTTTTTATTGATTTCACAGAGGAAGGGAAAGGGAGAAAGAGTTAGAACCACCAATGGTGAGAGAGAATCATTGATTGGCTGCCTCCTACAAGACATCTACTGGTCTAAAAGCCCACAAAATGGGCATGTCACGACCTGGGAATTGAACCCTGACCTCCTGGTTCACAGGTCGAAACTCATCCACTGAGACAAGCAGGCCAGGCTTTGGCTCTTCTTTATTCAGAGTCTTCCCTTTGACATTCGTGTGCTCCAGCTGCCCTGTATCCAGCCTGCCTGACTGCTGGGCAGATTGTTGGACTCTGGGGTACATTCTAGTAGTAAGGAACCTACTGTGTGTGCCTTGCTCTCCCCGTTTGCTTTCTGATGGAATAGAGACCCTGCCCATAGGGCCTTCATGTACAAGATGCCTGTGCACCAGCAGTCACCTCCTATCCAGGCCCCTTCTGTGCCCATCTTCACAGATGTGCTCTCTATCTATGCTTTCTAAGCCTCATTGCCTTAATACTATGCTTTTCTGAATATTTTGGTGGAAAAGTCCAGATTCCAATAAAGAATTGTGCTAGGTTTCTCATTGTGGTCTCGAGAACAAATAAAGCGTCAAGTGCAGGACACTTGGTTTTAGAGGCAACATGCAGCAATGAGTTTTCTTTTGTTGTGTTTTAATATGGTGGGTTTTTAAAATTAATTCTTTAGAGAGAGGTGAATGGAGAGAGACAGACACAGAAGCATGCATTCCTGTGAGAGAGAAACAATATTGGATGCCTGGGTCTGAACCTGCAACCTGGACATGTGCCCTGGCCAGAAATCAAATCGGTGAACTTTCTGGTGCACAGGACAATGCCCAGACACACTGGCCAGGGTGCACTGACTTTTATTTTCTTCCTTATCTAGCATGTGGTGGTTAATCAATGCTAATACCAGTGGGCAATTCCAGAGGAGGACATGCTGACAGGAGCTTTACATAAGTTGGCCCCACAGGTGAATCTCCACACAAGGTAATGGGCACGATCTCTTTGTGCAGAGGAATTAACACCCAGACCACAGGATGTTTTGCCTATGTCCTTCCTCCCTCAGAACCTGCCCATTTGTATACTTTTCCCCAAATTCCAAAGGTTCTGATTCCCATTATGGACACTATTTCCTGTGAAGGTTGGGATGGGAAAACAAGGTGCATGTCAGACAGAGGGACAGGGAGAGGGAGACGTAATAGGAGAGAGAGAGGATGAGAAAGAGAGCGTTTGCAGTAAGAGATATACCTTTTCTGAGCCTTGTTCTCTTATCCTCTTTTTTGGGGGGGTGGGGAGCTCACCGACTGTTACAGAGACTTTAGCATTTTCTCTTCCCACTAGAAGAAGCAGAGTGTGATGGCCAGTGTGGCTCAGTAGGCCTATGAACCAAGAGGATATAATTCAATTCTCAGTTGGAGCAGGGGCCGGAGTTCACAACTGGATCCCCAGGTGGATGTGCAGGAGAAAGCCAGCCAATGATTTTGTCTCATTATTGATGTTTTATCCATCTCTCCCTCTCCCTTCCTCTCTGAAATCAATAAGAAATGTACTTAAAAATGGGAAAATGAGCTCCCTCGTTGATGGGCCCAAGTTAGAAGAGTGGAAGGTAGAAGAAAAAGAAAGGAATAGCAATAAAAAGTGAACGAAGGGCCAGGTGCTGTGTGTGACAAGCTAGGAAGCTGCTGACACCCAGCAGAGAGCAGCAAGCACATGAGTGGCTGGCACTGGACCAGATGGCTTCACAGGGGAGTTTTTCGAAACATTCAAAGAAGAACTAAAACCAATCTTTCTAACACTATTTCAAAAAATTCAAGAGGACAGCATACTTCCAAGATCTTTTCATGAAGCCAGCATTACCATAATCCCAAAACCAGAAAAAGACAACACAAAGAAAGTGACTTACAGTCCAATATTCCAGATGAACATTGATGCTGCAATCCTCACCTAAATTCTAGCAAACCGGATAGAGCATTACATTAGAAAGATCATACACCATGACCAAGTGAGATTTATTCCAGGTATGCAAGTATGTACAATATCTGCAAATCAATGAACATGAAACATCACATAAACAAATTAAGAGAGAAAAACCACACAATCATATCAACTGGTGCAGAAAAAGCATTTGACCAACTGCAACAGCCTTTTCTGATAAAAACAGTCAGCAAAGTAGGAATAGAAGGATCATCCTTCCACATAATAAAAGCCTTATATGGCAAACCTACAGCCAACATCATACTCAATGGGCAAAAACTAAAACCATTTCCCTCTAGAACAGGAACAAGACAGGGACACCCACTTTCACCACTCCTGTTCAACACAGTACTGGAAGTCCTAGTCACAGTGATCACACAAGAAAAGTAAATAAATGGTTCCCAAATTGGAAAAGGAGAAGTAAATTGTCATTATTTGCAATTGACATGATACTGTTCATAGAAAAACCCAAACACTCCTTCAAAAGTTTAGTAAACTTAATAAATGAACTCGGCAATGTAGCAGACTACAAAATTAACGCCACGAAATATATGGCATTTTTTATACACCAATAGTGGCATTTGAATACACCTACAGAAAAGGAGATTGAAAAAGGTATCACATTTACCATCCCACCAAAAAAATTAAGAAAGCTAGGAATAAACTTAGCTAAGGAGGTAAAAGACCTCCACTCAGAAAACTAGAAGATGTTGAAAAAAGAGGTAGAGGAAGACATAAACAGATGGAAGAACATACCTTGTTCATGGATTGGTAGAAATGACATCATTAAAGTGGCTATACTATCCAAAGCAATCTATAGATTCAATGCACTCTGCATTAAAATACCAACAGCATATTTCGCGGACCTAGAACCAACCCTCCAAAAATCCATCTGGAATTAAAAAAAGACCACGAATAGTGGCAGCAATCTTGAGAAAGGAGAACAACGTAGGAGGGATCTCAATACCAGATATCAAGCTGTATTACAAAGCTACTGTGCTCAAAACTGCCTGACACTGGCACAAGAATAGACATATAGGCCATTGGAATTGAATAGAGAACCCAGAAACCAATTCAAACCACCAAGCTCAATAAATACTTGACAAAGGAGGCAAAAACATACAATGGAGATAAGACAGTGTCTTCAATAAATGGTGCTGGGATATTTGGTCAGACAAATGCAAAAATGAAACTAGGCCACCAACTGACACCATGCATAAATATAAGCTCAAAATGGATAAATAACTTGAACATAAAGCTGGAAACCATAAAAATAATAGAGGTATCCATAGGCAGCAGAGTCTCAGATATATACGGAAGCAATCTCTTCACAGACACAGCTCCTGGGGCAATGGAAAATAAACTTAAAATAAACAAATGGGATGACATCAAAATCAAAAGCTTCTTCATAGCAAAAGAAACCATCAACAAGACAACAACAAAGCCCACTACATGGGAGAACATATTTGCCAATGTTCTCTCTGATAAGGGTTTCATCTTCAACATTTACAGGGAACTCATACAACTTAACAAAAGGAAGATAAACAAACCAATTACAAAAATGGGCAATGGACCTAAATAGATATTTTTTACAAAGAGGACAAAAGGAAGGCCAAGAGACACATGAAAAAATGCTCAGAGTCACTAATCATCTGAGACGCAAATCAAAAGGACAATGAGGTACCACCTCACAGCTGTCAGAATGGCTATCATCAACAAATCAACAAAGGGCATGTGCTGGTGAGTATGGGGGGAAAAAGGAACCCACCTTCACTGCTGGTGGGAATGCAGACTGGTGCAGCCTCTATGGAGAACAGTATGGAGTTTCCTCTAGAAACTAAAAATGGAACTTCCATTTGACCCAGTGATCCCACTTCTAGGAATATATCCCAGGAACCTAGAATAACCAATCCGAAAGGATACATGTACCTCTATGTTCACTGCAGCACAATTTACAATAGCTAAGATTTGGAAACAGCCTAAGTGCTCGTCAGCAGATGAGTGGGTTAAAAAGCCGTGGTACATCTACACACTGGCATAGTACACTGCTGCAAAAAAGGAAGGGGCACTGACCATTTGCATCAGCATGTATGGAGCTGCAGAGCATTATGCTAAGCAAAGCCAGTCAGTCAGTCCAAGAAAGAGAAATATCACATGACCTCACTCATCTGTGGATTATAATGAACAACATAAACCGATGAACAAAACCAGATCCAGAGACAGAGAAGCATGGATCAGACCATCACCCTCAGAGGGAAGGTAGGGGAGGGTGGGGTTAAGGGGGAGAGATCAACCAAAGGGCTTGTATGCATGCCTATAAGCCTAGGCAATGGACTCAAACACCAAGGGTGGTGGTGAGCGTGAGGACATGCTTGCGGGGTGGGGGTGGGGGTGTGGGAGCAGTGGGGGATAAGAACACATATGTAATACCTTAATTAGTAATAAGAATGAAAAGGAACCCAGGAACATATCATCAGGTGAGAATTCACACACACTCACGCACACTCAGGCACCCGCACACTCACACCAGGAGAGGGCTCTGCCGCTCTCAGTGGGAATCACCTCTTATGTCCCAGCCTGACCAGCGCTTTCTCACCAGCTGAACCAGAGGACAATGATGAGTGACGGCCCTGGTGCTCTGCGGAAAGCGCCCTCTCCACTGTCCAGCAGCCACTTTTCTGCCCCCTCTCTGTCTCCCACGCCCTGAGCAGGGCTGGGCTGGCCTGAGAGCCCACAGGCTTGAGGACCCAGATCCCGGGGGAGTTGGCGCCGAGGGCTGTGGGGACCCTCTTGGTCAACTGCAAACTCGGCCAGCTGAGGTCACACAATAAAGGCCGACGCCAGAGTTCCATGAATTGTTGCGTGTAAATCCCCTCAGCGAGCTCGCACTCTGGCGCAGCAAGCGGCAGGCCTCACGCCAGCGAGCCAGGTTTGGACCTCAGGCATTCAGGACAACCAGGTGGGAACTCATTTTCAGATGGGAAAAGCCGGAGCGGGAGGGGCTGCGGGTTGCCAGTGACTAGAGCAGTTCACCCCCGCAACAGAAAGTTCACCCCTGGAGACAGCAAGAACCCAGGGTGTGCGATTACCTTTTCAACAGGCCACGCTCCTCACAGCGTGGTCTCCAGCTAAGTTGGGAGGCTGGCGGGAAGGAAGAGGTGGGGGGCGCTGCCTGGCAAGCTTCCTGGGGCTGCGCCCTGGTTCCTTTGGGGGCGAAATCTCGCGAGATCACGAGATCAGGAGCAACCCAAGATCAGGGAGCTGGAGGGGGGTCATGTCTTAACAGGCCCAGAGAAGGTGGGGACAGGGGCGCCTGTGCCACACCCACCAGGTTGCAAGGGGTGGCTGTCAGGGAAACCCTGTGCTTCCAGGCATGAGGGTGGGGGCGGTCCCGATGTGGAGGGAGAAACAGGAGGCCACGACCCCCAGCTAACCTCCCACTCAACACCCTGTCTGTATTTCTGGGGACCCCTTTCCGTCTGTGGTTGTGGCTGCCACTTACCTACCTTGTTCCCTGGCCAGGCTTGGCGCCCCACTCCCACCCCACCGCAGCCCTCTGTCTAGAAAAGAGCGCCCTGCCCTGGGCTAGCCCACTGTCCCTACTGTCTGGATGGGGACATTTTAGTAACCCCCGGGGCAGAGGAGAGCTGGCCACATGCAATTACATTGTCTCTCTCCACAGGTGCCCTCCTCAGTCTACCCCTGGGGTTTGGGTCATCAGAGCTCTTTGACAAGCCTGGAATCCAGCCTTTTCTCTGCTCACCTCCCCTAAGACTTCAGGTGATGGCAGCCTCCCTGCCTTCCTGCTCCCTCAGGAAGGGGTTCTCCTCTCACCAACAAATCCCTTTGGCAAAGTCACACCTGGGCCTGAAAGCAGAAGGAGTGGGCAGGAGGCTCCTGAGGAGGAGCAGGCCAACAAAGCTGAGGGGAGGTGGGGAGGCACCAGCCACAGCCTGGTGCTCAGGCTCTGGCAGAGCTGCCCCTTAGCTGAACCTTAACCCAGGGTTCAAATCTCAGGTGGCGCCTCCAGGGCACACAGGGGGCCTGGCATGCTCAGTCTGGCAGGTTTTGCTGCCTGCTTTTCCATAGTCTCTTTAGGAGACAAAAGCCAGGCTTGTGAGGAGAGAGGGAGAGGGGAAGAGCAAAGCTGAGGCCCAGCCCTGTCATCCAAGCTGGCCTGAGGCATCTCCTGGGCGTCCTTGGAAATCAGCTTCTCATAGTGGGGAAGGTCTTCTCTAATAAGAATAGAGCCGCAGTTGTTTAATCATTACTTACAAACTATAAATACGAGGCCCTGGGACACTGGAGGATGAAACAGGCTCTACTGAAAACAGGCTGCCTCCATGGCCCATTACTCAGAAAAGAATTGCATTTTGCGAAGAGACCAGGCACAGGACAGGCTTTGATTTGGCAGCTGTGCCCGCACCCTGACCCCCTCCTGGGGTCTTTCTTAGGAAGGCTGACCATTCCAATCTCATCCCAGGAAGGGGCTGAGCTGTTGCTAAGGTCATAGAAGATTAGCCACCTTGTGGTCAGCC
Source organism: Myotis nattereri (assembly GCF_964212035.1). Taxonomy (NCBI): domain Eukaryota; kingdom Metazoa; phylum Chordata; class Mammalia; order Chiroptera; family Vespertilionidae; genus Myotis; species Myotis nattereri. The sequence goes on from NC_138094.1 coordinate 5,190,986, forward strand.
TTTGAGCTCCTGAAGGTCCAGACAGCAGGCCCTCCCCTCCCCTTTGCATGTCACACTTGCAGCTGGCAGCTACAGGTAGCTATCTTCTCCCCAAGAGGCTGAGAGCTGAATTTCCAGGGTGAGCGACTCCTCGACCCATACTGATCGCATCCTTGGAGTAAACAGTGATTGTGTGGTTCAACGCTGTCTCTGCTTAACTTGGCTCAAGTAGTCACAGGCAGCCTCAGACACATTTTGCTGCCTTTCTCTTCCACACTCAGACTTGGGGAATATTCAGACTCTACAAACTGTGAGACCTTATCTGAGAGGGAGAGTGGGCTGAGGACACTGTGTCCCTGTCATGCAGGTAATCCTGCATCTCTTCACCATAGGCTGTGGGGAGGTCAGGGGGGTGGAGCGTTACAGCAGGGTGGTGAGGCTTGCTTCTAGTGTGTCCCTACCCTGCCATTCCTCCAGACGTTCCCAATGCCTATGAACTAGCAGAGTTTAAGACTTCCAACTACATAGATGGAGGAATGAGGACAAATGAGGCGACTGCTCGCAGCCCCAGTGGATTTGGGATTGTCACCTAGAGCAGAGCAGATAAAAAGCAGAAACAGAAACAACTCCACTATTTCACCTGGGAACTAGAGATTCAGCATAGCCCTCCCCCCTCTCTCCTTGATGCATTTGGCAACTATTTTTTTCCTGAGTGGCTGCTTATCCCATGCTCAGAGCTACACACAGTCTCTCCTCACAGAGTTTAGGATGACAATAGAAAACACACACACACACACACACACACACACACACACACACACCAAAACCCAACAAGACCATTGTCTACAAATGGCTCTTTGTAACTAATTCTGTCAAGAAAACAAAGGTGCTGGTATGGAAAGTTACAGAGGCAGGAGACTCCTGCCTGAGGGTTGTACAAGGAGGGGCCATCAGGGGCTTGGAAGGATCCTGTTCAGGGCATGAGGACAGACTGCACAATTTCTGAGAGAGTAAAGTGCTTGGCCAATTTGAGAATGCAAGAGACACTGGGGCACAGTGACAGAGAGGGCAATGGATGTATCCAGGGAAGGTGAAATTCAAAGGGAATCTATTTGAAGTTTGTCCACCCTTATGTTCATGATGATCCGGTTGTTTGTCAGCATTGCAGAGGTTGATGCACTAAAAAGACATGGTCTGTTATATCAAAAGCAAAATGCAGGCCACCCGACTGATTACATAATGCAACCCTATTCTTGTAAAGTTAAATGTGAATATAACATTCATTTATTCCATTGCTTCAGCCATTGCCTCACAATGTTCACCATGTTCCTAGGTGACAGTAAGCCTGCATAAGGAACAGGGACTAACAGTTCTTGGGCCCTACTCTCCTGGGAAATCAGCAAATCATATTTATGAATATCTTAAAGCAGTCCACATGTCCACTAAAAATGATAATGCTAGTCATTGTAAAATATCTTCCTGTATTTTTTACAGGGTTCTTTATTACAATTTCCTCTCCTGGACTGGTGGTGAAGATGTATTTTCATTTTAGAAACATGAAAAGTGTCAGTCAACCAGCACTGCATTATAATGATCACGATCATGACTTAAAAACCCTTCAGTAGTGGAAGAGAGGGAAGCTGGATGCTTTTGAAGGAGCTGCTGTGTGTTTGTGTGTGTGTGTATGTGTGTGTGTGTGAGTGTGTGTGCATACACACACTCCTGCACAGCTGAGAGAGGCTGAGTCTAGCCTGTCCTGTGAGGGGATGAAATAGAGGTGAGGTGGAAGGGGTACATACTTTTGTCTACAATCACCTACAGTAAGCCTAAGTATGAAGGAATCTGCATTCTCAAACTAAGCATCATACAGCCCTTACAGACTAAGGAAAACTTAGCCTTTTGATGTTGTAGTCTGACTCATGCCATGACAGTTTGAACTTTAATGCTGTCAGTTGTTTTCAGGTGAAGACACTAAGATGAAGGAGATTAAACAGGGGTCCAAAGCAGGGAGGGCAAATCAGGAAGGCATTGGGGGCTGACTTGTGCTTCCATGACACCCACTGTACAATAGGCTCCTGATTTCCTAACAGGCACATGCAATGGCCTCTGCACTCCCACTACACTGCAGGATTAGCCGATGTGAAAGATCTCGGAGAGAATTCAGGGTGGCCAGAGTGCATTCGCCACAGTGTGTGTCCCGATTTCTGTGAACCACACCTTTTGAAAATTCTTTTGGCGTAAATATCCAGGAGCCCAGAGGGAAAGGCAGGAACCTCCATCCCTGGGCGGCATCCCTTCACCCAGATTCGGGCCTCCAAGAGACTGGACTCGAAGAGGGTACAGCCCTCCCCATGAGAGTAACTTCTGGGTTAGAGGTTGGTTGTTTGGAGAGGAACACTCAGCTGAAGGCCAGCTGCCCAATGACAGATGGAGCTCCCACAGCTCCAGGTTCATCTGAGTCATCCCCCTCTGTTTTCCCCCTCTTCTCCAGGTCCTGGGCCCAGCCAGCCTGGACCCAGTCTCTTCCCTGTCCAGCTGTGGCTCAGGAGGTGTGCTGGGTGAGCTGAACTGCAGCTGCTGGAATTTATAACCCTGGCTCCTGGGACCAACAATGTCTGGGAACCCCTCCCACACTCCTGATTGATGGTGTCACAGGGGAGGAGGGCAAACTAGCCAATAGACATCTGCTGAAGCCCTCTTGTTTACCATGTTTCATTCCAATCAGGCAAAGGCAACAATCTTCTGAAGAAGGTCTCTTTCTCTGAATTTTTGGGCAGGAGCGGGTAGGGGTTGCCCAAAGTTTCTCTCTGACACTTTGGCTTCTAAATAAAGAGCTGAAAATCAATATCCCAAAAGGCATCTATAGGGTGGAATAATCTTGGCTTCCTTTATTTCTTATCTATTGGCTAAGAGGGTTCAGACTGGTGTCAGTCAGGTAGGTAGATATATATATCAAACAAACAAACCAACAAACAAAAAACAAAGAGACTTCTAGGGGACTTTAAAAGAGAGCCTGAAAACACAACAGTCATAGTAGCAGACTTTTATCACTCCTCTGACTTCACTGGATAGGTCTTCCATGTGACAAAATAATGATACAGAGACTCTAAAGAACACACTGCATCAGATGGATTTAATTTACATTTTAGGACATTTCACCCCAACAGAGCAGAATATACATTCTTCTCAAGTGCACATGGATCATTCCCAAAGATAGACCACATGGTAGGACACATAACAAGTCCCTACAAGTTCAAGAAGTTTTAAATCATATCAAGCATCTTCTTGGATCACAGTGGAGTGAAATGAGAAATCAAATAGAGTAAAAACACCCAAAAACATTTAAACACTTAGAGACTAAATAGAAGGCTAATAAACAATTGAACTTGTTACAGTGAGATCAAGAAAATATCATAGATTATTTGGAAAAATAGGAAAATGAACAAATAACAACACAGAATCTCTGGGAAACAGCAAAAGCAGTTCTGAGAGGGAAGTTCATAGCACTATAGACATATCTCAGAAAAATAACAAAATCAGCAATAAACTATTTATCCCTACAACTGAAGAATTAGAAAGAGACCAACAAGAAGAGCCCAGAGTAAGTAGAAGGAAGGAAAAAATAAAGATTACAGCAGAAAAAATAAGAGAGACAAAAAATTCAATGAAACCAAAAGCTGGTTCCATGAAAGGATAAACAAAATTGATAAACCATTAGCCAGACTCATTAAGAAACAAACACATATGATTCCAATAAGTAAAATCAGAAACAAGAGTGGAGGATTAAGCACTGGCACCACAGAAATTCAAAGGATTGTAACAAAATACTATAAATAGCTATATGCCAAAATGCTGGACAATGTGGATGAAATAGATGAAGTCAGTAAAAAATGCAATCTACCAAATGTGATTCAGTAAGAATTAAGAAACCTGAATAGGCTCATAACAACTAATGAAATGGAAGCAGTAATCAAAACGCTTGCAACCAACAAAAGCTCCGGCCTGGACACCTTCACAGGGTAGTTCTACCTAACATTCAGAAAACTACAATCTATACTCCTCAAATTATTTCAGAAAATCAGAGGAAAGAATACTTCCAAACTCTTTGTATGAGGCCAGCATTATTCTAATTCCCAAACAAAGTAAAAACACTACAAAGAAAGAGAATTACAGGCTGATATAGCTGATGATGACAGATACGAAAGTCCTTAACCAAGTATTAGCAAATAGCATCCAGCATTATATTAAAAGGACCAAATGCCATTATCAAGTGGGATATACACCAGGGATGCAAGGCTGGTATTATATTCACAAATCAATAAACGTGATACAACTCATAAACAAACTGAGAGACAAAAATCTCGTGATCATATCGATAGACACAGGAAAAGAACTGGAAAAAACCCAACACCCAATTGTGATAAAAACTCTCAGCAACTTGGTAATAGATGGAGTATACCTCAACATGATAAAGGTATGAGAAACCCACAGCCAACATCATACTCAATGGGCAAAAACTAAAACCATTTCCTCTAAAAGAACAGGAACAAGACAGTGATGCCAATTTTCACCATTCCTGTTCGATATAGTACAGGAAGTGCTCCCATAGTGTTCAGACATGAAGAAATAAAAGTCATCCCAACCGGAAAAGCACATAATTAGTGAATTTGGTCATGTATCAGTATACAAAATTAACACTCAAAAATATGTCTTTTGATACACCAAGAATGAACTCATAAAAAGAGAAACTAAGAAAAGTATCCCACTTACCATTGCAGTAAAAGAATTAAGGAAAAAACTCAATGAAGGAAGTAAAAGAACTGTACTTGGAAAATGACAGAACATTGAAAAGGAGATAAAGATATCAACAATGGACTAATATACCTTGTTGATGGGTTGGTAGAATTAACATCATTAAGATGTCCATACTACCCAAAGCAATTTATAGATTCAATGTAATCTCCATTAATATATCAACAGAATAATTCACAGACAAAGAACAAACTCTCCAAGAATTCCTATGGAGTAAAAATAGCCTCAGCCATCCAGGGAACAAGAAAAAAATATGGAAGGCTCACAATACCAGATATTAAGCTATATTATAAAGCCACCATTCTCAAAACTGCCTGCTACTGCCACTAGAAAAGACGTATACACCACTGAAATAGAACAGAGAACCCAGAAGTGGACCCAAGTCATTACGCTCTATTATTAATTTACAAAGGAGGCAAGAGCATACAATGGAGTCAAGACAGTCTCTTCAATAAATGATGAAAATCAGACAGAAACAAGGAAGAAAATGAAACTAGACCACCAACATACACCTTACACAAAAATAAACTCAAAGTGGAGAAAGGACTTGAACGTTAGTTGGGAATCTATATAAAAAAATCTTAGAAGATTGCATAGGCAGCAAAATATTACACATATGTCTTAGCATATCTTTACTGACACAGCTCCGAAGGCAACACACACAAAGGGGAAAATAAACAAATGGTCTATATCAAAATAAAAACCTTCTGCATGGCAAACTAAATCCTGAACAAAACAACAAGAAAGCCCACTGCATAGTAGAACACATTTGCCAATGGTATCTCTGATAAGTGTTGAATTCCAATGTTTACAGGGAACACACACAAATTAACAGTAGGAAGATAAACAATCCAATCAAAACACGGGCAATAGACTTAAATGGACAATTTTTGAAAGGGGACTTACATAAGGCCCAGAGACATAGGAAAAAATGCTCAAAGGCACTAACAGTCCAAGAGATGCAAATCAAAATGAGAGAAGTACCAATCCACACCTGTCAGAATAGCTGTTATAAAAAAAAATAAAAAAACCACAAGTGCTGGAGAGGATGCAGAGAAAAAGCAACCCTTGTGCACTGCTGGTGGGAATGCAGACTGCTGCAACCATTGTGGAAAACCATATAGAGTTTCTCAAAAAATTAAAAATGGAGCTCCCATTTGATTCAGTACTCTCTCTTTTAGGCATATATATCTCAAGAAATGAGTAACATTAATCAGGACAGATATATGCAACTGTATGTTCATACCCGCCCAATTTACAATAGCTAAGATTTGGAAACAGTCTAAGTGCCCATTAGCAGATGCACGGATTAAAAACTGTGGAACATCTATACAATGGAAAACTCAACTGCTGTAACAAAGAATGAACTCTTATAATTTGCAACTCCCAAGGGGTACCAGACTGTGAGAGGGCACAAGTGGGGCTGAGGGACACCCCCGCACCAGTGAACAAATTTTTGTGCACTGGGCCTCTAGTACATATATTTATATGTGTGTGTGTGTGTGTGTGTGTGTGTGTGTGGGTGTGTGTGTGTGTGTGTGAAGGTATATATACACAAATATACAGAAATACGTATATGTATATATATGTATGTATATGTATATGTATATGTATATGTATATGTATATGTATATGTACATGTATCTCCCTTAGAGGGCCAATGAACTTTGATATTCAGCAGGGCTGAAAAATCAGCATTATATTACCCTGCTGTTGGCAAAATGGCTGAAGGTAATCTCCTAACCTGATAACCCTGTTTGCTTTGCTAAAGGGCATATATGAGAAACCTAAATCCAAGTGAATAAAAGCTGATGGGTGCTAGGGTTCAGAGAGCTTCTCTGCTAGAGAGAAAGGTCTCTCCCTGGCCCCCCTATGTCTTCTAAACTTATATTTGTTGTCTAGTGTATTCATTTGTGTTCAGCTCCTTTTCCTGATCCTGAATCCTTGCTGCAAAAGGTTGCATTCTGGCGCCCAATGGGGGGCATCTGGAGAAGAAATTTCACCAGAGTGAAAAATGAAGACATTTCACCAGAAAGCTGAGAAGTGCACTGAAAAGGTGGGGAAAATTCTCTGTGCACAAAGCCCATGCCAGCTTTGGAAATAGTGAAACAAAAAGTGGGCGGAAAATCTTTCATTTCTGCCAGGCTATAATGAAGAAAAGTTTGATTATAAAGCAAAATAAATAAATAAATAATTGTAAACATTTACTTGTATGCTCAAGGATAAAGAAATTAAAATATCAAAAGGTACTCCCTGAAATCAGGCTCAAGGAAAAAAAGTAACATTGTCATCTTGAACTATGTGTGCTCTTGTTCGCACTGCATTATGCCTAATTCGTATTGGGGATCAAAAGTCTGTAATACCTAAGCCCTGGGTCCTCCACTCTAGTGTGGAAAGGCACAGCAGCTAGAGAAAACGGGGTTAACAGTCATTTTACAAAAGGACTCTTTAATGCTTTGTCTGAAAATTACCATATGACACCTTGGGACAGGCAGATTTTAGCTAAAATAACTTTAGAGGACAGCCAATGCCATGAAGAGCAGAATAGGATAATATCTATGAAAACTACTCTGATTCATTAAGCCTTGTCTCTATGTTATGGGCACTTGTCTGTTGATTATTATCAATCTGTCTTGGTTGTTTATTGTCAGTCTATTAAGCATGCCTTCAATTTAATTTAATAAGAAAAGAAACAGTAGATGGACAGGCCATTACTAAACATTTAAAACACCTCCCAACCCATTAATTACTAGTCTCTTGGTGATCCTGTAACATGTATGCCCACTCTCGAGAGTGTTATTAAAAGTCTCCTTTTATTTCCCAGACCATCATTTGAAATTTGGATTTATGATACATTCCTCACAACTTAAGGGATATCTCTGGGATTTCTGTACCCGTGAAGAGAAAAACACTAGCTTAAGAGAAGTCACACCCCACCTGATTTTGGATGGCCTCTTGGACTGACCCCCATTTCCTCACAGATGTTATAGTACAAACACAAGACTGTTTTTCTTAATAAGATGGTGAAATGACACAAGGAAAATATACAGCCTGTGTTTAGGCAATAAGATTAGTGTTTCCATAATAAGGGGCAGTTCTTAAATAATAATGGACCATATTCCAAGGTTCACGTTAAAGCCAATGAAAGCCAGTAAGTTTTTTCTGCTGCAAAATTTGCCAAAGTAAAGCGCCTTAGATGGTGATAACTGGCTTTGGAAGCTCAAAATTGTTAAAAGTTAAATAGATAGATATAACTAAAATGAAGGCTTTGTGGCAAAGCTTTTCAATAATAATTATAAATAAATATATTGATGGTGAGGGTGTAGTCACTGAGGAGAGGGCTGACTGCAATCTCTGTTGGTGGAAAGGTCCAGTGGATCTTCTCCCTGTAAAAGTGGAGAACCAGGTAGAGCAACCTTATATTTTATCTCTGAATGAAAAATGTGGTGGTTTTAAAATTCAAATGGCTACAGGCCTTCATCCCTTCTCCCCCTACTTCTTTGGCAACCTCATATCTCTAAACATATTTTTTAAATTTTTGGTAACTTAAAAATTTGGAGTTGGTTACATTAAGGAATGAAACTTACTAAATCTCTAAATGTTTTGAAATAACAAAATACTGAAATATTATTTTGAGTGTACCAAAATGAAAAAAATAAAGCACAAAATGAATCTATTAATTAAATAAGTCTTTGTTAATTTTATTGGAAATATATCCTTAAAAATGTGACAGTATTACTAATCTAAGAAATGCTAAGTATTTAACTTGCCACCTAAAATTTAAGGCTTCCAAGAGTTAAAAGTTCAAATTCAATTGGCAGAAATTATATGCTTGTAATGATAAAATGCATAAAGTTTAGAATTTCATTATCAAGAAAAATAATTCTTGTGATTTCTCTGGAAAAAATTAGTAGTAAAAAAGATATTGTAGTCCTTATGTGTACTATGTGTGGTAAAATTTCAAACTAATATATAATATTTTATTGGACTGATTAAAAAAGAGGATTAATTCTATGGTCTGAAATTAATTTTTAATATAAAAACCAGTTTAAATTTTATTGATCTATTTTAGAATAATTGCAACAAATGTATAATGTAATCTTTGGGTTACACATATTTGTGATAGTCTTTCCATGTTAAATTTCAAGACTTTAACCAAGAGATAGCTTTGAAAGTTTTCAAGTGCCCTGGAATAATTCAAGGGTTTACTCTCTTCTTAAAAGAAATATTTTAGGAAAAGAAATATCTTTAAACCAATTTACGCCAAACTAATATACTTGAAATCACTTGCAGTTCATCAAATAAAAATTAATAACTGTGTTCTCTTTACATACACATATTTTAAATGTTATAAAAGTTTCAACCTCTAAGGGAGGGCAGGAAAAAGTTGCTGAATACTTCTTAAGAAACATGGGACTATTCAGCAGCAGAATTTTAAGATGGGAGCCCTGACAGCCTGATCTTTAGATAGGCCAGGGGGCAGTGCAACATCTGTAGTTCATAGGTCAAATGTATAAGTTTACTTACTTTGCTTTCTCAATAAGGATGCATACTTTAGTCACTTAACAAATTAGCTTTTTACAATATAATCAAGTTCTCATATAAACTCAGTTATATGAGAAGCAGATATTTTATTAGCAATTGGTTCTAACAGAGTCCAGAGTGTACCTATGTAAATGAGCACCAGCCAAAAGAATGCTGTTTAAAAGTAAATTTTAAGCTTAAGAAAAATGAGACATTTTTAAGTCTCTTCTGCTACTATTTACAAGGTAAACAAAAAGTTATTCAAATATTAAATCTCACCATTAATAAGACACCATAAAAAAGAGACTTACTTTTACTTAATCTGTATGCATTGCAGTATTGGCCAGCATACCTCTCTTTTAGAGGTATTTCTTAAAAGGAACTAAGTTTGTAGCTCTATTTAAAAGAAATAAAAAAGCTTTTAAAAGAAACTCCCAAATTGTGGCCTAGAAATTACTCTGGAAGAAAAAACAGGAGGAGATTCCCTTCAAATATCTAGAAAACTGCAATTAAAAATAAATGTATTAGGCCTCAAAAAGAAAAGTAAACAATTTCCATTCTGCCTCCCTAAACAAAGCTTATGTCAATACTAGAGGCCCAGTGCCCAAAAATTTGTGCACTCGGTGGGGAGGGGGATCCCTCAGCCTTGCCTGTGCCCTCTGGCAGTCTGGGACCCTTGGGGAGATAACTACCTGCTGGGTTAGGCCTGCTCCCGGGTGGCAGAGGGCAGGCCCAATCCCTAGGTGCAGCCCCTGGTCGGGATCAGAGCAGGGCTGATTGGGGAGTTGGGGCACCGCCCCATCATGCACAGAGCAGGGCAGATTGGGAGGTTGTGATGCCACCCTCAGTCATGCTCAGGGTAGGGCCAATTGGGGGGTCGGGGCACCGTCCCCTGTCACACTCAAGGCTGGGTAGATGGGGAGGTTGCGGCGCCACCCCCTGTCACGCACAGAGCAGGGCCAATCAGGGGGTTGGGGCGCTGACCCCGTCACACACAGAGCAGGGCCAATCAGGGGGTTGGGGCACCACCACTCTCACACTCAGGGCTGGGCCGATGGGGAGGTTATGGCTCTACCCCATCACACACAGAGCAGGACCCGTGGGGGGGTGGGGGATTGGGGAGCTCCCCCCTATCAGGCACAGAGCAGAGCTGCTCAGGGACTTGGGGCCCCGCCCCCTGTCACACACAGAGCCTCAGAGCGATCGGGGGTTTGGGCGCTGCCCCCTGTCATGCTGATCCCGGTGCCGGGAGGCATATTACCCTTTTACTATATAGGGTAGAGGCCTGGTGCATGGGTGGGGCTGGCTGGTTTGCCCTGAAGGGTGTCCTGGATCAGGGTGGGGGTCACCACTGGGATGCCTGGCCAGTCTGGGTGAGGGGCTGAGGGCTGTTTTCAGGCTGGGAGTGACTGAAATTCCCAACCCCTCCTTCTTTTCTTTTTTTTTTTTTTTATTCTGGGCCAGCTTTACCTTGAGGCTTGGCTCCAGCTCTTAGGCCTCCGCGGCTGAAAGTAGGTTCTGGCCTTTGCTTACAATGTTGCGAATCTGCTGGTTGAAGTCCAGGGGTATTTGTTACAATGTTTCTTAAACTGCCTGCTCCGAGGCCTGCAGCCGCAGGCGGGAAAGTTGGTTTCCTCCAACGATCCTCCCTCACTGAGGCAAGCAAGCTGCATGTTAGTTTCAAGCTGCCTGGCTGCCTGCCGCCATCTTGGCTGACAATTAATTTGCATATCTCGATGATTAGCCAATGAAAAGGGTAGCAGTCGTATGCCAATTACCATGTTTCTCTTTTATTAGTGTAGATACTCAAAGACTGATAGCAGAAATCCTATTAGTTTCATTTACTGTCCCCAGTGAGAAAGGAAGTTAGGAAATAAGTCTTATTTTAGACTGATTTAAATTAGCAAATGAAAATCAAAGAATATTCAGTGGAACTTAGTTGAAATAGGCAGAAACCTATTCCTAGAGCAGTCACTGTTTTTACTGATAGTTCATCTCATGGTAAAGCTGCTTATAATGCAAAGAATTCAGACCAAGTCATTCAGACCAGTCATACTTCTGTGCAAAGAATCGAATTAGAGAGTTGAGTCCCATCCTTTGGTTTTAGAGCAGGAGCTAACTCCCAGGGTCCTTGGCTGCTGCTTGCCAGTTCTCCGGAGCTGGGGACAGAAGGCAAGGAAATGCTGCAGGGGAGGCGGAGTCCCTGTGACCCATTCTGCTGTGGCCCCGGGCTGCGCAGCTGGGCTCCTGAGCCTTGTGCATCCTGAGTGACTCAGGCGCGGCCTGGCCGGTGGCGCTGCTGGTCTCCCCATGTCCCTGACCCTGTGCCCGACCGCCCAGGGCGGCTTGGCCTGGGAGCTGGGCTCTGCGCCGCCCCTCCCCGCGCTGCTCCACCCCAACCCCTCCCCCAGGCCTCCTTCCCAGCTGAGCGCAGTGTCCCTGCTGCCACAGCTCTGGGCTGGCCTGCCCCATGGCCAGCGCTGCTGAGGCCCCAGCTCAGCCCGCAGGTCTTGCCTACCCTGAGGCCCTGGACGCGGCCCTTCTGCCCAGACCTGGCTCAGGTGCCTCCTGTGCCTTCGGGTCCCCACCGAACCGCCTCCTGTGCTCTTGGAAGGTCCGTGTTCCCAGGAAGCGAGGCCGCAGTCTCCATGGGAGCGCATCAGTTCAACGCAGGGCTGTTATAGGGCACCGGGAAGCGCACACACAGTTGGGGCTGCAAAGAACTAAATATACTAATCAGCACAAAGTGGTCATTGTTCTGTGCAGGCGATTCTTTAATTACTGATTCTGTGGCTTCCTCTCAGAGTTAATATGTTGGTTAACCCGTTGACTAGAACATAGGAAGGTCGGCTGGATTTTATGGGTGTTTGGTGTAAGTTTTATAAGGCACTGTGGGGTGCACAGTCCTCTGCCAGGGGCTGTACCCACGTGAACGCCGGGTAGTAGACAAAGAGGACATGAGAAGACAGAGGCATATAGGAGAGTCTTTTTAAAAAAATATTTTCATTTTTTTACGTAGAGGAAGGGAGAGGGATAGTTAGAAACATCATGAGAGAGAAACATTGATCAGCTGCCTCCTGCACAACCCCTACTGGGGATGTGCCTGCAACCAAGGTACATGCCCTTGACTGGGACCCTTCAGTCTGCAGGCTGTTCTCTATCCCCTGAGCAAAACCGGTTAGGGCAGGAGAGTCTCTTTTGCAGGCCATGTAGCTATTGCTAACAAGGAACCATCAGACAAAACAGTTCTTCAAAGTAGCTTCACACAGTGGCTGCACCAAGCAGCCCTTGCTAATACAGCAGCAAACAGGAACCATACCAAGCAGCCACCCACTGGCTGGTTAGTAACACATTTATACTAACTTAGACACAAAGGCTTCCTGCCAAATAGTGACATCAGTATTTGGGTTATAGTAAGGTACTCCTGCCCAGTGTGTACAGTACAATCTCTGTGTCCTTGCTTAGATTGGCCTTGACCATCCTGATTAGGATTCTCCTGCTCAGATTGGCCTTGAACATCCGGCGTACTCTGATTAGGCTCCCACAGGCACTATCTCAGTCATGGCCCAAGTTTAAGTGTTCTCAAAACTGACTTATCAGGAGGAAAAAGTGTCATGAATGTGACATAACCGTTCTCTCAGGAATAACACTTAATTCACAGAAAACGTAACTGCAACCCTAGAGGAGCTGCATGGGAACCACAGGCACAGATATTTCAGCCAAGAAAGCTGCTGGTGCCAAAAAGACCTCAGAGGAGAAACCAAGTCAAATTAAACTGTTTGTGATGTGAAAGCCATTTCCAACACTGTTTTTAAAGGTTGTCTAGTGCTGACATGAATGTTTGTTTTGATTCCTGTATTTGAGGATTGCAGCTTAACCTCTATGCCACAAAACCGTTTTCCTTATAAGAGTTGTCCATCCACCTTCTACAGTGGCCAAATTTGACTGGCTGTCAGTTACTGTTCGTAGAAATGTTCTGGAGGTAATGGGTGAGGGCTGTTTCCACCCACAGCTCATTCACTTGTTTGTAGTAATAAGCTGAACTGTAGTAGATTATGTTCTTTCAAAGCTAGAACTGTTAAGTTTGCAAACAATCATGACTGTTCCATTGCCAGTAATTTTATTCATGCCTTGGTCTTTTGGGTTTGCACCAGAAATTGGAATTGCTTGCAATTATATGGTTAGGTAGATTGAAGCTCAAAATTAATGATGACATTTAATAGTTTCTTAAAGCACCAAGTGGTTCAACTTTTGATGAATTAGAAATGATATGTTGTTTTTGTTTGTTTCATTTCAATATGCCAGTGATCTGTTAGGTGTGCTTTTTAAATGTTGTTCCAGCATTTGAACAGAAATGCCCTTAAATGTTGAGAGCCATTTACTATAAAGTAAAACTTGTCTAAATCCTTAAATGTGAAATGTGGAGAAATTAGTGAGTAGTAGTAGGAAATGTAGGATCAATATTGTCAGACATAAGTGCTTATCTCTCAGCCCAGTGATTTCCTACAGTTGATTTTGTCAGCAACTAACATGTAGCTGTAGTGTTAATTATGTTCTGATAGTGTAAGGTAACTATGAAATGGTAACTAATTACCTGAAAGAATCAGATCTGGAATGCCCTTTGATGTTATGATTACTTGTACACCTACAATGTGATAGGATTGTATGACACTCATCTAAGGATTAATGGCTCTTCTGTAAACTTCTGATAATTTTCTTCTCGTTTTGATTCCAACAGCGGTCCAGAATGTGTTTGAATTCACACAGAAATAATATTGATATCTGAAAGCCATGTTGAACTTCTCTGAAGAAAGGGAAACAATGATTGCAGCTGGGGATTTGCAGGAATTTGTTCCTTTTGGTCGAGACCACTGCAGACACCACCCTAATTCTTTGAACCTTCAGCTTCAGCAGCTGCACCCAGCCTCTGAGTTGTGGTCCTCTGATGGTGCTGCTGGCTTGGTGGGATCCCTGCAGGAGGTTCCAATCCACGAAAAACAGAAGGTTTTATCAAGGTTCTCAGCTTGCTTTTGAAATGTAGAGAGATTCGATCTACCTGTAATTTAAGGCTACCCAGATGCAACTGAGAAATGAGTATGATGCTACTTCTAGGGTATAGGTTAAGATTTGGTCATTTTTGTCAAAGCTAAAAATAACGACCTTAATTGTATTATAGTGTCATGGCTGTTTAGACATATAACTCAGGGATTTATAATGAGAGTCACTATGATTATGGTCCATTTAAATCTCTTTTTCTTCACTTAGTATGTGGGACCAGATTTCATGTTATTTGATGGTTAGATAGTAGAGTTAGCAATGGTCCCTGCTGCCAAAAACTTACATGTTTCTAGAGGAGAAAAGAAATGCCACATAAGTAGATACAGTACTAGTTTTTAAATAGGGGAATGAGATACTTCCCCTGTGCATGTTAAACAGTCAGTCTTTCTAATCTTAATTCCATTTCTGTATCCCTTTTGGGATACCAAAATTTCCAGGAGCGGAAGTCTGTAGTTAGAAATCCAAACCTTTCTCTGCCCTGTTCATTTTGATGGTTGGCACAAGGGCAGGAAGGTGAATGCATATGCAGTTGTGAAGCAGGGAAGTCTGCATGGTGGGTAAGCTCCCCCAGTGTCCCATGTGCACTTCACTGCCATCTCTGCTTCACCCCGCATATGCTTAATATGTCTTTAGTCTCCCAAGAATGTTGGTTTAATATTTTGATATATAGGTAAGGTCTAGTTTTTGTTTATTTATGCTTTGGCAGCATAAAATGGTAATGTAATAATAAAATACTTAATATAGAGAATTCTTGAGGTAAATTCCCATTTTTGAAATCCTGTAAGATACAGTATGATACATACACCCACACCCCCTCCTCTGTTAATCAGTGGCACCAAACCTAAGAGTTGGGCTTGGACTGAGTCTTACTCCACAGACAGAGTAGGAGACTTGTATCTGGATTGCTGTTCAATTTTAATTAATAAATCTTGCTCCATAATGTTGCAAAAGAAATAAAAACTGCGTAAACATGTCTTACATATGTAAATTTTTAAGGAAAGCTGCCAGTTAAGGAGAGGTGGAAATGAAATTGGAGAAGTGGATGATGACGAGGAACTCTATGTGGCTGGAAATATGGTGATCTGGAGCAAAGGAAGTAAAAGCCAGGCATTGGCTCTTTACAAGGCCTTTACAGTTGATAGTCCTGTTCAACAGGTGAGTTGATTGGAATTTTAGTATTTGATTGATTATTGGGTAATTTTTTTAAAAAAAACAAAGCTTTTATCCTAAAATTTAACAGAAATAATAAAAACAATATATAATGATCCCAGTAGCTAGATATATGTTTTAACATATAGTGAAGATAATGGTAGGGAAATAAACATTTCATTTATTTTCTATATCATCATTTTTTTGCACTGTTCTTTATCCATTTAATGGTAATATTTAAACACTTGAGTAATTCAATTAGTTATTGCCAAAAAAATTTATAAGACTCAAATTTAAGGCTATAAGACTATATTAGCACATGATTATATTTGGTTGCAAAGTGTTAAATAAATAAAAATCAAGTTCATAGTAAAAATACTCAGAGAGTAAGGGAAAGGAAGAAAAAATCTAATTTGCTGTCATTGCACATGCTTGGGTTGCACTCAGGGGGAAGACTCAGTGAGCACCAAAGCCCCATTGAAGCAAGTCTTGCCCCAGAGGGGTGTGTCCAGCACAGAGGTTCTCCCTCTGCAGACACAGCTGATTCTCACAGCCGATTGGCCTGGAGGTCAATTCCTCCCAGTGATAACTACAACAATCAAGGCTTAACTACAACAAGACTGTGTACAAAGACCACAAGGGGGTGCACCAAGAGTGTCCTCCTCAGGTAATTGGGGAGGCTGAACCACTGGGCCCTAGTGGACACTCAGCACAGAAAACCACTTTATCAACACAGGGAAGCATAAAAAATGCGGAGACAAAGAAGAAGGACACAAATGATAGAAATGGAGGAAAGCAAACTATTGGATATAGAGTTCAAAACCACACTTTTAAGGTTTTTCAAGAATTTTCTACAAACTGCCAATAAACTTAATGAGGTCTACAAGAAATCTAATGAGACCCTCGAGGTTGCGATAAAGGACCGATTAGAAATTAAGCATACACTGACTGAAATAAAGAATATTATACAGACTCCCAACAGCAGACTAGAGGATTGCAAGAATCAGGGCAAAGATTTGAAATACGAAGAAGCAAAAAACACCCAACCAGAAAAGAAAATGAAAAAAGAATCCAAAAATACGAAGATAGTGTAAGGAGCCTCTGGGATAGCTTCAAGCGTACCAACATCCGGATTATAGGGGTGCCAGAAGAAGAGAGAGAGCAAGATATTGAAAACCTAGTTGAAGAAATAATGACAGAAAACTTCCTCTACCTGATGAAAGAAATAGACTTACAAGTCCAGGAAGCACAGAGAACCTGAAACAAAAGGAATCCAAAGAGGACCACACCAACACACATCATAATTAAAATGCCAAGAGCAAAAGACAAAGAGAGAATCTTAAAAGCGGCAAGAGAAAGAAAGTCAGTTACCTACAAGGGAGTGCCCATACAACTGTCAGCTGATTTCTCAACAGAAACTTTGCAGTCCAGAAGGGAGTGGCAAGAAATTTTCAAAGTGATGAATGCCAAGAACCTACAACCAAGATTACTTTATCCAGCAAAGCTATCATTCAGAATTGAAGGTCAGATAAAGAGCTTCACAGATAAGGAAAAGCTAAAGGAGTTCATCACCACCAAACCAGTATTCTATGAAATGCTGAAAGGTATCCTTTAAGAAGAGGAAGAAGAAGAAAAAGGTAAAGATACAAATTTTGAACACCAAATACACATCTATCAACAAGTGAATCTGAAAATAAAGTGAATAATCTGATGAACAGAATGAACTGGTGATTATAATAGAATCAGGGGCATAGAAAGTGAGTGGACTGGCTATTCTTGGGGGGCAAAGGGGTGAGGGGGATGTGGGAAGAGACTGGACAAAAATCACGCACCTATGGATGAGGACAGTGGATGGGGAGTGATGGAGGAGGGTGGGGTGGGAACTGGGTGGAGGGGAGTTATGGGGGGAAAAAAGAGGAACAAATGTAATAATCTGAACCATAAAGATGTAATTAATTTTTTTAAAAAAAGAAAAAAAAAGAACAGTAGTAAAAATAAAAAAAAAGAGTCATGGAGGGGGAAAAAAGGTGGGGCCTATTCTAGGTTAAAAGAGACTAAAGGACATCACCAAATGCAATATTTTTTGCACCATTTTGAGTGAACTTTGATTGAGTCCTGGTTCTAGAAAATTATCTTAAAAAAACATTTTGGGGAAAATTTGAAAAAGTTTCAAATGGTCTGAATATTAGGCGATGTTAGAAAAATTTTTTCTTAGGCAAGATGATGGTTTTGTGGTGTATAGGAGAGAATATTTATTTTGGGAAAATGCATGTTGAAGTCATGATGTGGGGGATTTTCAGGTAGTCAGCACCCCCCACTCAAATCCCTCACATCCACATAAGCAGAAATGGCATAATGGTAACCACAGTTAGATTTATTTGTTTATTTTTAAAACATTTTTTATTGATTTTAGGGAGGAAGGGAGAGGGAGAGAGAGAGAGAGAGGAACATCAATAACATCAATGGTAAGAAGAGAATCATTGATTGGCTGCCTCCTGCATGCCCACTACTAGGGATTGAGCCCGCAACCTGGGTATGTGCCCTTGACTGGAATTAAACGCAGGACCAGTCTGCAGGCCGATGCTCTATCCACTGAGCCAAACAGGCTAGACCTTAACAACTCTTAGATTTAGATGAAACAGGTGTTCACTGTATTATTTCAACTTTTCTTACTGAATATTTTTAGAATAAAAAGTTTTGGGGCGAGGGAGAATATATTTATAGCAGTTTAATTAATTATCGGGCTATTGACAAGAGATTTCAAGACTTTTTGACTAATGTTAAATTCCTTAGTGGTAAGCACTGCAATCTTGGTACCTGGACATTGCTTTTTTTGTGTTTTCCCCCATTAACTGTTTCCTGATGAACATTGTACCCTTCTCACAATATACTGGGAACGATAAACTGAATTATTCCTAAACTTAAAAAAAAAAAAAATGAATCGAATTAGAAACGATCAAGGCTGACTTGCAGGATTTTCAAAAGCCTCTTAATATTATCTCTTATCTGCCTATGCTGCCAGCCTGGTAAACAGAACTGCAACTACTCAATTTAAATGGCCAGTGACTGATGCCTATCTATACTCTTTGAACAAGTCCTGGTCCTTTAACAAAAGGAAATGAATATGCCTATCAGTTAGTTATTTTATTAAACAGGCCAGGGGAATCTCATCAACTTTTACACTAGTCTGCCAAAATATTGTACAGCAGGCAAAACAGATTATCAAGAAATGTCCCCCTTGCATATTATATCTGCTACAAGGGCCTCTAAATCCCAACATGAAAAACGAAAGTGGGGGAATTGTGAAGAAATCTCCTGTAAATACACTACACCAAGTACACTACATTTAATTACTTTGAATTTTTCCCTTGTAATGCTGATGGCAAGACACCCATGGAAAGACACTAGTGAAAGAATAAGCTAAAGGAAAATGCTCTAGTTAAATGGAAAGATACCGAGTCTGGTTTATAGAAGGGTCCCTTTATAAACCTTTGGTCGAGGATATACTTGTGTTATTTCCAGAAAACTCCTACAATTCCTGCAACTTTAATCTGAGAGAGGAACTGACCAGACTACGCCAACCACAGATATCAGTGGCCCCAAGAAAAACGCTGAGAAGTCAGAGGAGAAACATCCAGATGGGGGATGGGGAAGACGGCTTGCCATGCTAGCACTCATCAGCTGTGCATTGGTGCAGGTTCCCCATAACAAAGCCAAAAAAGGTCAGACCTGCATTGTCATTTCTCACCATTTGTCCACCATCCAGTACTTGAACATCATTGCTGTCATGTCACAAGCTAACAGTGACTGGGAAAATGATCCATAAAAAACTAATGGCCCCCAAAGAATCCTACTATGAATGAATTCCTTAAATACCTGACAATAATATTTAAAAGGACATGAAAGAACTCAATCCTTGTCATCAAATCTCCCTACATTTCCTTTTTAGAATAACCAGTATTGTCTTTCTTTCTTGTTCTTCTATGTTTGCTTCCAGTCTGAAGATGCAGAATGAAAAGTCTTAAAAGGATGTGAGCCCAGCAAATGGCATACACCTTTCTAAATTAATTAAGAAAGCAAAAAGGGGCAAATGTTGGAGCAAAGACCAACAGTAGTTAACATATCAATGTGAGAAGTCCACAGAAGGCAAATGGACTTTGACATTCAGCATGGCTGAAAATCAGCATTTTGTTACCCTGCTGTTGACAAAATGGCTGAAAGCAACCTCCTACCATGATAATACTTTTATTGTTTACCAAACTTTACCATTGATATGCCTGTTTGTTTTGCTCAAGGGCAAATGTGTATTCAAGTAAATAAAAGCAGATGGGTCCTGGGTTTCAGAGAGCCTCTCCAATAGAGAGAAATGTCTTTACCTGTATCCCCCATGCCTTCTAAATTTGTAATTGTTGTCTAGGTGTATTCATTTGAGTTCATCCACTTTTCCAGATCCTGAATCTTTGCTGCAAAATGTTGCTGCAGGGAAGGTAGGGGAAGGTGGGGTTAGGGGGAGAGATCAACCAAAGGACTTATAGACATGCATATAAGCCTGACTAATGGGCACAGACACCAGTGGGGGTGATGACATGAGTAGGAGGCAGGGGGGACCAATGGGGGATAAGGACACATATGTAATACTTTAATCCATAAAGAAAAATTATCCCTAGCTGGTTAGGAACTATGGATACATTATTGGCCTCCAGACTGAAGGGTCTCAGGTTTGATTCTGGCCAAAGACACATGTCTGGGTTGTAGGCTTGGTCCCAGTTTGAAGCATGCAGCGGGCAGGGGATCAATGATTCTCACTCATCATTGATGTTGCTATCTCTCTCTCTCCCTCACACTTTCTCACTGAAATCAGTAAAAAATATTTCAAAAAATAAAAGAATAAACGGATGAATAAAACAGAGCCAGAGTAAAAAAAAAATGTTTTAGAATATAATAGAAGGAATCCTATTATTTTCAGATATTTAGTAATTTCTACAACTTTTGTGATAAAACAGGTTTGCACTGTTTTGGTAATATATATTTAATTTTTTTTCTTAACATATTAATTTTTATTGCATGTAACACTATATCATAAAAGCCTAATATGCAAATTGTCCCTTCAAACAGGAGTTTGACCAGGAGATCAACCATGGGGTGGGACGGTGTAGCTATTTGTCCCCAGCTGCACCCTCTAGCCAGTCCCACACTGTTCTGTCCAACAGCCCACCCCCTTTCAATGATCGAGGACCCGCCGGCCAGTAAGCTTCCCACAGCCCCTTCCACTGACCTTCATCTTCCCCCATCTGACCCCCCGCTCGATCGGGGTGGGGCCAGCCAGCCAAACGCCTGCATCGCCTCCCCATGGCCAACCCGGCGATTGGGGTGTGCATGCCGGACACCTCCCATGCAAGAATTTGTACACTGGGTCTCCAGTATTATTATATTTAAAATTGTTAATCTTGGAATGGTAATGCTTATTACATGTAAAATTATTACATTAAAAATAGTTTTTCTGGAAATATTAACATTTATTGAATGTAACATTATGACACTAAAACCATTTTTCTTAAAATATTAAAAAAAGTAAATATAAAAAAGAGTGACACTGTATCAACATGGATTAAAAGGAATGCATTCCTCACTCTGGTGTTATCTACTTCTTACCTCACTAATCAGAAGATGAAGAATTATTTCCTAACAATGAAACAATAAGGTAGTGTTCAGTACAGATGCCCATCCACTACTCACTTTCCACATGGCTTCCTGAAATTAAAGTGCAGCATTCCTTTTAAAACAGCTCATTACTCTAATCCATGAAAGGCTGTACCATTTACCTTGACTTCCCACCCCAGCAATGCTTTGACTTGGAACAGAATGGGCAGGTCTTGTTGGTGGAGGATCCCAACTTCTTGAAGATGGATCCCTTTTCAGTAGAAGGAAACCCACCCATGGAGCCACTGCTCTGAAGATTAATTTTATGTCTGCCATCCTCTTTGTTATAAATAACATCATTCTACTTGAGTAGGGTCAACATTTGTTAAATGGTCAAGTCTGGTTATTGTGTATAAATTTTTACCAAACAGGATGATGGTCATAAGCATGCTGGTTAGCCCAAAATGATAAAATTCTATCTTTACATGTCTTCAGTACAGTGCTCAGAGTTATTGAAAATCAGTTTGGATAACTGAGAAAGAACTGAAGCAGCATTATATATATGTGCCAAAAAACAAAACAACACACACACACACACACACACACACACACACACACACACACAGAAACACACACCGGAATTTGAATGCAGAGTATCCAGTTATGGTAAGTGAAAGAAGTTATTTTAAAGATACAAGGTAATTGTCTCAACTAGTATTTAAATTAGTTTCATCTCAATAAAAGCTTTTAAAATGTGTAACGTCATAGTTAAAAATTAAAATATAAAAAGTCAAAACATGCATTACAAAAAAGTGTTATTTAATGAATGTTATCATATAATTCCTACAGTTCATTTATAAAATAATTCTTTGATCAGAATACTATACTCTATTTTAATAGTATTTAAAGTAAACATGTTGAATAATACATAATTAAAAATCACTCTTATCAATTTTAAATAGAAAATAGGCTTATCTTCCAATTATGTAATTTGTCATGGGAAAGAAGAACTAAGTGCATCCTCATATGTGGCCCAATATGAACTGGCAAACTCTTCTCAGTATCACCTCGGTGGGAAAAACAGGAACATCCACCTTCATCTTGCACAAACTCTGCCATAACACTTTAGGAAATTTCCCGTGAAATGTCACACACCTAATTATCACAAATGGACACTAAATCTTTGAAATTGGGAAAACTGGTTAATATGAAACCAACTTTTCCTGCTACAGATATATTGAATTGATATACCTTCCTTTCATAGTCAGTAAAATAAGTAAATAGATAAATTAATTACAAGACAACTTCCCTGAAAATAGTTCATCAACATTTTTATTCATGTTTCATATTCCTCATACACAAGAAAGAAAGAAAGAAAGAAAGACCAATAAACTTGGTGAATCATTGGTTTTTAGCCTTTTCCTGAGTCAGAGACCCCTTGGTGAATCTATTTAATACTATAGACATTTCCCTTATGTAGTTTCCAAATGGAAAGTTCTCTACACCAAATATAGGTACAAGATCCTCTTATCAAAATAATAATAGAGATTATTTTACACAGTACAGGGTTGCACATTCCTATACTCAAAGCTAGTATTTCAAATCCAATTCTAAATGAAGTGTGTGTCTTTGAAGTTTATATAGTTAGAGTAACTTTTATTTCAATGGGAATTTTCTAAGGTGAACTGATGTGCTTTTTTTGAGACGAAAGAAGTGTACTTTCAGAACAGATTCTTAGTAGTTCAGTAAGTATGAACCTTCATTTTAAACCTACATAGCTTCTTGTTCCCAAAGTGTAACATACTAACATTTTATCAATAGAATTGAGTTCTTCGGAGAAATATTGAAGTCACTAGAGGCAAACAGTAATGCTAAAATAGACTGAATTTAGCTTGAGGTTTAAATCCTATCCCTAGAAGGTGATTAGGAGTGTTTCACACATTACATATTTCATTCATTATTATAAGTGCTATGCCTCTTTAGCAATTACAAATCATACCGATCATCAGTATACATTCTCAATCTAACGAATGGTATCATTTCTTTTGCTTTTAAAGATATAAATGAAATTGAGGTGTATCTCTTCATTCAATGTTACTGTTTTCATATAAATAATGGTTTCATGCTCATATCTTTATTCTTTAATTTTTTAAAAACATTTGAGTTACTGACCATTTCTGCACTTTTTATTGAACTTATAGGAGTCAATATGATCACATAGGCTTCAGCTACAGAAGTCTATGATACCTCATTTTCATATTGTAATATATGTTTACCTAAGTCAGATCTCCTACCATCCCTAGATTTTGAAATATTACCTAAGTGTTTTCCACCTGAGGGATGTCCTTTTCCTTCTCTTACTTCCTCCTCTTCCACTTCTCAGACTTCTTACATCACCTCTATTTCTTTATGGAAGTGGTGCCCTCTGCCCACCCCCACTTTGAAAAGATGGTTTCTTGGTGTAGTCTACTTCAATTGTTTTTCCATCCACAGACTAAAATGAGTACACATAATATGAACATTACATAACATTTAACCTGAACAAGTGAACAACTGTTAGAAACCTACTAATTATTGCAACTAAAATCAAGATCTACCTCAAATTCTTCTCCCAAACCAAGCATTTCCTTCAAAAATGATAGAGTCCTTTTCCATGGTAAGTATGAAACACTTCATTATTACCAATATTCCATTGAGGTGTTCAACACAGAACCATATATGTTGGTTAATAAAAGTCCTCCAAAGACCTCTAGTAATAAGCACTAAAATGTCTCACATTCCAGGGGAAAACAGATACATTCCATTCTTGTCTTTTAATAGGCTTATTCTTGGTTTTCTGGAGAGAGAGAAAGGGAAAGGGATAGAGAGTTGGAAACATAGATAAAAGAGAAATATTTTGATCAGCGGCTTCCTTAAATGTGTCAAACTGGTGAATCAGCCAGCACCCTGGGAATTTGTCCTGACCAGGAATAGATGATGAGACATCTTAGTTCACAATTCTATCCTCAACCATTGAGCAATACTTGCTGGGCAATGTGGATTACTTTTTAGAATGTGTCAGTTACTTCATTTTTGTTTTGACAACATCTATTTCATTTTTTCCAGTGCACCCGGCTTACATAAACTATTTTTTAAAACAAACAATCATTCATTCAAAATGATTAGGTACTTTATTCCTCCTCTACCCCCTCTCAGTTTTCTTACTTTTATTATTTCTTCAGTTAAAATGACAGAAAAAAATGTCCAGTATGACTGAAAATCTGTATTTACATAGTTCTGATTTTTTTCTCCATTGTATTTTTAATTGGCTTCTTGCACAATCTTTAGTATTTATATGTTATACACTGTTTGTTAAATATGGTTCTAAGAAAACAAGCCATCTTGAAGGGGAGAGCTGCTATGACTAGGAACCCAGCCTCACCTCCACCCAGATGGGCCTCAGACATCACCTGTGATCCTAGAGCCACTCTGGCCAAAGACCTTTTTACGGCAGCAGCAGGCCCACTGACACCGGGACTTCAGCCCCCCACCAACGCCACTGCCTCCTGTGAGACTTGGAGTGCACAACTGAATTGCCGATCCACTCTGTGGCCATTGGCCCCTCGCACCCTGGCACCAAAGGTTCTGCAATGATAGCTAAAATGGGGAGACAAACAAACCACCCCCAAAGGAGAGAAAAGGAGGAATTGCCGAGAAGGGAAACGCAACTAAATGGAGGCATACAATATGTTCGAAAAGGAATTCAGAATAAGGGTCATACAGTTTATACATCAGATGCATGGGAAATCCACAACTTACATAAGAATCAAGGAAAATGAAAAAAATTGATAATAGCTACAATAGAATATACGATGGAAGGTTTCAATAGTAGACTAGAATTAGCAAAGGATTAAATCAGCGATTTAGGAGACAAGGCAGAGTAACAACCCTGAACAACACAATCTGAACAGCAATTGGAGAGAAAAAATAAAAAGCAGGTGGATATCTTAAGGGAGACTGGGGACAACATGAAACAAAGTAACATGTGTATAATGTGTCAGAGGGACAAGATGAGGAACAAGGATTAGGAAACCTATTAGAAGAAATAATCACAAAACCTTCCTGATCTTGGGAAGAAAAAGTCACACAAGCACAGACAGTCCCAAACAAGATGAACCCAGTAAGACCTATACCAAGACACATTGTAATTATAATGGCAAACAATAACGACACAAACAGAACCTTAAAGGCTGCAAGAGAGAGAGAGAGAGTCACCGACAAACGCTCTCCTGTTAGATTATCAAATGATTTTTAACAGAAACACATCAGGCCAGAAGGGAATGAAAGGAAATATACAAAGTGATGCAAAACAAGGGACTGAATACAAGAATACTTATCCAGCAAGGCTATCATTCAAAACTATAGAGGAATTCAGTTTCTTCACAGAAAAAAAAATCTAAGGGAATGTTTCACTACGAAACCATCAATGCAAGAAATGCTAAACAGAAAGTTGTAAAAAGAAGGAATAGAAGAGACAGAAGAAAAACAGGCATAAAGAAAAAAGTGGCAACAAATCAGTACCTATCAAAATAACCTTAAACCTAAATGAAATGAACACTCCATTCAAAAGATATAGGATGGCTAAAATTATAATAAAACAAGACCCATATGTATGCAGTCCATGATAAACCCACCTCATAATAAGGGACTCATACGGACTGAAAGTGGAAGGAGAGAAAATATTTTTCAGGCAAAGGCGGGGGGGGAAACTAGGGGATCAATAATTATATTTGAAAAAATAAATCTCGAGAAGCCAAGATTGTGGCGGAATAAGCAGAAGCGTCCCAGGGCTTGTCCTGGAGCAAATGGAGTGAGCAGCTGAAACTAGTAACACCCACCCCCAATTGGCGAAGTACACTCAGGTGGTGAGACAGTTTGCAGCAGGGAAGGGCAGAGTTCCTCTGGTAAGGTAAAAACCAGGGATCTGGGCAGGAAAGTTTGCCACACCTCTGAGCCCAGAGGGTAGGAGGGAGACCACGCAGCACACAGCCGCGACTCTTGGGACAGGCACAGCTCCTGACTGTGGAAAAGAGATCCGCGGGACTGTTGGTGCAGGGAGATTTGAGATCTGGTTTCCATAATTACAGAGGACTGAGCCTAAAGGGGCAGCCTGAAGTGTTGACCAGACCATGCCGTGCCTGTAAAAGAGGAGCTTACAGAAACTCAGCCTTCCCCGTTTCTGTGGCTGGAGTTTGTTTGTTTGTTTTCACTGAACCCTGTTCATAGGACATTTCGGATACAGACACTCACCTGTGCTGAAGAGCGGGAGAAGGTGAGGACAAGTGGAATCTGGGGAGAGGCTGGGAAGAGAAGGTGTGCCAGGAGAAGTGGCAGTAAATTGAGTTTTGAGTCACCCCTGAGCCTAGGACTTGGGCAACCATTTTCTACTGAGGCTATAATTCCTCCGTCCAGGCCCCAGGCAAGGAGAACAGCCACATCCAGATTCCACCCTGAATGAGATGAAGGATTAAAATAATATGATTAGTCCCTGGGACTTATCAGGGTCTGGCCTATAGCAGGGCTTTCAGTCCCAGCAATGACAACAAAAACAACAACAACAACAACAACAACAACAAAAAGCACAGACATTTCTGAAACCTGGGATCTTAAGCCAACCTAAGGAATGAGATTTCAATTTTTCATTTTTATATTATTATTATTATTATTATTATTATTATTATTATTATTATTTGTTAGCTTTTTTCTTGCATTTTTCTTTGTTCTCCTTTTTTTTTTGTTTATTCCTTTATTTCCTACTTCTTTTCACATTATTTTTTCAACCACGGGAGCAGCAGTCACGTGAGTGGCACGCACTTGTCCAGGAAACATCAGCCCTATGAGCAGCCTACCTCGAGCCTAAGGGCAGCAGCCTCATGTGACCTGCCCCGTCCACAGAGCAGCAGCTGTGTGAGCGGCCTGCTTCCCCTTCTGAGGAGCAGCAACCATGTGAGCAGTCTGACTTGTCCAAGGAAGAGCAGCCACTGGAGCAATCTTCCTACATCTGAGGAAAAGCAGCCCTGTGAAGCCCGCCCCCATCCGAGGAGCAGCAGCTGCGCACACCCTGCAGTAGTCTGAGGAGCAGCAGCTGCACAAGCATCTTGGAATTGTCCAAGCAGCAGCAGCCACACGAGCACTCTGCCCAATCCAAGGAACAGAGGCTGTATGGGCAGCCCACCCCCATTGAAAAGCAACAGTTCTGTGAGTGGCCATGCCTCATTGGAGGAGCAGCAGCGCAACCCTGTCCAAGGAGCAGCAGCGACACGAGCAGACCGCCCACGTCTGAGGAGCGGCAGTCCTACACAGCACGCACTGGTCCGAGGAGCAGAGCCACAACAGCCTGCACCTGTCTGACGAGCAGCAGACGGGTGAGTGGCGCATCCCCATCCGAGGAGGAGCAGCCACGCGTGCAGCTCACGCCCGTCCAAAGATCAGCAGCTTTGCAAGCAGCCCATTCCTGTCTGAGGAGCAAAAGACTTGCAATCAACCTGTCCAAGTCCTAGGAGCAATAGCCCAACAAGCAGCACACCACATCAGAGGAACAACAGCAGCGTGCATCCAGCCCCCATCGAAGGATCAGAAGCCATGTGAGCAGTCCGCCCCAGTTCAAGGAGTAGCAGCTGCGTGTGTAGCCCACCCCCATCCAAAGAACAGATACCTCGTGATCAGCACATCGTTCGTCTGAGGAACGGCAGCTGCGTGTGAAGCTTCCCCGCACCAGGCAGAGGAACCACCACAGCTGTGAACAGCACCCACCAGAGGAGCGGCTGCCAACTGAGGAGCAGCTGCTACCACAACTGCCTGAGGAGCAACCACAACTCGAGGAGCCACTGCCACCCAAGGAGCAGCTCCTGAATGACTCAACATCTAGATATGTCGGTGAGATCAAACATGGGTAGACAAAGAAACCCCCAAAGGAAAGAAAAGGAGGACTCGCCAGAAAAGCAGCTAAGTGAAACAGAGGCATGCAGCTTGACAGACAAAGAATTCAGATTAAGGGTGCTAGAATCCATAAACCAGATGGAGGAAAAAATAAACAACTTATGCAAGAACATAGAAGAAACAGAAGAAAAAAACCATCAACTTATATAAGAATCAAAAAGAAACGAATGAAAAAAAATCAATAAATTATGGAAGAACCAAGAAGAAATGAAGAGTGTTATAGCTGTAATAAAAAACACCATTGAAAGTTTCTATACTAGACTAGGAGAAGCAGAGGACTGAATTAGCGACTTAGAAGACAGGGAGGCAAAACACACCCAAACTGAACTGCAATTGGAGAAAAAAAATTCAAAGACAGGAGGAGAGCCTAAGGGAACAATGGAACAACATGAAACGAAACAACATGCGAATAATAGGGGTTCCTGAACAACAGAAAGAGGAACAAGGGTTAGAAAACCTATTGGAAGAAATAATATCCGAAAACTTCCCTCAGGTGGGGAAGAAAAAAGTCACACAAGCACAGAGTTCCAAACAATGTGAACCCAAAATGACCCACATCAAGACTCATCATAATCACCATGGCAAATGTTCAGGACATAGAGAGAATCTTAAAGGCTACAAGAGAGAGACTGAAAGTTACATACAAGTGATCTCCCATTAGATTTTCAAATGATTTCTCAACAGAAACACATCAGGCCAGAAAAGAATGGATGGAAATTAACAAAGTGATGCAAAGCAAAGGACTGAATCCAAGAATACTATATCCAGCAAGGCTATCATTCAGAATTGAAGGGGAAATAAGAAGCTTCACAGACAAAAAAAGGCTAAGGGAGTTTATCACCACCAAGCCAGCAATGATAAAAATGCTAAAAGGACTGGTGAAAAAAAGAAGAAAGACAAAGCTAAGAAAGAAAACAGGCACAAAAAATAGAAATGGCTACAAACAAGTACCTTTCAATAATAACTTTAAATGTACATGGACTAAATGCTCCAATCAAAAGACATCAAGTGGCTGAATGGATAAAAAACAATGACCCAAATATGTGCTGTCTACAAGAGACCCTCCTCAGAAGAATGGACTCACAGAGACTGAAAGTGAAGGGATGGAAAAATATCTTTCAGGCAAACGGAAATGAAAGAAAAAAAAAAAAAAAAAACAGCTGTGGTAGCAATACTTATATCGGACAAAATAGACCTCAAAGTGAAGGCCATAACAAGAGATAAAGAAGGCCACTTCATAATACTAAAGGGATCAATACAAGAGGCTATAACCCTGATAAACATATATCCACCCAATGCAGGAGTTCCCAAATACATAAAAAAAAGCTCCTGGAAGACATCAAGGGAGAGATCGACAACAATACAATCATAGTAAGGGACTTTAATACACCACTGACATCACTGGATAAATCCTCTAGACAAAAAAAAAAAAAAAATGGTAAAGAAACAGCAATCCTAAATGACTCACTAGATCAGATGGACTTAATTGACATCTTCAGAACATTTCACCGCAAATCCAGGGAATATATGTTCTTCTGAAGTGCTCATAGGACATTTTCAAAAATAGACCACGTATTGTGTCACAAAGTCTACCCAAATTCAAGAAGATTGAAAGCATCTTCTCAGACCACAATGGCATAATATTAGAAATAAACTACAATAAAAACCATCCAAAATACTCAAACACTGGAAGCTGAATAGCATGTTATTCAATATTGATTGGTTACCAATGAGATCAAAGAAGAAATGAAAAACATCCTGGAAACTAATGACAATGAAAACACAACAATCAAAAACCTATGGGACACAATGAAAGCAGTCCTGTGAGGGAAGTGTATAGCTCTACAGGCCTATCTCAAAAAACAAGAAAAATGGTAGTAAATCATCTAACTCTACAACTCAAAGAACTAGAAAGAGAGCAACATGAAAACCCCAGAGTGAGCAGAAGGAAGGAGATAATAAAGATTAGAGCAGAAAAAAATGACATAGAGACCAAAAAAATACAGAAAATCAATGAAACCAAGAGCTGGTTCTTTGAAAGGATAAACAAGATTGACAAACCTCTAGCCAGGCTCACCAAGAAGCAGAGAGAGAGGACCCATATAAACAAAATCAGAAATGATAGAGGCG
Source organism: Myotis nattereri (assembly GCF_964212035.1). NCBI lineage: Eukaryota > Metazoa > Chordata > Mammalia > Chiroptera > Vespertilionidae > Myotis > Myotis nattereri. The sequence goes on from NC_138094.1 coordinate 5,221,256, forward strand.
AAATAACAACAGACCCCCACAGAAATATAAATGATTGTTAAAAAATACTATGGACAACTCAACTCCAACAAACTAGACAACCCGTAGGAAATCGACATGTTCCTAGAAAAATACAACATTCCAAAACTCAATCAGGAAGAATCAAAACATCTCAAAAGGCCAATAACTATGGAAGAAATTAGAGCAGTCATCAAAAAGCTACCAGCAAACAAAAGCCAGGGTCAGACAGCTTCACAGGGGAGTTTTACCAAAAACTCAACAAAGACCTAAAACCTATCCTGCTTACACTTCTACAAGAATCCAAGAGGAAGGAACACTTTCAAGATCATTCTATGAAGCCAGTATCACCCTAATACCAAAACCAGGTAAAGACAACACAATGAAAGAGACTTACAGGCCAATATCCCTCATGAACAAAGATGCCAGAATCCTCAACAAAATCTTAGCAAATCAGATCCAGCAGTATATCAGAAAGATCATACACCATGGCCAAGTAGGATTTTTCTCAAGGATGCAAGGATGGTACAATATCAGAAAATCAATAAACATGATACATCACATAAACAAACTGAGAGTAAAAATCCACATAGTCATATAAAGTGATGCAGAAAAAGCATTTGACAAAATCCAACACCCAATTTTGAGAAAAACTCTAAGCAAACAGGGCATAGAGGGATCATACTTCAACATAATAAAAGCCTTATTTGACAAACCTACAGACATCATACTCAATAGGCAAAAACAATTACTCTAAGAAGAGGAACAAGACAGGGATGCCCACTCTCACCATTTCTGTTCGACAGAGTACTGGTAGTGCTAGGCAATGCAGTCAGACAAGAAGAAGTCAAACAAGGCATGATAAGTGGAAAAGAAGAAGTAAAACTGTCATAATTCGCAGATGGCATGGTATTGTCCATAGAAATACCTAAAGACTCCATCAAAAAAACTAGGAGATTTAACAAATGAATTTGGCAATGTAGCAGGGTACAAAATTAACACCCAGAATTCTATGGCTTTTTGATACACGGATAATGAACTCAGAAATAGAAACAAACAAACAAAAATGCCATTTAGCAGTGCAACAAAAATTTAAGAAACCTAGGAATAAACTTAACTAAGGGGGTAAAAAGCTGTTCTTGGAAAACTACAGGAAATTGAAAAAAAGTGATAGAGGAAGACTAAAGCAAATAGAAGAACATACCATATTCATGGATTGGTACAATCAACATCATTAAAAATGTTCATAGTACCCAAAGCAATGTACAGTTTTAAGGTATTCCCCATTAAAATATCAATGGCGTATCTCACAGACCTAGAAGAAAGTTTCCAAAAATTCCTATGGATTTAAAAAAAGACCCCAAAGAGTTAACCGCAATCTGGACAAAGAAGAACAAAGTTGGAGGGATAACCATACCAGATATCAAGCTATATTACAAAGCCACCATTCTCAGAACTGCCTGTTACTGGCACTAAAGCAGACATAAAGACCAATGGGACAGAACAGAGAACATAGAAGTCGACCCTAACCATTATACTCAATTAATATTTGACAAAGGTGGCAAAAGCATAGAATGGAGTCATACAGTGTCTTCAATAATTGGTGTTGGAACCTGGATGGCAATCAGGCCTAGGCGGGGTGGGACAGGTGAGGCCGCGAGGCAGGGTGGGGCCTGGCGGGGCTGGGCGAGGCTGGGTGGCTGTGCACTGGGCTAAGACTAGGCTATCACAGGCAGAGAGACTATTGCCCTTCCCACAAGGTCTGGGGCCTCTGGGCTGGGTCCCATGTAGGAACTTAGCCTGGACAGCTGCAGAGAGGAGGATGAGGTGCCGGGCACCAAGGGGTGGCCCACACCCCAGGCGAGGGTGCACTTACAAGTGACAAGGTTCATCATGGAGGCAGGTGTCAAGCTAGGGATGCAGTCCGTTCCCCTCGCAACCGCCTGTGCCATTTACTGTAAGTTCTTCTGCGAGATCAACCTGGACGCCTATGACCCCTACTTGGTCGCCATGTCTGCCCTTTACGTGGCTGGCAAAGTGGAAGAACAGCCCCTGCTAACCCGCGACATCATCAACGTGTCCAACAGGTACTTCCACCTGGGCAGCGAGCCCTTGGAGCTGGACTCCCGATTCTGGGTGATCCGGGACAGCATTGTGCAGTGCGAGCTCCTTGTGCTGCGGGTACTGCGCTTCCAAGTCTCCTTTCAGCACCCACACAGGTACCTGCTCCACTACCTGATTTCTCTCAAGAACTGGCTGAATCCTTACAGCTGGCAACGGACCCCCATCTCCATCACTGCCTGGGCCCTGCTGCGGGACAGCTACGAGGGGGGGGGGGGCTGTGTGTCCGGTTCCAGGCTCAGCACATAGCCGAGGCGGTGCTCCACCTGGCCCTGCAGGTCTATGGGGTCCAGGTGCCCGCCGAGGCTAAGGCTGAGAAGCCATGGTGGCACGTATTTAGTGGAGACCTTACCAAGCCAATCATTGATAACATTGTGTCTGATCTCACTCGGTTTTATACCATGGACAGAGAGATCCCCGAAGGCCCTGGCCCAGGCCTGCCCAAAGAGAAGCCTGGGATGCTCGGCAGCCAGGGGACAGCGCCACCACATCGCCCTGACGGTCTGTCCCCAGAGCACTGGCTGGGAGGACTGGTTTTGTGCTGCTGGAGACAGGCCAGAGAAGGCAATGATATGCTGCCACTTTGATTCTCAGGCTTTGACTCTCCCTGGCAGCCAAGGTCCAGATGGGGATGGGCGCTGCACCTCCCAAGGGCAGGAGCATGCAGTGGGCGGCTCTGAGGACTCAGTGTCTGCCTTTTTCCTTTGAAAGGATGCAGACTACAGCCGAGGTTTGGGATCAGTGGAAGGAAAATCAAAGAATGGATGGGATTGTGCCCCAGGGGATTTTTTTAAAGGCCAGATTTAGAGAAAGCATGACTCAATTAACAGAGGAAATTTTATTTTGTTTCATTGAAGATATTACAAAGCCAAAATAAAAACATAATAATAATTGGTGTTGGACATATAGCATACATACATGCAAAAAAGTTAATCTAGACCACCAACTTACACCATACACAAGTTTAAACTGGAAATGAATAAAAGACTTAAACATAAGTGGGTAACCATGAAAATCTTAGAAGAATCCATAGGCAGCAAAATAGCAGGCATCTGTCTCAGCAATACCTTTACTGATACAGCTCCTAGGGCATTGGAAACTGAGGAGAAAAGAAACAAATGGGATGAAGTCAAATTAAAACACTTTTGCAGAGAAGAAGAAGCCAACAAATACGAGAACAACAACAACAACAAAACAAGGAAGTCCACTGCCTGGGAGAAGATATTTGCCAATGTTATATCCGATGAGGACCTATTCTCCAAAATTCATACTGAACTCATCCAATTAAACAAAAGGAAGATCAACATCCCAGTAAAAAACTGGGCACCACCAGCACGAAGGCCCCCTCTGACTTATGGTGGTCCAGTCCCTGTGATGATTATTACAGCCACACAAGAGATGGATATGATGGGGGCACGGCAATTACTCCAGCAGCTGATGGGACACTCCTGTAAGAGGTTCTGAGTGTGGTGCTGGCAGCGATCACAGGATACACCATGTACACAAGAGAGAGTGAATAATGCAGTACAGTAGCTCACCTGATTGGGCACTTGGGGAGCCAGGGGGGAAGCCCCTGTGACAGAAGAATTAGAGACTGAAATTAAAAATGATAAGGTACCGACAAAATTTTATTGTAAAGAATGTGGCTTCTGTTATTTAAGTTGACTAAAAGGAAATGGTAGGTTTGGGGGAGGCATCAAGAATTCTAGTTACCATTATGAAGTTTCAGGATTGGAGGCAAGTTTTGAATTATACCAGGTTGTTTCATAAGTGCTGATTTAAATTACAATATACTTAAATGTTTAAATTTTACATATTGTATTGTTAAAATATTCAGAATATAAGCACAACCAACAGACCAACAGAGGAAAGACACTGGGAGTGGGTGATGAGAACAAGTGACTAGGAATAGGGGAGGCCAGGGGGAGGTCAGTAGAAAAAAAGAAAGAGACATATATATTACTTTTTGTAAAAACTTAAACACTAACATTACAAAAAATTTTCAGAAGAAAGTGTTCTGCAAATGGGATTTCTTGTCTGATTTTATGACAAAAACATAAAAGCAATCTGTTTGGATGGTGAGTTATATTCATGGCCCTAAATTTCCCAGGGTGTCTATGACCATATGTGCATAAAGTCTATGAAGTGAACTGTATACAAAATGAAGCAGTGTGTTATTTCGTCATGGCATGCTGCCCTGTTTTCCAGTTAGGGAGGGTAAACAAATGAGGTATTCTCCTTGGAAAACCTAAATGGATAAAAGGATTGAAGAACCTCTGACAAGGCTGCAAAACAAGGATTCCTCCAGCTCTGTGGCCCACACTTTGCCCCCTAAGATACTGATAAGGAGCAGGCCGATCCCACTGGCCCCAGGAGGAAGAGGAGACCTTGGGGAAATAGAAGATGGTGGTGAGCAGCAACAGGGCAATGTGGTGTGGCAGCGCAGCAGCCTAGGCCTCAGCATGAGGAAGATTCACAGACACCTGTGGAAAGGAGTATAGGAAGAACATGTCATGGCAGCCCCTGTTGAGGGGCGGGTGGAAAGGCCTGAAGGTGCTGTGGGTGGCCTAGAGGGAGAGTTCAGAGGAGGGGCTGAGGTAATCTGCTTTGACTCTGAGTGACAATGGACATGCACACTCTCTCCCCCTGCCTAAGCCCCCCTGCCTGATCTGGAATTGCACTGCCCTTGTTGTGCTGGTAGTTTCTGTCTCAGGCACACACCCTGAGGTCCGGGGGTCACAGGCTGTATCCTTCCCAGCATCCAGGTGTCCCTGTGAGAGAAAAGTAATGGCCCAGGAACCTGGCAGCACACCAGGGGAGAGCCCAGGCAGCCCCTCCTCACCCGCCCTGTCCACTCTGGGGACCATCTTCCTCTCATAGTTCTCCAGGGGATTGAGCCACAGGTCCTTGCTGATGATCTGGTAGGGCAAACAGGAGACCATAGGGACCTGAATAGAATTGCAAGCAGCAGGTGGACACAGGAAGCTGCATGCTGGCATGGCCAGTGACATCCAACCTCAGCAATCCTGCCAGATCCTGCCACGCTGTTGTCAGAGAACCAGTAGAAGAAGCTGGCGCTGTTGTCCTGGAGCCTGTGGCTGTAGGCTTCTCATTCACAATGCTGGTACCACTGAATCGGAGTGGCACTGGACACCCTGTATCCTGCAGGAGAGGGGTATGTGAAGCTGGGCACATGGCCTTCCATCCCTGCCCACCACCAGCTGCAGCCCATACAGGGAGCCTCCTGTTACTTGTGAGAGTGATGAGATACTTCTTCACAATCACATGGTTGCGGAAGTAGGGGTTGCTGCAGAAGTACAGGCTAATGGTGCAGCAACCCCAGGGATGCCTGACTTCCGTCACCTGCAGAAGGAAAGTGGATCCAGGGAGTGAAATCGCTGCCCAGGGCTCCAGCCTGTAGCTGTTTTCAGGGACAGGCCACTTACCCACCTGCCCTCCACCACTCCCTGGAGCAGGTAGACTGACCTTCAAATTGATCATGTGACCACGGATGTTTTCACCTTGGACCCTGATCATTGCCGACAACTCTGGGTGGTTGACAAACTGCTGTGGGTCAAGCAACCTGCACCTTGGGAGCTGGGCATGGACCAGCTAGAAAGTGCAGCCTGGCCTGGCCTCTCCTTCCCTTAAGGCCACTCCTTCTCCATCAAGGGCAGAAAGGGGCACAGCACCACTCTGTTTCCTGACAGACCCTGATGCCCACCAGACTGTGTTTTGCTGAGGGTTTGACAGGTTACACATCACACATTCATGCTTCTGACTGAGGAACTGGACATACAGATGGCCTGTAGGGCAGTGTTAGTCCCAGAAGAGCCCGTGCAACACAGCCCTGTCTGTGGGCATCAGCCTCTGGTGTATGGTGCCTCTGCATTGGAGCTCTGCCCCTGGACCCCCTGGTACCACTTCTATGGTGCCTGTACAAGACAGAGGGTGTCTCCAGGATCCTGGGCCAGACCGGGGCGCACTGCACCTAGCTTGTCCTCAATGTTCTTTTCTAGGGGAACCATCCCCGCTTACACCGTTCTCCTGCACTGTCCCATGCTCCTTGTGATCCTGCTCCTCTACCCTCAAGGATACAGCTGTGAGCCAGAACCCAGGGATGCACCGGATATTGAGGCTTCTCCGTTTGAAATAGGGCTTGAGCCTCTGCCGAGTGCTGCACCTGAGCCGAGAGAAGGCCCTGCTGGCTTGCTCGTTCATGGGCTCCATCTCCAATTGGAGAAACTGGAGCACCTCCAGAGGGGACCAGGTTAACTTGGCCCCGGGCCCTGACTGGGCCTCCTCCTGCTGCACTGGCTGCTCTTCTTCTGGCTTTGCTTTGGCCTTGGACTGAGGCTCCACCTCTCCCACCGGTTCCACTCCCTTCATGGTGCCCTCCACTCCCCCTGCAGGAAAAACTGCTCTACTGCAATTAATTGCTCCTCCATCCACCCCTCCTCCTGGTGGTCACTCCCTTGCGGGTCACCTGGATCCTGTGCCTCCAGCCTCAGCTCTTCACTCACCACCTCCTCCTGCCTCCCCACCTGCAGATCTGGGAAAACCTCCTCACCTGCCCACTTGGCCTGCCATGGCACCACCTGCAGAAGGCCCTCTGTCCACAGGATAAACTGAGCCTGTGCCTGGAACACCTCCCCCAGGCCCTCCTTGTCTTCCCCTTGCTCCTCACTCTGGGTTCCCTGCTGCACCTCACTCTCCTCTCCCTGCACACACTGCTCTTCAGACACCCAGTCCTCCTCTTTCCTGCACTGAAGATCAAGCCCAACATCCTGGCCTGTGTCCAACCTCCGCTCCAGGGTCTCAGCCTCCCGCACTTGCATGAAGTCCTCCCACTCCAGCCCCAAAGCTTCCCTCTGAACCTCCTGTGCCCTTGTGTCCTGGGTATCACCACTTTCCTGCACCGAGGTGAAGCTAAAAGCCTCCTGGATCATCCTGCTTGCCCTGTCCTTCCTGGTGCAAAGGCCCTGGGGAGCCCTGTGAATCCTCAGGCGCCCTGCAGCTGAAGGCCCCCTAGTGGAACTGAGAGGAAGCGCGCTGCCCCCAGGAGCCCCTCAGTCTCCCAACACAGCCTGACTCTGGATGCCCCCTGGCTCTGAGACTGGTGCTGTGAAGGAGCAGGTGGTGCAGAGCCTGCTGAGTCCAGGCAAGGTGCTTGCTCACTGGTGCATGCAACCAGGCCCTGGTGTGCTGAGTGGGGGCACAGTGGGCTCATGCACAGGCGCTGGTCATGTGAGCATGTGGTACAGAAGGCACCTAGCCAGGCCCAGCCTGCTGTTTCTGGGTGGGCTCCACAAAAGCCTCCTCTAATCACAGATGGGGCAGTGGGCGTCACCCTGCGAAGCCCTGCCACTTACTCAAAGCTCTGGTGTAGATAGTTGGTAGACTCAGAGGTATCCTATTATTAGCCTGAAAACCGAGATTTTGCAAGCTTAGAAACTTGACCTGACTGAAAAGAAGGAAGAAATGGTGGAACTTGAAAATGACTTCAGGTTTTCTCACTGTGCAGAATAAAGTCAAACATTGCTTCAGTTAAATATTTTAGCCGTTGGTCTCCCCACATGAACTACAATAATAATGTGCTTTGTGTTGATATTTACTGCTGTGTTGCTGACAATTACCTGGAGGAGAAGTTAAGGTGATTCAATGGCTTGAAAAAAGTTTAGCTAAATCTGATTGCAGGTCTAATTAAGCAAGTTTATTCCATATATATATATATATATATATATATATATATATATATATTTATATGGCTAAGTTGACTCGTGCATGTGTGATACATATGAAGCTCTTACTGGCGCCAATTGCATGAGTGTGTTTCAATTTGTCATTGTCAATCTGCATTTGATTGACACTGCTATTATAGAGAAAGGGCAAATAGCAGTATTATGGTATTTCTTCTAATTAATTTCCTTTCAACATGCACGAATCCATGCACCTGGCCACTGGTATTCTAATAGTGGCAAGATATCATCCGTGAATGGTAATATTCTATTGGGCAGGACATGCCAAATTGGTCGCACATATCTATCCTATCTAATAAAAGAGAAATATGGTAATTGGCGTACGACCGCTACCCTTCCCATTGGCTAATCAGGGCGATATGCAAATTAACTGCCAGCCAAGTTGGAGGTTAACTGCCAACAAAGATGGCAGTTAATTTGCATACATAGGTGCAATGCTAGGAGGTGAAAGGGGAAGGAGGGAAGAAGCCGCCTGCCCTGACTGCAATTGGAAACCCAGTGGCAGCCAAGAGCCAGAGAACCGAGCTGCTTTTGCTCAGAGAAGCCAGGCTGCCTTTGCTGGCTTCTGTGATAGGAGGACCTGGCCACCTTTGCTGGCCCTGGGCCAGTAATCGGAGAAGCTGGGTGGGGCAGGGAAGAGGCAGATGTCTGCCTCTTCCCTGCCCAGCGTGGCTTCTCAGATCACTGATCACCAGTGATGGGAGAACACCCAGAGGCGGGGCCAGAGGCCAGGCTGCATAGCTGCCTGGGGACACCATTTGGACCCCAGGGGCGAAGCAGCCAGGCCCCAGCAAGAGACCCAGAAGGCGACCCAGGTGCTGGGGCTGCATCGCTGCTGGGTCAGAAATCCGGTGCCCAGGCTGAGGAGACCCAGGACCCAGAGCTGCGTTGCAGCTGGGGCACACGATCCGGTGCCCAGGCTGAGGAGACCCAGGGCCCGGGGCTGTGTAGCAGCTGGGGCACGCCATCCGGTTCGGGGGCGATGCAGCCAGGCCCGAGAAGGAGACCCAGAAGGAGACCCAGGGGCCTCCCAAGAGGAGAGTCTCCATGGCCAGATGGCGTGGTGTCGGGGCAGGAATAAAGACCCGAGGTGACTCAGATGCCTGGCCACAGGGTTAGTCCAGCCAGCAGGGCCTTTCAGTTGGGACTGGGGTGGGGGTGGGGCAGGGAGGCAAGCTGGAAATAGAGAACTACAACTCACAGGAGGCTTAGCAGCCGGGCCTGGGTGCCTGGCTGTGAAATCCAATGGGCTGTAGTTTTGCAAGCCACTTTAAACTAGAGGCTTGCAAGGTTGGAAGTTCTGCGCCTGGAGCCAGGGAGAAATGGAGCTGGAGCAGAGAGAGGGGTCCATGGCAGCCGTGGGCTTTGAGGAGTTCTCAGCACCTCCTGGCTGGGAGCTGGCGCTGCCTCCGCTGAAGGTGGTCACATCCTGGAGAGCGAGCTTGAGACCGAAGTGGAGTTCCTGTCTGGGGGTCTGGGCAGCTCCAGCCTCCAGGAGCTAGAGGAAGAGGAGGAGGCAGCCTGAGGCTGGCAACAGCGGCGCCAAAGGGAACTTAATCACAGGAAGTACCAGGCGCTGCAGGGAGATTGAGCAGGCGAAGGAGTGGGTCCTGAACAGGCTCCATCAGATATAGAGGATAACATGGAGACTCCAGCAGGAGAGGAGGTTCCTCATGAAGGTGCTGGACTCCTACGGTGACAACTACTGGGCCAGCCAGTTCACCATCTTACTGGAGGATGAGGGCAGCCAGGGCACAGATGCCCCCACCCCAGGCAACGCTGAGAACCAGCCTCCAGAGAAAGAGGGGCTGTCCCCGCCCAGGAGGACGCCAGCGCCTGCAGAAGCCAGCAGCCTGGCCCCTGGCGAGGGGCCCAGGGGTTGGAAGAGGCGGCGAGTGCCACCGGAAGGGGGCCAGGCGTGAGTCCCGCTGTCTCTGGAGCTGGCCCCCATGCAGATAAAGGTGGAGGAAGACTTTGGCTTCAAAGCGGTCGAGGCTTTGGACACAAGTTGGGTTTCTGGGGGCCAGACAAGTAGCTGCCCTACCCCACCCTAGCCAGCTCCCCCTTTGACTGACCCCCCAATAAACAGACCCCATGCTCTCCTTGGCAAAAAAAAGCTTATAGAGGCATGCTTTTAGGATCAAATAGTATAAATATAGATGTAACAGGACAATAAAAAGAGAACCTGGATATGATGATCACCTGAATGCTGCCTCTGTGTCATTCCTTCGTCGCCGACTCCATCCACACCTTTGGGAACCCCCGGACCTACTGAGGCAGGGCCCCAACATTCCTCTTCTTATAAGGACTTCAGTGAGATGGGCTAAGGGTCCCACTAGAACTGCCTCAATTTAATCTAATCCCCTCTTTAAAGATCTTATCTCTATACACAGGTACATTCTGAGGTTCTGGAGATTAGGATTCTAACATACATTTTGTTGATTACCCAAATCAGCCCTTAACAACCAACATGTTTCAGAAAGGAGATTCCTACAGGGTTATTTACCAAACATTCAGAAGTATTTTTAAAAGAGCTAAGTCCCTAGCCCACTGTGCGCGCCCCTCCTGGTGAAGAGGGAAGGCCTGGGTTCCAGGCGCCGGAGGAAAACTGGTGCCAGCAGCCAGGGGAAGGGGCCCTCAAGGGGCCCCAGATTGCGAGAGGGCACAGGGCGGGCTGAGGGACCCACCCGAGTGCACAAATTTTTGTGCACCGGGCCTCTAGTATATATATATATATATATATATATATATATATATATATATATGCATAAGCGACATTATGAGTGGTTGGTACGATGCACACCGACCACCAGGATGCAGACGCTCAACACAGGAGCTTCCCCCAGGTGGTCAAGGCTCTCCCACAGCGAGAGCATCACTCAGCCAGAAGCCGGGCTAACGGCTGGAAAGTGCAGCTGTGACAGCAAGAGCCTCTGCTGCCTATGTGACAAGGCTACGAAGCAGTGGTGGCAGGTGGAGTGGGGCTTGGATGAGCGGGAACACAGCACCTGGCTCCAGCTTGGGCTCCTGCCCGGCTGCCTGCCGTTTCGTGCACTGCTACATCCCTCAGGAGGTGTCAGACCTAACCTGGCAGTCCCACATCTCCCAAGGGGTCCCAGATTGCGTGAGGGCGCAGGCCAGGCTGTGGGACGCCACCAGCGCTTGAATTTCGTTCACCGGGCCTCTAGTCATTTTATTATTTATCACCGATTTAGCATGGTTCTCTTCTAATGCTGCATAATTTAAAGGTATAACCTGAATTTTGGTAATGATGGCCATATAGATTTTACTGCTCTTTAGTGGTATTATTTAATGGCTTATAGGAAGGGCACTAATCTCCTTCAAAATATGAGAAATATTACATCTCCCACAAACAGTACTATGCTTCAGTGCTAATTCTTTCCACTAATGCCCCTAAGTGAGCCTTTCACTAATTTTCTTTGCTCACTAGCTCATCCAAAATTGAAATGGGAAGGCTGCTTGTCTATATTCAAGTGCAGAGGCATATTCTTCTTAACTACACTGATGCTATCAATACTTCCAATTTTCCAACATAAATTATAGTGAGGGTCTCAGTGTTAGATTTTAAAACATCTCTTTACTAATATGAATAAGTCACTTTTACCTTATTTCTTCACAACGATGTGCACGCTCTAATTTGGAACTTGCAATGCCTGACTCTTTGAAGTGTGCCTTCCCAACCTTGTTTTCATTAAAAACAGACTATCTGAATCCACATTGGTCACTTTTCAGCCTGTTGAGATAATGTAGACATTCCTTGGGTTATGTTGGCCTCAAAGTACATAGTTTTCTGGATACGTCTCCATACCCCATTTATTTATTTTTTAAAAAAGTTTGATCATTTCTACGTATGTACATATATGCTTCATGGTTTTTTTTTTAATTATTATTATTCATTTACCACAAGTAAAGGTCAGGAATTGTTATCTTTCTTTTAATTTTTTTTTTTTTTTTTTTTTTTTTACTGTTTCACGCCATTACTGCTGTGTATGTGTACTCCATGTGAGTGACATACGTGCTTATGTAGGTGGGTTCTGACTTACACGAATATTGCATTACATCCCACTTCAGGAACGTGTCAACAATGTAATGCGAGGAACTACAGTAATTGCATCCTATTGATTCAGTTGTAGTTATTTGGTCTCCACATTTCCTCAATACGTATATGATTGTTGGAAGCACAAAGTATATCTTTATATATTTATTAGAGGCCCGGTGCACAAAAATTTGTGCACTCAGGTGGGGGGGGGGTCCCTCAGCCTGGCCTGTGCCCTCTCGCAGTCTGGGATCCCTTGGGAGATAACGACCTGCTGGCTTGGGCCTGCTCCCGGGTGGCAGAAGGCAGGCCCAATCTCTCGGTGCAGCCCCTGGTTGGGCTCAGAGCAGGGCCCACTGGGATTTGGGGCACCACCCCCTGTCATGCACAGAGCAGGGCGGATTGGGAGGTTGCAATGCCACCCTCAGTCATGCTCAGAGTAGGGCCAATTGGGGGGTTGGGGCACCGTCCCCTGTCACACTCAAGGCAGGGTCGATGGGGAGGTGGTGGCACCAACCCTTGTCATGCACAGAGCAGGGCCGATCAGAGGGTTGGGGCACTGCCCCCTGTCACGCACAGAGCAGGGCCGATCAGGGGGTTGGGGAACTCGCCCCCCCCCCACCTGTCACGCACAGAGCAGGGCCCATCAGGGGGTTGGGGAGCATCACCCTGTCACTAAAAGAGTAGGGCCGATAGGGGAGTTGGCACAACACCCCGTCACACACAGAGCAGGGCGGATCAGGGGATTGGGGCGCCACTCTCTATCACCCACAGAGCAGGGCTGATCAGGGGGGTTGGGGCGCCACCACTGTCACACTCAGGGCAGGGCCGATGGGGAGGTTATGACTCTACCCCATCACACACAGAGCAGGGCCCATGGTGGGGGGTTGGGGCGCTGCCCTCTATCACCCACAGAGAAGGGCAATCAGGGGGTTTGGGCGCTGCCCCCTGTCACGCTGATCCTGGTGCAGGGAGGCCCCTCGGCTCCGCTGATCCTGGTGCTGGGAGGCATATTATCCTTTTACTATATAGAATACAGAACTGGTTCATGGGTGGGGCTGGCTGGTTTGCCCTGAAGAGTGTTCTGGATCAGGGTGGGGGTCTCCACTGGGGTGCCTGGCCAGCCTGGATGAGGGGATGTTTGCAGCTGGTCAAACACCCTTCAGGGTGGGGGTCCCCACTGGGGTGCCTGGCCAGTCTGGGTGAAGGGCTGAGGGCTGTTTTCAGGCTGGGACTGAAGCTCCCAACTGCTCCTTTTTTCTTTTTCTTTTTTTAATTCTGGGCCAGCTTTAGCTCTGAGGCTCCAGCTCTTAGGCCTCCGCTCCTGAAAGCAGGTATCTGGTTTGTTTTAGTTCTCAAAACTCTGTATCAACCCCAGCTCTGAGATCCCAGCTGGCTGAAGTTTTGTTTAGCGTCTATATTTGTTACAATGTTTGAAACTGCAGGCTCAGAGGCCAGCAGCAGCCGGCAGGGAACGTTGGAGTCCTCCATCACTGAAGCAAGCAAGCCTCATTTTAGGTTCAAGCTGCCTGGCTGCCGGCCGCCATCTTGGCTGATAGTTAATTTGCATATTGCCCTGATTAGCCAATGGGAAGGGTAGCGGTCGTACACCAATTACCATGTTTATCTTTTATTAGATTAGATGTGTTTCTTAGAATTATCATTCAATAAAAATAAATGCCTTGTCCTTATAAAAAGATCTGGCCTTATAATTGAATGGCCTAATACATTTTAGAGTAGGGCACCATTACCAAAGTTTCTCAGAAGAACACGTGTTGAAATGAAGAGTATATCCTGCCAACCCCTACTTGAAACAAGAGCCTTAGTTGGGATCCATCATGATCCAAACAGAGACAGAAACAGTAAGAGACATGGCAGGTTTATGTTACTATATGCCTACTGAGCATGCCTCAATGCACATTTCCTGATGGTGCTATTGATCAGAATGTGCACTCACAGGACATTAGGGCCTTCATGCACAACTCCATCCTGAAACCACATGAAAAGGAGTGTATTGGACAAGAATGTTAGCAGGGACTTTACAATGCAGAGGGATTCTGAAGAAGATTGAAAAAGGTGGCAGAACCCTAGCGAATTTGGAACAGTGGACAGATCACTGGCCTTCAGACCGAAGGGCCCAGATTTGATTCAGGTCAAGGGCACTTACCTGGGAGTGGAATAAATCACCAGTCTGGGGCTTGCAGGAGGGAGCTGATCAATGAATCTCTCTCATCACTGATGTTTCTAACACTCACTCGCTCTCCGTTTCTCTCTGAGATAAATAAAAATATTTTTAAAAGAATGGTGGCAGAATAAGTGTATGCTGCAGGGACATGCTCCCAGGAACAAACTGATATTCCAACTAAAATACGGAACAACTTCCTGAATAATCAATGGAAAACTCACAGGAGAGAACCGTGACACCCGAGGACCGAAGGTGGAGGCCACGTAGACACTGGTAGGAGGAGAGGAGGCTGGAAGGGGGCGGGCCTGACACCCACAGACAGCAACTGAAGTCTCGGAGAGATATCTCAGCTGTGGAGGACTGCCACTGAGAACTCTGGGTCTAATCCCCAAGCTGGGCCTCCTAGCAGAGAGCACCAGAACTGAGGAGGGTACCCATATAACCTGTGGATGTGAATAGCAGCAGGGCACTGTCTGCCAGGTAGAGACAACTGGAAATTCAGGCATCCTCTTAAAGGGCCAATGCACAAACTTCCCTGTGGAGCCACACACCTTGTGCCCTGGCAAAGGGAGGGTGAAGTGGACTGGAGCTGTGAGGGAAAAAGCCAGAAATGGGAGTCAAGGTTACCAGCTCAGAAGACAAACACTTCAAGTTCCTGGGAGAAGTCATTTCCTCATGCAGCAGAGAAAATCTCTCCCATGCAGACATTTGCTTTTCCTGGAGGGGACACAATTAACACACACTACTGGTAAACACCGTGCCCTGAGGGCAGTTAAGAGATTATAAATAACAATTAACCTCCAGACAGAGGCAACTGCCCCACCTTGTTGAAACAAACTCTTGTCACAGCTGATGACCATTGCCTTGGAGGCAAGTGAAGTTGGAATCCTACCAGTCTATAGACAGAGGAGATCTCTGGAGGCTTTGAGTCTTTGCCTGACCGAATTAGTCAGAAACATACTTTAACAATGTCCTGCACTAGAGACTGAGAGGCATATAGGATCCACCTAGCTCCTCACCACAAACCAAGACAGAAAGCCAGAAAGAGGAAACAAAGAAACAACCCCCAATAACAGAACTAGAGAATTCTTCAGATATAGAGATAGATGAAGCACAGAGCAGACATTTATCTGAATCTGACTTCAGAGTTATGAGGGTAAAAGAGCTCAAGAGCATGAAAAAAGATATAGTGACTATGAAAAGAACAGTCCTAGATATAAAATGACATAACACAAATAAAGAACACATTGGAAGGAATAGGCAGATATTAGGGAAAGCTGAGGATCAATCACTGAATTAGAACAAAGTTAAAAATATCACCCAATAAAAAAAAGACAGAAAAAATAAGATTTAAAAAAAAAAAACAAACAAACAGGAGGACCACTTACCTAACAGTATTAGAATAGCGAGAGTGACAAAAGAGGCAGGAGGAGAGAAAGGCATAGAGGTCTTTGAAGAAACAATGGCAGAACACTTACCTAACCTGATAAAGGAAAATCCTACACAAGATCAAGAGCCAAAGAGAACCCCAAAGAAGAAGTACCCAAACAAACCTGTGCCCAGACACATCATAATTAAAATGCCAAAAATTAAAGACAAAGAGAGAATCTTCAAGGCAGCAAGACAAAACTGTTAGCTATGAAGGAGTTCCCATAAGGATGACTCCTGATCTCTCATCAGAAACTCTACAGGCCAGAAGAAGATGGCATGAAGTACTCAAGTTAATGGAAAGTAAGGATCTGAGGCCAAGATTACTATATCCAGCAATTCTTTCAATCAAAATAGACGGTCAAATACAGAGCTTCCTAGACAGAAAAAGGCTGAAGGAGTACATCATCTCCAAGCCAGCTTTACAAGAAATGCTAAAGAGATTGCTGTAATGAGAAGGAGAAACAGAGTCAGAAAGTTAGCCACACAGAAATGAAATGGAAAGAAATAAATACCTATCAATAATAACCCTAAATGTAAATAGGTCAATGCTCCAATCTAAAGGTGTATTGGAGCAAAATGGATACAAAAACATGATGCAAGTATATGCTTTCTACAGGAACACCACCTCAAAACAAAAGACACACACAGGATGAGAGTGAAGGAATGGGAAACATTTCCATGCAAATGGAAATGAAAAAAATAAATAAGGCTGAAGTAACAATATGGGTATCAGACAAAATAGACTTTAAAATAAAGGCCATCACAAGAGACAGAATGGTCACTGCATGATACTAAAGGGACCAACCAACAAGACAATATAACCCTAGTAAACATATATTCACCCAACAGAGGAGCACCTCAATATATATATCTCAAACAAACAAACAAAAAATCAAAACTAACAAAAATTCTAGAAGACTTTTACAGAGAGTGTGACAACAGGACAGTCACAGTAAGGGACTTTTATCACCCCTCTGACTTCTCTGGATAGATCTTCCATATGAAAAAATAACAAGGATGCAGAGCCTCTAAAGGACACACTGGATCCATTAGATTTAATTGACATTTTAGAATAGCGGTTCTCAACCCGTGGGTTGCGACCCCTTTGTGGGTCAAATGGCCCTTTCACCGGAGTCGCCTAAGTAAAGGGTGTCCTAAAATTCACGCGTGAAGTAATTTTGATAGAACACAAGGTTTATAATTAAAAACTGTACATTTTTATTGACTCATAAAGAAAGTAAAAGAACTGCACTTGGAAAACTACAGGCCATTGAAATGGAGACAAAGATATCAACCAATGGACTAATATACCATGTTGATGGGTTGGTAGAATTAACATCATTAACATGTCCATACTCCCGAAAGCAATCTACAGATTAATTGTAATCTCCATTAATATACCAACAGAATATATTACAGACACAGAAAAAAATCCTCCAAAAATTGAAATGGAGTAAAAATAGCCTGAGCAATCTGAGGAAGAAGAAAAAAGTTGGCAGGCACACAATACCAGATATTAAGCTATAATATAAAGCCACCATTCTCAAAACTGCCTGCTACTGCCACTAGAAAAGACATATACTCCACTGAAACAGAACAGAGTACCCCGAAGTGGACCCAAGTCATTATGCTCTATTATTAATTTACAAAGGAGGCAAGAGCATACAATGGAGTCAAGATATTCTCTTCAATAAATGTTAGGAAAATTAGAAAGATACATGCAGAATAATGAAACTGGACCACCAACTTACACCATTCACAAAAATAAACTCAAAGTGGATAAAGGACTTAAACATCAGATGAGAATCTATAAAAAATCTTACAAGATTGCATATGTAGCAAAATATCAGATACGTCTCCGCAATATCTTTACCGATACAGCTTCAAAGGCAATGCACACAAAGGGGAAAATAAACAAATTGACTACATCAAAATAAAAATCTTTTGCACAGCAAACAAAATCCTGAACAAAACAATAAGAAAGCCCACAGCATAGGAGAACATATTTCCCAATGGTATCTCGGATAAGTGTTGAATATCCACTCACACAAATTTCAGGGAACTCACACAAATTAACAATAGGAAGATAAACAATCCAATCAAAACAAAGGACCTAAATTAACACTTTTCAAAAGGGGAACTACAAAAGGCCAAGAGACATACAAAAAAATGCTCAAAGGCACGAACAGTCCAAGAGATGCAAATCAAAACGACAATGAGTTACCAATCCACACCTGTCAGAATAGCTGTCAGAAAAAAATCAACAAACCACAAGTGCTGGTGAGGATGCAGAGAAAAAGCAACAATACCCACATCAGACAAAATAGACTTTAAAATAAAGGCATGCTTAATGCAATAACAATAAACAACAAAGACAGATATAATAATAAAATATAATATTAAAAAAATAATAAAAATATCAAAAGGTACTCTCTGAACTCAGGCTCAAGGAAAACAAGTAACCTTGTCATCTTGAACTATGTGTGCTCTTATTCGAACTGCATTATGCCTAATTCGTATTGGGGATCAAAAGTCTGTAATACCTAAGGCCCTGGATCCAAGAAAACAGCCACACAAAAAAGAATCCATGTGCACTGCTGGTGGGAATGCAGACTGATGCAAGCACTGTGGAAAACCGTGTAGAGTTTTCTCAAAAAATTAAAAATGGAGCTCCCATTTGACCCAGTATTCTCTCTTCTAGGCATATATATCCCAAGAAGTGAGATAGACCAATCAGGAAAGATATATGCAACTGTATGTTCATACCAGCCCAATTTACAATAGCTAAGATTTGGAAACTGTCTCAGTGCCCATTAGCAGATGCACGGATGAATAAACTGTGATACATCTATACAATGGAATACTCTACTGCTGTAACAAAGAATGAACTCTTATAATTTGAAAGAGCATGGATGGACTTAGAGAGCATTACACTAAGCAAATTAAGCCACTCAGAGAATGATAAATATCACATTCTCACTCATTTGTGGAATATAATGAACAACATTAACTGATGAACAACAAGACATCTAGACACAAAGAAGCACTGATCACACTGTCAAACCTCAGAGTTAAGTGCTGGAGGTAAAGACCAACAGTAGTATGTGTCTGTGTGTATGTGTGTGTGTGTGTGTGTGTATAGATGTATGTGTGTGTGTATATATATACTATCTAATAATAGATAAACATGGGAATTAACCATAACTTCACTACCCTTCCCATTGGCTAATCAGCGAGATATGCAAATTAACTCCCAATCAAGATGCCTGCCGGAAGCCACGCAGCTGAAGTGAACATGAGGCTTGGTTGCTCCAGTGACGGAGGAAGCCAAGTTTCCCCACCTGCGGCAGCCCTGCTCTGAGCTCCAGATGCAACAATGTTGCAATTATAGAAGCTAAACAAACCCAGATACCTGCTTTCAGCCAGCCATAGCCTCAAGCTGCAGCCGGCTCTCAGCTCCAGTGACAGCAATAGAAGGTAAATAAATCCCAGAATAAAAAATAAAAAAAAGAGGCTGGGAGCTTCAGTCGCCTGCCATCCTGAAAATGGCCCTTAGCCCCTCACCCAGACTGGTCAGGAACCCCAGTGGGGACCCCTACTCTGGAGAGTGTGTGACCAGCTGCAAACAGCCATCAGCCCCTCACCCAGGCTGGCCAGGAACCACAGTGGGGACCCCACCCTGATCTAGAACACACTTCAGGGAAAACCAGCCGGCCCCGTCCCATGCACCAGGCTTCTATCCTATATAGTAAAAGAGTAATATGCAAACTGACCCTAACAGCAGAAAGACTGAGAATGACTGGTCACTATGACACACACTGACCACCAGGGGGCAGACGCTCAATGCAGGTGCTGCCCTCTGGTAGTCAGGTCGCTCTCACATGGGAGGAGCTCTGCTCAGCCACAAGCCAGGCTGATGGCTGCCATTACAGCAGTGGTGGAGGGAGGCTCTCCAGACTCGTCAGCAGTGCTAAGGATGTCTGACTGCAGCTTAGGTCTTCTCCCCGCTGGCAAGTGGACATCTCCCGAGGGCTGCCAGGCTGTCAGAGGAATGTCTGATTGCCATCTTCGGCCCAATTCCCCGGGGAGCAGGCCTAAGCCAGCAGGTGGTCATCCCCTGAGGGGTCCCAGACTGCGAGAGGGCACAGGCTGGGCTGAGGGACCCCCTCTCCCCTGAGTGCACAAATTTTTGTGCACTGGGCCTGTAATATATATATATATATATATATATATATATATATATATATATATATATATACACATATATATACACACACACACACACATATATATATATATATATATATATATATATACATATATATACATATATATATTTTTATACAGGGCTAATGAACTTTGATAAACAGCAGGGCTGAAAATCTGCATTATATTACCCTGCTGTTGGCAAAATGGCTGAAGGCAATCTGCTAACCTGATAATTAAAGTAACTAATCATCGGAGAGATGCAAATCAAAATAACAATGAGGTACCATCTCACACCTGTCAGACTGGCTATCTTCAACAAATCAACAAACGACAAGTGCTGGAGAGGATGTGGAGAAAAAGGAACACTCGTGCACTGCTGGTGGGAATGCAGACTGGTGCAGCCACGATGGAAGACAGTCTGGACCTTCCTCAAAGAACTAAAAATAGAACTCCCATTTGATGCTATGGTCTCACTTCTAGGAATATATCTCAAGAAACCAGAAACACCAATCAGAAAGGATATATGCACCCATATGTTCATAGCAGCACAATTCAACATAGCTAAGATCTGGAAACAGTCCAAGTGTCCATTAGTAGATGAATGGATTAGAGAACTGTGGTACATCTACATGATGGAATACTATGCTGCTGTAAAAAAGAAGGAACTCTTACCATTTGCAATGGCATGGATGGAACTGGAGAGCATTATGCTAAGTGAAATAAGCCAGTCAATGAAGGAAAAACAGCACATGATCTCACTCACTCATGGATAATAAAGACTATTATAAACTTAAAAAAAAAAATAAGAAGACTATTGGCTCATGAAAGAGTGCACTCATTCATTCTTTAAAAAACATACTGAGATCTTAATGTTTCCAAATAATACATATATTTATTAAAAAAGAAAGAGAACTGTGCTCGTTTCGGCACCACATGTACTAAAATTGGAACGATATAGAGAAGATTAGCATGGCCCCTGCACAAGGATGACATGCAAATTCGTGAAGCGTTCCATATTATTTTATATGAAATGCTGAAAGGTATTCTTTAAGAAGAGGAAGAAGTAAAGGTAAAGATAAAAATTATGAACAACAAATACATGTCTATCAACAAGTGAATCTAAAAATCAAGTGAGTAAAAAATCTGATCAGAGTAAACTGGTGAATATAATATAAAATTGGGCATAGAGAGGGGGTGGACTGAAAATTCTTGCGGGGGAAAGGATAATGGGGGGTGTGGGGAGCGTGGGAGGAGACTGGACAAAAATCATACACCTATAGATGAGGACAGTGTCGGGGTAAGGGCAGAAGGTGGGGTGGGAACTGGGTGGAGTGGAGCTATGGAGGAAAAAGAGGAAGAACTGTAATAATCTGAACAATAATGATAAAAAAAATAAATGAAGCAGCGTGTTACTTCTTCATGGCATGCTGCCCTGTTTCCAGTTAGGGAGGGTAAACAATTTACATATTTTCCTTGGACAACCTAAATGGAAAAAAGGATTGGGGAACCTCCACCAAGGCTGCAAAACAATTCTTGACCTCCTTCCTGTGACATTTTGTATGTCCTCAACCTTGAAAGGAATAGTAGAAACAGAGAAATATTGCATACGGAATGATATAAAAGTTTGAAGAAGTCTAAATGTGGGCATCCTTTTGCTTACTTAAGTGACATCAGCACTTTCTGAAGTGGTTATACTAAGATTGAAACAGAGATTACCACTTAAACGGAACCAGTTAGCTTTCCTGACTATACTTCTGAACGGAGTGAACAAAAGTGCCCCTAGATTGTGATATGTATTTTATTGGAGAACTATTCAGGCACTTTCTCTGCAACTATTTGACATTTAATGTACCACAAAGGGTATGATCACTCAAACTCTGAGTTATCTTGAATCCTCAGTATTTTTATTAGTGAATATAAACAAACATCATGAATGGGAAAGGTTTTTAAAAACTCACCTCTTGGACTATTGAGTGTATAGTTATCAACAAGCCTTCCAACTTCAATTTTAAAAATTACCCCAATAATGTGTGGTTTTTTTAACATTCTTTTTATTGAAATAGTGTATGTGAAATTAGTTGAAAATTTAGGAAGCTTGGACCTCAAAATTTTAAGGATTTTAAAATGTAGCCTGTCAGATTGCACATTGTGGGGTGGAAAAAACCATGAATGGCATGGCTCAGTGAGCCCATTTTTCATTGCCAGCTGGCATGCACCTGGATTGGTGAAATACTTAGTAAAGCCATTTGGATGCCAAATTTACTCAGCCTAATTTTTCCACTGTAGGTTTGTATTAATAACGTATTATGGTACAGAGAAATACAACAAGACAAACAATACAAAACGTCCCAGCATGAAATAGATCACTTTATATACAATCCCATGGGGAAGTGGACTAGAAAGGAAGATTAAAGGGGAAGAAGGAACAGCATATAAATCCTGACCATGACAAAAGGCTCTCTTGTATTTCTAAATGGATATTCAGGGTATCAAAACCCTAAACTATGTACATACTTTTAGATATATATATATATATTTATTGATTTCACAGAGGAAGGGAGAGGGAGAAAGAGTTAGAACCATCAATGGTGAGAGAGAATCATTTATTGGCTGCCTCCTACAAGACATCAACTGGGCTAAGAGCCCATGACATGGGCATGTCCCGGCCTGGGAATTGAACCCTGACCTCCTGGTTCACAGGTCAAAACTCATCCAATGAGCCAAGCATGTCAGGCTTTGGCTCTTCTTTATTCAGAGTCTTCCCTTTGACATTCGTGTGCTCCAGCTGCCCTGTATCCAGCCTGCCTGACTGCGGTGCAGATTGGTGGACTCTAGGGTACATTCTAGTAGTAAGGAACCTATTATGTGTGCCTTACTCTCCCTGCTTGCTTTCTGATGCCCTAGAGACCCTGCCCAAGGGCCTTCATGTACAAGATGCCTGTGCACCAGCAGTCACCTCCTATCCAGGCCCCTTCTGTGCCCAACTTCACAGATGTAGTCTCTATCTAAGCTTTCTCAGCCTCATTGCCTTAATACTATGTTTTTCTGAATATTTTACAGAATAATCCAGATTCCAATAAAGAATTTTGCTAGATTTCTCACTGTGGTCTCCAGAACAAATAAAGCGTCAAGTGCAGGACACTTGGTTTTAGAGGCAACATGCAGCAATGAGTTTTCTTTTGTTGTGTTTTAATATGGTGGGTTTTTAAAATTAATTCTTTAGAGAGAGGTAAATGGAGAGAGACAGACACAGAAGCATGCATTCCTGTGAGAGAGAAACAATGTTGGATGCCTGGGGACTGAATCTGCAACCTGGACATGTGCCCTGGCCAGAAATCAAATCGGTGAACTTTCTGGTGCACAGGACAATGCCCAGACACACTGGCCAGTGTGCACTGTCTTTCATTTTCTTCCTTATCTTGCATCTGGTGGATAATAAATACCATCAATGCTAATAACAGTGGGCAATTCTAGAGGAGGACATGCTGACAATAGCTTTACATAAGTTGGCCCCACAGGTGAATCTCCACACAAGGTAATGGGCACGATCTCTTTGTGCAGAGGAATTAACACCCAGACCACAGGATGTTTTGCCTATGTCCTTCCTCCCTAAGAACCTGCCCATTTGTATACTTTTCCCCAAATTCCAGAGGTTCTGATTCCCATTATGGACACTATTTCCTGTTAAGGTGGGGATGGGAAGACAAGGTGCATGTCAGACAGAGGGACAGGGAGAGGGAGATGGAATAGGAGAGGGAGAGGAAGAGAAAGAGAGCATTTGCTGTAAGAGATACACATTTTCTGAGCCTTGTTCTCTTATCCTCTTTTTTGGGGGAGTGGGGAGCTCACAGACTGTTACAGAGACTTCAGCATTTTCTCTTCCCACTAGAAGAAGCAGAGAGTGATGGCCAGTGTGGCTCAGTAGGCCTATGAACCAAGAGGACATGGTTCAATTATCAATTGGAGGAGGGGCCGGAGTTTATGTTTGGATCCCCAGGTGGATGTGCAGGAGAAAGCCAACCAATGATTTTGTCTCATTATTGGTGGTTTATCCATCTCTCCTTCTCCCTTCCTCTCTGAAATCAATAAAAAATGTACTTAAGAAACGGGAAAATGAGCTCCTATGCTGATGGGCCCAAGCTAGAAGACTGGAAGGTAGAAGACAAAGACAGGAAGAGCAATAAAAAGAGAACGAAGGGCCAGGTGCTGTATGTGACAAGCTATGAACTGCTGAAACACAGCAGAGAGCAGCAAGCACATGAGTGGCTGGCACTGAATGAGGAGCAGTAGAAGTAGAAAATGCAGGACTGACTTCCTCACAATTAGGGAGACATACAGGCAAATGGAGTCCTGCCCCTGGGCCTGGATGTGTGGCCTTCTCCCTACGTGCTCCTCTGGCAGGCCACACAGTGAGCAAACTGAGACAGCCTAGGGCCAGAATGCAGTGGCAGGTGGGCAGGGAGCCTGTTCCTTGCTGGCCAGCTAACTGTCCATTGACTGTGGGATCCAACAGAACACTAGGACATCTCCCTTTCACTTGGTTGTATTGACCCTCAGGGTGGCCCTCCATACCCCTATCTCCCCGGTGTGACCTTCACCTGTGTCCACTTAAATGCTCTCTGGGAACTGGCTTGGGGTTGTCCACTCTTCAGACCCAGGGCCTGTCACTGGCTGAGAGTTGCTTTACCACCTCCTTGATTGATGGGAAGGAGGATCATGAGGGATAGTCTTCGAACATTAGACCATCCTCTACAAAGGATGTCCTATTCTAGGGCGGGACACAGAACAAAGCAGAGGTTTATGCCAGCTTAATATTTTGCTGAAAAGAATGTAAATGTCTTTCCAGGCCACAGGAACTTGAGTTCAAGTAGGGCCTTGATCCAGGGGAATAACAGGCATGGACTGGTGAGGCCAGGGCTCTGGGTTCCTGACAGGCTTATGTCCCTTTCAGTATTGGGGGCCTGACTTGTGTACAGGGAAGCCCTACCATGGAGCCGCCACAGGCAACTGGGGAGGAGTGTTGGAGACCAGGGCCTGGACTAGTTACCGGTGACAGCCCCAGAGAAGTTGTACCTCGGTGGTGCTCACTGGAAACCACTTGTTCCAGTCCCTATGGATGCGCCTTGTGTGTGCTGACCCAGTACAAAGAGACAGAGAGGCCCAGATTTTCTGTAGGCTCTTCTGTACCCCCTGCATTGTGATGCCCAACAACTCTCATATTCCAGGCAGAGGGACCACATGACAGATTAGCACAGTGGTGTTGTCCAGAAAATTTCAGACTGGCTGTTTAGGTTTCTGGAAGAGGTGCAAACTGTAATGAGTTCAGCAGTTGAGCCTAGACTTGGTATCATGGGATTTTAGCCTGAGGGTGCCATCTGGGGGCTGAGATTTTCTCTTTAACACAGACATTACATGCACCAGGCAGAAACTGGAAAATTATAGGAGCCCAAGCTCAGGCTGCCTCTATGAGATCCCAGTGTCCAGGAGATACAGGGAGGCAGGATGGACCACTTAGAATGACCTAGAAACAAAATCTGAGCCCAACATGCCTTCTTCATGAGCAAGAAACACTCCTCTATCCACGCCCCCCATGCGGAGCCAGCTTTACCCAGGGCATGTGCTATGGCACTGTGGGCAGGAGAACTTCCTGCCCAGTAATGGACAGGCCCTGCCGACACCAAGCACCCACACATGAATTTGGGGGATGTTTTCACCACATCCTGGTCACCTGCCACCTGCTCTCATCATAGCCCTCACTTACGTACAGAACACAGTAGCCTCTGAGCCCACGAATAGGGCCGTCCTTTGCAACCTGCTCCAGTCACAAAATTCGTACTGCGATCCCAGGTCATCTGCCCTTGTGACCTTTTTTGGAAGAAAGGGGGTCCTTAGAATGTGCTCCAAGTCTGGGACCCTCTTTATGCATCCCTGGAATGTCAGTCAGCCCATCAGGAATCTCATGCTGGGGACACCCACTGATAACAGAAATCAGGAGTTCTCCCAAATTCTTCTGAGCTGTTTTGGAGAACGTGACAAGCTACAGTGTACAGAAGGAAAATCAACATCCCAACTGCCTTTCTGGATCCAAAGAGGCACCAAAGAGGCACCAAAGAGGCAGGAGGATGCCCTTCCTGGGTTCCACAGCAAGCCCTGCCTCTATGGGCCTTCAGAGGCCCTGGGGACCAGTCCCCATGCATGGGCTTTCCCATCGTCCGCTCTCTTAACCCAGCCTTCGAGCAGACAGCCTTCCACCTGGCTTCTTTTCCTCTGCAGTCAGACCTCTTCCTACCCTGACATATTTTGTCCTCTGTGCCTTTTTCAAACTCACAAGTCTCTTCTGGCACTACCTGCCCTGCCCGTGCCCAACAAGACCTGGTTCCAATGACATCTAGACCTAAACAAGGGATTGCCCCTCTTTTTTGCTCCCCAAGGAGAACATGCCTCATATCCAAGACATGCCTGGCTCTAGCCATTTAATGCCAAGGGCAGTGCTTCTAGAGGCACAAGGGAGGTGCATGAGGAAGAGCACTCACTCTGGGCTAGAGGGACAGGGCAGAAAATGGCCCAGAGAATCCCATAAGGAACCCAGAATGAGGCACAAAAGTGAAATGGCAGCAGAGCATGGGCCAGTCTTGCTGAATCTGTGATCTGCATCCCTTAAATATCAGAGACATAATCTACCAGATTATGCAGACAGCGGTGGTGTTGGGGAGGGGTTGGGGTGCAGGGTTGGCCTGGCGTAGATGAAGTGCCAGTGACATTCCCAGATCCCAACCCCAAAGGCACTGGGTCATTCCAATAGAGAGTGCAGGGCAAGGTGGGGAGAATGGCACACACCGATCCTGGACACAAAGAAGACGAGAGGTCGAGAGGGAAAGGGAGGGCCCAACCATGGCATTCAGGCCTGCAGAGGGATGCTTCTGGTGAAGATTGCACTTCTGCCTCATCAGATGGTAAGAATTATGCTTCTGACCAGAGAAGGAGAGAATGGTTCCTGCTACTGCATCCCTGTCATCCACTGACCCTAAATCTCCAACTCGAAGCCAGAGGAAGACTATTGTGGCTGAGAGGAAAACCAGATGCTATAGGCTGTACAGCCCATTCCACTGCTGATTGTTCCCCTGGAGACGGTTCCATAAGACTCATGGCCACAAAAGTTCTGTATCCATACTTGACAGGAAATCCCTCTATGCCCTATGTGAGGGCTGGCAGGAGGCACTGGCACAGAGTGGACATCTTCTCAGGGATGTCCACGGGTCAGCTGATCCTCACCTGCCAAAGCCAGACACCTCTCCTCGCTCTTCAATCCTTGATTTACTCCAAAAAATTTACTGAGTGCCTAAGGGTATATCCACTGCTATTCTGGGTGATCAGCTCGGACACCTCATGAGACGTTCATGATCTTCCTCAGGGTATCTCTGAGCCATGAACCCTCACTAGATTGAGGAGACCAACAAACAAACAAAACAAATGAAATGCAAAATGAGTAAATCACAGACTAGTCTTGCTTTGCACTGTAGAGCAACCCACATAGAATAGTACCTCCAGCTAATACCCTGCCCAGCAATCCAAATAACCATAGGAAAAGTTGTTATTTTTCAATGGCTATTACAGAGTTATGGCACAACATTAAAAAACTGTTATAAACATACCATACATGTAAATAAATAAAGTAGTAAAATCACTAGTTAGCACCCTGTGATTTTAAATATTTGAGAATTAAACACTGACATGCGCCTTTGCAAACTATTTCAAGAGTAGTTTAAACATGGCTTGAGGGTCTTCTGCTCATACAACTTTCCACACAGAGTGAGAGTCTTTTCCATGCCCTGGTGAACTGTCACATTGCTTACTAGTTTTGGATAAGCTTCCAAGGTCCCATCCTTCCTGCTGCCTACGTGGGCACCCGTCTCTGGGAGAGTTCCTTTAGTGTGAAGCTCTTTGGCCTCATGGCTTGCCCTGGGACCTCTCCATCCTTTTTTTGGTCACAACCATGTTGCTCATTTACACTTGTCTGATAGCTGGCCATTGTGAACCTGAAGCTGGATTCTGAGTCAAGATGATGAGTAAAAGTAATGTTTGGCAGAATTTAAGAAATTACAGAAGCATTCCACTTTCCAAGTCTCATTACTTCTCTCTCCAGGCAAGAGACCTTGGCAGGGGCCATCAATTGACTTCCTTCTCCATGTTCAGTATCTGAGGCCTGAATCAGTCGCCTGCACTCGTATCTCTGAGTGGGTCATGGGACGGTGACACAAGAACAAGGCACTGGTTCCTGATGTAAGGCTCCCATGTCCATCACCTGGGCCAGCCTGATGGGAGTGTGCCTAGAGAAGTCACCGGAGAATGGGAACATGCCACTCTATGTGTGACAGCGGTGGACATGGTCAGGGTCATGGGCAAACAGCAGGAGTGTACATTTAGGTGACAATCACTCACCGCAATCCAGGTTCTCAGCAGGTCTGTGTTCAGTCTTGGTCTATAGACCCAGCCAGTTCTTCCAGTCAGATGGGGGAGGGGAAAACATGTTGGAAGAAATAACGACAGAAAACTTCCCTGATACAGGCCAGAAAATAACTATGCAAGTCCAAGAACCACACAGAGTCACAAATAAGATGAACCCAAAAAGACCAACACCAAGCCACATCATAATTAAACATCAATGCAAAAGTAAGAATCATAAAGGTTGACAGACAGAGACAGAAAGTTACCTACAAGGCATCTCCCATTAGAATATCAACAGATTTCTCAACAGAAACACACCAGGCCTGAAGGGAATGGAATGAAATATACAAAGTGATGTAAAACAAGGGGCTGAATCCACACCCAGCAAGGATATAATTCAAAACTGAAGAACTAATAAGGAAATTTACAGACAAAAAAGGGCTATGAGTGTTTATTACCACCAAGTCAGCAATGCAAGAAATGCTAGAGGGATGGAAGTAAAAAGAAGAAACAGAAAGGCAAGGAGAAGCACACACATTAAGAATAAATATGACAAACAAGTACTTACAATAATAACATTAAAGGTAAATGGATTCAGTGCTCCAATCAAGACATGAGGCAGCTGAATGGATAAGGAAACAAAACCCATATTTTGCAGTATGCAAGCGACTCACCTCAGAGCAAAGGATTCACACAGATAGTGAAAGAGGGAAAAATAAATTTTCAACAAATGGAAATGAGAAAAAAGCTGGGGTGGCAATGCTTATATCTGAACAAAATAGAACTCTAATGAAGGTCATAGCAAGGGATAAGGAAGGCCACTACACAATACTAAAAGGAGCAAATCAACAAGAGGATATAACTCTGGTAAACATATATGCACCCAGTACAGGAGTGCCCAAATACAAAAAACAACTTCTGGAAGGTATCAAGGGATAGAAAGATAGCAATAGTATCAATGTAGGGTACTTCAATACCTCACTGACACCACTGGATAAATCCTCTAAACAAAAAACCTCCAAACAAACAGCAATCCTAAATGACTCTCCAGTTCAGATGGACTTGACATCTCCAGAACATTTCATCCCAAAGCTACCAAATATACATTCTTCTCCAGTGCACACGGGACATTTTCAAAGATAGGCCACATATTAGGACACAGGCAAAGTCTCTTCAAATTCAGGAGGATAGAAAACGTAATAAGCATCTTCTCAGGTCACAATGGCATAAAACTAGAAATCAAGTGCAATAAAAACAATGAAAAAAATCAAACACTTGGAGGCTAAATAGCATGCTATTAAACTATAGTTGGGTTACCAAAGAGATCAGAGAAGAAATGAAAAGCATCCTGGAAACAAATGACAATGAAAACACACAATCCTAAAATCTATGGGACACAATGAAAGCAGTCCTGCGAGGGAAGGTCACAACTCTACAGGCCTACCTTAGAAAACAGGAAAAAAAATGGTAATAAATTAAGTAATCTTCAACTTAAATAATTAGAAAGAGTGCAACAATAAAAGCCCATATTACCAAAAAAGAAAGAGATAATAAAGATCAGAGCAGAAATAAAAGCCATAGAGACCAAAAAAATAATACAAAAGATCATGAAAGCAAGAGCTGGTTCTTTGAAAAAAAGAAAAAAAAAATTGATGAACCTCTAGGAAGGCTCACCAAGAAACTAAGAAAGGGGACCCAAATAAACAAAATCAGAAATGGAAGAGTTGAAGTAACAAATAACCCGGCAGATATACAAAGGATTGTAAAAACTATAAGAACTCTACTCCTACAAATGGAAAACCTGGACAAAATGGACACATTTCTAGACAAATACAAGCTTCCAATACTCAATCAGAAAGAAGCAAAAAACCTGAACAGGCCGATAACTACTGATAAAATTGAAACAGTAATCAAAAAGCTTCCGAAAAACAAAATCCCTGGACCAGATGGCTTCACAAGGGAGTTTTTCCAAACATTCAAAGAAGAACTAAAACCAATCTTTTTCACACTATTTCAAATAATTCAAGAGGACGGCATACTTCCGAGCTCTTTTCATGAAGCCAGCATTACCATAATCCCAAAACCAGAAAAAGACACCACAAAGAAAGTGACTTACAGGCCAATATTCCAGATGAACATTGATGCTGCAATCCTCACCTAAATTCTACAACCCGGATACAACATTACATTAGAAAGATCATACACCATCACCAAGTGGATTTATTCCAGGGATTCAAGGATGGTACAATATCCACAAATCAATGCACATGAAACATCACATAAACAAATTGAGAGAGAAAAACCACACAATCATATCATCTGGTGCAGAAAAAGCATTTGACCAAGTGCAACAGCCTTTTCTGATAAAAACACTCAGCAAAGTAGGAATAGAAGAATCATCCTTCCACATAATAAAAGCCTTATATGACAAACCTACAGCCAACATCATACTCAATGGGCAAAAACTAAAACCATTTCCCTCTAGAACAGGAAAAAGAGAGGGACACCCACTTTCACCACTCCTGTTCAACACAGTACTGGAAGTCCTAGTCACAGTGATCACACAAGAAAAGGAAAGAAATGGTTCCCAAATTGGAAAAGAAGAAGTAAATTGTCATTATTTGAAGATGACATGATACTGTACATAGAAAACCACAAACACTCCTTCAAAAATTTAGTAAACTTAATAAATGAATTCGGCAATGTAGCAGACTACAAAGTTAACGCTAAGAAATATATGGCATTTTTATACACCAATAGTGAACTTACAAAAAAGGAGATTAAAAAAAGAATCCCATTCATCATCCCACCAAAAAAATTAAGATAACTAGGAATAAACTTAGCTAAGGAGGTAAAAGACCTCCACTGAGAAAACTAGAAGATGTTGAAAAAAGAGGTAGAGGAAGACATAAATAGATGGAAGAACATACCTTGTTCATGGATTGGTAGAAACAACATCATTAAAATGGCTATACTACCCAAAGCAATCTATACATTCAATGCACTCCGCATTAAAATACCAACAGCATATTTCACAGACCTAGAAGCAACTCTCCAAAAATCCATCTGGAATAAAAAAAAAAGATCACGAATAGTGGCAGCAATCTTGAGTAAGAATAACAAAGTAGGAGGGATCTCAATACCAGATATCAAGCTGTATTACAAAGCTACTGTGTTCAAAACTGCCTGACACTGGCACAAGAATAGACACATAGGCCAATGGAATTGAATAGAGAACCCAGAAACCAATTCAAACAACCAAGCTCAATTAATATTTGACAAAGGAAGCAAAAACATACAATGGGGATAAGACAGTCTCTTCAATAATTGGTGCTGGGAAATTTGGTCAGACAAATGCAAAAATGAAACTAGGCCACCAGCTGACACCATGCATAAAAATAAGCTCAAAATGGATAAATAACTTGAACATAAAGCTGGAAACCATAAAAATAGTAGAGGAATCCATAGGCAGCAGAGTCTCAGATATATGCGGAAGCAATATCTTCACAGACACAGCTCCTGGGGCAATGGAAAATAAAGTTAAAATGAACAAATGGGAAGACATCAAAATAAAAAGCTTCTTCATAGCAAAAGAAACCATCAACAAGGCAACAACAAAGCCCATTGCATGGGAGAACATATTTGCCAATGTTCTCTCTGATAAGGGTTTCATCTACAACATTTATAGGGAACACATACTACTTAACAAAAGGAAGATAAACAACCCAATCACAAAAATGGGCAATGGACCTAAATAGATACTTTTCCAGAGAGGACAAAAGGAAGGCCAAGGGACACATGAAAACATGCTGAGAGTCACTAATCATCTGAAAGATACAAATCAAAAGGACAATGAGATACCACCTAACAGCTGTCAGAATGGCTATCATCAACAAAGGGCAAGTGCTGGTGAGGATGGGGAGAAAATGGAACCCTCCTTCACTGCTGGTGTGAATGCAGACTGGTGCAGCCACTATGGAGAAGAGTATGGAGTTTCCTCAAAAAACTAAAAACGGAACTCCCATTTGACGCACTGATCACACTTCTGGGAATATATCCCAGGAACCTAGAATTACCAATCTGAAAGGATGCATGCTCCTCTATGTTCACTGCAGCACAATTTACAATAGCTAAGGTTTGGAAACAGCCTAAGTGCTGGTCAGCAGATGAGTGGGTTAAAAAGCTCTGGTATATCTTCATAGTGGAATAGTATGCTACATCAGAGCAAAAGCTGGCCCAGTATAAAACAAAAAGGAGCGGTTGGGAGCTTCAGTCACCCGCCAGCCTGAACACAACCCTCAGCCCCTCACCCAGACTGGCCAGGAACCCCAGTGGGGACCCTCACCCTGAAGGGTGTGTGACCAGCTGCAAACAGCCATCATCCCTTCACCCAGGCTGGCCAGGCACCCCAGTGGGGATCCCCACCCTGATCCAGGACAGCCTTCAGGGCAAACCAGCCGGCCCCCACCCATGCACCAGGCCTCTATCCTATATAGCAAAAGGGTAATATGCCTCCCAGCACTGGGATCAGCGTGACAGGGCAGAGCGCCCAAACCCCCTGATCACCCAGCAGCTCTTTGTGTGACAGGGGGCATGGCCACAACCTCCCTATCTGCCCTGCTCTGTTCATGACAGTGGAAGGCGCCCCAACCCCCTGTTCAACCCTGCTCTGTGCCTGATAGGGGGGAGCTCCCCAACCCCCTGATCGCCCTGCGGCTCTGTGTGTGACATGGTGCGGCGCCCCAACCCCCTGATTGGCCCTGCTCTGTGTGTGACAGGGTATGGAGCCCCATATGGAGCCCCTCTGTGTGGGGTGCAGCACTCCAACCCCCCTTCTCTGTGTGTGATGGGGTAGAGCCATAACTTCCCCATTGACTCTGCCATGAGTGTGACAGGATGTGGTGCCCCAACCCCCTAATCCGCCCTGCTCTGTGTGTGACAGGGGGCGGTGTCCCAACTCCCCTATTGGCCCTACTCTGTGAGTGACAGTGGGGAGCTCCTCAAACCCCTCATTGGCCCTGTTCTGTGCATGACAGGGGGGAGCTTTCCAAACCCCTGATGGGCCCTGCTCTGTGCGAGACATGGGGTGACTCCGCAACCTCCCCATCGACGCTGCCTTGAGTGTGACAGGGGGCGGTGCCCCAACCCCCCAATCGGCCCTACCCTGAGCACGACTGAGGGTGGTATGGCAACCTCGCAATCCACCCTGCTCTGTGCATGACAGGGTGCGGTGCCCCAACTCCCCAATCAGCCTTGCTCTGAGCCCGACCAGGGGCTGCACCTAGGGATTGGGCCTGCCCTCTGCCACCCGGGAGCAGGCCTAAGCCTGCAGGTCATTATCTCCCAAGGGGTCCCAGACTGTGAGAGGGCACAAGCCAGGCTGAGGGACCAGCCACCCCCCCAGTGCACAAATTTTTGTGCACTGGGCCTCTAGTTCAAGTATAAGGGGCTTTCAAAGTTGCGGAGGGAGGTATGAGAGGAAATCGGGGAGATGTGACTTCAGTAGAGTCACAAGATGCAATATTCCTGGCTTTTAATGATGAAGGAAGCGGTCACCAGTCACAGAATATGGGTGGTCTCCAGAAGCTGGAAAGAAAGTCTCCCCAAGAGCCTCCAGAAGAGAATGCAGCCTCCTGATACCTGGATTGCAGCCTGGTGAGCCCCACACCAGACTTCTGTGCTAATAACTGTAACACATTTGCATTGTTTCAGGACACTAAATTTGTGATAATTTTTTACGGCAGCAGTAGATAACTAACACACATGTCAAAGCTTAAAAAAACCTTGCAGGCATGAGGAAAAAATATTTAAAGAAGTGTCAGCAAAAAGGTAAAAGAAAGTGAGGATAGAGGGAGTTCATTTACTATGGCACATGGATTGTAAAACTTTGTCAGAAAGGTTGGTCTGAGCACAATGCTGCATCAAGGTGGAGCTACTTACAGCAATATGGAGAAAGAGTATGGAAAAGAACAGCGTTGTGTTTTTTTCCAGCCTGATTCCCTAACACTGAGACCAGGATATAATAAGTGCTCAATGTTTGCAGAATGCAGCTGCAAGGAGGGGACTGTAATTTAGACAGTATAAGATGACCCTGAGATTAGGGCAGAGGTAATGCTGGCATGAAAGGCAGGGTGGGATTGACTAACTCAGTTGAGGACCTTTGAGGGCATGGAGGAAAGGGGTGGTCTCAGGCCTGAGAGCTGAAGTCTGTGTTTGAACAATTATCACCACCTTTTTGAGAACCGGCTGAAGTTGTTAAGGTCCTTACATAAAGCAATCCTCATTACAAGGGACAGGGCCTGTTGCCTAAAGGTAGGGGAGCCCTGACTGGCTCCTGTGGGGAAGATAGCATCTGTCTCGAGTAGCTAGGGTGACTTTGTTAGGGGCAGAAATAGAACATTCAAGACTAGCTACCCTATATAATAAAAGGTTAATATGCAAATCAACGAAAAGGTGGAACAACAAGTTGCTATGACATGCACTGACCCCAGGGAGCAAATGCTCAATGCAGGAGCTGCTCTCTGGGGGTCAGTGCACTCCCACAGAGGGAGCACTGCTTGGCCAGAAGCCGGGCTCATGGCTGGCAAGTGCAGTGGCAGTGGCGGGAGCCTCTCCTGACTCCATGGCAGTGCTAAGGATGTCTGACTGATGGTTTAGGTCCACTCCCCAAGGGCTCCCGGACTGTGAGCGGGTGCAGGCCAGGCTGAGGGACCCCTCACCCCTGAGTGCCCAAATTTCGTGCACCAGACCTCTAGTTAATTATAAAAAACATTAGTCATGTTCTGCTCACTGTGATTGTTTTGTCCTGATTAAAGAAGGCACATTCTAACCTGGCTGGGAGTTGCAAGCAGGACTTAGGACCTCACTTGGAAATACGGCCCATCCTCCACATCCAGTGATGCCTTCCCCAGGATATAAGTGACACATTTTCCCATGGAACTCTGAATTAGTACCTTTCCCTCTAACTTTCTTCAAATTAAGAGAATCTATGGAGTTCCCTATACTGCACAGTTTTAATGAAAGAAAATAAGACTTTCTAAGAGCATCAAATACATGTTTTTTTTTTATTTATAAACATATATACTCCTCTCTCTCTCTCTCTCTCTCTCTCTCTCTCTATCTATCTCCTCTCTCTCTCTCTCTCTCTTTCTCTTTAAAGTATATTCTTACTGATTCAGAGAGGAAGGGAGAGGGAGGGAGATAAAAACATCAATGATGAGAGAGAATCGCTGGTCGGCTGCCTCCTACACACCCCATACTAGGGATCAGGCCAAAACCTAGACATGTGGCCTGACCTGGAATCAAACTGTGACTTCCTGGTTCATAGGTTGATGTTAACCCACTGAGTCACACTGGCCGGGCTCAATTCTTATTTATAAATTCATTCCAAGGACATATACAGCTTGAAAAGCTTTGAAAGCAGTTTAAAAAACAACAACAACTAGCTTTTAAGTAGCAAGAAAACAGTTATAGAAGAAAGTTTAAATTAAAAGAAAAAATAATTGTTTTACTTTATTCAAGGGTGGGAACATCCTCCATGAAAATGTGTACCTTGACTGAGGATGGCTGGGTGGCCTTATCACACCTTAGGAAATCAAATGCTTTTTACAATGACAAGAAAGAGAGTTTCATCTAATTTCTCTCCCAGGGTAGATGTCTGTCAACAGAAGGTGGACATGAATAAAAGGAGGGGCTTGCACAATCAATCCAGAAAATCAGCAATCTATGAGTAATCCAGAACCCAGTATTTATCTCCTCTGCCACACACCCTCCCTCCCAGCCAGTGAGCAAGACAATTACTCTCAAGTCAAGCTAAGTGCCCCCCAGTCACAGTGGCCCAATGCTGACATACAAAGCATACAAATAATTCTCACTCTGGCATAAAAGTGACAACTTTCTTGGAAGAAAAGCAGATACTGTAAATTTCTCAAAGTCTTCCTGAAACATTTTCTAAAGTAATTTTTACTTCTTTAGAAAAAATGCATACCTGGCAAACTATCTGTAATAAAAGGCCCATTCTATAAAACCTTACCTGGTCCTACTCATATCTGCAATCATAATCATATTTACAGACAAATATATCTATACTAAGAAAAGAGCAATATGCTAATTAGACTGGGAGACCTTCCAGGAGACCTTCCAGATGTTCTTCTGGACAAAGCCATGGTGGTGGGGCCAAGGTAGAGGCGGTTAGAGGCCAAGAGGGGAGGGCAGTTGTGGGTGATCAGGCTGGTGGGGGGCGGTGCTGTTTGGGGGTAAGCAGATCAGCAGAGGGGCCAGTTGGGGGCAAGAAGGCCATCAGTGGGGGGCAGTTGGAGGTGATCAGGATAGCGGGGGTGGGGGCCAGTTTGGAGTGAGCAGGCCAGCAGGGGGACAGTTGGGGATGAGCAGGCCAGTGGGGAGGGAAGGGAGGGACAAGCAGGCCAGCAGGGGCGGAAGTTTGTGGTGATCAGGCTCGTGGGGGGGGGGGCATGTGGGTGCAAGCAGGCCAGCAGTGGGGGGCGGGGGGAGGTCAGCTGGGGTCGAGCAGGCCGGCATGCAGAGTGGTTAGAGGCAATGAGGCAGGCAGGCAGGCAGGTGAGCGGTTAGGAGCCAGCAGTCCCAGATTGCGAGAGGGATGTGTGACTGCTGTAAACTGGCAGTAGGACATCCTTCGAGGGGTCCCAAATTGGAGAGGGTGCAGGCCAGGCTGAGGAACACACTGTCCCCCGTGCATGAATTTCATGCACCGGGCCACTAGTAAAAATATAAACAAACAGAAAAAAACAAAGATAACATGCTAAAGACCACAAATTTATTATATGGCAAAAGACAAGATTCAAAAATATCTCCCCTACTAGCAGAATTAGGTGGGGAATTAACAAAGTAGAATTTAATAGGATGCAAAATAAAGTCTCGTACTAGGGCTTTAAAAAAAAAAAAAAAAACCTGCACAACAGGATAACCTAGTTTAAGACCAGTGCATCTACAAAAACACATTTTCGTTTATTGCAAGCTCAACAAGAGGCAGCAGTCTGAAACAGTGGTCCCAAAAAGCTAATGCAATTCTAAGTTGCATTAAGAGAAGACAATGTCCTCTTCACAAATAATATCATCCTGGGGACCATACTCAGTTCTGGGAATCACATTTTAAAAGAATCAATAACTGAACTGTGTGTTGGGAGAAGGGTGGGATCTAGCCTAGGGAATATTCTGCACAAAAGCTAGTGAAGGAACTGGGGATGTTTAAACTGTTTTATTTTGTTTTTCATCTCATCTGTAAAGAAGATATGCTGCATAATGGAAAAGGGAGTGGACTAGGAATGGCAAATGGGTTTCCTTTCCTGAGCCAGTTCTAATCAACTGGTAGTGACTCCCAGGACCTGGTGCTGAGAAAGATTCTGAGAGTAGAAAGGAGGGAGTGAGGGCAGAGAGAGAGACATCAACTGGTTGCCTCCCACATTATCCCAATCTGGGGATTAGGGGAGTAGAGGAGCAAACTGCACCCAAAGTAGGTACCTCTGACTGGGAATTGAACCCAGGACCCTTGGGTATGCTGCAATTCTCTAACCACTGAACAACACCCACAAGGCTTCAGTGCATCTTAGTTCTTATACCATTCTCTGGCTATGGTTTTATTACCGTGTTAACATAAGAAACATTCAAACCTGTAAAGAATTTTGTGTTTATTTGAGCAAACTGTCGACAAGTGCCTGGAAGCAGTACCTCAACGGATTGGGAAAGTGCTCTGGAGAGTGGCGGGTTTTCTTCTATTTTTATACATTACAACCAAAGGAGGAGACATAGGTAGGTTACAAGAAATTCATTGGTGATACATTAGAGAGGCGGGAGAAACCAAAGGGGGCTTGGGGGTGAGGGAGAGAACCTGTGGGACTGGATAAAAAATTAAATGATAGACACATACTTAGAAGGGTGTAGGATAGCCAACAGTCAACAATTAACATGAGAACAATGAAGGAATTAGTGGTAACTGTCCGGGAGCCCAAGCACATTAGGTTGTGCCACAAGGGGCCCAGAAAAAGGGAAGTTACTAGTTACCCAGATATTTCAAGAGTATCCTAGCTAATAAAAGACAAAAGGGTAATGAACCGTACCTCCGCTATGCTTCCCATTGGCTAATCAGGGCGAGATGCCAATTAACTGCCAACAAAGATGGCGGTTAATTTGCATACATAGGCACAATGATGGGAGGCGAAAGGGGAAGGACAGAGGAAGCTGCCTGACGCTGACAGTGATCGGAAACCCAGGCAGCAGGCAAGAGCCGGGTGGCAGGGCAAAGGTGGAGAACCTGGGCCGCCTTTGCCCTGCATGAACTATGCAGCTGGGAGAGGGGTGTGCGGCCGCTGGGAGCAGGGCGGGAACTTCCCTGGGTTTGCAGCAGGCAGCTGGGAGCGGGGCGGGAACTTCTGCCGCATTGTCATGGCAATGCGGCAGAAGTTCCCGCCTCGTAGCTGCTTGCTCATTCACTTACTCGCTCATTCATTCACTCATTCACTCACCCATTATTCACTCACTCACTCACTCACTCACTCACTCACTCAGCAAACCCTCTCAGGTCCCTGGCACCAGGCCAGGCACTGAAGTTGAAGCAGGATAAGACAGAGCAATGTCCTCAAGATGTTAGTAATTCAGTAGGGCGAAGCAGGCACATGAACAAGGCAGTTGTACGCACAGATGCAGTGTACTGGGTTCAGTGAGAGCAGTAACTAATGCCGACTTTGTTCTCTTGATACAATGGGGCCTCGGGAGCCAGGCCGCCCCAAGCCTGTAGGCCTGTGCCTAGGCCAGGAGTGGCTGGGGTCCAGGAACGTGACAGAAGGCGCAGGTCGGGCTGAGGGGTCTGACTCCACCCCTCACCCTCACCCCCGAGTGCACAAATTTTTGTGCACCGGGCTACTAGTCTATCTATATAAAAGACTAATATGCTAAGTGTCCTGCCGTCAGGGTAATACGTTATGTCGCAATGCCCAGCTTCCTCTCCCTAGCGACTAGCCTCCTAGAAGTTTCTTCAGCCCAGGAACACAAGTTGCTTTATAGCCAGGTAGAAACATTCACAGTTAACCAAATGTCTGTGAAGTATTTTCCTGTGCCTCATCTCATTTGATCCTCACACAAGTCGTGGAGTAGGTAGATCGGAGACTTGGTAGAATCCTATTTTCTTTTCATTAAACAGAAAATGAAGATTTAGAAAGTTTAGAAACTCGACCCAACTGAAAAGAATTGAGAAATGGTGGGCCCCCACCCCCCCCTCCACCCCCCCTTCCCCCGCTCAAAAAGAAATAAAGAAAAGAAATGGTGGACCTTAAAAATGACTTCAGGTTTTTTCACTGCACAAAATATAGTCAAACACTGCTGCAAATTAAATATTTTACCCTTTGTTCTCCCTGCGTGATCTACAATAATAATGTGCTTCTTCGTGTTGATATTTACTGCTGTGTTGCTGACAATTACCTGAAAAAGAAGTTGGAGTGCTTCACTGGGCTGGAAAAAGTTTAGCTAAATCAGAAAGCAGCTCTAATTAACAAGTTTGTTTTATATCTATAAAAGGGTAAGTTGACTCGCACATGGGTGATACATATAAAGCTCTCATTGGCAGCAATCACATGCATTTCAATCTGTCATTGTCGATCATGAATTTGGTTGACACTTCTATTATTGAGAAAGGGTGAACAGGGATATTAAAATATTTCTTCTAATTAATTTCCTTTCAATGTGCACAAATTCATGCACCAGGCCTCTAGTGTTATTATAGATGCAAAAAGACAGATAGGCTCAGTGAAGATACTGTCCTAGAATGTAACTACCCACTATTACTGCTTTTGGTTAAAGTTTAATTTCCGATCGTCCTTTGTGGTTACTTCAGGTCTTTGAGTTTGCAAGACCATCATACAGGCCTTCCCTGAGCTTGTCAGGTTACCATGTGGCCCCTTTCACCCACAGCATCTTGGTAAGCCAGCTTACCTTTATCTTCCTTGGTATGCACAAGAGTGGGTACTTGCCATGGCCTGTGTTGCTCGGTGGTTAGAGCATCAACCTGAGCAGCAGAGTCACCTATTGGATTCCTGGCCAAGGGCACATACCTGGGTTGCAAGTCCAAGCCCACAGTGGAGTGGAATGGGGGTGCTGCAGGAGGCAACCTATAGATGCCTCTTTCACATTGGTGTTTTTCTGACTCCCCCCCCCCCGCCACCCCCCCTTCCTTCCAGTCTCTAAAATCAATGGAAAATATGTCCTTACTCCTTGGGAGAGGTACAAAGAAAACCAAAAACCAAAAAACGATAAAAAGGTAGATACTTAAAGTTTAGCTCACTGATTTTCAACCAGTGACTTTTGCCTCTCCAAGAACATCAGGCAATGTCTGAGACATTCAGTAAGGTCAGAACTGGTAAGAGGCGCTGCATTTAGTGGGCAGAGAGGCCAGGGATGCTGCTAAATCACCCGGCGGTGCACAAGACGGAGCCCCCTACAAAGGGTTTTCGGGTCCCAAAAGGCAACAGTGCCCCGGTTACTGCGTGACTTAATGAAAGGCAAAATAAGCAAAGCCCGAGCTGGCGGAGCTCGCTGGGTGCAATGCCTGGGCTGTGATGGGGCCAGCTGGCCAGGGGATAGCCAGGTTGGGTCCAGCGCCCTAGGCCCAACAGGAGGAAGACACAGGGTTAACACCCAGATCCCGCAGGCCCCGGATGTGGTGCAGAGCACATGGCTTCTCCTCCAATCCCAGCTCTAGCCCAGGGGTCCTCGCGGAACTCAGAGGCCAAGCTCTCGCGAGAAGTGGGCGGAGCTTCCGGCGGTTGTTGGCATTGA
This sequence comes from Myotis nattereri, assembly GCF_964212035.1. NCBI lineage: Eukaryota > Metazoa > Chordata > Mammalia > Chiroptera > Vespertilionidae > Myotis > Myotis nattereri. The sequence goes on from NC_138094.1 coordinate 5,262,264, forward strand.
CTTGGCTGTAAAGCTCTGGGTTCCCGGATTCCCGGATTCCCGGATTCCCGTATTCCCGTGCTGGGCTGGCTGGGTCTTGGGGAGAGGGCGGGATCGGCTGTGAGGCCCCCACCCGCCGCGAGGTGCCTCCACTTCCAGGGCCGCGGGTTTCACAGCCTCGCTCTGTATCTCTACTCTCCAGCCGCTGGTGAGAGTCGCGCCCGGTACACAACCCGCTCACCCGTGGCAAGCCGAGGGGAGGAAATGTGTTTATCCGCCATTTCCTAGTTCGAGTGGGCGGGAGAGCCTTGAGGTATACCCGTTCCTCTTGATTCCCGGCCCGCGGTTGGGCTCTGAGGACAGGTGAGGAAAAAGTACCGGGAGCACACGTGAGGAGATGTAGCATCTTGTTTGTTTCCGTTAAAGCACCAACCCGGTGCGCGGGTGAGGAGGCGAACCTTCTTGCTTGTTGTCGTGCAAGCGCCGTCCCCGCTGGGCTTTCGTGCTTTCCCGCTTTCCCGCAGGTCAGCCACTGTTCCGTCTTCAGAAATTCCCGTGCCCTCTGCCTGCCTGGTAACCGTTGGCATCTTCTCTTCCAGCTCACCGTGCCCCCCAAATATGACGTGTTGAGTCAAGACGAACTACGCACAAAGCTGTCCCAGACCTTCAAGCGCCGAGGTATCCTGGACTCCCTCAAGGTGTCGGCTTGAGGCATATCTGTTCTGTAACTTTTACAAGTGGAAGCGGTAACAGGGAGTCCGCATTTAAACCCACTGGGTCTTGGTTTTAAAAATAATATGATATGCAGGTGGTATTGGGGAGTGACGCTTTTATGTTTTGTAGAACTCGTTATCCTGGAGAGCATTCTCAAACGGTTGAGAGTTTGCCCGGTCTTCATATTCAAATAGATTTATTGACTGACATTCAGGTAGGAGCGAGTAGCTGTATAAAATGAAAACATTTTAGCAACAAGGCAAGTTTTGTGAAACTGGTTTGTAGGTTCTTGAATTAATACGTGGTTTTGTAATAGTCATGTTTGGATGAAGGATATTGAGACAATATAATAAGCATTGTGTGCTGCTTACAGTACAATAGTCTGGAGAATGACAGCTTTTTTCTTTAAAATATAATGAAAGCTCTGAAGGTTTCACTTGGGCAGCACATACGTATTAGTATGAATTAACAGCAAGGAGTAGGGTTACCTCAAATGTGTTTTCATTACTATATACAGTTAGACGTGTATTTTACACTTATCAGGGGAAATACTGAGTTTTTCCTTCTCCCCCCATTGTTTTCGTAACTTAAAAAACAAAACAGAACACTTTATACCTATCTGAAAAACCCATAAAAACATAGAGGAAGAGAGTCTTTTCTGATTCAGCTATTATTGGCACAGTGGTGTGTGTGTGTATTCTTAGTTCACTGTTGTATAGTGAGCATTTTCCTGTGACCCGAAAAGTTCCTTGAAACCCTCCATTTAAGTGTCCCATGATTGGATGTATGGGTAATTTATGTAGCAGTCCCTGGTGAATGTTTAATCTTGGCAGAGAATAATTTACTAATACACTTTACATGTAAAGTAACATCAGGAATAGAATTGGTTTAAATGTGTTTTCATTACTACATATATTTCAGAAGTATATCTGAAATATAAATGCTGAATAGGTTATAACCAGGTCTGTGCATCCTTCAGTTGTATTTCTCATTTTTGCCTAGGTTACGTGGCATTCTTACATTCTTGTATGACTTTATCTATATAGAAAAGGCTAATATGCAAAGTGTTTCCTTGGAGGTTAGCCCAGGAGACCGGGAATTCGATTGCTCACTATGATGTGGTCTGACCATCGGGGGGTCGCACAGAAAATTGCAGGCAGCGAGCTGGTGTTGGCGGGGTACTGAGGGAGCAAGGAAAGGGGGAAGCAGGAACAGGGGAGGGGGGAACCGCGTGGTGGTGGTGCATGAGGGAGCAGGAAAGCAGGGAACCTGATCAGCCGTGATTGCCAGCCAGGCCTAGGGACCCTACCTATGCATTAATTTCTTGCATCAGGCCTTTAGTCCTGGAAAATAAAAGGCCATAAGCATTTTTTAAAAAATACATTTTATTGATTTTTTAAAGAGAGGAAGGAAGAAGGGTAGAGAGTCAGAAACATCGATAAGAGAGAAACATCGACCAGCTGCCTTCCGCACACCCCCTACCCAGGTACATGCCCTTGACCAGAATCGAACCTGGGACCTTTCAGTTCTCAGGCTGATGCTCTATCCACTGAGCCAAACCGGTTAGGGCCGTGGTTGCCAAACTGTGGCTCGCGAGCCACATGCGGCTCTTTGGCCCCTTGAGTGTGGCTCTTCCTAAGCCTTAGGAGTATCCTAATCTACACTAATAAAAGAGAACAATGGTAATTGGCATACGGCGATACCGTTTTTATTGGCTAATCAGGGCCATATGCAAATTAACTGCCAACAAAGATTGGCCGTTAACTGCCAACAAGATGGCGGCTAACTTGCATATGTAGGCACAATGCAGGGAGGCGAAAGGGAAAGCAGGAAGAAGCCCCCTGCCACTGACAGTGGTCGGAAACCCAGGGGGGAGCTAAGAACTGGGGGGCAGGGCAAAGGTGGCCCTGGGGCCGCCTTTGGCCTGCCCCCCAGCCATGATCGGAGAATCAGGCGCCTTTGCCGCCCTGGCCAGTGATAGCAGGAAGTAGGGGTGGAGCCAGCAATGGGAGCTGGGCACGGTCAAAGCTGGTAGTCCCGGGAGCTAGGGGTCCCTTGCCTGGGCCTAATGCGAAGCCCACGATCACGGCGCCCCCCGCTGCCACTGCAGGTCCCCGCTGCCCGGGTCGGACGCCTAGGCCAGAGGCGTTAGGCCTGGGCAGGGGCGGAGCCTGCAACCGTGGGGAGCTGGGGTTCCCCTTCCCAGGCCTGACACCTCTGCCGGAGGCCTCAGGCCTGGTCAAGGAGCCAATCCGGTGATTTGTGATCGGAGGGTGATGAGGGTCAACTCCTCTGGCTGAGGCGTCAGGCCTGGGCGGGGGGTGGAGCAAGCGATCAGAGGGAGATGGGGGTCCCCTGTCCAGGCATGATTCCTGGGCCAGAGGCCTCAGGCCTGGGCGGGGGCCAGAGCCAGTGATCGGGGGGCAATAGGGGTCCCCTGTCCAAGCCTGACACTTCTGGCAGAGGCGTCAGGCCTGGGCAAGGGGCCGATCAGGCGATCGGAGGGTGATGGGGGTCAACGCCTGAGGGCTCCCAGTATGTGAGAGGGAGCTGGCTGGCCTGAGGGACACTCTCCCCCCACACACACACCCAGAGCACGAATTTCGTGCACCGGGCCCCTAGTTACGTTAATAACAATGTACCTACCTATATAGTTTAAGTTTAAAAAGTTTGGCTCTCAAAAGAAACTTCAATCGTTGTACTGTTGATATTTGGCTCTGTTGACTAATGAGTTTGCTGACCACTGGGTTAGGGCAAAGCATTTTTTTTAAGGCTTTTGGCAGAGCATGTGTATTCTTCTCAGTATAAATGTCTTTTGTACTATAGGATTTTTGATGTGTAAGTACTGTTCTGAACTTGTAGTTATATACTCTTGTTCTTTTCAGGTGTAGGATAGAAGATAGAGGTATAGCAACTCTATTTGTTTCCTGCTTGTATAGTATTGATATGAATACGTTGCGTGGATATAGGCAACATAGTCTTGAGCTCTGCTCAATTAATATGTTTCCAGATTATATGCAAAGTAGATTAGGACAATATTCAGTAGTTCAGTTAATTTAGAGGTTTTCTTAAAACTCAAAGGAAAACTAACACATTATAACCTTGAAGAAAATTACCCACTTTGAACCTAAGTTTTCATATTTATAAAATGTGGGAAAATTACTGTATTTCACAGTGCCTTGAGATGTAAATAATATATATGGAAGTGCATTTTTAAAAATATATTTTTATTGATTTCAGAGAGGAAGGGAGAGGGAGAGAGAGATAGAAAAATGAATGATGAGAGAGAATCATTGATCAGCTGCCTACTGCACACCCTCAACTGGAGGTGGTGTCCTGCAACCTGGACATGTGCCCTTGACCAGAATCGAAACCAGCACCCAATATTTCTTCCAATATTATTTTCATATTCTTCATCAATCCACAGAGAGTTGAGGAAGCAACAGAATTTTCTCTTATACATGCTATCTGAATCAAAGACTGCTGAAATGGACTCATAGGGAAGATAGTTAGAGTCTTCATGTGTTCTGACTAAGCAGCAATTCACTTGGAAGCAGGTGAAAACAGCTTCTCTGGCCAGAATCCATGGGCTGCTTATCTCATAGAGTAAGACAAAGTGTGCAGCAGAGTAGTACTAACTTTTGGCCATGGATCTAAAACAACTCCCCCATCAGACCTGCCTTGAGTGTGACGGGGGGCGGTGCCCCAACCCCCCAATCGGCCCTACCCTGAGCGTGACTGAGGGTGGCATCACAACCTCCCAATCCACCCTGCTTTGTGCATGACAGGGGGCAGCGCCCCAACTCCCAAATCAGCCCTGCTCTGAGCCAGACTGGGGACTGCACCTAGGGATTGGACCTGCCCTCTGCCACCCGGGAGCAGGCCTAAATAAAACGATTCTAATAAAATGATTCTAATTTGTGTGGCAAATCTGTGTATTCCTAGTGCAGCAAACCTGAAAGTTTGTTCCCATTTGTTTTGTTTTTCTTTTTTCTTTTTTGTCATTGAGCTAGACACAACTGAGAAAGCAGGTCATTCATGAATTGATGCACCCTGTATTGAGTGGAAGTCCTCCACCATTTCAGTGGAAGGGAGTGCCTCTTCTTTTTAAAACATATTTTTATTGATTTCAGAGAGTAAGGGAGAGGGAGAGAGAGAGAGAAATATCAATGATGAGAGAGAATCATTGATTGGCTGCTTCCCGCATGCCCCCCCACTGTGGATTGAGCCCACAACTTGGGCATGTGCCCTTGACTGGAATCGAACCCGGACCCGTCAGTCCCCAGGCCAACGCTCTATTCACTGAGCCAAGCCAGCCAGGGCAGGAGCGCCCTCTTAATAGGCAGGTATACCTGTGTCCCACATGAGAAACCAGAGTCTGCAGAAGTGGGTAATTTGCTTAAGGTCACAGGATTTCAAGATGGCAACACAGGGCAGTTAATCTAGATCTCTAAAATGTGCTCTTTAGATAAGAGAAATAAAGAATACATTAATTTTTTTTGAAACCTGTTTTAATCCTCAAGTATTAAAACATATGTTTACCACTTCTTAATTATTTTAACTATATTCCTACACCATTGCCTTTGAACATATTAGTTACATTTTATCTTAAAAGCAGATATAGCAAACTTTCCATATATTTTTTAAATTGACTTAATATTTTAGAGCAGCTTCATAGCAAAATTGAACAGAATGGAGAGTTTCTGTATGTCTCCTCCTTCATGCACAGCCTTCCCCATGATCAACATTTTTACAGTCAATGAGCCTACATGGTGGCATCATTGTCACCTAAAATCCATAATTAACATTAGGGTGCACTCTTTATGTTGTCCCTATGTTTTAATTCTCTTTCTACTAGCTGTAGTTGTCCAAAAGTTTCTTATTCAGAAGTTTTAAGAAATCTTGAACAGTGTTAGTATTTGAAAAACTTGAAACTTAAATATGCTGTATTTAAGTTTGCCTGAGCAATAGTCAATTATATAGTTACTAGAGGCCGGATGCACAAAAATTTGTGCACTGGCGGGGGTGGGGGGTGCCCCTCAGCCCCACTTGTGTCCTCTCACAGTCTGGGACCCCTCGGGAGATTACGACCTGCTGGCTTAGGCCCACTCCCGGGTGGCAGAGGGCAGGCCCAATCCCTAGATGCCTGCGCCGCAGCTCCTGGTCGGGCTCAGAGCAGGGCAGACAGGGGAGTTGGGGCGCCGCCCCCTGTCATGCACAGAGCAGGGCAGATCAGAAGGTTGCGATGCCACCTCCAGTCACGCTCAGGGTAGGGCCGATTGGGGGCTTGGGGCGCTGCTCCCTGTCACGCTCAGAGCAGGGCCCATCAGGGGGGTTGGGGCTCCGTACCCTGTCACACACAGGGCAGGGCCCATCAGGGGGTTAGGGAGCTCCACCCTGTCATGCACAGAGCAGGGCCGATTGGGGGGTTGGGGAGCTCCCCCCATCATACACAGAGCAGTGCCGATCAGGGGGTTGTGATGCCACCCTCAGTAACGCTCAGGGTAGGGCCGATTGGGGGGTTGGGGTGCTGCCCCCTGTCACACTCAGGGCAGGGCTGATGGGGAGGTTGCGACTCCACCCCGTCACACACAGAGCAGGGCCCATGTGGGGGTTGGGGCGCCGCACCCTGTCACACACAGTGCAGGGCCCATCAGGGGGTTGGGGCGCTGCCACTGTCACACTCAGGGCAGGGCCAATGGGGAGGTTATGGCTCTACCCTGGCACACACAGATTAGGGCACTGCTCTGTGCGTGACAGGGGGCAGCGCCCCAACCCCCTGATTGGCCCTGCTCTGTGCGTGACAGGGGGCAGCGCCCAAAGCCCCTGATTGTCCCGGCTCTGTGCGTGACGGGGGGTGGCGCCGCAACTTCCCCATCAGACCTGCCTTGAGTGTGACGGGGGGCGGTGCCCCAACCCCCCAATCGGCCCTGCTCTGAGCCGGACCAGGGACTGCACCTAGGGATTGGGCCTGCCCTCTGCCACCCTGGAGCAGGCCTAAGCCAGCAGGTTGTTATTTCCCGAGGGTTCCCAGACTGCGAGAGGGCACAGGCCGGGCTGAGGCATCCCCTCTTCACCCCCCACCACCCCCCCGAGTGCACAAATTTTTGTGCACCGGGCCTCTAGTACTAATATAAGGGTAATACGCTAATCAGACTGGATGTCTTCCAGACATCCTTCTGGACAAAGCCATGTTGGTGAGGGCCGAGGCAGAGGCAGTTAGGGGCAATCAGGCCAGCAGGGGAGAGCAGTTGGGGCAATCAGGCAGGCAGGTGAGCGGATAGGAGCCAGCGGTTCCAGATTGGGAGATGGATATTGGACTGCCGGTTTAGACCCATTCCTGGCAGTTGGACATTCCCCGAGGGGTCCTGATTTGGAGAGGGTGCAGGCCAAGCTGAGGGATCCTCCCTCCCCACTCCCTTACCCCACTCTTTCCCCCTACCCCGTGCATGAATTTTGTGCACCGGGCCTCTAGTATTATATATTTAAATGAATTAATCGTGAAGAACATAGTTAATTAAGCACCTGTTGATTGACATTTTGTTGTTTTATTGTTTGCGTTTTGCCATTAGAAGCGGTGTGCAGTGTACACTCTTTTGTTTCCCTGTGGAAGTGTAGCTGTGTGAATTCCTAGAGGTGAAAAGACTAGGTTAAAGAACACATGTCTTTTTGAATACACAAACACTAACAAATTTCCCTCCTGAGTGATTGAACCTGCCGACTTCCCCGCTTTCTTGCCAGCACTTCAAGTATGATGAGAGTTTTAATCTTAGCAGTCTTATTGGGAAAATAGGACCTCTTTGTTTTAGTATTAATTTGCATTTTCTTAGGATTTTGTTTATCGACATTAAATTGTCTTACTGATTTATTAGATCTCTTTAATATTATGAAAGTTAGTGTGCTTTCTCCTCATTATAGCAAATATTTTCTTCCAGTGTGTCATTTGTCTTTTGACTTTATTTCATGCCATATATAAGTTCTTAATTTTTATGTTATTAAATATTTCTCTTTATCACTTCTAGATTTTTGTATCATGCTTGGGAAGGACTTCCTTCAGAAATTATTCTTAAGAGATACATAACGTACAACAGGATAATGTCATAAGTCCAAAATTTATAAAGTGACTGAGTAATGGTTGAATGAAAGTTGTGAGACAAAACTATGTACATTGTGTTTTTTAGGTTTTCTCGTGGAGTTTTTAAAAGAAATGGCAGAATATCATCAGGCTAAAGAGACTTGTGACATGGACCCTCAGACAAGTGCAATTTTGCCTAGCAAAGACTCTCTTGGTAATTTCAGGCTTTTTTCCTGATTCCAGGTTTCTATTTTCTTTTTGAATGAAGAAAAAGATCTGCTTTCCTATGTTGTGTGTGTTCCTAAACTGTGTGCAGGTGGAGTGCTCATTTCCCATTGTGTCAGCACAGTCCTACCTTCAGTGCTGCCCCTCCCTCTGTGATCACCAGGTGGATGCAAAGGCCCATGTTCTTTTTTGTTGGGTCAACCCCTCAACTGGGAGGCTCTTCCCTGTGACTCATCTAACTTTATCGTATAGCCATTAACGTGAGAAGATCCTAGACTATTTGCATTGCGGAAAACTAGAGAAGTCAGTGGCCCGTCACTTCATGTTATAGTTGAGGAAACCAAGGTCACCAGACGAAGGAAAAGTGATACTGGAGTCCAAGTTTTCTGGTCCATGATCCAGATCCTTTTCCATGGGACAGCCTTTCTACATACAGTACCATCCTGCCTTTAGGTGTATGCTCAGAAGGGAAACAGGTGGCTAAAATGCTGTGATTAATCCTGGCTCCTCCTTACTCATTAAAAGCAATAACTTGTTAGACAATAAATTCAAATATCTTAATCTGATTCTGCCAGTCTTTTTTTCCTGTGCATACTTTTTAGTGGGCACTGGTGTTTACATGATTGAGATTGCACTCTCGTGTGGGTTTTGCACTCTGTTAATGTTTGATTCTAATCCACATTTGGTTTGAGGGCTTCGGGTCTGCTGCAGAGAGCACTGGAATGAGAGAAATAGCAGACCTGGCTTTTGTCCCAGTTATGCCGTTGTGTAGTTGCTAAGCCCTCTGGGAGTCACCTACACTGTGTGGGCACCTGTGTCTCTGTAAAATGGAAGACTTAAAACTAAGAATCTCTGATTCATTTTAAGATCAGTGTTTTGAACATGTGACTCAGCTTTCACCAAAGACCATAAAAGAACTCTTTGGCACTTGGAGACTGGAAAAAGATGCCATTTTTTTCTGACCTACCTTTTGCTTTCTTTTCCCCTGACTTTTATGATGGAAATTTTCCAGCATTCAAAAAAGTTGAAAGTTTTACAGTTCACCAGTAAGTTTGTATTATGTTTGCTTGATCACTTTCTGTTCATCCAGTAATCTATCTCAATTTTTTGAATTGGTTCAGAGTAAATTGCAGATGCCCCCTGTCCGTATCCCTGTACTCTTTGCTTTTGAACAGACTTCTTGCTCACCTACCCTGAGTCCTCTGCCCTGTTTGTGTTTTTTTTTAATAGCTGAGAAGCTTCAACATATTGATGACCAGTTTTCAGGTGCTTACCCTCAGCATCCAACATTAGGAACTCTAGAAATAAAGTTAAATGAATATAAGAGAGAACTAGAACAGCAGCTTCAGGCAGAAATGCATGAAAGGGTAAGTTTATCTTGTTGCTGTTAACAAAAGTGGTATTTTTGCTTATCTTTTCATTCTTAATCTTAGGTATATAGGAAAATATCTAGAATCTTTAATAAACTAGAGGCCCAGGGCATGTGTAGGTTCCCTAGTAGCTACCTGCTGGTGGGGCCTCCATTTCCCTGGCCACCTGCTGCCAGGTGGGGCTGGTCTCAGGGGACGGGCTGCAGGTGGTTGGCCAGCCCCGCCCCTGCTTGAACTCCCGGTGAAGGGGACAATTTGCATATATGGCTTTCATTATATAGTTAATATGATATATACTCTTGTGCATGTTATTATTTTTTTTCCACTTGCTGTTGTTTCTTTTTGCCTTTTGAATGAGTTTTACAGGAACAGTTAATGAGACCAAAGATGAATTAAACTATAAATATAGGGTGTCCCAAAAATATAAACACACCTTGAATAATTATAAAGGCAGTGTATATTAAAACAACATTTTCACAATTGAGCTATCGGCTGTTAGAGTGTGTATACATTTTGGGGGGGATACCCTGTATAATTAATGAATATTGAACTTAAACATGGAGAATTTGTTACTAATTGTTTAGTATTATTATTTACAATGATTTGTAGTCAATTTGCAGTTGAAGCATTTTAAAAATACTGAAGTAGTACAAATTAAAATGGAAGAGAAAGGAAAGTCTGAGGAGTTAGTGGTTTGGGAATGATGTTGGAGAGCTTGTCAAGCAAGATCGGAAGCCTTCTTGGGAAAAGATGTTCCTTGAGAGAATTCAAAAGCACCAGAAGGCAATATTTTAAAATCATTTACTGGATGGCTCCTTCCTGCAGCTTGCTTGTAGATTTGCTAAAAGTCCAGGGGTGAGATGAGACATTTGCTGGAACAGTTGAGGACCTAGAGCAGTGATGGTGAACGTTTTGAGCTTGGCGTGTCAAAATTTTGAAAAACCCTAACTTAACTCTGGTGCCATGTCACATATAGAAATATTCATATATTTTTTTTTGATATTTGCAACCATAATAACAAAAGATTTATATTTTTGATATTTATTTTATATATTTAAATGCCATTTAACAAAGAAAAATCAACCAAAAATATGTATAAAATGAACAAAAACAGAAAAACAATGTACATTTAACAAAAAATAATAATAATAACAATGATAATCAAATGGTACGAAAACTAGAAATCAGTGACTTTTTTGGTGCTGAAGTTTGCTAATTCTTCGATTGCAGGTTCATACTTGGTGCACTTCAAAGCCAAGCAAGCGCCACTAACATCATGCTAGCCGGTTCCTTTTGTTCATTTTAATATTATTTAATGCTGAGAACAAAGTCTCACAAAAACATGTTGATGAAAAAATTGTTAGCAAAGCCATCGCTAGGTTTTTTATATTGCTAAAAGTGTCAGGAACTCTGTTGCAAGCACTCAAAATTTCTTCTTCATAGTTGCACTCTTCATGTTTCAGACGATTTCGTTCCAGATTTTCAAGTTTCGACCTTAAGTCGACAAACACATGAGTCCAAATGCTACCTTGAAAATCTGCAAGTTGCATCTCTAAATCATCAATTTGCATCCATTGGAAATTATTCAATTCCAAAGTACTGTAAACTACATCCAGATACTTAATTATTTTAATGGTCTGTTCTAGGCTTCTAAATTGGTTGAATCTTTCGCTGAACTGTTCAAAGAACGTGTTTACTATATTCTGGTACATAAGTATAGACTCCATTACACTTGTAGTAGCCTTCTCTAAATACTTTTTCATCTGAGGAAAATACGAGTTTTAGTTTCAATATCTCGCTTGAAAATTTTAAGTTTACTTTCAAAAGATTTGATGTATCCAAACATAACGTCAATATTTTTGCCAAAACCTTGTAATTTTAAGTTCAGTTCATTCATATGAACAGAGAGATCTGTAAAAAACATCAAATTGCTGACCCACTTATGATCATTGATCTGAGGAACGTTTGCCAGATCCTTATTCTCAATAAATACCATAATTTCTTCAAAGCACTCCACAAATCGCTCAAGTAGTTTTCCTCGACTTAGCCATCTCACACTATTGAACATCAGTAGTCCACTGTAGGTTGAATCAACTTCCTGTAAAAGTACAGAAAATTCTCGCTTGTGAAGGGGTCGAGAAGCTATAAAATTCACAATTTTTGTTACAACTGACATTAAATCATTCAACTCAGAGAATCCCGATTTGGCACACAACACCTCCTGATGGATAATGCAATAAAAAGGTGCAAGTGGATGTTTAATAGCTTCCATAAACAATTTCAGGAATCCCACTTTTTTCCCACCATTTTGGTGCCCCGTCTGTCGTGACTGACACAATTTTAGAGATATCAATGTTTAGGACACTGAATGTTTTTATAACAACTTTACATATTTGGTTTCCTGATGTACTCATTGGCACTTAATCTAACTTTATCAACTCTTCTCTCATAGTGAGACCATCAGAATATCTAGCAATAATGGCCAACCGAGCATATGATGTGACATCAGTAGTTTCATCAAGAGAAATCAAAAAATATTTACATCTATTTAAGTCTTTTTTTTATTGACTTTGTACGTTTTTGTCAAGATCTGTTATTCTACCTTTTTTTTAATTAAATCTTTATTGTTCAGATTATTACAGTTGTTCCTCTATTTTCCCCCCATAGCTCCCCGCCACCCAGTTCCCACCCCACCCTCTGCCCTTACCCTCACCCCCTACTGTCCTCACCCATAGGTGTACGATTTTTTTTTTTCTATGTCCCTGATTCTATTAGGATCACCAGATTATTTATTCACTTGATTCTTAGATTCACTTGTTGATAGATGCATGTTTGTTGTTCATAATTTGTATCTTTACCTTTTTCTTCTTCTTCCTCTTCTTAAAGGATACCTTTCAGAATTTCATATAATACTGGTTTGGTGGTGATGAACTCCTTTAGCTTTTCCTTATCTGTGAAGCTCTTTATCTGACCTTCAGTTCTGAATGATAGCTTTGCTGGATAAAGTAATCTTGGTTGTAGGTTCTTGGTATTCATCACTTTGAATATTTCTTGCCACTCCCTTCTGGCCTGCAAAGTTTCTGTTGAGAAGTGAGCTGACAGTCCTATGGGTATTCCCTTGTAGGTAACTGAGTTTCTTTCTCTTGCTGCTTTTAAGATTCTCTCTTTGTCTTTTGCTCTTGGCATTTTAATTATGATGTGTCTTGGTGTGGTCCCCTTTGGATTCCTTTTGTTTGGGGTTCTCTGTGCTTCCTGGACCTGTAAGTCTATTTCTTTCACCAGGTGTGGGAAGTTTTCTGTCATTATTTCTTCAAATAGGTTTTCAATATCTTGGTCTCTCTCATCTTCTGGCACCCCTATAATTCTGATGTTGGTACGCTTGAAGCTGTCCCGGAGGCTCCTTACACTATCTTCATATTTTTGGATTCTTTTTTCTTTTTGCTTTTCCTGTTGGGTGTTTTTTGCTTCTTCGCATTTCGAATCTTTGACTTGATTCTTGCGCTCCTCTGGTCTGCTGTTGGGTGTCTGTATAGTATTCTTTATTTCAGTCAGTGTATGCTTAATTTCTAGTTGGTTCTTTATCACATCATCGAGGGTCTCATTAGATTTCTTGAGGATCTCACTACATTTATCGGCGGTCTCACCAATCTTTTCGAGGGCCTTACTAAGTTTATCGGCAGCTTCTAGACAGTTCTTGAGAGACCTTAAAAGTGTGGTTTTGAGCTCTATATCTTCCATTTCTGACATTTGCGTCCTATTTCTTTGTCTCCGCATTTTTTTTATCTTTTCTTGGTGCACCCCCTAGTGGTCTTTGTGCACAGTCTTGTTGTAGTTAAGCCTTGATTGTTGTCAGCAATACCGGGGGTGATTTGGCCTCCAGGCTAACTGGCTATGAGAGCTATTCTGCCTTTGGTAGTATTTCTACTGAGTGGTAACTTAGAAATTCTTTTAATAACATCATCTTTTTTTTCATATCGTGAAATAGAGCTGGTGCACCTCTTAGAAATGTTTCCTTACTAAATTCTCCGTCACTGAGGGCTTTTTCCATGCTGAGCTATGGAGAGAGCAATATAGTAACTTGCTGATATTAAATTTGTAGAGCATCTTACAAATTTAATGATGGAATTTGATTGACTTTTATAGAGGTGTAGCTGCCTAGAAATGCATTCCTTCCTCTCATCAATACTTTTTTTCAAGAACTGACAATGATTAGTTTCAAAATGTCTCTTTACATTCCACGTTCTGCTTACTACTGTTTCATTAAACAGTATGCACAATGAATTGTTGTTTCTGTTGACAATCCCGTACATCTCGGTGCATATGTCTTGAAAGGGTCGGCTACTGCTACTTCCACTTCCCTTATCATTCAATCTTGCTTTTTTATTTTTTTGATTCTCCATCACAAGGCTGCAAAAATAAATATAAATGACGGCATTTTTTATAAAAGGTTGATAGTTTTCTTACCTGTTAACTTTTTGCAGTGTTGTTGCACTGACTCCTGGTGCAAAACAATTCAAAAACAGTATGTATAACCAACAAATATATGGTGCTGTAATCAATTATCTGACATGCAGAATGTCTCGTCGAGCACTGTTGCACTGTATATCTTTTTGTTTTTTTTTATTAGTTAAGGTATTACAAATGTGTCCTCTTCCCCCCCATTAACCCCCAACCTCCCCAACCTCCCCGCACACTCGTGCTCCCATCCCCCTGTTGTCCATGTCCATTGGTTTGGCTTATATACATGTATACAAGTCCTTCGGTTGATCTCTTCACCTTACCCCCGCCCTCCCCTACTTTCCTTCTGGGGATTGATACCCTGATTGCTGTTTCTCAGTCTTTGGATCTGTCCCTTTTCATCAGTCTATGTTGTTCTCTATAATCCACAAATGAGTGAGATCACGTGGTATTTATCTTTCTCTGACTGACTTATTTCACTTAGCATAATGCTCTCCAGTTCCACCCATGCTGTTGCAAAAGGCAAGAGTTCCTTCTTTTTTACCACAGCATAGTATTCCATTGTGTATATGTACCACAGTTTTCTAATCCACTGATCTGCTGATGGGCTCTTAGGCTGTTTCCAAATCTTAGCTATGGTGAATTGTGCTGCTATGAACATAGGGGTGCATATCTCCTTTCTGATTTGTGTTTCTAGTTTCTTGGGATATATTCCTACTAGTGGGATCAGTGGGTCAAACGGGAGTTCCATTTTTAGTGTTTTGAGGTGGCTACATACTGTTCTCCACAGTGGCTGCACCAGTCTGTATTCCCACCCGCAGTGCAGAAGGGTTCCTTTTTCTCCACATCCTCTCCAACACTTGTTGTTTGTTGATTTTTTGATGATAGCCATTCTGACAGGTGTGAGATGATAACGCGTTGTCGTTTTGATTTGTATCTCTCCTATAATTAGTGACTTTGAGCATGTTTTCATATGTCTTTCGGCCTTCTGTATGTCCTCTTTCGAAAAGTGTCTATCTAGGTCCGTTTCCCATTTTTTTATTGGATTGTTTATCTTCCTTTTGTTAAGTTTCATGAGATCCCTGTAAATGTTGGAAATTCAACCCCTATCGGTGGTATCATTGGCAAATATGTTCTCCCATACAGTGGGTGGTCTTGTTGTTTTGTTGATGGTTTCCTTTGCTGTGCAAAAGCTTTTTATTTTGATGTAGTCCCATTTGTTTATTTTCTCTTTAGTCTCCATTGCCCTAGGAGCATTATCAGAGAATAAATTCCTTCGGCATATGTTTGCAATTTCGCTGCCTGTGGATTCCTCTAGTATTTTTATGGTTTCCCATCTTACATTGAAGTCTTTTATCCATTTTGAGTTTAATTTTGTGTATGGTGTGAGTTGTTGGTCTAGTTTCATCTTTTTGCATGTATCTGTCTAATTTTCCCAACACCATTTATTGAAGAGACTGTCTTGACTCCATTGTATGCTCTTGCCTCCTTTGTCGAATATTAATTGGGCATAGTGGTTTGGGTCGATTTCTGGGGTCTCTATTCTATTCCATTGACCTATATGTCTGTTCTTGTGCCAGTACCAAGCTGTTTTAAGAACAGTGGCTTTGTAATACAGTTTGAGATCTGGTATTGAGATCCCACCTACTTTGTTCTTCTTTATCGGGATTGCGGCAGCTATTCGGGATCTTTTTTTTATTCCAGATGAATTTTTGGAACGTTCGTTCTAGATTTGTGAAATATGCCATTGGTAATTTAATGGGGATTGCATTGAATCTATAGATTTCTTTGGGTAGTATGGACATTTTGATGATGTTGATTCTACCAATCCATGAACACGGTGTGTTCTTCCATCTGTTTCTGTCTTCCTCTACCCTCTACCTCTGTTTTCAGTGTCCTGTAGTTTTTTTGCATATAAGTCTTTTACCTCCTTAGTTAAGTTTATTCCTAGGAATTTTAATTTTTTTGGTTCAATGGTAAATGGGATTGCTTTTGTAGTTTCACTCTCGGTAAGTTCACTTTTGGTGTAAAGAAATGCCATGGATTTCTTAGCATTAATTTTGTATCCTGCTACATTGCTGAATTCATTTATTAAGTCTAATAATTTTTTGATGGAGTCTTTTGGGTTCTGTATGTACAGTAACATGTCATCTGCAAATAAGGACAGTTTTACTTCTTCTTTTCCAATCTGGATGCCTCTTATTTCTTCTTGTCTGATCGCAATGGCTAGTAATTCCAGTACTGTATTTAACTGGAGTGTTGAGAGGGGGTATCCCTGTCTTGTTCCTGATTTTAAGGGTAATGATTTTAGTTTTTGCCCATTGATTATGATGTTGGCTATTGGTTTGTCATATATGGCTTTTATTATGTTGAGGTATGATCCCTCAATTCCTATCTTGCTGAGAGTTTTTATCAAGAAAGAGTGTTGGATTTAGTCAAATGCTTTTTCCGCATCAATTGATATGATTATATGGTTTTTTACTCTCAATTTGTTTATGTGATGTATCACATTTATTGATTTGCGGATATTGTACCATCCTTGCATCCCTGGGATAAATCCTACTTAGTCATGGTGTATGATCTTTTTGATGTACTGCTGGATCCGATTTGCTAGGATTTTGTTGAGGATTTTGGCATCTATGTTCTTGAGGGATATTGGCCTATAATTCTCTTTCATTGTGTTGTCTTTATCTGGTTTTGGTGTTAGGGTGATGCTGGCTTCATAGAATGAGATGGGAAGTGTTCCTTCCTCTTGGATCTTTTGACATAGTCTGAGGAGGATAGGTTTTAGTTCTTCCTTGAATGTCTGGTAAAACTCCCCTGTGAAGCCGTCTGTCCCCGGGCTTTTGTTTGCTGGAAGCTTTTTGATTACTGCTTCGATTTCCTCCATAGTTATTGGCCTATTGAAATTTTTAGATTCTTCCTGATTAAGTTTTGGAATGTTGTATGTTTCTAGGAATATGTCCATTTCCTCCAGGTTGTCTAGTGTGTTGGAGTAGAGTTCATAGTATTTTCTAACAATCCTTTGTATTTCTATGGGGTCTGTTGTTATTTCTCCTATTTCATTCCTGATTTTGTTTACTTGGGTCCTCTCTCTTTGTTTCTTGGTGAGCCTGGCTAGAGGTGTATCAATCTTGTTTATCCTTTCAAAGAACCAGATCTTGGTTTTGTTGATCTTTTGTATTGTTTTTTTGGCCTCTATGTTGTTTATCTCCGCTCTGATCTTTGTTATTTCCTTCCTTTTGCTTAGAGTGGGCTTTTTTTGTTGCTCTCTTTCTAACTCTTTGCGTTGTAGAGTTAGGTCATTTATTCTCATTGTTTCTTGTTTCTTGCAGTAGGCTTGTAGAGCTGTGAACTTCCCTCTCAAGAGTGCTTTCACTGTGTCCCATAGGTTTTGGATTGTTGTGTTTTCATTTTTGTTTGTTGCCATGATGTTTTTTATTTCTTCTTTGATCTCTCTGGTAACCCAGTCGTTGCTTAATAGCATGCTATTTAGTCTCCATGTGTTTGATTTTCTTGGATTGTTTTTGTTGTAGTTGATTTCCAGTTTTATGCCTTTGTGGTCTGAGAAGATGCTGGATATGATTTCAGTTTTCTTGAATTTGAAGAGACTTTATCTGTGACCCAGTGCATGCTCTATCTTTGAACATGACAAATGTGCAGTTGAGGAGAATGTATATTCTGTGGCTTTGGGGTGAAATGTTCTGAAGATGTCAATTAATTCCATCTGATCTAGTGAGTCATTTAGGATTGATGTTTCTTTGCTGAGTTTTTGTTTAGAGGATTTGTCCAATGGTGATAATGGGGTGTTAAGGTCCCCTACTATGATTGTATTGCTGTCAATCTCTCCCTTGATGTCCTCCAGAAGTTTTCTTATGTATTTGGGTGTTCCTATATTGGGTGCATATGTATTTACCAGAGTTATTTCTTCTTGTTGGACTCCTTCGTTTAGTATTATGAAGTGGCCTTCTTTATCTCTTTTTATGTCCTTCACTTTGACATCTAATGTGTTAGATATAAGTATTGCTACCCCGGCTTTTTTTTTTTTTTCACTTCCATTGGCCTAAAAAACCTTTTTCCATTACTTCACCATCAGTCTGTGTGCATCTTTTTTTCTGAGTTGGGTTTCCTGTAGACAGCAGATATATGGGTCATGTTTTCTTATCCACTCATTTACCCTATGCGTTTTTACTGGGGCATTTAATCCATTTACATTTAAAGTTATTATTTATAGAAACTTGTTAGTCACCATTTTTGATCTTTACCGCTGCATTCCTTCTTTGTTTCCTATTTTTTCTTTTTACAGCAGACCCTTTAGCGTTTCTTGCATTGCTGGTTCGGTTGTAATAAACTCCCGTAGACTGTTTTTGTCTGTGAAGCTCCTGATTTGACCCTCAATTTTGATTGATAGCCTCTCTGGGTACAGTATTCTTGGATTCAGACCCTTCCTTTGCATGACTTTGTATATTTCATTCCATTCCTTTCTTGCCTGATGTGTTTCTGTTGAGAAATCGGTCTCTAGTCTGATGGAGGATCCTTTGTAGGTAACTTTCTGTCTCTCTCTGGCTGCTTTTAATATTCTTGCTTTGTCGTTGGTGTTTGCCAATTTAATTATTATGTGCCTTGGTGTCGGTCTTTTTGGGTTCATTTTGTTTGGGACTCTGTGAGCTTCTTGGATTTGTGTGAGTTTTTTCTTCCCTATCTCAGGGAAATTTTCCGTTATTATTTTTTCAAACAGGTTTTCTATTCCTTGCTCAGTTTCCTCTCCTTCTGGGACCCCTGTTATTTGGATGTTGTTTCGTTTAGTGTTGTCCCAGAGTTTTCTTAGGCTCTCCTCATGCTTTTTAATTTTTTTTTTCTAGAAGCTGTTCTGTTTGGGTATTTTTTCCTACCTTGTCTTCTAGCTCGCTGATGTGGTCCTCTGCTTCTTCTAGTCTACTGTTGATGCTTTCTATTGAGTTCTTTATAGCAGTGATGTCATTTTTCATTTCTTCTTGGTTTTTCTTCATTTCCTCTTGGTTCCTACACTTATTGGTGAATTTGTCTTCCATTCTTTTCATCCACCTTATGGCCATTTCTCTGAATTCTTTCTTTGACAGGGTGCTTGCCTCCATTGCCTCCATTTCATTTACTTCCTTTTCTGATGATGCCTGTTTTTCTTTCATATGTGGGTTGGTTCTTTTTTTCACCATGATCTCTCTTCTCCAGGTGTTTGGTTATGTAGTTCTCTTTCTGATGTGTTGATTTAAAGGCACAAAATACAACACAACAAGGCACAACATACAAGGCACCGAAAACAAATGTATTTACGATATTAATAACCCCAAATAAAGGTGACCACTGAGCGAAGAGAATTAGGGGATAAAGAAGAAAAAAGAGAAAAAGATTAAAGAGAAAAAGAAAAAACAAAAATGAATGCCGAAATGCGATTGGGAAAAGGGAGAGAAGAAAGAAGAAAAAAAAAAGTGAGAGAATGAATTAGAGGTGGGGAAGAGGCTATTTGTATGGGGAGAAAACTCTAATAGAACCACAACTAATCCCAATGAATTCCAGCAGCAGATCCCTGGAGATTAATGCAAACTACAATCAACCACTAATATCAAGCGAGGCAAGGGAAAACAGAAACACAAAAATAACCAGAGAAAGAAAAAGCAAAACAGAAAAATAAAAATGAAAAACAAAACAATCTCCCAAACAAGCATAAAAAAAAACAATATACTCAAAATCAAGCAAACACTAGCAAAACGACAGAGAAAAAAAATTGGATAGTGAAGAACGGTAAGAGAGAGGTGTATATGGATTTAGAGCAAGGGATTGGAAATTAGGTATATAAGTAGGGTGAAATTTAGACAGTGGGTAAAAAGAATGAATAGGGAAAATCTAAAGCAGGAATAGGGTAAGAGAAACAGGACAACAAAAGGGGAAAAGTGAGGAAGAGTTATGGCTTAAGGGTAAAGGTGAGATAGAGAGAAATGATGCTAAAGGAACGATGAAAATAGAGTGTAGAACACTAATTCCAAAATAAAATAACGAGAAAAAAAAAATGACACTTGAAAAAATGGTAAAATGATAGCAATAATACTGGTTAAAAAAATGTAGTAATTAAAAAGGTAAAATCAGGTGATGAAAAAAAAATAATAATAGGTTTAATAATAGGTTCTTAAATGGTGAAAAAAGAATTAAAAAGAAAAAAAGATAAAAATGTGCAGTAGTGAAGGTGCTTCAGATCTTCTACTCTTCTTTTTGGCACGCCTTAGTCCTGCCAGGCATTTAGGAGAGTGTTGAATTTCCCTGCAATACACTGTCCCTCCGTGCTGTAAACCACAATTCTGATTTTAAGGCAGGTTGTATTTTACCAGACTGCCTTTATTTGTATTTACAGAAGAGACAGTTCGTGGCTCTGCCTCTGGGTGGCAGTGTGTCTGGATTGACCTCCAAGGCTATAAGTCCTCTCTATCCAGTAGTTAGGGTTTATTTTCTCTATGTTACTTGAAACTGGTTTGGGAAAGTCCACTGCCCAGAGCTGGTTCTTTAATCATTACTCCCCGCTCTGTTTCCCAGGCTCCCCAAAAGAGCCTGAGAAGTTGTGCGAATTTGCAAGCCTCCACCTTCCAGGTCTGCGCACAGTCTCCACGCGCCCACTCGCCCCTGGCACCAAGCACCCAGCAGACTGGCAGAATCCGAGGCTGCTTTTTTGCATCCAGTCCAGCTATGTGCTTATTTTTATCGTTCCCTTCTGCCAGCAGCCCTGTGGGGCCCCTTCCCCACTTGAGGGTCACGCTGGTCCCAAGGGCCACGGACTCTGTGGGGCGCAGATTTCGCCCCGCGCGGTTCTCTCTCCAACCTGAATTGCAAACCGCACCTTTAGGGGAAGTCTAACCTTTCTGTGAGAAGAAGCAGTGCTCATCTGAGTTCACGCAGTCACGCTGCTTGAGATCCCTTGTTTCCAGGTTAGTAGCTGATCTCTGGTTGTCTGTAACAGCCACTCAAGATGGCACAGTCTCCGCTGCTGAGCCGGCACACAGGGAGATGTTTCAGCCGCAGTCTCCAACCGTCCTTTTTTTTCTGGGAGTTCTCTGTCTTTCCCAGATGCAGACTGTCTCTCAGCTGAATATCCTCTGCCTATTCGGGCTGTATGTTACCCGTTTCAGCTGCTCACCCTTATCTGCTCCAGGACAAGGCACAGGACACGTCCGTTTATACCTCCGCCATTTTTCTCCCCTTATATCTTTTTCTTCTAACCTTCCCACTCCTGTCTCCTAATGAACATGGCGATCAAGTGCATCCATTTGCCGAATGCACCGGAACGCACAGGAAGCTTACCCGAGGCACATGTTGACAATAATGAGGCCGTTTCCAGAATTGGGCATTTTGTCACTCGAGTAAAAATAAAGTGTCTTGAGTAAAGATTAATCTCTTTATAGTGCAATTCTTAACCTTTTTATATTAATGCCAATATTGGAACAGTGTATCTTGGATGTTTTCACAATGTATCTTTGCTACGCAACACTGATGTACATGCTTACATCTGGTTTTAGAATTGTGTAATTGATCATGAGTAACATGAGTAATAATATTACTCGAGTGATGCCCAACTCTGGCCATTGCGAGAGACAAATATATGAATACGCGATTTTTTGTCTCTGTCGATGCGTGTCACCCAAAATGGTACACGTGTCATAGGTTCGCCATCACTGGCCTAGAGGACTAGTAGGGACTGCGGTCAAGAATACACCTGGAAGAATCAGCTTTGAAAAGGATACTAAGACTTCTTTTTTCGAGATTACTGGAAGGAAGAGTGGAAGTGAATGTCCGAGTCAGGGGCGTGAGACAACCTCACTAAAATTGCAGCAGATGTGAGAATTAAGTGATAAGTGACCTTTGAGGAGAGGACCAGAGGTATGGAATGGCCACTGGGTGGCGGGGGGTTGCAGAAGGAGCCGAGCAGCTCTCTGAAGCTGACAGGATTCTCGAGCTGTTTTGAGGGTACTGCTGAAGTGGGCAACCTGGAATTGAATTAGACCAGACCAAGTGCATGTAGGTCAAGAATTTCAAACACTAACACGAACCAAGTTTATGTGGGCTGAAAAGCTTCAATTTTCATAGAAGGTTTATTTCGGTAAAGACATGCTGAATACAAAGGGCTGAAATAAATGAGTAATCATTAACAAAAAATAATAGAACGTTTTAATAAAAATTAGTATTTTGCATTGAACATTAACTTCCCAGACACTGAATAACTGGACACATTAATAAGCACAATGCAAATAAACCTACTTTTCTCATTCTCCAAAAGCAAAGTATTTCCTGTTGCACATACCAAACAAGTCAGTACAAGACTAATGATGTGGCCATCGGCTGCTAAAATATTGTCTGCTAGTATTAATGGAGAGAAATGGCACGCCTGCGCGTAAGGCGCACAAGGGAAATGAATGCAACACAATTATAATCAGTCATTAGCAAATGTAGTTAGTAATTAATAATTATGTAAAAAAGGTTATTGTAAAAATCAGGTTACGAAATTTTTATTAAAACGTTACATACTGTTATATTCGCTGAGCCTCAAACATATTCATTGTGGGCCACGTGCGGCCTGTGGGCCATGCATTTGACATGCTTGTTGTAGGTGATTGTTCTGTTGCAGCTTTTGGGAGGATTTGGAAGGTCAATGAGGGCAGAAAAATGGTCGTAGTTGAGGAGTGTAGCTTTATAGAGCTGAATTTATTTCATTTGAGAAAGGCAGCCTGTTTAGTTGAAGACATTGGGGTTCAGCATGATGGTGAGCGGAACCAGAGCAGAGTGTGGATGACTAATAATCCAGGAGAGAAGGGAGAGCTACGTGGCAGTCTCAGACATCAAGGAGTAAGTCTGGGGATACAGACAGATGGAAGAATAAGGGTGGACCAACAGGACAGAGTTGCAGGTTGGGGTTCTAGGTGAAGTTGGAAACCAAATGCAATGTGCTTCCATCTGAGCAAAGGCAAAGGTCCCTGGAGTAGAAGGGTCTGGGGCTTATAAGTGTCATCCAGTGGCCATTTGATCTTGTCACCCAGAAAATGACTGGACAGGACATGAAGAGGTTGAGGAATGGTGGGGAGTGCATGCCAGCAAAAGAGATTGGATTGTTTCTTTTGGAAAAACAGTTCCTTTCCCAAGGGTTGTCAGACCTAACTAGGTTGGGGTCATGGTTTCCTCAGCCAGGACTACTGATACCAGGAGATGGTTGAAGTTAAAAGGCTTCCTCCCAGTGTCAACCTTTCTTGAAGCTTCTCAGTAAAACCCAGTTATTAATGGTGACCACACCCCCTCTACAATTTTTTCTGGCATTTCTGGGAATTGGGTTAATTTTAGCTATAAAAATAAATGGAAGCACTGGTCTTTGAGATGATGGGTTGTGTTCAGACTAACACTTTGAACCTTAAAATGAGTGACTGACTAGATCAGATCAACCAGTTGACAGCTTGTCTCCATTTAGTCAGATTCTCTGAAGGCACTGGAGAAGCTTGGCATCCTCATAAAAGGCACCATACTTTTACTCTGCCACCCGACTGTTCACCCCCTTCTCTCCCTGATAAAACTGTCCTGTCCTTCAAACTTTAGCTTCAATGATGCTTCCTGGTGACGCCTTCCCTGAATCCCATTGATAGACTCATTTAGGCATCATTCCTGCCGTGGAGACTGGACTCTGGTTGTGAAATTATCACATTGTAGTATTATTTCTCTCTCCCTAAGTAAATTGTGAATTTTTTAAAAGATGGGGACTGTAGCTGTTCATCTTTTCATATCCAGCTCACTGTGCTTTTTGACATGATATTCAGTAAATCCTTGCTCAGTGAACACACAAATGTAAGTGTGATCTATTTTTCAAAGTTTCATTCCAGCTTGTTCATTCTGAGTCAGAACCGCCCATGAATTGAAACTTTCAGACGACTATTGAACCATGGGGATTCTACTTTGTTAAGTTCCCCCATTTTTTTTTTTTTTTTTTTTTTTTTTTCTGGAGAACTTACAACAATGTTAAGGAAGTGTCAGGATATTCTGCACAAGGGATATTAGGGTAATATAGCGTAACAGTCATTGGGCTAGGGAAGCCATGGGCAAACTATGGACCGCGGGCCGGATCCGGCCCCTTTGAAATGAATAAAACTAAAAGAAAAAAAGACCGTACGCTTTTATGTAATAATGTTTACTTTGAATTTATATTAGTTCACACACACACTCCATCCATGCTTTTGTTCCGGCCCTCCGGACCAGTTTAAGAACCCATTGTGGCCCTCGCGTCCAAAAGTTTGCCCACCCCTGGACTAGGAGGTAAATTCTTGTGTAACTAGAATAGGCAAAATGCATACCTTGAGATGGAATGTTTTAAAAGTGAAATTGTTCCTCTAAATGTCTGTACTTTGTTCTCTGGAATGTAGGAAGCAGTCCATTAGCTCAAACCTGTCTTATTTTCCTCAGCTTGCTTGCTACAATTAATGCTTTCCTCTACAGATGGAAACAAAAGAAATTTATGCTCAAATACAGCTTCTGCTGAAAGATACCGATTTCCTAAGAGGCAGAGAAGCAGAACTGAAGCAAAGAATTGAAGCTTTTGATTTGTAAGTAATGTTTTCATTTTGACTATTCAGAGTCTGTGAGTTTAAAACAAATACTACTAATTATTCTAATGCTAATTGCCAAGTAGAGTTCTTGGTTGTAAAGGTGCATTCGGCTAGTTTTAAAAGGCATAAGTTGAGAGAAACAAAGACTAGGATTTTGCTTTTGAAATATTAGTTATTGGGATGAAAAGCAGTGAGACACCATCATCAGGCTACAGTAAAACCAGACCAGTACTTTGGAGAAGCTAACAACTGTTAACAAATTATGTTCAGTCACACACTTATGTTTAGTCATTGAGATCTAACGGTTCCATGTGCATGTAGTAACTCAATGCAGTGGCTCTGACTTGATTTGTACTGGGTGATGGATGTGTGTGTACTAAGTGCTCACCACTATTTCATTCTTCACATTGTACCTGCCATTAATGGCAAGCTCACCAGTCTAGTTTATGAAACAGGTTTCATTTCCATTAGGTTCTACTATTAGTTGACTCTTACTTCCTTAGTGGATTTGTCCTGGTCTTCGTTAATGTGGTTAGATCATTTATATAGGCTTTAATTCATTTTATTTTTCATCTCTGCTACATTACTCTGTTCTAAGCAGTACTGAAGTGGTAAATTGATCATGACAGAAAAGGAAAGTGACAAATAAGCCATCGATTTTCAACTGGTGTGCTGCAAGAATATATAAAACATGACATACCTGACTGTAGTCAAGGGCATTAACCTCTTTTTCCTTAGATTTTCAAATAAAAAAAAAAGACAACAGTCAACACAAAATAGCGGTTCATTGTGAACGATTCAAAAATATACCTGTTGTGTTTTTTTTTTTAAATGGGCAACTATATTTTTGGCATGCTGCAGAATTTTAGTAGTTTATGTGTGTCAGAGATAAATAAGGTTGAAAATCGCTGATATCTTACGTAATAAAAGCCTAATATGCAAATTATTCCCTCTACTGGAGTTCCACTGTGAGTTTGACCACTGGATCAGTCGATCAGTCACTATGACGTGCACTGGCCACCAGGGGGCAGACGCTCGGACCAGTAGGTTAGCTTGCTGTGGGCACTGGTGGGCTGGACTGGAAAGTGAGATGTGAGGTGAGAGCTGTCAGGAAGTTCCTGGGGTTTGTCTTGAGCCCTGGGCAGAGGCAGGTGGGGGCGGGAGCCAGCAGGGACCGGGTGGCTGGGGAGGCTTCTATGCTGAGAGCCTGGACTATGCAGCACTCTGCAGCCTGTGGCCTTCTCAGTGCTCAATTTATAATCTTCAGAGCTGCCTATATTTATTTGTTAAGTTTCACTAACTACTCCAGGAGAGTGGGTAACACCATTATAGGGGGCAGGCCAGGCATAGCTGCCCAAAGCCAAGGTGCAGCCTCAGGCTCCTGGAATGCAGCTGAGAGGGGGGTGGGGCTGAGTCAAAGAAACTGAGTCCAAAACTTGAGGCGGAGGCAGCAAGAGGTGGAGGATGATAGCTGTGCAGGGGCCTAGAAAAGCTGCTGTGTGGGGACAGCCAAGGAACCCAGTGCCTCTCCCACGGGACAAGGTCTACCTCCCTCCCTCCTCCTCCCGGTGACCTGTCACCCCAGCTCTTCTCCAAAGGTTGGACTTGGCCCACAGAGCTCTCCACCACTGCACACCCTGTACTGCCTTGTCTGCCCCACCCCACTCTGCACAGCCCACTCCATTCCCACACAGCCTTTGGAGAGCTCTGCCCCCAGAGGAGAAAGTGGGAGGCTGCGGACAGGAGGTCACATGAGGAGGGGTCAGAGCAGGGTCCACCAAGTTAGATGGAGGGGAAGGAGGGAGAAACCCCACAGGACTGGGGGCAAAGACAGTCGGGGAAGGAGGTCCATGTGGAAGCTTTGCCCTTGGTTGAAGTAGAAATCCTGACCCCATTTTACAGACCGCAGCAGAGTGTGTGTGTGGGGTGGGTCAAAGACTAAAGAGGGTTTGAGGGGACTGGATGGAGAGCAGCAACATTTGATTAATGGCCTACTTACTCTTTTTATTGATTTCAGAGAGGAAGGCAGAGTGAGAGAGAGAGAGAGAAACATCAATGATGAGAGAGAATCCATCGCCTCCTGCATGTGCTCCATACTGGAGATTAAGCCCGCAATCCAGGAATGTGTCTTTGACCGGAACCAAACCTAGGACCCTTTAGTTCACAGGCTGCGGCTGTACCTACTCTACCAAACCATCTAGGGCGACCCATGGCCTATTTAAAAACCACTGCAGTAGGCTGAGCAGGGGTCTTACCATGATGGTGTTACCTGATAATGAGGGTGTCTGTCTTTATGTTGGAGTAATTGGAACTGCAACGAAGTAAAGACACAGCAATGGAGCCTTCAAAGGGTTTCCACGCACACAATGCAATTTACTTCATGTGGCAGCTGAATTTGGTGAGCAGAGCCTTAGAAGAACATGCGGTCTCCAAGACCAGGGGCAGGGGAAAGTTCATGCTGAACATTCTGTGCTGTGAATTACAACCTATATATATAAAGGCATGATATGCTAAGTGTCTGACCGAGTGGTCAACTGACTGGTCGCTACGACTTGCACTGACCACCCGGGGGCAGATGTTCCAACCAGTAAGTTGCTTGCTGCTGGGGTGGGGCCCATCAGGACCAGGCAAGACAGGACCAGACTTGCTCTGGAGCCCTCCTGTGATCCCACCCCAGCCCCAATTGGGACTGGGTGAGAAGATCAGGACTGTGTGAGACCACCGTGATCAGCCAGGTGGAGGGACCCCTGCCATTCATGAATTTGTGCACCAGGCATCTAGTAAGCTAATAAGTATAGTTTACTGCTCCTTTGCTTTACATGTTAGTCAGCAGAGGGTGCTAACACATAGAGCTTTTATCCTTTGCTTGGAATGGTCAGCATTCCCTAGCACTTACCTGGCTCGATCAAAGGGAAGACCATTCCATTCTTCAGTATTTGGAAGTTCTGATTGACCTATCTATCTTTTTCTATTGTTCAGCACTCCTCAGTATTCAATCACTAGATTATTAAATATCAGAAACAAATCTTTTGTCTTTCATACCTATGGGCTGATCAGTTAAACCTCACAGAAATAATCTTACTGAAGAAATAAGTACTAAAGCAAAAGTACACTAACTTAAGTTTGGTATGTAGCTTTTCTCTGAATTTATTATGGCCATTTATTACCTGCAATCATTTTTTAAGTGTTCATCATCTTCTATGAAAAGCACTTTGGTCTTGAAACTTGCACACTCCCTGCAGCCTGGTGCACCATGCTGCTCCATCTGCTACTTCAGATCCCACATAACTTGGTCAGTTCATAAAATAGATGGAGAACTCCAGCTCTTTCCAGTTACTTCCCAGCAGTGACAGTCACATAACAGTTTTAGCTTGTGGAGCTAAAATTATGTTATTTTTTTCTCCTAAAGTCTTTACTTCAGCAATTACAGTTTTATTTTTTTTGCTTTTTATATTTTTGCTAATATCAGAGGCTACAGAAGAAAATCATAAAAGTGTGGCTGATGCACTTAGGAGACAGGATCCTGAATATAAAGAGCATGGAGGAGACCTGTGACCAAAAGCTCAAGAATGAAATTCTAAAGAAATTGTTTGGTGTTCTTAAACAAGTAATAGATTTGGAATAAGTTGATGGAAACACAGCAATACTAGTGAAGTAGATAAGACTTAACATTTTATGGTGATAGTGTTTAAAAAAATACGTGTTTTTTATTGACAGTCAAGCCTTTCCCATGAATATTTAAGATAATTTTACAGAGTTACAGTATAGGGAATAGCATCCTCTGCTCTTTCTTACTCATAGCTTTTCTAACATGTATTGAGGGTCTGTGATTTGCTTTCATTTTATGGCACATTGTGAGTTGCTCAGCTCACATTGTAGATAAACTATAAAAGTGGTTGATCTAAGGCAGTTGTTCTCAACCTTCTGACCTTTTAAATACGGTTTCTCATGTTGTGACCCAACCATAAAATTATGTTCGTTGCTACTGCATAACTGTAATGTTGCTACTGTTATGAATCGTAATGTAAATAGCTGTTATGCAGGATGGTCTTAGGCGACCCCTGTGAAAGGGTCGTTCAACCACCAAAGGGGTCGCGACCCACAGGTTGATCAACTTTTTAAAAAATCACTTTTTTTAAAAAAAATAATAATTTTAGGGAGGAAAGGAGAGAGACAGATAAAAATCAGCATGAGAGAGAAATATTGATCTGTTGCCTCCTGTATGTGCCCTGATCAGGAATTGATCCCATGGCCTTCCAATGCACTGGACAGTGCTTCAACCATCTGAATCAGGCTGACCAGGGCTGGAATTATAATCCCTTTTAGTTCTCTTTTCCTCTCCCGCCTCATACTTGCCACTACGATGGAGGTATCTATCCATTTATAAATTATTCTGCCTAGTGGTTTTAGTGCTTATCAGGTAACATGTGCCCTGTATTCCTTCAAGATTCTGCAAAGCCAGAATCAAAAGAAATAAATGGAAATTAACAATGGAGCAAAAAAATTATACAGGAAAAGGAAAATATGATAACTATGGTTACTATGACTTCCCTATAATCTGAGTTTTAATGTGTTGCAGTGATTAACTACTCAGTGCAGACATCAAGCCCATATGGTAACTTTTCTCTACAGTGCTCAGTGTAGTGTCTAGCACACAGGTGTTCATATAATATTCATTGAGTAAATGAATTTGTGGTGAAGAGATGACTCAACTAACTTTTGGTATGTCTTAATAAGTGGTCTCTTTTTACTGCCTTGCCCGTAATTTGTCATGAGATTACATTACATAGTACTTACATTACATAGTACTGAGCTTATTCTTTAAAAGAATTCTAATTAAAATATAGTACCTTTCCATGTATAGATTTTGAAATGATGACATACATATAGTATGTCAGCTTCTCGAGTATAATAGCAAATGCTGACATGTCTGTAGTTGTTAAACCCTTAGGAATAAATGAATGAGTAAATGTGTATGTTAATTTTCCCACTGCTTCGCAGATCATGTACTGTTTGATGTTGTCTGGTTTGCGTATCCTCTATGACTTGAGCAAGGGTGGGAATTCACAGGATACTCACCATCTATCTCAACTGAAACGTCTGCTAGTGGCAGTTGGTGGAGATAAGTAAAACTTGAAAGTGTGCTTTTGGTATTGCTAACCCAGATATGAGGGTGGTCGAAGTTGGCCCCGAACCCTATGCCTAGCCCTTGAGGGCAAAAGTTCTTTGGGGTGGAGATGGGGTGCAAGGCAAGGCAGGTGGATGTGACTGACTGCTTGTTCTTGGGATTTAGAGTCAGTTGTACCAGTGTAAATTTAACTTAATTTACTTTTGTGTGCCAATCCAGACCACCATGGAATAATTGTTCTCAATAACCTCACAATAACGAGTTTTGGGGACCAAATTAAAGGATTGTAGCAGGTTTTATATTCAGAATTTGGATCTCTGGGCTTTGGTACTGATAGTCCTTGAAGTTATGCATGGCCATGTTCATGCCCTTAGGTGCCCGGGTGCCACAGAAACCCATACATTGATAGGAATCTGTTCAGGAAAGTGACAAGAAAATCATTTTGGTCATTCTTATTCTCAGGTATCAACTTGAGCTAAAGGATGACTACATCGATAGATCTAACAGACTGGGTGAAGAGGACAGGAAGAATAAAGGTGATTCTTGTGGAGAAGAAAGCTGCATTTGTAAATTTCTGGTATAGGTTATTAGCTTCCTAAATTGGGCCTGTTCTAAATTTATATGTGTGTGTGTAGCTTACATTTTACTTTTACTACAAAATTAATCATTATTTTGTTCTTTTAATTTTACGTATCAAAAATGACCTTAACCTGAGAGAGGTAGGGTATTCAGGAGGTTTTTCTTCCCCCATCTACTTTCCTCCCTCCCCTTTGACCACCACTTGCTTGTTATCTATATTTATGGGCCTGTCTGTTTTGTTTTGTTTATTTTTATTTCTTAAGATTCCACATGTAAGTTAAATCATAGGGTATTTGTTTTTCTCTGTAACTTATTTCATCATAATATCCTTTAGATTCATCCATGTTGTCACAGGTGGCAAGATTTTATTCATTTCAGTGGCTGAGTAATATATCACATCTTCTGTATCCACACATTCATTTATTGATGGTAGTCTAGGTTGCTTCCAAATCTTGTCTGTTACTAGTAATGCTGCAGTGAACATGTGGGTGCACATGTATGTCTTTTCAAATTGGCATGTTGTTGTTTTTTACATATACTGAGAAGGAGAATTATTAGAACATATGGCCGCTCTTATTATTATTTTTTGGGGGGTGTGGGGGTGGGGAGAGTGACTTCACACTGTGTTTCCATAGTGGCTGCACCAATCTGCATTCCCACCAACAGTGTATGAGGATTCTCTTTTTTCCACATCTTGGCCAGCACTTGTTATTTATCCATTTATTGATGATAGCTGTTCTAACAGGTGGGAGGTGATATCTCATTGTGGTTTTAAGCATGAGAGACTTCATTTTTTACTTATGGAAAATTTTAACTTCTCCATTCCCTGTGACCTGTTTCCTTATTTCTTTTACTTGTAACATATGTTTATGCCTCATGATATTTTTACCTGACATATAACTTCCTAAACTGTTTTATAACTAACCCAGGAGTAGGAAAGTTGAATAATTTTTCAATCTCTTGATATTTTATGTCTCAGTATATTTGTAGAAACTTGTCTATGAAAAGAAGTGAACTTAAGTAGAAATTTCAAAGGAACCAGAGCTGGGTACTTGATTAAGACCCATAAGGTCACCCAGTGTGTGGCTGCTCCTCTGTGACTATCTTGTGAAAACTAGACTAATACTTCTTAGGAATTAGTACCATCATGTAGTCAGCTAATTTTTTTTAATGATATATCTGCATAGACTCATATTGAATGAAGTGAAAATGATGAAATAGACACTAAAATCATAAGACAAATCTTTGTATTTAAGGAAATTCAGATCTTTGGGTATGAGGGCTCTGAGCAGCTGGTGCAACTGGTTGGTATGTGTAGTGGAAGAAAGTTCACAATATATGTGACCATTAAGACTTCCCATCACCTGTTGGGTAATAGGACTTATTTCTTACTTTCCCTACTGATTTTTGACTCTGACACCTGCTATTTTAGATGATGAAATAATCGTCATTAGGTCTGACATTGTACATAAATTCTTAAATGAGTTTTTATTCACTAGAAAAACATCTTTAATTGGTTGGCTTTCTCTTTCAGTAAAACCTATTCTTTTGCAAGAGCAGTCCATGGCTACCAATTCAAAACAGGAAGAAGAATGCAATCATTCTGCAACTCGTGTGAAAGAACTTGAGGTAATTGCTAAGCCTACTGTTTTTTGAAGTCGGTAAAACTTCAAGGCAGTAGATGAAATTTTAGTTTCAGTCATACATTATTTTGGCAGTAGATGAAATTTTAGCTTCAGCCATACATTATTTAGCTTGATGTGTTTAGACTGTTTATTTTATGACTAAGAAGGCCCAACTTAAGTTAATTTAGTAGTTCTTCCTTTTAGTCCTTCCTGCTTGTTGCCTCGAACAAGTTCCTTAATCATTGGGGTGGTTGAGGTTCCGTGGTGAGCTGACCTATGTGCCTAGCCCATAGCAGGTGGCCAGTGCTTTTAGTTTCTGCCTTAGCCTCTCCTTCCTTCCCATCAGCAGAAGGTGAACATTCCTGTCATTACATTGGGATCTTACAGGATAAAACAGAATGAGATGTGTTTTTCACATGCCATTTATTTTCTTGCTGTTCATCACGTGTGCTCTCTGAAGGACAGAGCTGGAACTTGATGTACCTGGATATATCCTGCACATAAAATGTATTTTTGCAGCTGTAATGATCTATTTATTTGAGAACATTGTAGACTTTTGTATGTAAACATGAAATGTATAAAAAAAGGAAAGCACCACAGCATGTTTGTGATAGCTCAGCTTTTCATTTTTATAAACATTGCTGCAGTCTGTGATTGCTATTGGGACCTTAGTTGTATCTGGAAAATGGGCAACAAACTTAATCTGAAGCACTTGCTTTGTAGGCCAGGGTTCTGCATAAGTATAAGGTTGGATGAACTTCCCCCGCCCCTTCTAGGGCAAAGATGAGCTTCCATGTTGGAATCAGGTTCTTCTTACTGCAGAGAATGAGTCCTCTGTCCAGTGACCTTACTTACTATGACACCCAGTTTATAGCAGCCTGCCAGTTTTTGCATAAGAAGTACTGCAGTAACTGTTCAAATGCAAGTTTTTTTTTCAATTCCAGCTTGAACTCGAATCTCTCAAGGCCCAGTTCTTGGAAATAACCAAGCAAAACCACCTGCTGAATGAAGAGATGAAAGAGATGAGTGGCTATTCGCTTCTAAAAGAAGAGAAATTAGAGCTTCAGGCTCAAAATAAATTACTTAAACAACAACTGGAAGAGAGCAGAAATGAAAACTTGCATCTTTTTAACCGTATGTCTTTTTCCTGATTTGCATGTCTTTGTAATTCATATTAGCTTAATATTATGAAACTATGCTTTGTATCTGTAAGGAAGGCCTCAATCAGGAAAATTTTTATAAAATTAAGATTCTCAATTTGAAGTTGCTTCCTTTTTTTGCTTGCTATTACTATAGTATATTATTAGTGTCACTAAGAAGTATCTTTAAACTACAAATCTGCCTTCTGGGTTGTACAAATCTCCCCTCACTTTCTGCTGCTCAGATTTGGCCATTGAGAAGGAGGAATGAGAGTGAGGTTGAGGTTATTATTCCCTCTCCACCACTGCATCCTCACCCCCACTGTATATATTGGCTGTGGGCTGGCCCTGTGCCTCTCAGCAAGGCAAGATCCAGTGCTTACAGGATGACCTCTCACCATTGCTCTGTGCCTGTGCCAGATCTTTCTCTCCCAATTCTGGGAATTCTTCCCTCCCTGATGGTTTAGGCCAAGTGTGGAGACTGTCCTGCCCACAGGCTATAGAAGACCCATAAAATCTTTTGATCTGGCCCTGCCAAGGCATTAGGGGTGAGTTAATTAAATGTTTGACCAAATATAGGAGGCTAATTAAGTTGATAATTTTGTATGACCTGCAAATGATGTTATAAATATCCATGTCAAAACCGGTTTGGCTCAGTGGATGGAGCATCGGCCTGCAGACTGAAGGGTCCCAGGTTCGATTCCGGTCAAGGGCATGTGCCTGGGTTGCGGGCACATCCCCAATGGGGGATGTGCAGGAGGCAGCTGATCGATGTTTCTCTCTCATCGATGTTTCTGGCTCTCTATCTCTCTCCCTTCCCCTCTGTAAAAAATCAATAAAATATATTTAAAAATAAATAACTAACTAAAAATAAATATCCCAATGGCCCTTGGCAGAAGAAAGTTTCCCCACTCCTACTTTGGGCCCACGGAGTTAACAGCATGGCCCCATTACTAGCCCAGAGAACTATACCACCCTTAGTGGCTAACCTACATGAATCACCCTTTAGTGGTTCTTCAGTGACTGAAATG
This sequence comes from Myotis nattereri, assembly GCF_964212035.1. Lineage (NCBI taxonomy): Eukaryota > Metazoa > Chordata > Mammalia > Chiroptera > Vespertilionidae > Myotis > Myotis nattereri. Next base: position 5,296,188 of record NC_138094.1, read on the forward strand.
GTGGAACTCCATCTGATGTCTGCTTGAACCCTGAGTGTTGCTGACTGGTGCACAGATCAGATTAGACCTAGGGGTACTTAACAGGTTTTGATGGAGAACTCCTTTTATGCCTCCTGTGTGTGATAGAGGAAAGAGGTGGGCTTTCAGGTTAGTTAAAGGATTTGAAAGAATTTCTTTCATTTGCATTAGAAAAGAGTAGTGAAGTTTGCCTCTGCATGCATTAAACTCTTCTGAAATTTGTGCTCTTAGTCCATTCCATAGAATTAATATGGTATTAACTACATGTGTACAAAGAAAAGAAAGAACAATTTAAAATATCTTTAGCTGCTTTTGCTAAGTGAGATGGGAAAACTTACTGTTGATAATCACCAGGCTTTTTTACCTTCTTAGTTATAGCTCAACCACCTCCTGAACTGGTAAATTTGCAGAAACAGTTGAAGGAAGCAAGAGCTGCTTTCGTGTTAGGGCATAAGAAGTTTGAAACTCACAAGGAGGCTCTGCAGAGACAGCTGCAAAGTGAAGTGAGTACTGATCTTTATTTGGTCAGGTGTTAGTCTGATCCACTGTGTACACATGTACGCCTTGTGTGTGTCACACCAGTGTAAATCAGATTGGTTTTAACATCAAAAATTATCCCCCCACTATTCTAAGGTAACCTTCTCACCTGAGAAATTCTTGGGTGATGATATAACTATATTTATAACAGTAATAAAATCCCAAGGAATGCGCACTCATAAACAAAAATTGTCCCAGTCTCGATTGTGCCCTCTAGTAATGTCTCTTGATTCTTGCCCTGTGACTTAGAATTGTTGACACTCTGGTGTCTGCCTCATACCTTATAGAACTGTTCTTAGAGATGAGTGCAAATGGAGGTGGCAAACTTGTTTGTGTGCTCTATTGTTTTCTAGGGACCTGTGGACTACAGGCATGAAGCTGCTCAGAATGGGCAAAATGGAAAAAAGAATAAGCCCTATAAAAGACTTGTTCCTTTTGAAGTGAACTGGGATTTCTTTTACATTGATTTCTTCCCTTCTTTAAATCTTTTCAGATTGAGCATTCTGCAAAGCTGAAGGCCCAGATATTAAATTATGATGCTTTTGTAAGGAGGTTAACTATGCAGGTGGCTGATTTAAAATTGCAACTGAAGCAGATTGAGACAGGTTAGAGAGATTTTTAACTTACAAATGTGTATGTGTAAAACTTCCAGTATATATGGAAATGTAATGATCATTACTGAAGTTTCAGTAATTCTCATAGTAGGGGAAAAGCCATAGAAATATGTCATCTTAGAAGTAAAAACTCTGTCCATTTCAGGAATACCAACCAGTCAGTCATCAGCTAACGTGACTTGCTTTTATAGGTTCCTTTGGCTTGGAAGAGCCTTGTACCCCAAATAAGAAAGGTGTAATGGCACAGAGGTTCCCAAATTCATGGACCTTGGTTTTTCTTTTATATTTGTTACCTTGATAATAAGATCAATCTGACCCTTCAGGGTTTTTACGTGTTCCTTGAGAGATGAGTAAAATATGTGAGAAGCAGGGTGACTTATGTCACTCTAGAGGCCTGGTGCATGAATTTGTGCATGGGTGGGGTCCCTCAGTGTGGCCTGTGGGGATTGTGCTGAAACTGGCAGTCCAGCGCCACCTGCTGCTACTGCCTACCACTCTCGCTCATCCTGATCCTGCTGCACCTGCCGCAGGCTCATGCCCAGTCAGTCCTGATCAGGAGAAGCTCCTCTGCTGCAGTGGCGCTTGCCTGCATCTGGCGCCTGTCCCAAAGGGTATGGGATGGAGGGGCGGTGGGGGGAGAACGCAATCTGCCCTTTGGGCAGGTGGTGGGATGCCCTTGCCTGCCCAGGATCCAGATCTGTCCCTGATGTTCGCAGGGATTGTCAGGATTTCTTCCTTGCAGAGTGTCTAGGGAGGGGAAGCAGCTGCGGTGCCTGAGGCCAACTTTCAGGAGGCTAGTGGCCCTGTGCTGGTGGTACTGGTCTGTTGGTGCCTGGCCTGTTCTCTAGAGATTGGACCTGCAGGACTACTGAGGGAGTGAGTGGCTACTGCTGCTGGCTGGTGGGCCTCCAGGAACAGGTCAGTCAGCAGAGCGGCACTCCCCCTGTGGGAGCGCACTCACCACCAGGGGGCAGCTCCTGCGTTGAGTGTCTGCCCCCTGGTATCAGTACATGTCAGAGTGACTGGTGGACCTGTCATTCAGTTGCTTTAGATAGAGGTTAGTATATATCACATTGATTATATACAATGTTTATGTTTTTGCACCTCAATTTTGAAGTTACTGATTAACCTTGGTTGGTCACATTTAACTTCTTTGTGATAACCATTATAATAACCTGGTTATTAACAGGGAAGGAGTAAAAGGAAGATTAGGTAATAGAGACATGCCATTTATACAGCTTTGCCAGGGAATTGCAGTTAATAGTCTCCAAGTTTATTACCTAAAGATCACTGTGGGAAGGCACTAGACAATGGACCCATGCCCAGTGAGGTCTGCATGACGTGGGATGTTGCTTATCTGTTAGTCAGTCACACCAGGGAATAAGTCAGTAGCCAGAAATAGGCATGCCACTGCAAGTACAGGAATATTTAATTTTTAAGCTCCTGAACAAAGAAGCCCCTCTCTCTCGCTGCTCACCTCAGATTCCCAGCTTATGGTGTTCTTACCTCCCTCTACTCACCCTGTGACCCACAGCCATGTAGACTTCACACAGTGTACTGATGTACTAAATGTAGCCTGACACTAAATCATGCCCTGCTCCACCATGGAATGGACACTCTGGATACTGGCCCTACTCTTTGATTCTGCTGGAGCCCCGTCTGCACTCTTTTCAGGAATAGGCTAAGGGACAGTGAACCCTGCAGACCAGAAAATATAATTACACACCAATAAAATACATTCATTCTCCCATGGGAGTCTTAGAAAAGTCTTTTTCTAAAGATACTGCAAGAGCCACCCACTACCACTAAAGTCGGAAAAATTTGACCCAGTGATTTCTCCAGCTACAGTTGGACCTCAGTTTCCTCATTTGCAATGGGGATATGAATATCTACTTTGCCATGGTGAAGAAGGCAAAATGAGATGGCTCTCAGTTGAGTGCCTGCAACACATCAGATACTCAGTAGGATTACTGCTATCATGTTACTGCATGTTTGCCCTGAGGATGCATACTGCCTGCCTCTTCTTCATAACAGGTGTACTGAAGCTGAGATACAAAGCTCAAAAAGAAAGTTTCTGTGTGTTAGCAGTTGAACTGGTTTCCACATTTCCTGGCCTGGAGCCTTCCTCAGTTCCTATTTGTACTCACTCCTCCTCAGTTCCTTTTCCCGTCTTCCACGCTAGTTTCATTTTTATCTCTTGACTCCTTCCCTGTTCCTTATTTTCTCTCAAGCCTATTTGCTAAACTGCCCACAGCTGAAATCACAGTGATCTCGAAAGATGAATAGTTTGAGGATGGAACCTTTTCAAACACATGCATTGCCCTGGAGGCATTGCTGGAGAGTAGCGGCCACAAGACTGGCTATGCATGTTCAGGTTTTGCTTAGGGAGTCCCAGCATCTGTACACCTCCCTACCTGTATGACCTAGCCTTAGCTCCCCAGGTGTAATGTGGGAGGAGCAGAGTTGTTAGTCTTGTTGTGGCTGCAGGTCCTCATACCCTTATCTGAAAACTAGAGGCCTGATGCATGAAATTTGTGCACTCACCTTCGGTGGCTCGCCTCGGACCTCGCAGCTGTGGCTTTGTCTGGAAGGTTGTCCAGAAGGATGTCTGGAAGGTCATTCGGCTGTCCGGTCTAATTAGCACATTATGTTTTTATTATCGACTAGAGGCCTGGTGCACAAAATTCCTGCAGTCAGGCGGAAGGGGCCCCCCAGCCTGGCCTGTGCCCTCTCAGTTCTGGAGCCCCACGATAGATCGCCCCAAAGATGTAGGCTCCTGGATGAATTGCCCCAAAGAGGTAGGCTGGAGTAGGGTCCCTGCCTGCAGGCATGTAAAGCCTCGGGACCCCCAGTGCTAGAAGCTAAGACCAGCAGGTCATAATAAATGCGAGAAGTTCACCAGAAGGCTGATGGGCTTCGATATTCAGCAGGGCTGAAAATCTGCAAATTATTACCTGCTGCTAGAGGAAAGGCCAAAAGCAGTTCCCCTAACCTGATAATTTTTTCCTGTTTATCAAACCTGACCTTTGATATGCGTGTTTATTTTGCTAAAGGGAAAAATGTGTAAATAAAAAGCCATGGGTCCAGAAATTCGGCAAGCCACTCCACTAGAGAGCTGGTTTCCGCCTGGCTTTCCCCCATGCCTTCCAAATTTATACTTCTTGTCCAGTGTATCCATTTATGTGTCAGCCCCTTCTCCAAATTCCTGAACCCTTGATGCAAAAAGACTGCGGCACCCCAGACCACGCCATGTGAAGCTAGCTGCCAGGCCCCACCTCCGTGCACACAGCATCAAGTCTGCGCCCACCTGTGCACGCAGCCTCCTGATGATGGATGTGATGGGCATGAGGGCATTGCGGCGTGAGGGCTTAACAACCACATAAACTTGTATTAGCATAGATAGATTGGGCCCTATAGTGGTTTTGCCACAGCCCTGGGAGTTCTGGGGCAGCATCCTTTAGTGAACCATGTTTGCAGTCAAATATGTGACTATCCATGCTGGGTAGAATAAATAAAGGTAATGAATGGATTTGCATCAGTTCAGGTAAAGTTTATCAACAGTGAATTCAGGTCTGCTTAGGCTTTGTTACCAAATTTATGAATATGATTGTGGATCGTGGGTTGTGAAATAATATCATGCATTAAGAAGGAAGGCCTAGCTCTGGCTAATTTTGTTCAGTGGTTAGAGCGATGGCTTGCAGACCAAAAGATGGTGGGTTCCATTCCTGTCAACCACATATACCTCAGTTGTGGGTTTTCTCACCATCTTTGGTTGGGGGTGCATGTGGGAGGCCAAGTTGAGGTGTCTCTCACATCAGTGTTTCTCTTCTCTCTCCCTATTCCTCTACTCTTCCCTTTCACTCTTCAATGGAAAATACATCTTTAAATGAGGACTAAAAAAAAAAGGCCTAAAAACAAGGTCTATGAAGTTATAACTGGTACATAAAGCTCTCAAAAAATGCTAATAAATAAGAATTGGCTTCAGAAATTGTTTAGTGTGCATATTTGTTCTTATTAATACCTCTCTCTTCATTTAAAAAAAATATCAAGCATATTTGAATTTTTTTTCCTGCTCATTGGTCACATTATTTTCATTTAGCCCCGAGCCCTAGAAAATGAAGTGTACTGCAAGCCAAAGCCATCTCTGTTTCATCATTCTGCCAGCAGATTTATGGTGTCTCCTACTGGTGAAACAAGCAGGGATTTCTTGAAAAAAAAAATCATCTCAAACAGGAAAAGCTGATGGGAGAGACAGTTACACCAAGGATCATAAATCATCCAAATACAAGCACAGTTGTTTGCTCCCACATTTCTGATCTTTAGTTTGTAATCACACCAAGGCAAGAATGAAAGAGCTAGAGCAAGAGATTGATTGCTTAGAAAAAGCTTTCTTCGGTATTCTGTTGCTAGAAGCCCACTAGCATCTAAGAGTCTGCCTCCACTCATGTAGGTAAGCTTCTGCAGAAAGGGTTTCAGGACTTTCATGGTCCTTTTATCTGAGTACGAGTGAGTGAGCTGTAGAGAGCAAGAAGGAGGAGAAGTCTATGCTTGCTGTACCTGGGAAATCTTTAGCCTGAGTAGCTTCATCCTCAGTGCACCTATGGTTGCCTGCTTACCAGAGACTTCTCCCCTGTGACATAACATTGTGGGAGGCAACGGGTTAGAGCAAGTTCAGCATTTTGCTTGACATGCAGACGTGTTCAGAGAATGGTAATCAATGGCTTTTCCCTTACTGCTGATTAGTTTTATTATTAATGCTGAATCCTTAATAATGTGGGTCAGTTATACATCATACTCAACTATTTGCAAGGATAATAGAATTTCTTTTCAAATTAAACTCCTTAGGAACCATGTAGCTGTTTTCACTGTGTAATTTGTAATACTCTTGTCCTGATACCTTTTGCCCTTTAGGTCTGGACCAATCCCAGTCCTTTGCTTTTCCCAGTCCTTGTCCTGAAAGAATGCTCCCGCCTTCAGCAACTGAATCTAGGCACAGCCTTTCCATCCATTCACTCTCAAGCCTTCTGGAGCAGAAAGCCAAGTAAGTTCCACATTCTGATTGGCCCAGCCAAGTCTGGTTAGCTGAATGGCCCTGACTTTGCGTTGTTTTAAAGTGACGTTCAAGACCATGTGGAGTGTAGAATCAGATTGTAAGATGATGTGTAATCTTCAAGAATCATCTGAATTATTTGGGGAGTATTCCTTTTAGCAAATAAGTAATTTTTCCTTGTTTGCTAAACCTGATGTGTACACAGTGCACTATGGTAGCAGTAAGCATTTTCATAGTTCTATGAATAGACTTGGTTTATAGAAATAAAAAAGCAACATACAAAATCTACAAAAGCAAATTCAGTTTATTTTTAAACTTGAAGTAGTTTCACACATTTTAATTTTAAAGTCCTTCAAAAAAAATAAGTCAGTTAAAAAATATTTGGGCATTTAGTCCAAACAAAAGTCTAATTTGTCTATTGAGATAAATACTGAATTGGTAGTGGGTTGTAGGGTCTGATTGCTGAAGTAGAATGGCGTATGTAGAAGTTGGGTGGCGGGTCACCCAGGCTGGGATTGAGGCGCATAGGAGACTCCTGTCTGTGCTTGATCCATATGGACGGCACTCTGACTCCTTAGTTCTGGGCTCCAGGCTGGACATCTGTCTGCATATTTTGATTCACTCCCAGTGTACAGAGTTGAAAACTGCCACATGTGTCCATCGTGGTCCTAATGCGTGTAATGTGCATTTATTTATATTGCTTTCTCATGATAAAGCCAAGAGGAGAAACAGCACACCCATGTGGGAGTTAGGGCACTTGGATGCACATGGGGCTTGTAGTTTTGCATCTTCAGCTGACTCATACTGATGCTGTGCAGAATTTGTTCTTTTCAAAAACATTTTGTGGTTCTTGAAAATATAAAAGCATTGAGAGTGCCACATTATTTCTTGTCAGCAATATAATACCTGCCTCACAGTGTAAGGTGGTTCTGCAGAGTGCCCAAGCTAATGTCTTGATTACTTGGAATGATGCCAGTTGCATGGAGCGTGCCCAGTGCAGGACAGCTTTCATTTTCACAGAGCACAGTTCATTCTCTAGAGCAGCAGTTCTCAACCTGTGGGTTGAGACCCCTTGGGGGTCAAATGACCCTTTCACAGGGGTCGCCTAAGACCATCAGAAAACATATATATAATTACATATTGTTTTTGTGATTAATCACTATGCTTTAATTATGTTCAATTTGTAACAATGAAAATACATCCTGCATATCAGATATTTACATGACGATTCTCAACAGTAGCAAAATTACAGTTATGAAGTAGCAACGAAAATAATTTTATGGTTGGGGGTCACCACAACATGAGGAACTGTATTAAAGGGTCGTGGCATTAGGAAGGTTGAGAACCACTGCTCTAGAGCCTTTTCCAGAGTCACAAAGGCTTTTCATAGCCCTGTGCTCTTGGTTTTACCTTATTACAACTTCACACTCATGAATTTTATTCTTTCAACCCAGTCTTTATCAAAGACAAACTGAAGTTCAAGACAGACATAAATTTTCAAATGTGGATGAACTATCTTTTGAGGATAATGAGGAATTTGGATCATCTTTTGAACGTAAGTTTAAATGTAAGTACCAGTTTTTAACAGTTGAAAATGTAGAAAGCTAAGTCTTGGTGAAATATATCCATTGTTAAATCAAAGGCCTTAAAAATTACAACATTTGTATTTTGTGATAAAAACATGGATACAGATGTATTACCTTTTTTATATCACAGATTTTGATGGGTCTATTTGAGTGTTACTTTTTTTTAATTTTCAAGATAACCAATAATTTCAAAGTTGGAGCTAAGCTCACAAGTGAACCCTTAACTTAATTTACCAAGTTTGGGATTGCCTCAGATTAAAATACCTGATTCTTAATTTTTTTTTCTTTTTATGGAATATGAAGATGCTAAGTTATTTAAGTTATACAGATTCTGATGACTGCATCAGATGTAGAAACCTCATTCTTAGTGAATGAATGGAGGTGGAAGTATATTAGCTTCCTTATCTGAAAACTGGAGGCCTGGCTCTGGCTCTGCCTTAGATTGTTCTCTGGGAGCATACTGCTTAAGTATAAAATTAGGATATAGAAGTCAGTCAGCTCTAAGGTTCTCTCTAGCCTAGGAAATCTTTATATTTGTATATAATCTGTAGTTTTGCATTGTGAGCTTCATTGTCAAATCTGAAAGTACTCTACTTTGAACAGTTAAATGAAAGAGCTTAGTAAAATTGGTAAATTCTTTGCAACTAACTTTTTAACAATTTTGTTAAGGCTTTACTATCTAAATGGAGTTCATATAATTATCAGCAAGTCAGGTGAATTCTGTCACTTTCCTGTTGGGTTATAAATCTAGTTTTGGAAACAAATCTAATTCTTTTAAGTGTAATAACACTTTGAGAAGCAAATAGATTGTCAAGTGGTATGCTGAAAGTCTTAGGATTAATTCTGTAGGAAAAGATCTGGCTTGGTTGCTTTGGCTGAGACTTGAGCGCAGCCAAAGTTACCCCCATACTGCCCTGCCTTCTTTTGCTGTTGTTAAGGACTCCTGGGACACTCATTTGTACCTATTATAGATGCAGCAGTCATGCCGATACAGTTTGAAGTGAATGGCCTCCATCCTGCTGGTGACATGCCTCTCTTGGGAACTGCCTTGGGTGCTCCTCCTGCCAGACCTATCTCCTCTCATTACCCAAGTAAGTTTTCCTTGGTTGTAACTACAGATAGTATGATAGCTACTAAATGCCAGCCTGTTCCTAGTGAGTTATTTCATTTATTGAGGGAGGACCTTTATAAGCATAAATTATTCAAAGTCTTAGAGTTGAGTATTGCCATTGTTAATACATTTCTGAAATAAATTTGAACATGTAAAGAGGAGAAAATTAAAGGAGTTGCTTCTCATTAATCTTCCCCAACAGTGGCTTTTTAAAAAAAAATCTTTATTGTTGAAACTATTACAGAAGTCCCCTTCTTTCCCCCATTGACCTCTTCCAGCCTGCTCCTGGCACACGCCCGCCCCCCCCCCCCCACACACACACACACAGGCCCTCACCATCCCATTATTTGTGTTCACTCATTATGCATATATGCATACAAGTTCAATGATTGAGCTCTTCCTACCCACCTCCCCTCCCCTGACTTCCCTCTGAGGTTTCACAGTCTGTTCCATGCTTTTATGTCTCTGGGTCTATTTTTGTTCATCAGTTTATTTTGTTCATTAGATTCTACACATGAGGGAGATCATGTGATACTTATCTTTCTTTGACTGGCTTACTTCACTTAGCATAATGTTCTCCAGGTCCATCCATGCTGTTGCAAATGGTAAGAGTTCTTTCTTTTTTACTGCCACACAGTATTCCATTGTGTAAGTGTACTATAGTTTTTTTTATCTACTCATCTGCTGATGAGCACTTAAGGCTCATTCCAAATCTCAGCTACTGTAAATTGTGCTGCTATGAACATAGGGGTGCATTTATTCTTTCTAATGAGTGCATTGGGTTTCTTAGAATATATTTCTAGAAGTGGGATCACTGGGTCAAATGGGAGTTCCATTTTGAAGTTTTTGAGGAAACTATACTGTTTTCCACAGTAGCTACACCAGTCTGCATTCCCACCAGCAGTGTACTTTTCTCCACATCCTCGCCAACAGCTGTCATTTGATTTCTTGATGATAGCCACTCTGACAGGTGTGAGCTGGTACCTTATTGTTGTTTTGATTTGCATTTCCCAGATGATTAGTTACTTTGAGAATTTTTTCATATGTCTCTTGGCTTTCTGTATGTCCTCTTTGGAGAAGTGTCTATTTATGTCCTTTGCCCATTTTTTAATTGGACTGTTTACCTTGTTTTTGTTAAATTGTATGAGTTCTCTATATATTTTGGAAACTGACTCCTTATTGGATGTATCATTGGCAAATATGTTCTCCCATGCAGTAGACTCTCTTGTTATTTTCTTTTAAAAAAAATACTTTTATTGATTTTTTACAGAGAGGAAGGGAGAGGGATAGAGAGTTAGAAACATCGATGAGAGAGAAACACCAATCAGCTGCCTCCTGCACACCCCCCACTGGGGATGTGCCTGTAACCAAGGTACATGCCCTTGACCAGAATCGAACCTAGGACCCTTCAGTCCACATGTCAACGCTCTATCCACTGAGCCAAACCAGTCAGGGCTCTTGTTATTTTCTTGATGGTTTCTTTTGCTGTGCAGCTGCTTTTTATTTTGATGTAGCCCCATTTGTCTATTTCCTTCTTAGTTTCCTTTGCCCTAGGCATTGTATCCATAAACATGTTGCTGTGTAAGATGGCTGAGATTTTGGTGCCCGTGATTTCTTCTAGGATTTTTATGGTTTCCCAACTTAAATTTAAGTCTTTTATCCATTTTGAGTTTATTTTGTGTATGGTATAAGTTGGTCTTATTTCATGTTTTTGCATATATCTGTCTAATTATCCCAACACCATTTCTTGAAGAGACTGCCTCTGCTCCATTGTATGCTCTTGCCTCCTTTGTCAAATACTAGTTTAGTATAGTGGTGTGGGTCAATTTCTGGGTTCTTAGTTCTGTTCCATTGCTCTGTATGCGATACTTGTACCAGTACCAGGCTATTTTGATTACAGTGGCTTTCTAGTATAACTTGATATCTAGTATTGTTATTCCTCCAACTTTTCTCTTTCTCAAGCTTGCTGCAGCTTTTGAGGTCTTTATTGGTATAATTTTTAGAGTATTTTTCTAAGTCTGTGAAATATGCCATTGGTATTTTAATAGGTGTGCATTGAACCTAAAGATTGCTTTGGGTAGTATGGACATTTTGATGGTATTTATTTCTGCCAATCTATGAACATGGTATATTCTTCCTCTAGTTTATATCTTCTTCTACCTCTTTTTTCAATGTGCTATGGTTTTCTGAGTATAGGTATTTTACCACTTTGGTTAAGTTTATTCATAAGTCTCAATTTTTTGTTGTTGTTGCAGTGCTAATTGGGATTGTTCTTTTATTTCTCTTTCTGAGCGTTCAATATTGGTATATAAAAATGCCATAGTTTACTGGGTGTTAATTTTATATCCTGTTATGTTGCATCCCTGTCTTCCTATTCTTAGGGAAAATGGTTTTAGTTTTTAGCCATTGAGTATGATATTGGCTGTAGGTTTGTAATATATGGCTTTTTAATATGTTGAGATATGATCTATTTCTACTTTACTGAAAGTTTTTATCAAAAAAGGGTGTTGGATTTTGTCATGCTTTTTCTGCATTGATTGAAATGATCATGTGATTTTTGAGTGTTGCAGTCTGTTAATGTGATATATCACATTTATTGATTTGTGGATATTGTACCAGCCTTGCATTCCTAGAATAAATGCCATTTGGTCATGATGTATGGTCTTTTTAATGTATTGCTGGATCTCATTTGCTAAAATTATGTTGAAGATTTTAGGGTCTGTATTCATCGGGGATAATTCTCTTTCTTTGTAGTGGCTTTATCTGGATTTGGGATTAGGGTAATGCTGTCCTCATAGAAAGTGTTCCTTTCCCTTGGATATTTGGAATAGTTGAGGAGATTAGGTATTAGTTTTTCTTTGAATGTTTGATAAAACTTCCCTATGAAGCCATCTGGACCAGGACTTCTGTTTGCTGGAAGTTATCTAATTACTGCTTCAATTCCACCAGTACTTACTGGCTTATTCAGGTTTTCTGATTTTTCCTGATTGAGTTTTGGAAGATTGTATTTTTCTTATTTGTCCATAGTCTGACAAAGCAGTTACCTTTTTGCTTAAGACAGTTCTTCAGAAACCATTCCATTTTGGGAAATCATAGTATAAAATTGAAATGGCGGTTAATACCCATATACATCTTCAATGTGATTGTAGTATGTTAATAATTCTTTGTTTCCTTCATGTCTTTAAAAAAAAAATAAGGACAGAAGAACCTTTATATTTCAGTTTTCAGAAGAGCTGATGACATTGGAGGAAAACTCGTCATCATACTTGTCTGGCCCACTTTCTCTTTCTTCTTACTGTCTCTAATTTACACACTTCCCTCCCCTGTGTGGAATCAGGGAGGAAAGCTCTAGGGGGAGATTAGAGCTTTGTCTCATACTCCAGCCAGATCTTTTTCTCCTTGAACTAAAGAGTTTAAGCCTCAAGCTTGAAAGGAGATTTCTTAAGTAAAACCACCTCTTGTTTTTCCAGTGTTTGGATGGGACTATCATGTTCAACGCCTCTTGTAAGTAGTTTCTTGGTTCAAGTCAGCATACTCAGGGAGATGAGGAATTGCCAAAGGAAACAAGACTTTGAAAGGATTGTTCTCACTGATTCCAGGGTACACCATCCTGTAAAGCACTCATTCAGCGAGACTTCATTGAGAACCTTCACTTCATATATGAAAACTCTATCACCCAATATCACCTCATTGATTTAATTGTGAAAAAAGAAAAACAAACACCTCCTGTGTGCTGGGTGCTGGGCATACTGCAGTGGGACAACCCAAGCCCTTTCTTGATGGAGCTTCTAGTGGGAAAGTCAGCAGTCAGCTAGCCATCACCAAGACCTCTGATGGGATAGATACTGAGTAGGGGCAGTGGCCACCCAAGAGTGGCTGTGATAGGTTGTTTCGCAGAGACCTGGGTGAGTAGGAAATAAAAATAATACAATAAAGGAAACCAACTGAGTTCATAGGTGTTCTATCTCAGAGATAGAATGAAAATTATAACAATGGCTTTTAAAATTATTCTTAAGTAATGTTTACATTGATCATTGAAAAATTCTCTTATAATCATCATTTCCCCTCTTCGTTTGGATACAAAGGGAAGTGAAAAAATCCAAAACTTGATATCTTTGAGATGTCCAGTGGAAATACTAATTAGGTAGCTACAAAGTACAGTCATGCACCATTTAATAGCAGGTATATATTCTAAGAAATGTGTCCTTCGGGAATTCATTGTTGTGTGAACATCAGAGTGCACTTTTGTAAATCTAGGTGGTACAGCCTCCTGTACATCCAGGTAGCCTATTGCCCCTCCGGTGCAAGCACATACAGCATGTTACTGTACAAAACAAGATTAAATCAAGCACAGGAGAAAATGACGCCATCGAGAGATGTAATAAACATGAGGTATATGAAGTTGCTGCCCATATAACATGGGATGCTGTTTCACAGCACACTTTTCTTTATCATTAGAAAAAAAAAAACCACTATAAAACAGTGATTAAAAGGGTAGTGTAGTAAATACATAAACCAGTGACATGGTCCCTTATTATATTTATTAAGTATTAGGTACTAGACGTAGTTGTATGTGCTGTACTTTTATATGACTGGCAGCACAGTGGGTTGGTTTACATTAGCATCTCCATAGACACGGGAGTAATGCATTGTATTACATTACCATGTGGTGATAGCCACACCACTTAGACAGTAGTGATTTTTCAGCTCCATTATAATCTTACCAGAGGCCTGGTGCATGATTTTGGGGGGTCCCTTTGCCTGGCTGGTGAACAGGGCCATCTTGTCCACTCCTGATCGGGGCCTACTGGCAGGGGTGGGGTCGCGGGAGCAACCATGGGAAGTTGTCTGGTCATGGGAGCTTGGCTGTGGGAGCACACTGACCACCAGGGAGCAGATTCTGCCTTGAGCATCTGCCCTCTGGTGGTCAGTGCACATCATAGCTACTGGCCAGTCTTAACGGTTGCTTGGACTTTTATATAGAGAGAAGATGGGACCACTGTCATATATGTGGTCTGTTGAACGAAATGTTGTTATGCAATGCACAGCAAAGATATAGTCCTTTTTTCTTCTTTATTGTTTAAAGTCAGCAACCAAACAGCATTTCTATTTTGAGATTGCTATTCCATGTGATAAAGTGATGGCATTTAGGTCTGCAAGCAAGAAGAAGATTGCATTTCTGCCTGTGAAAATGATCAACTGCCTCCTCTGGTATTTGAATTTCATGACCAGGAGTATGAGTCCGAAATGACTGTGTTGTTTCTGTCCTGTTAGCAAAAACCTTCAAAATCCTTTGGTGAACCTATGAATTTGTCTCTTAGCATTGCTGGGGGGAAAGTGTAGCCTACAAAAGTGTAGGCTCTTCCAGAGCCAGAGGAGAAAGGCAAGCATAGCCATCTGTGGGATTGACATTGAGTTAAACCTGTGACAGGTGAGGACTTTTGCTTTGAGCTACAGGGAATAGACATATAAAGCCTGGAACAATAGATGTAGAACAAACAGATTCATGTGGTTGTGAGAAGGCAGGTACAAAATACTGTGTAAATGTGGTGGTGGAGAGGTGTCACTTTAGGAATACTGTTTTTCTTAGTGGCTGTATCTTGTATTCCTTAGCCAGAAGTGTGCTAAGGTTCCTTCTTATCCACAACCTCACCAGCACTTATTGTATGACTTATTAATGGTTGCTATTCTGGCTGGTTTGCAGTGGCACCTCATTGTCATTTTAATTTGCATCTCTCTAATAATTAGTGACATTGAGCCTATCTTCATGTCTCTTGCCATTTGTATGTTGTCTTTGGAGAAGTATCTATTTAGATTTTCTGTCCACATTTAATGGGGTTGTTTTTCTTTTGGTGGATTATAGGAGTACTTTATGTGTTTTGGAAATTAACCCCTTACCATATGTATTATTGGCAAATATGTGCTCCAATACAGTGGATTCCCTTTTCATTTTGATGCTGATTTTTTTTGCTTTGCAGAAGTTTTTTTAGTTCAATGTAGTCTCATTTGTTCCTGTTTCTCAAGAATGTTGAGGCTAGGGGACCCTACCCCCCTCCCTATGTGGGAGTCTGTTCTGTGGTACTCTTTCCCCCTCCCTACTTTGGAGTCTGTACTTGTTCTTTAACAAATCTCCACCTTTGCTATACCGAAAAACAAAAAACAAAAACAAAAACAAAAACGAATGTTGTGGCTATTTTGGGGTCTTTTTCAGTGTTCTGTATCTCATTTGAATGTTCAGAACATTCAAATTTATATGCAAATATAAATTTTTTGCATATTTCTAGATCTGTGAAATATGCACTTGGCATTTTAATAGTGATTGCATTGAATCTAAGGATTGCTTTGGATAGTAGGCACATTTTAATGATATTAATTCTACCAGTCCATGAACATGGTATATTCTTCTGTTCGTTTATCTCTTTTTTCAGGGTCCTGGGCGCTTGCTCAGTGGTGGGGTTGTGTGGGAGAGGTGGGAGGAAGTGAGTATTAGGTTAGGGAGAGATTGAAAGCAAAGCACAGAGCAAGGGAGGCACAAATATACCCAGGTAGCATGAGTCTGCTGCTGGAGGTGCAGTGTTCCCAGTGCAGAAGTAGTGTACTATTTCAGGTCAGTCCGGAAAGAAGGTGTGGACACCACCAGAGCAGAGACAGCAACAGAAATCCAGGTCTTATTTTCAGGAAATGAAGGGTGCTGCTGATGGTGGTTGCTTGAAGGCAGAGAGACTGATGTCAGGGTGAGCACATTGATTAGGTTATTTCAGCTCAGCTGTCCAGGTAAAAGGTGAGAGGTAGTCTCATTGCAGTATCTGGGGGAGTTAGAGCCTGTAAGCCCTGGTGGATGAGTGAATGTAGTGTAGAAAGGCATGATAAAAAGGGACAGGAATGATAACTTCAGGTCTGAAGCTGATGCTGTGGGATTTCCAAGTGTTGATGGAAGGAACTGGCCAGAAATGCGGATGAGACTCGGGGAGAGATCTGTGCTAGAGAAAAAGATGTGAGAATGATCAGGGCAGAGGTAATAGCTAAAACTCCAGGAAGGGATCGGCCCAGGGCAAGTGGGAAATGTTGGTAAGATGACTAGGGGGGTTCAGGGGCGGGGTGCTGGTTTTGTACTAATTTTGTACTGTTCTGGGCGGGAGAGGCTCGATTGCTTTTGTGGGAATTAGGGGAAGAGTTATGCTGTATAAATACAGACTAATGTTTAAGTTAGAATCCTAAATAGAGAGTTACAACTGAGGATAGAGGCAGAAATGCAAGGCTTGCGAAGGGCAGAGTACAGAAGAAGAGGTGAGGAAGATAAGGAAATGTGTTGTGGCAGGAGGACAGTTGAAGTTGTTCATGGCAAGGGTGACTTGTTTTCATCTAAGTAAAGTAAAAGGCAGATGCTGTGCCAGGTGTGGGGCTGGAGGCTGCGAGACCATGAAGATGGATCAGCAGGCCAACACAATCAACTGAGAGTTGAGCAGTCTCCCTGGGCCTCTGCTCTTTATTTTCTGTCTCTTTAGGTGCAGATGAGAAAGAAGTTAGAGAAGAGAGTGAAGAAGAAAGAATATGGAACCTGCTGAAAGAACAGAAGCTGAGAGAAGAAAGAAGGCAGAATGAACAGAAAGCTTTGGAAAGAGAACGGAGAAAACTAGAAAAACTGGATCGAGAAAAGGTATAATAAGCATAGCTCAGTTCTCCATGCTAGTAGGTAACTTTTAAAAAGCTTGCTGCAGGCATCCCAATCCTCTCCTGTGCTTAAGCCCACTGAAAAGGGCTGTACATGGGCATAATAGGAGTCTCATAGGAAAAGGGAGCTTTGCAAGTCTGTGAGCATGCATTCTCATGTTCCTGAAAACACACTCGGAAAGGAGATGGACTCTGCTTTGCTGTAGAACTTCCCTGTGTAAGGGGTTTCAAGGTCAGCTGGCTAGGACCAGAAGAAACTGGGGGAGGTGGCTGCCAATCTGGTGGCTTCCTCAGGCTGCCCTGCCCTCCTCCCTCCTCATTGTCTTTGACTTTCTATGTCCTGATTCTGGTCCCAGGCAGATGGATTACCCTGCTACTTCTCATGCCTGCTGGACCTTACGTAGATTAATCTTCTGTATCATGTTCCTTGAATTCCTGGCTCATTTGATCTGGAACACAGACACTTTAGGCACAGTAATTCCTGTTCTTCATTACATGATATATTTGTGCCACTTTGATAGTAGCAACGAATGAAACAGTTTTCTGTCATGCACATGTCACATAAAGAAACAGAGTTATAGTACTATGTGTTTTTAAAATGTATATGTGTATCTCCTATTTTGCTGGTCATCTATTTACAGCAGATTATTGAAGAGTCTTTCAAGACGGAAATGGAGAAAGAATTAGAAGTGAGTGCTCAGGAAATGAAAGACAAATCTGTTTGTGGTGAATATGCTTTAAAGAAATACATGCATATCACCCAAAAGGACCAAGACCTGAAGAAGGTGGATAAGGTACTGATGCTATGGACCAGTGGTCTGTATGTGAGGATGTGAGGGCTTCTGTGGTTTGTTAGAAAACCTTGGGACAGGAGTTGGAGACAAAAGGTAACAGCAGAGGAAATCCAAAATTCAAATGGAGCCTCAAGTCGTATGTATATTACACTTCTGACAAAATGTTATCTCCGTTGCTTGGGCCAAAGAGTGAACAGATCTTGATTGGTAAGGTTTGTAAAATTGGAGCTATCTCATTATTTTCAGAACAAGAATGAAAGTGCTATCAATGAAAAACAAATGGATTGGTACTGAGACATGAATTCTATATAATAAAATCCTAATATGCAAATGGTTGAACCGCAGAATGACCAGTCATTATGATGGGCACTGACCACCAGGGACAGATGCTCAATACAGAAGCTGCATCCTGGTGATCAGTGCGCTCCCATAGGGCTCATGGCTGGCGAGCGCAGCGGTGGTGGTGGGAGCCTCTCCCACCTCTGTAGCATCGCGAAGCGATCAGTGGGACATCCTCCGAGGGCTCCCAGAATGTGAGAGGGTTCTGGCCGGGCTGAGGGACCCCCTGAGTGCACGAATTTCATGCACTGGGCCTCTAATATATTACATAAGTCTAGAATACTATGGCTATTGAGAATGCGCACAGGACAGTTAGAGTGCTTGCTAAATTTCACATTTAAAGTCAACGTTTTGGACTCAAATTATATTTAGGCAGTCCTCGGGTTACGTTGAACTCGATGTATGTTGTTTTGCGGTTACATCACTATCTCCCATTTACAGTGTTAATAAAAAAAAGTTCCGTCATTTCGACATATGTACATATGTGCTTTGTTTTTTATTATCTGCCACAAGTAAAGGTCAGGAATTGTTATCTTGCTTTAATTTTTTTTTTTTACTCTTTCACTTCATTACTGCTGTGTATGTGCTCCATGTGAGTGATGTAGGTGATTCTATAGGTGGGTTCCGACTTAACGGGGAAAATCGCATTATGTCGTGATATAACCCGAGGACCTACTGTATATTTCAAAAAGTTTTCAGCCCAACCAGCATGGCTCAGTGATTGAGTGTTGACCTATGAGTCAGAAGGTCACAGTTTGATTCCTGGTCTGGACACATAACCCAGGTTGCTGGCTCGATCCCCAGTGAGGGACGTACAGGAGGCAGCCAATCAATGATTCTCATTGTTGATGTTTCTATCTCTCCCTCTCCATTCCTCTCTGATATTTTATTTTATTTTATTTTTTATTTTAGTATTTTTTATTGTTTTATTGCTTAAAGTATTATAAAGAGTATTACATATGTCTCCTTTTTTTCCCGCCCTTGACAATCCCCTGGCCTCGCTTACCCCCAGTGTCTTATGTCCATTGGTTATGCTTATATGCATGCATACAAATCCTTCAGCTGATCTCTTGTCACCCCTCTCCAGCCACCCAGCCCTCCCCGGCTTTCCCGCTTAGTTTAACAGTTTGTTTGAGGCAGCTCTGCCTCTGTATCTATTTTTGATCATACGTTTATAATGGTCTTTATTATCCATAAATGAGTGAGATCATGTGGTATTTTTCCTTCATTGACCGGCTTATTTCACTTAGCATAATGCTCTCCAGTTCCATCCATTCTGTTGCAAATGGTAAGAGTTCCTTCTTTTTTACAGCAGCATAGTATTCCATCGTATAGATGTACCACAGTTTTTTAACCCATTCATCTACTGATGTGCACTTAGGCTGTTTCCAGATCTTACCTATGGTGAATTGTGCTGCTATGAACATAGGAGTGCATATATCCTTTCTGATTGGTGTTTCTGGTTTCTTGGGATATATTCCTAGAAGTGGGATCACAGGGTCAAATGGGAGTTCCATTTGTAGTTTTTTGAGAAACTCCATACTGTCTTCCATAGTGGCTGCCCCAGTCTGCATTCTCACCAGCAGTGCACGAGTGTTCCTTTTTCTCCACATCCACTCCAGCACTTGTGTTTTGTGGATTTGTTGATGATAGCCATTCTGACAGGTGTGAGGTGGTACCTCATTGTTGTTTTGATTGGCATCACTCGGATGATTTCAGTGATTTTGAGCATGTTTTCATATGTCTCTTGGCTTTCTGAATGTCCTCTTTTGAAAGGTGTCTATTTAGGTCCTTTGCCAATTTTTTGATTGGATTATCTCCCTTTTATTAAGTTGTATGAGTTCCCTAGTTGGAGATTAAAAACTTATCGGTGATAACATTGGCAAATATGTTCTCCCATGCAGTGGGTTTTCTTGTTGTTTTGTTGATAGTTTCTTTGCTGTGCAGAAGCTTTTTATTTTGATGTAGTCCCATTTGTTTATTTTCTGTTTAGTTTCCAATGCCATAGGAACTGTATCGGTGAAGAAATTGCTTTGGCATATGTCTGAGATTTTGTTGCCTTTGGATTCTTCTAATATTCTAATGGTTTCTGGTCGTATATTTAAGTCCTTTATCCATGTTGAGTTTATTTTTGTGTGTGGTGTAAGTTGGCGGTCTAGTTTCATTTTCTTGCATGTATCTGTCCAATTGTCCCAACACCATTTATTGAAGGGACTATCTGGACTCCATTGTATGCCTCCTTTGTCAAATATTAATTGAGAATATTGGTTCAGGCCCGTTTCTGGGCTGTCTGTTCTATTCCATTGATCTATATGTCTGTTCTTGTGCCAGTACCAGGCAGTTTTGAGAACAGTGGCTTTGTAATACAACTTGATACCTGGTATTGAGATCCCACCTACATTGTTCTTTCTCAGGATCGCTGCAGCTATTTGGGGTCTTTTTTTATTCCAGATGAATTTTTTGAGAGTTCGTTCTAGGTCTGTGAAATATGCCATTGGTATTTTAATGGAAAGTGCCTTGAATTTATACATTTCTTTGGGTATTATGGACATTTTAATGTTGATTCTACCAATCCAAGAACATGAATATTTTCTGAATAGAGGTCTTTTACCTCTTTAGTTAAGTTTATTTCTAGGTAGCTTAGTATTTTTTGGTGCGATGGTAAATGGGATTGCTTTTTAAGTCTCTCTTTCGGTAAGTTCACTATTGGTGCATAGAAATGCCATAGACTTCTTGGCAGTAATTTTGTATCCTGCTACATTGCCAGATTCATTTATTAAGTCTAATAGTTTTTTGATGGAGTATTTAGGTTTTTTTATGTATAATATCATATCATCTGCAAATAAAGACAGTTTTACTTCTTCTTTTCCAATTTGGATGCCTTTTATTTCTTCTTCTTCTTGTCTAATTGCAGTGGCTAATACTTCCAGTACACTGTCAAACAGGAGTGGTGAGAGTGGGCATCCCGGTCTTGTTCCTGTTCTTAGGGGAAATGGTTTTAGTTTTTGCCCATTGAGTATGCTGTTGGCTGTGGGTTTGTCATATATGGCTTCTATTATGTTGAGGTATGATCCTTCTATTCCTACCTTGCTGAGAGGTTTTATCAAAAATGGGTGTTGAATTTTGTCAAATGCTTTTTCTGTATCAGTTGATATGACTGTGTGTTTTTTTTCTTTCAATTTGTTTATGTGGTATATCATGTTTATTGATTTGCGGATATTGTACCATCCTTGCATCCCTGGGATAAATCCTACTTGTTCATGGTGTATGATCTCTCTTATGTACTGCTGGATCTGATTTGCCAAGATTTTGTTGAGGATTTTGGCATCTATGTTCATGAGGGATATTGGCCTGTAATTCTCTTTCATTGTGTTGTCTTTACCTGGTTTTGGAATTAGGGTGATGCTGGCTTCATAAAATGAGCTTGGAAGTGTTCCTTCCTCTTTAATTTTTTGTAGTAGTCTGAGGAGGATAGGTTTTAGTTCTTCCTTGAATGTTTGGTAAAACTCCCCTGTGAAGCCGTGTGGTCCTGGGCTTTTGTTTGCTGGAAGCTTTTTGATGACTCTTCAATTTCTTCCATAGTTATTGGCCTGTTGAGATTTTTAGATTCTTCCTGATTGAGTTTTGGAATGTTGTATGTTTCTAGGAATATGTCCTTTTCCTCCAGGTTGTCTAGTTTGTTGGAGTGGAGTTGTCCATAGTATTTTTTAACAATCATTTGTATTTCTCTGGGGTCTGTTGTTATTTCGCCATTATCATTTCTGATTTTGTTTATTTGGGTCCTCTCTCTTTATTTCTTGGTGAGCCTGACTAGAGGTTCAACAATCTTGTTTATCCTTTCAAAGAACAAGCTCTTGGTTTCATTGATTTTCTGTATTGTTTTTTTTGTCTCTATGTCATGTATTTCTGCTCTAATCTTTATTATCTCCTTCCTTTTGCTCCTTCTGGGCTTTCCTTGTTGCTCTCTTTCTTATTCTTTGAGAGGTAGTTTTAGATGATTTACTACCATTTTTTCTTGTTTGTTGAGATAGACCTGTAGAGCTATAAAGTTCCCTCTCAGGACTGCTTTCATTGTGTGCCATAGGTTTTGGATTGTTGTGTTTTCATTGTCAGTAGTTTCCAGGATGTTTTTAATTTCTTCTTTGATCTCATTGATAACCCAATCAATATTTAATAACATGCTATTCAGCTCCTAAGTGTTTTTATTTCTAAGTGTTTGAAAATGTTGAGTTGTTTTTATTCTAGTTTATTTCTAGTATTATGCCCTTGTGGTCTGAGGAAATGCTTGGTATGATTTCAATCTTCTTGAATTTGGGGAGACTTTGTTTGTGACCCAGTATGTGGTCTGTTCTTGAATATGTCCGATGAGCACTTGAGAAGAACATATATTCCGTGGCTTTGGGGTGAAATGTTCTGAAGATGTCAATTAAGTCCATCTGATCTAGTGAGTCATTTAGGATTGCTGTTTCTTTACCATTTTATTTATTTATTTATTTATTTTTGTCTAGAGGATTTATCCAGTGATGTCAGTGGTGTATTAAAGTCCCCTACTATGATTGTATTGTTGTCAGTCTCTCCCTTGATATCTTCCAGGAGTTTTTTTTTATGTATTTGGGTGCTTCTGTATTGAGTGCATATATGTTTATCAGGGTTAAATCCTCTGTATATTCAATCCTTTAGTATTATGAAGTGGCCTCCCTTATCTCTTATTATGGCCTTCACTTTGAGGTCTATTTTGTCAGATATAAGTATTGCTACCCCAGCTATATTTTCATTTCCAGTTGCCTGAAAGATATTTTTCCATCCCTTCACTTTCAGTCTGTGTGAGTCCCTGATTCTGAGGTCAGTCTCTTGTGGACAGCAAATGTATGGGTCATGTTTTTTTTTTGTTTGTTTGTTTTGTGTTTTTTTTTTTATCCATTCAGCCACTCGATGTCTTTTGGTTGGAGCATTTAGTCCATTTACCTTTGAAGTTATTACTGAAAGGTACTTGTTTGTAGCCATTTCTATTTTTTCTGTGTGTTTTCTTTCTGAGCTTTTTATTTCTTCTTTTTATACTGATCCCTTTAGCATTTCTTGCATTGCTGGCTTGGTATTGATAAACTCCCTTAGCCTTATTTTGTTTGTGAAGCTTCTTATTTCCCCTTCAATTTTGAATGATAGTCTTGCTGGATAGTGTATTCTTGGATTCATTGCTTTGCTTTGCATCACTGTGTAAACTTCCGTCCATTCTTTTCTGGCCTGATGTGTTTAGTTGAGAAATCATATGATAATCTAATGGGAGATCCCTTGTATGTAATTTTCCGTCTCTCTCTTGCAGCCTTTAAGATTCTCTCTTTGTCCTGAACATTTGCCATGGTAATTATGATGTGTGTTGATGTGGGTCTTTTAAGGTCACCTTGTTTGGGACTCTCTGTGCTTGTGTGACTCTTTTTTCTTCCCCACCTCAGGGAAGTTTTCTGATATTAGTTCTTCAAATAGGTTTTCTAAGTCTTGTTCCTCTTTCTGTTGTTCTGGCACCCCTATTATTCGCATGTTGTTTCGTTTCATGTTGTTCCATAGCTCCCTTAGGCTCTCCTCCTGTCTTTTAATTTTTTTTCGCCAATTGCAATTCAGTTTGGGAGTTTTGCTTCCCTGTCTTCTAATTCGCTAATTTGGTCCTCCGCTTCTCCTAGTCTACTGTTGAAACTTTCAATGGTGTTTTTTATTGCAGCTATATCACTCTTCATTTCTTCTTGGTTCTTACATAATTTATTGATTTTTTTTATCTGTTTCTTCTTGCTTCTTGCATAAGTTGTTGAGTTTTTCCTTCATCCGGTTTATGCACTCTAGGACCCTTAATCTGAATTCTTTTTCTGTCATGCATGCCTCGGTTTCACTTAGCTGCTTTTCTGGCGAGTCCTCCTTCTCTTTCTTTCGGGGGTTTCTTTGTGTACCCATGTTTGATCTCACCGACATATCTAGATGTTGAGTCATTCAGCGACTGCTCCTTGGGTGGCAGTGGCTCCTCGGGCTGTGGTTGCTCCTCTGGCGGTTATTGTAGCAGCTGCTCCTCAGTTGGCAGCAGCTCCTCTGGTGGGTGCTGTTCACAGTTGTGGTGGCTCCTCTGGCTGGTGGGGGGAGGCTTCACACACAGAATCTGTTCCTGAGACAGAGGATGTGCTGATCACGAAGCTGCTGTTCCTTGGTTGGGGCTGGCTACGCACGCAGCTGCTACTCCTTGACCTGGGGCGGACTGCTCACGTGGCCGCTGAACCTTGATTGGGGGCTGGCTGCATGCTGCTGTTGTTCCTCTGTGGTGGGCTGCTTGTGGGGCTACTGCTCCTAGTATCGGCTGCTGCTCATCAGACAGGTGCAGGCTGTTGTGGCTCTGCTCCTCCGGTGCATGCTGTGTAGAGCTGCCACTCACCAGATGTGGCCAGTCTGCTCATGTGGTTGCTGTTTCTTGGACCGGGTTCGGCTGCCGCTGCTCCTCGAATGGGGCCAGGCCACTTGCAGAACTGCTGCTCCTCGGATGGGCACACAGCTGCTGTTCCTTGGGTTGGGCAGGCTGCTTGTGGGCTGCTGCTGCTTGGACAAGGGCAAGATGCTTGTTCAGCTGCTGCTCCTCGGACAGGTCAGACTGCTCATGTGGTTGCTGCTCTTCGGACGGGGAAGCGGGCTGCTCACACAGCTGCTGCTCCTTGGATAGGGGCAGGCCACATGAGGCTGCCTCTCTTTGGCTCGACGCAGGCTGCTCACGGGGCTAATGCTCCCTGGACAAGAGTGCACCGCTCACATGTCTTTTGCTCACGTGGTTGAAAAAATAATGTGTACAGAAGTAGGAAATAAAGGAACAAACAACAAAAAAAGAAGAACAAAAAAAGAAGAAAGAATAAAAGCAACAAACAAAAAAAAGGGCGGGGGCAAAAAAGAAAAACAAAAGCTAACAAAATAATAAATAAAATTGAAAAATTGAAATGTCATTCCTTTGGCTGGGTTAAGATCCCAGTTTTCTGGAATGTCTGTGATTTTCTGATATTTTCAAAATCATTTTTTAAGAGTTTCAGAGAAATCAAAATCTACACTAATAAAAGAGAAAAATGGTAATTGGCGTACAGCACTACCCTTTTCATTGGGTAATCAGGGCTATATGCAAATTAACTGCCAACTGAGATGGCAGTTAACTGCCAACAAGATGGCGGCTAATTTGCATATGTAGGCACATGCAGGGAGGCGAAAGGGAAAGCAGGAAGAAGCTCCCTGCCACTGACAGTGATGGGAAACCCAGGGGGGAGCTAAGAGGTGGGGGGCAGTTCAAAGGCGGCCCTGGGACCACCTTTGCCCTGCCCCCCAGCCATGATCTGAAAATCAGGCGCCTTTGCCACCCTGGCCAGTGATATCAGGAAGTAGGGGTGGAGCCAGCGATGGGAGCTGGGCACAGTCGAAACTGGCAGTCCCGAGAGCTAGGGGTCCCTTGCCTGTGCCTAAAGCGGAGCCCATGATCGCGGGGCCGCTGCAGCTGCGGGTCCCCGCTACCCGAGCCGGATGCCTCAGCCAGAGGCGTCCTGCAGGGGCAGGGGCGGAGCCCGCGCAATGGCGGCGCCCCCCGCTGCCACTGCGGGTCCCCGCTGCCCGGGCCGGACGGCTAGGCCAGGGGCGTTAGGCCTGGGCAGGGGCGGAGCCTGCAACCACTGGGAGCTGGGGGTCCCCTGCCCAGGCCTAATGCTTCGGCCAGAGGTGTTAGGCCTGGGCAGGGGCAGAGCGGGGGATCACGGCGCTGCTGCCGCTACGGGTCCCCGCTGCCCAGGCCGGACGCCTCGGCCAGAGGCATCAGGCCTGGGTGGGGGGCGGAGCCGGGGATTGGGGGGATATGATGGTCCCCTTGCCCAGGCCTGAAGCCTGGGTCAGAGGTGTCAGGCTTGGGCGGGGGGTGGAGCAAGCGATCAGAGGGAGATGGGGGTCCCCTGTCCAGGCATGATTCCTGGGCCAGAGGCCTCAGGCCTGGGCGGGGGTCAGAGCCAGTGATCGGGGGGAGATGGGGGTCCCTTCTCCAAGCCTGACACCTCTGGCGGAGGCGTCAGGCCTGGGCAAGGGGCTGATCCGGCGATCGGAGGGTGATGGGAGTCTACACCTCTGGCCGAGGCATCAGGCCTGGGCAAGGGGCAGAGCCAGCAATCGGAGGGGTCTGGGGGTCCCCTGCCCAGGCCTGATGCCTGGGCCAGAGGCATCAGGCCTGGGCTGGGGGCAGAACCAGTGATGGGGGGAAATGTGGGTCCCCTGCCCAGGCCTGACGCCTCTGTCAGAGGCGTCAGTCCTGGGCAAGGGGCCGATCCTCCGATTGGAGGGTGATGGGGGTCAACGCCTGAGGGCTCCCAGTATGTGAGAGGGGGCAGGCTGGGCTGAGGGACACTACCCCCACACACACACCCGGTGCACGATTTTCGTGCACCGGGCCCCTAGTTGTTTAATAAAATTAATACATTAATACACCTCTAATTTCAAAATTATTCTTTCTCCTCTTTTCAGAGCTCAATAAAGAGTGTCCGAGAAGACTCACAAGTGGACAAGCTGCTCCCTAGTGATAAAGATTAAAGGTATGCTTTCCCCAACATTGTGTTCTTATGCAAATCATTCATCACATTGCTGACTTTGTTAGCCCAAGAGCATTGTTCATATGTTGAGGTCTGCCTCTAAGAAACTATTGAATTAATCAAAATTACTGACTGCCAAAAGAATCTTTTACATTTTGAAGTTATGATATGGCTACTGATTAGGAAAGGAATGAGAACATTAGAAAGGTCCCCTAATGAACTGACAAGAATTTAACAAATTTTTAAAATTTTTGTCTTTCTCTAATTTAGTTTCACAGGGCTGTCTCATGAAGAACCAGATGACTTCTGGTAACCACCTGTGTTGCCCAGCTTTTTTCTCATGTAACACAATGTAATAAATACAATTCTCAATAAAAAATGTTTGTTTAATACAGGGTGGTTTCTTTTTCATCATTTAATTTGGTACTCTAGTGTATAAAATTAAAAATAATCAGAATTTCTCATACTTAGACCTTTCATTACACTAGAATGAGCTGTTACGTGTTTTTTTCCTCATTTTTGTGTTAGATATTTCTTTGAAAATCATGTTATTGGTCAAATTTCCGGACTGCATTTTGGTCGTTTCTTCTGTGTTCCTTGCTCTCCAGAGTTGGGCTATTGCCTGTCAAACCAGAGGCCATCTTCCCCAGCACCATCCTTCTGATTTGTCCCTCAAAATAAAGACAAAGGTTTTTCATTCTAGGTGCCAGAAACAGCATAGTACACTGGGCTTTATTTCTGACATCTTTGTCTTGAGAATGAACCCAAACCCTGAGAAGAAAAGGTAACAGTTACTGAGCACTTACTGACTGTGTGTCAGGTATTCTTTAAACTTGTACCTGTATTAACTCACTTAATGCTCATATCAGCCATATGAAGTGTGACTGCCTGCATTTTATAGATTAGGGAACGTGGGACACAGAGGTTAGAGACTTGACCAAGGTCTTGTGACCATCCAGTTGTGCAGCCAGGACCCAGGTGTCTAGACCAGCATCGCTGCCTCTAGCCTGGGCTGTGCTGGAGCTGCTTCTATGGAATACATCCCAGGACTGGGAATGTCTCAGCCCCTAGAAGCTCTTCCAGAATGGCCTTTAGAAAATGCACTTCACCCAAATCCAGCCTAACACAGGAAGGATTTATCTGGTCAGTCCTTCCATGAAAATCCTGGAGTGGATCATCTTCCTTTACAAATACAAGCTAAGCTGAATTGTTTTCGCCATTAATACTTGTCTAGCCCTTGAGTTCTACAACAAAATGATAAGGCTTTTTAGTGTTATTCTTTAGGCTTTAAGAAATTTATCTTTGAAGTATTTTTAATCCTTGACAATATGTTTTTCATTTCTTAGTTTTTTTAATTTTAGAGACGGGGACAGAGAGAGACATCAGTTTGGTTGCCTCCCCTACGTGCCTACCCAGGGATCAAATCTGCAACCTGGGTATGTGCCCTGACAAGAAATCAAACCTGTGACCTTTTGGTGCACTCCAACCAAGTGAGCCACATCAGCCAGGGCTATTGAAGAATATTTTGGAAAGTAATTGAAAGAATTTAAGCACTATTTTTTTTTGTCACAATTAGCATAAGCAAAACATTTACTCATGTTGCCACCAAGAATTTGACATCTCTTGCAACAGCTCTTAGATAACATTATTTTTCTTCCAGCTTTATTGAGATAAAATTGACAGAAGATTGTGAGTTTAAGGTAAGGTATATAATGTGTTCATTTGGCACACTACTGCAGAATGTTTGCCACCATGGAATTCAATGACACCTGCATCATATCATATAATTATCAAATATTTGTGGTGAGAACATTTAAGACCTGCTCTCATCAATATTCAATTATACAACATAGCATTATAACTATAGTTACTATAACACATAATAGACTTCCCAATCTTACTCATTCCCTAACAGGGAGTATATGCTTTTTGGCCAACATCTCTTTTTGCCCACTACTCAGCCTCTGGTAAACCCTTACTTTAGTCTCTGTTCATATGAGTTCTCTTTAAGATTCCACATATAGAGATTTAGCATTTGTCTCTGTAATTTATTCACTTAGCATACGAATCATCCATGTTGTTGCATATGCGAGGATTTCCATGTCTTCTCATGGCTGTGTTTCTAGGAATTTATCCAGGATGTTCAATTGTTGGCCTATAATTGTTCATAGTAATCTCTTACACACACCCACACATATTTTTCTTCATTCATCCCTTATAGACACTAGGCACTTAGGTTGTTTCTATATCTTGGCTATTGTGATTAATGCTGCATTATATCTGCTAACATTGGAGTGCAGAGTCTTCAGTATTCTGTTCTCATTTTCTTTTGATAATACCCAGAGGTGGAATTGCTGATCATATGGTAGTTCTATTTTAAATATTTTGAGGGACCTCCATATTGTTTTTCATAGTGGTTGGACCAATTTACATTCTTACCAAGAGTGCACAAGGGTTCCCCTTTTCTCCATATTATCACCAACATTTGTCTTCTTTATGATAGCCAACCTAAATGTGTGAGGTTATAGCTCATTGTGGTTTTGATTTTGCATTTCCCTGATTAGTGATTTTGAACACATTTTCATGTACCTGTTAGCGATTTGTATGTTTTCATTGGAAAAACGTCTTCAGTTCTGCCTATTTTTTGGATTAATTGTTTTTTGTTTGTTTTGGCTTAGGTGCATTTTATTGGTTTTCTGTCAGAATCCTTCTACAAAAGGGCAAAGTTAAAATCCAAGTCCCTAGTAAGGCAGTGAGAACCCTCCCCTTTACCCAGAGCCCTCCACCCTTCTCATGTTCATGGAGGTGGAGAGGGGGCTAATTCCATCCCACTTAGTGGGCTCCGTTAACGTCATAGGTAACATACAAGTTTTACATTTGTCACAGACGTGTTAGAAACCCCAAAAGGGGAAAGACCTTCCCCCTAACTCACCCTGCCCCTCAACCCCACCCCTCACACGTTGGTCCTGGCTGCAGGAGCCTGTCGTTAAGAACTGGTGCCATCCAGCAGGAGTTCTAACCCCAAGAAGGCCACGGCCAGGTTATAATCCAGGAACATCCGTCCTCCAGCAGCACTGCGGAGCCCAGCACCATCTCACTCCCGGAGGCCGGCTATGTGCAATCTGGGCCAGGGAGAAGCCGAGGATGGGCAGGGAGAAGCCGAGGATGGGGCCGTGTCCGGGAGCTGGTGCAGGTAAATGCAGTCAGACTTGAAGGGGCAGCGGTCATTCCCCTGCGCAAAGTACCAGCATCGGATCTGGCTGGTCTGAGCCTTGAAGTTCCTGATGATTTGCACCTTCTCTGCCCCCCTCACTCACCCAGAATTTGTGGGGGATGATGTAGCTGGAATAGACACGGCACTGGGGACAGGCCTTGATGACATTCAGCGGGAAGTGCTGGCGGCTCATCCGCCAGGTGCTCAGGCAGCCCAGGCAGTGGGCTTGTGTGCAGTTGGGCAGGATGCCGAAGATCCGCTTGCCCTCCGGCTTGTCCCACACCTTGTCCATGCAGATGCCACACACGACATCGCGGCTGTCTTGCTCGCTCGCAAGGTCCGTGCTCTGAAGTGGGGCCCAGAGCCCCTGGGCAGGGTCTGACTTAGGCCGAGACTTCTGGGAGTAGCCGTGATCTCCATCAGGTGATGTCAGCCACCAAGCTCCTCATTCCGGCTGGCCAGCCCCTCGAGGCCAGGCTCCGTGTCCCAGATGGCCTCAGCCTCGGTCTCAGCCCCTCCCCAACCCACAGCCACTGTGCGCAAGTAGGTGGGCTCGGAGCCCCTGCGGGTCAGCCCCAGCGGGGGTCCTGGCTGGGTGACAAGCGGCTAGGAATGGCGGCGGCCCCCACTGCAAGTGGCCCGGGGGCTGCGGGTGCTGATAGCTGCACCAGTCTCCATGGAAGCAGAATCCTCGCTGAAGTACCTGCAGTCCTGGGACGCCTTCCTGTCTTGAGCAAAATGGCAGCTGGATCCCGAGTGATGGGCCCGTCAGGTAAAGGTCCTGAATGGCCACTGGGAGTGGGGTCTGTCCTCACCATGGCTGCCGCCACCGCCACCGCCATCCAGCCCTGCAGGGTCCATGCCAGCTGTAGCTCCTAGTGCCTGGATTAATTGTTTTTAATGTGTTTTGCTGTTGAGTTGTATGAAAGGGACAGAATATATACTTTGGATATTAACCTCTTATCATATAATAGTAGATGAATTGTGAATACTTCCTCCCATCCTATCTAGTTTGCCTTTTTATTTTGTTGATGATTTTCTTTGCTGTGCAGAAGCTTACTTTGATGTAGTCCCACTTATCTGTTTTGGCTTTGTTAGCTTTGCTTTTGGTCTTAACCGCCCCCCCCCCAAAAAAAAAAAATAATTGCCAAATCTGTTAAGGAGCTTGCTTATGTTTTGTTCTAGGAATGTTACTGTTTCAGGTCTTACATTCAAGTCTGTATTCCATTTGGAGTTGATTTCTGTATAGGGTGTAAGATAGCGGTCCAATTTTTATTCTTTTGCATGTGCCTACCCAACTTTCCCGATAAAATTTGTTGAAGAGACTTCTTTCCTTATTGTACATTGTTGGCTGCTTTGTCATAACTTAATTGACCATATAAGCGTGGATTTATTTCTAGGATCTCCATTTTGTTTCATTGATCTATGTATATTTTTATGCCAATACCATACTATTGATTACTATATCTTTGTATAGTGTGATGCTTCCAATTATGTTCTTAACATCATTTTAGCTATTCAGATTTTTGTTGTTTTGTGATTTTATACAAATTTTGGGATTTTTTTTCTATTGCTATGAAAAAAAATGACTTTGTAATTTTGATAAGTGTTACATTGACTTTTTAGATCTCTTTGGGTAATATGAACATCTTACCAGCATTCTTCCAGTTGAGCATGGAATATTTTCCATGTATTTGTGTCTATAGTTTCTTTTATCAGTGTCTTACAGTTTTCAATGTATAGATGTTTTATCTTTGTTAAATATACTCCTAAGTATTTTCTTATTTTTACTAGAGGCCCAGTGCACGAAATTCTTGCACTGAGGGTCGGGGGTCCCACAGCCCAGCCTGCCCCTTCTTATAGTCCGGGAGCCCTAGTGGATGTCCTACTGACAGGGAGTGGGCCTAAGCCACAGTCTGGCAGCAGAGGCTCAGAGCAGGCCCTCTGTGTGTGTGTGTGTGTGTGTGTGTGTGTGTGTGTGTGTGTGTACGCTGGGGGCCTGCCCCCAGCCGCGTCGGAGGCTTGGCGAGCAGGCACCCCGTGTGTGTGTGTGTGTGTGTGTGTGTGTGTGTGTCCGTGTCCACTGGGGGCCTGCCCCCAGCCACACTGCTGAGGATTGGAGCAGGCACCCCTCTGTGTTGATCTCTCAGGCTCTTGGCCGCGGCTGCGTGTTGTTTCCTCCCTTGAGTGTGGCCAGGGTAGGGGGAAGCTTGGCTTCCTCCATCACCGGGGGCAACTCAAGCCTCCTGCTCCATGGCTGCTGGCATCTTTGTTGGGTTAATTTGCATACTCTCCTTGATTGGCTGGTAGGTGTAGCTTAGTGACACCAATTTGCATGTTTCTCTTTTATTGGTGTAGATACTGTTGTAAATGATAGTTTTCTTAATTTTTCTTTCTGAGTTTTCATTGTTAGTGCATTGAATTTTATATATTGGTTTTTCATTGTTTACAGATTTTTCTTATTGGTTCCAACAGTAGTAGGGTACTTAGGGATTTCTATATATGATACCATGTCATTTTCAAATAGAGACACTTTTACTTCTTTCTGATTTGGATAGGTGGGTTATTTATTTCCTAATTGTTTTGGCTGGGTCTTTCATCCTGTGTTGCATAAAAGTTACAAGAGTACACATCCTTCTGATTTTAGAGGAAAAGCTTCCGGCTTTTCACTGTTGAGTATGATGTTAGTTGTGGATTTGTCATATATAGCCATTGTTGTGTCTCAACAAACTGGTATTGGCACAAAAACAGGCATAGATCAGTGGAATAGAATAGAGAGCCCAGAATTCAATCCACGCCTTTATAGCCAATAAATATTTGACAAAGGGGGCAAGAGCATAGAAGGGAGTAAAGACAGTCTCTTCAGTAAATATTGGGAAAACTGGACAGATACATGCAAAAAAAAAATGAAAATAGACCACCATCTTAAGCCAATCACAAGAATAAACTCAAAATGGATTAAAGACAAATATAAGTTGTAAAATAATAAAAATCTTAAAAGATTACAAGTAGTAAAATTTCAGACATCTCTTGAAGCAATATATTTTCTTATTTGTCTCCAAGGAAAGAGAAACAAAGGAAAAAGAGACAAATGAGACTACCTAAGAGCAAAAAGCTTCTGTACAGCAAAAATGTGGCAGAAATCATGGGAGAACAATCAGTTAACACTCTGAGGGAGGAAAGTTTAACCTTTATTTCACAGATCTGCTAGTCCAAGGAATTCCAGATTCAAAGCCAGAACTGAACTAGTGGGGAGGCTCTGACCTATATATCTCCTCCTGTGATGGGCCCCAGAGTCCCCGCAGCTCTGCCTGTCAGTCTTGGCTCCGCCCAAGTGGGCTGTGGCAGGGACCTGGGATTAGGCTCTGCTGCTCCACCCAAGTTCAATACTCATTCTGCAATCAGAGGCATCAGATACTGAAAGCATGTTCTAGTAGAGTCAATATTAAAAGGCAGAAGAAAAGTTATACAGATATAATGCACTTGGAAAAATGGCCAAAGTTATTAAGAAAAGGCAAATATAAAACAAGAGGGTGCTTTTACCATAGAGTAATTTCATAAACTAATGCAGAAATTAAGAAACATTGTGGTTATTTTCAAGTAACTGTAGAGCAAATATCTTTCCTATGAAAGGTCTTTTACACAATAAAAATCAATTACACGAAAGACCTAAAAAATGTAAACAATGTTTATTTTGGGTAAATAATAACTACATAATTAACATAAAATAATTAAGTGAATTTCAAAATCAAACTTAAAAATTACAAGCAAAGCATGCAGTCTGTGTTAACTAATTTCTAGTAGTAAAAATACATTTTTCATTTTATAACTATTTCATTCCAAAAAAGTAAAAATTCTGATTGGGAATTTTTACAGTTGATGTGGCAACACTTTTTCACATTTATTTCCCTCATCTTTCCTACAAAATCTACATTTCAAGTTCCTTATATTTCAACATATTTAACACTTTAAGATCCAGGAACAGTTTTTCTTCCCATAAAAATCTTACATGTAATTTGAGAACTGGCTTTGATAAATCAGCTACTACTCAAAAAGAATTTACAGTTACCAATTTTGTGGGCTCTGCAAGGAAAGACTGTGTTGGGGGAAAAACAGGCCCGCCCATAAAAGTCCTTTATCACAGAAAATAAATGGGTGGTCTTTATTTTACTTCAAATCTTTATCTGATTTATTCAAGGGGCATTTATTTGGTAGTGATCCATGTAATCAAAGAGCTAAGTAATATTGAGGCAAACAACTTATCTGACAGTTCAGGAAAAGGTTATAAGGATGCTCAAAGAACTTAGAACCACAAGGTACTTAATGAAAACTACAACCACATGAAAGAGAATATAGAAACCATAAGAAATAACCAGTCAGAAATAAAGGATACAATATCTGAACATGGCCAGTGGCTAAATTAGTTGGAATATTGTCTCATAAACTAAAAGTGGGTTCAATCTCCAGTCGGTACATTTGAAGGAAATCAATTATTTTTCTTTCACACTGACATTTCTCTCTCCTGAAAATACATTTAAAAATACCTCACTTTTAACTGCTCATTAAAAAAAAAGAATACTAGTATGATATTTGAAATGAGGAATACACTGAAAGGAATAAATGGTAGGTTAAATGAAGCATAGGTTTGATTCACCAATTTGGAAGATGGGGTATAAAAAAACACAATCAGATGAACAGAAAAAATGATAATTAGCCCTGGCTGGTTATCTCATTGGTTAGAGCATCAACCTGCACACCATGTTCCTGGTTGAGGACATGGGCCTCGGTTGAGGGTTTGTCCCTGCCCCTGTTTAGAATGCATGCAGGAGCAATCAGTTGATATGTCTGACATTGATCTCTCTCTTTTCCATGCTCTGAAAAGCAATGGGAAGAATACTATTAGGTGAGGATTAACACAGAGAGGAAGGGAGGGAGGGAGGGAGGGAGGGAGGGAGGGAAGGAGGGAGGGAGGGAGAGAGAGAGAGAGAGAGAGAGAGAGAGAGAGAGAGAGAGAGAGAGAAGGAGGAAGAGGATAATTCAAGGGAACTTAGGGACAATATAGAATGTACCAACATCTGCATCACAGGGGAACCAGAAAGAGAAGGGATTGAGTAAGGGAATGAGAACCTATTTTCAGAAATAATGAACAAAAACTATACTAGCCTGGTGAAGAAAAACAGCACAGTCATGAAGCATAGTCCCAAACAAGAGGAACTAAAGAAGCCCACACCAAGACTTATAGTAATTAAAACTGCAAAGGTTAAGGACAAATAGAATATCTTAAAAGCTCCAAGATAAAGATAGTTACCTAAAAGGAGGGTCCCGTAGGACTATCAGCTGAAACACCAGGTCAGATGGGATTGGCATGCAATAGTCAAAGAGATGAAGATAAAGGACCTACAAACAAGGCTACATTATCAAGAAATGCAATTATTTAAAACTAGTGGCCTGGTGCACGAAATTCGTGCAATGAGTAGGGGGTGTTCCTCATCCCAGGCTGCACCCTCTCCAATCTGGGACCGCTCGAAGGGATTGGGCCTAAAATGGCAGTCGGACATCCTTCTCACAATCCAGGACTGCTGACCCCTAACTGCTCACCTGCCTGCCTGCCTGATTGCCCCCAACTGCCCCCTCTGCCAGCCTAGTCACCCCCAACTACCCTCTGTGCCAGTGTGCTTGCCCCCAACTTCCTGCCCTGCCAGCCTGCTCACTCTCAACTTCCCCCTCTGCGGGCCTGCTTGTCCCCAACTTCCCTCCCCACTAGCATGCTTGCCCCCAACTGTGCCCCTGCTGGTCTGCTCACTCCAAACTGCATTCCCCCTCCCCCCGCACTGTCCTGATCACCTCCAACTGACCCCCACTGATGGCCTGCTTGCCACAACTGGTCCCCCTGCTGGTCTGTTACTACCAATAGCCCTGCCCCCCACCAGCCTGATCACCCACAAATGCCCTCCCCTCTTGGCCTCTAACCACCTCTACCTCAGCCTTGCCACCATGGCTTTGTCCGGAAGAATGTCCAGAGGTCTCCTGGAAGGTCTCCCAGTCTAATTAGCATAGTACCCTTTTATTAGTATAGACTAGAGGCCCGGTGACAAAAATTTGTGACCTTGTGGGGGGAGGTCCCTCAGCCTGGCCTGTGCCCTCTTGTAGTCTGGAACCCCTTGGGGGATGTCCACCTGCTGGCTTAGGCCCAATCCCCAGAGGATCAGGCCTAAGCTGGCAGTCAGACATCCCGCTGGCAACCCGGGAGCCCTAAGGGGATGTCCATTTGCCAGTGGGGAGCAGGCCTAAACTGCAGTTGGACATCCTTAGCGCTGTTGAAGAGGTGGGAGAGGCTCCCACCACCACCGCTGTACTGGCAGCCATCAGCCTGGCTTGTGGCTGAACAGAGCTCCCCCTGTGGGAGTGCACTGACCACCAGGGGACAGCTCCTGCATTGAGCATCTGCCTCCTGGTGGTCAGTGTGTGTCATAGTGACCAGTCATTCCCAGTCATTCTGCTGTTAGGGTCAATTTGCATATTACCCCTTTATTATATAGGATAGAGGCCTGGTGCATGGGTAGGGGTTGTCTGGTTTGCTCTAAAGGGTGTCCTAGGTCAGGGTGGGGGTCCCTATGGGATGCCTGCCAGCCTGGGTCAGGGGCTGAGAGCTGTTTTTAGGCTAGCCACACCCCCTTCAGGGTGGGGGTCCCCACTGGGATGCCTGGGCAGCCTGGGTGAGGGGCTGATGGCTGTTTGCAGGCTAGTCAAGCCCTCCAGTGGGGACCTTCACCCCATGGGGGTTTGGCCAGCCTGGGTGAGGGACTGATGGCTGTTTCCAGGCTGGCCACGGCCATGGCTGGAAGCAGGTATCTGGGATTTATTTATCTTCTAGAATGGAAACTTTGTAGGCTTGAGCAGAGCTCAGGGCCGGCAGGGCAGGCTGGAAGCTTGGCTTCCTCCATTGCCGGGGCCAACCCAAGTCACCTGCTTGCCCCAGCTCCGTGGCCGCTGCCATCTGAGTCGGGTTAATTTGTATATTTGCTCCTGATTGGCTGATGGGCGTGGCTTGTGGGTGTAGCAGAGGTACAGTCAATTTGCATGTTTCTCTTTTATTAGATTAGCTAGAGCCCTGGTGCATGGGTGGGGGCCTTCTGGTTTGCCCTGAAGGGTGCCCTGGATCAGGGTAGGGGTTTTCTTCATGCA
Source organism: Myotis nattereri (assembly GCF_964212035.1). NCBI lineage: Eukaryota > Metazoa > Chordata > Mammalia > Chiroptera > Vespertilionidae > Myotis > Myotis nattereri. Next base: position 5,332,880 of record NC_138094.1, read on the forward strand.
TGGGGCAGCCTAGGTAAGTGGCTTGTGGTGGTTTGCAGGCCGGTCACGCCCTCATGGAGTGAGGATCCCTGCTGGGGGAGTGTGGCCAGCCTGGGTGTGGGGCTGAAGGCTTTTTTAAAGCTGGCCACATCCCCTTCAGGGTGGGCGTCCTCACTGGGGTGCCTGGCCAGCCTGGGTAAGGGCCTGATGGCTCTTTGCAGGATGGCCATGGCCCCAGTGACCCAAGCTCCTAGCCCCTTCTTGCCGGCTGGAAGCAGGTATCTGGGATTTATTTATCTTCTATAATTGAAACTTTGTAGCCTTGAGGGAGGCCAGGGACTGTCAGGGCAGGCCAGAAGTTTGGCTTCCTCCATCACCAGGGGTAACCCAAGCCTCCTGCTCATTCCAGCTCCATGGCTGCCACCATCTTGGTTGGGTTAATTTGCATACTTGCTCTTGATTGGCTGCTAGGCGTGGCTTGTGGGTGGAATGGAGTGATGGTTAATTTGCATGTTTCTCTTTTATTAGATAGGATTAAAGGAAAAAGAGCTTCCCAGGCAAGGAAAATCAAAAGGAGTTTGTTACCACTAAGTATTACAAGAAATGTTAAAGGGGCTTTATTAAGAAGGAGGGGAGAAAAGGGAGAGGAAGAGGTAAAGAAGAAAAACAAAGGAACATAGTTAAAAGACTAAAATGGCAATATATATGAAACATAATATTTACTTTAAATGTAAATAGCTTAAAAGTTTCAAACATAAGACATAAGACAGCTGAATAGATAAGAACAGAAAAAGTATACATATGTTGTCTACAAAAGATACATACACTAAAAGCAAAAAAAAAAATTAAGATATTTCACACAAATAGAAAAAATTGCTGGGTGGCAAAACTTATATCTGATAAAATATATTTTAAAGCAAAAGTTATAGTTAATACAACTAAAACACTATAAAATGATAACAATAACAATCCAACAAGAGGATATAATCCTTGTAAATATTTATGTACCAAACATAGGAGCACTAAAATATGTAAAGCAAATCTTGATGGACATAAGGCAGGAGGTTACCAGCAATACAGTCACAGTAGGGGATTTAAACACCTCATAGATATCAATGGATAGATATTCCAATCAGAAAATCAGTAAGGATATGGTGGCTTTAAATGACACACCAGATCAGATGGATTTAATTGATATCTTCAGAAAATTTCACCCAAAGCAGTACAATACACATTATTTTCAAGTGCACTTGAAATATTTTATAGGTCAGACACATGTTAGGACACAAAATAAGCCTCAATAAATTTAAGAAGATTGAAGCATATCAAGCATCTTCTCTGACCGTAATGCTATGAAACTTGACATTAATCACAACATGAAAACTAAAAAACACAAAAAGATAGATGCTATAGGCCTACCTCAAGAAACAAGAAAAAACACTAATAAACTCTTTAACCCGCAATACATAATTAGAAAGAGAACAGCAAGAAAACCCAGTGCCCTGACCGGTTTGGCTCAGTGGATAGAGTGTCGGCCTGCAGACTGAAGGGTTCCAGGTTTGAATCCTGTCAAGGGCATGTACTTTGGTTGCAGGCACATCCCCAGTTTGAGGTGTGCAGGAGGCAGCTGACTGATGTTTCTCTCTCAACAATGTTTCTAACTCTCTATCCCTCTCTCTTCCTCTCTGTAAAATATCAATAAAATATATTTGAAAAAGAAAAGCCCAGTGGAAGTAGAAGGAAGGAAATAATAAAGACCAGAATGGAACTAAATTATGTAGAGAATAAAAAAAAAAAAACAGTACAAAAGATTAATGAATATAAGAGCTGGGTGGTTGGTGGGTTTTTTTTACAAGATAAACAAAGTTGATGAAAATCCTTAGTCAAACTCATTAAGAATCAAAGAGAGAGGATCCAAATAAATAAAATCAGAAATGAAAGTGGTGGTATAATAACAGACACCACAGATATACAATGAATGGTAAACAAATACTACGAACAATTATATGCCAACAAAATGGACAAATCCCTAGAAACATACAGTCTTATAAAATTCAATCGAGAAGAGCCAGAAAAGCTGAGTAGGCCAATAACTATTGATGAAATAGAAGCAGTAATAATAATAAAAACACTTCCAGCAAACAAAAGTCCTAGGCCAGATGGATTTACAGAAGAATTTTACCAAATGTTCAAAGAACAAACACATATCCTCCTCAAACTATTCAAAAAAATTCAAGAAGAAGGAACACTTCTAAGCTCTTTTTACAAAGCCAGCATTATATCAATTCCAAAACCAGAAACTACAAAAAAAGAGAATTATAGGACAATAACCCTAATGAACACGGATGCTAATATCCTCAGCAAGAGGAGAATCAAGATGGCAGGTTAGGTAAATGCCTGTACTTGCTGCCTCCCACAACCAAATCAAAATTACAGCTAAAATACAGAACAACCATCCTCCAGACCATGAGAAAACTGGCTGAGTGGAAATACTACAACTAGAGAGGTAAAGAAGAAAGTGCATTGAGACTGATAGGAGGTTCAGAGGCATGGAACGGGCTGGTCTGGCACCTAGGTGTGCCACTTTGTTAATCAGGAGGGAGATTGCCTCTGCAGAGGCCACCTGAAGGAGCAAGAGGTCCCAGCCCCATATCAGACACCCAGCTCAGGGTTCCAGAGCTGGGGAAAGAGGTCCCTACAGGAAGTAAGAAATATGGGCTGCAAAAACCAGTGTGGATTGGGGCTGAGTAACATACAGGTTGCTGGAGACCTAGCTGCTCCTCTTAAAAGGCTGACACCACAAACTGCATTTATAAGCTCTGAGCTCCTCTGCTGGATGAGGCTGTCGTGGTCCCAGACATATACGGAGAGAAATGGGACTGTTTAGCAGCAGGGCAGGAACTCGGAGGTGGCTTTCTTCCAGATGGAGGAGCTCTCAAGTGGTCATTGTTCCCAAGCTGAGACCTCCCTGGTGCAGAGCTGACTGGCAGCCATTTCTCTTTGCTCCACCAAGGTGAATACCTAAGACCCCACCCCACCCAATTTATAACACCACCCAAGCTCTGTGCAGCAGCTTTTGCATATGAATGGCCTGTTCTTTCTCAGGCTAAAACCTGTCAAACAAGCTGCAGCTGGGTCAGGGAGTCCCAAACTTATAAATAAAAGGCATCAAAACTGGCATCAGAACCAGCCTGCCTTGCTTCACAGCTGGGCCTCCTCTGGACACTTCCAAACCTGATTCAAAGAGGAGGAATCTGCATATGTCTCTGTAGCTCCTGCTGGATGGCTCCAGGCAGAGGCTGTCTTTGCACCGCCCTGGAGACCCAAGAACCAGTGTACCCAGTAGTCAGTGTGAGACCATACCAGATTACAACGTTTCACATCCATAAGAGATACACTCAAGGGGCAGACTCAGTGAGCACCAAAGTCCCACTAAAGCAAGTCCTGCTCCATAAGGGTGTCCGCTGCACACCAGCTCTCCCACTCTAGTCACAGCTGGTCCCTACAGCCAATTGGCCTGGAGGTCAATTCCTCTAAATAACACCAACAGCAATTAAGGCTTAACTGCAACAAAACTGTGCGCACAGCATACAAAGGATGTCCATATCAGGTGATTGGGTAGGCTGAGCCACTGGGCCCTATAGGACACCTACTACACAAGGCCACTCTACTAACTCAAGGAGACTTAGCAGCAACCTAATACATAGAAACAAACACAGGAAAGCAGCCAAAATGTGGAGACAAGGAAACATGTCACACATGAAAGAAATGGAAGAAAACAAACTACTAGATATAGAGTTCAAAACCACAGTTATAAGATGACTCAAGAATCTTCTAGAAACCTCTGAGGAACTTTGCCAGAAGCCGGTCCATCCTGGCTGCTTGACACAGTCGCTACAGGATAGAAACATCTGCACAGCATATGTGTCAAGGGACCTGGCGTACATAGCATACTGTTCTTAATATGTTTGCTCCCCTTAGCGCTGTGTGTTTTAACCAAGGTCACCTCTCCAAGACAGGTTGTTTCCCCAGGTAGGGATTTTTCCCTGAAGTTAGGGAGGGGATGAAACTCCTTAACTAAGTGCCAGGCGGGTAGTTAATCACTTTAACTACAAACAATCATGCTTAAGCTACATAATCTTTACTCCCTGGAATGGAGATAAGAAACACCCTAACCTTTGTAATAGAAATTGACAGGATTAAAATCAACTGGTATAAATACGGATGTAACAAGACAATAAACAGCAGAACCTCTCTGGAGATCCAGACCAGAAGTTGGCTGGAGATCCTGGCTGGAGATCCTGGCTGGAGATCATGGCTAGGCTGCTGATCAACTGAACACCGTCGCTGTGTCCTTCCGTCTTCGCCGACTCCGTCTTCGCCGACTCCGTCTTCGCCGACTCCGTCTATGCCTTTGGGAACCCCTGGACCTGCTGGGGTTGGACCCCGGCATCTGGCGCCCGAACAGGAACCCTTAGGTAATTCCCCCTATACTTGGGACGGATAGGACTGCACCTTAGGGTGCTGCAGACCCCCCACCCCCCAGAGGATAAGTAGGGTAAGTGGGTAGTTAGTACAGAACTTAGATTGACAGGATGGGTCATACTGAGTCTAAAGAAAAAAGACTCTGTATTAATCTTTTAACGCATATGCTTGCTAGCAGAGGAGTTAAGGTTACTCCCAGTCAGACAGAAAGTTTTATAGAAGACATATGTCAATGGCTTCCTGAGGATGGAACTGTTAATTTAGAAACTTGGACTAAAGCAGGAAAGCAATTAAAGAACTATTACAGCTACCATGGATCTGAGAAAGTCCTGCCAAATGTCTTTTCCCTCTGGAATTCAATCTGTGACACCTTGGCACCAGAGGCAAAAACGGTTGAACTTTCTCAAATTTTAAATAGTCCCTCGGCTCCACCCAGAGAGGACACATCATCATTGTCTTCAGCTCAATCTAAAAGCAATTTAGCTATGCCTACTGATCGGGAGGAGAATAAATATCATAAACATGACCATTGGTCCTTTCCAGTCAGTAGAGAGGAGAGAGGCCATCCCATTCAAAACAGGCTCCCCAAATTAGAAAGGAAGACTGTGGCTCCTAAGAGCTCCATGTCTAAATTTCAAAGGGTGATAAGAGAAGCTGAAGCTAATGGAGATCTTGAATTCTCACTCTGCGTCCCAGTTGCATATTAGAATGAGTCTGGTGGGGACGGAAACCCCACCTGGGAGCCTATACCTTACAAAGTACTTAAAGAATTAAAATTGGCCTGCTCTGAATATGGACCTCTAGCTCCTTACACACAAACCTTGGTAGAAACCCTAGCCAGTAAATGGATGACTCCTTATGATTGGTCACAGGTTTGTAAAGCCTGTCTCTCAGGAGGCGATTACTTATTATGGAAAACTGAATATGATGATCTTTCTAAGAAAGCTGTAGCCACTAGCAAAAAAAAATAAAGAAAAAGAAAAAGAAAAAGAATAACCCTAGACATGATATTAGGAGAAGGTGATTTTAACATGGCTCAGGAGCGAATGAATATGCCCACAGGGGCACTTACCAAAGTAACCAGTTGTGCAGGAAATGCCTGGAAATCCCTACCTTATACAGCAGGAAAAACAACCACCCTTACAGAGGTTAAACAGAAGGTCGAGGAACCATATCAGGATTTCCTTTCTCACCTCATACAGGCAGTCAAGAGAGTAATCAATAACAAAGAGGCAGCCGATATCCTAATCAAACAACTGGCTTTTGAAAATGCTAATAATACCTGTCAGGCTTTATTAAGGCCGATTCGCAGAACAGGAACTATAAATGATTTTATAAAACAGTGTGCTGATGTAAGTCCAGCATTTATACAGGGTGTAGCTATAGCTGCAGCTCTCAAAGGGGAGACATACCCTCAATATGTACAGGGTATAGGACAAGCCAGCAATACTACAGGTAATAAAAGAAATATGAACTGCTACTCTTGTGGCTTATCTGGGCACTTTAGCAGAGAATGCCCAAATAAAAATAATAATACTCAGGCCAGATGGCAAGCTCCTCGACAGCCTGGAAATACATTCGGGAATAATATGAATCCTCCAAAAACCGTTTGTCCCCGATGTCAGAAAGGATTCCATTGGGCAAAGGAATGTAGATCAAAATACCATAAAAATGGTTGGCCAGCCGAAACCGGTTTGGCTCAGTGGATAGAGCGTCGGCCTGCGGACTGAAAGGTCCCAGGTTCGATTCTGGTCGAGGGCATGTACCTGGGTTGCGAGCACATCCCCAGTGGGAGATGTGCAGGAGGCAGCTGATCGATGTTTCTCTCTCATCGATGTTTCTAACTCTCTATCTCTCTCCCTTCCTCTCTGTAAAAAAATCAATAAAATATATTTAAAAAAAAAATGGTCGGCCTTTAAACTCTACAAATAGCTCCCAAGGAGGTTATATCCCATCACCTCAATTGGGAAACTTGAGAAGGGGCCAGCCCCAGGCCCCTGCAATAAAAGGGGCATCAACCTTCAACCCCTCTGCAAATTTCGATCAGTCAGTGACCTCTTCAGGGCAACCCCAGGCAGTGCAGGATTGGACCTGCACTCAACCACCCATGCAATACTAACCCCAGACTCACCAGTAGCAGCCATTCCTACAGGAGTGTCTGGGCCGCTGCCTGAGGGAACTGTAGGTTTAATATTAGGACGGAGCTCCACCTCGTTACAGGGGATCTTAGTCATCCCAGGAGTTGTTGATGCAGACTACACAGGAGAAATACAGATTTTACTTTCCCCACCCACCACAGCTATACAGATTCAGCCCAACCAGAGAATTGCCCAATTACTCCTGTTACCAATACATAAAATAGGGACAGCTGTTACCCAGAAAGCTAGAGGGGCCAGAGGCTTTGGATCTAGTGATGCAGCATTTTGGATACAAGAAATCCATGCTACTAGACCTACAAAAATTTTACAAATTCAGGGAAAACCAATTGAAGGTCTATTGGATACAGGAGCAGATGTGTCCTGCATAGCAGGGAAGGATTGGCCCTCTTCATGGCCCACGCACACCACCTCCACTTCCCTAGTAGGCCTAGGCAAGGCATCTAATGTAAAAAAGAGTTCTCAGATTTTAACTTGGGCTGACGAAGATCAACATTCAGGAACATTCTGTCCCTATGTAATTACGACTATCCCGTTTACATTATGGGGAAGAGATATCTTATCCCAAATGGGAGTTCTATTATATAGCCCCAGCGGTGTTTGATTTACTCCTGTTACAAAATATTACAAGAAAATGAGTTTAAATATTCCTCTCCTCATCATGTTCTACAACATACTCTATTTGTAATTAATATACTAAATGTAGATTCTGAGGGAAATTCCCCGATGTACAGGCATTGGAACCCTGATTTAACTAAACCTAAAGCCCTCGTCAAATGGAGAGACTTGCTTACAGGAACCTGGAAGGGACCTGATGTACTTTTAACCTGGGGGAGAGGATATGCTTATATATTTCCACAGGACGCAGACTCACCTGTGTGGATTCCAGACCGTCTAGTCCAACCTTATGTCTCACCGCCCTCCATCTCTGCGTCACCATAGCACACCTGACCAGTGCCCGTCTGCAGCAGATGTGCAGCCCTGAGCTGGAACAATCTGTCCGTTGGGAGGATCACATGTGCCTCCTTTTTGTCTTTCCACATGTCCCAGCTTTGCCCCACATCTCCTTTCCTTTTTTCCTTCTTTTAAAACCTAACTACTTGTTTGATGGTTCTTTGGCCTTTCTCCTTCTTTCCTGAACACAGCCTTTTCTAGAATCTCCCTACCCTACTGTTCCAGGAAGGGCACCTCTCTTTTACGCCGTGACGAGGGGTGTTTGGTATATGTCCCATACATGGAGTTGCCCTGTGCCAAGAGCCTGACATCCTGGGCTGAGAAAGCCCTGTTCCTGGACTCTCCTTTGTCCTGTATTGGCCTCTCTTACCCTTGTGCCAAGAGGGACCCTCTTCTTACAATCCAATTGCCCATAGCTATTGCCTGAGCTCTCTGTTCATGCTGAGGTTGAAGCCTCATGGTGGCTGGTACCGTGGATCTGTCTCTCACCCAATAGCGTGAGCTGGGCCCTCCCTGGAGAAGAAACCCGGGTTCCCCAAGATATGTGATCAATGTTGGGGCCCCGCCAGCAGGCAAGGGGATCCCAAGGCAGTTGCTGGGCATGGAGGCCAGAGGGACATAGGCTACCAAGGAGACAGAACTGAACCTCACATCACCCTACTTGGCCCAGAGATGGCTGGTAGTCAAAGACGGGTAAGACCCCAAGGGGTGGGGCACCCTAAGACAGGCACAGTTCGGAGGGCCAGTAGGAGAGAACTTGGGGTTCAACAGAGGTGGGGCACAGATCCTCACCCCCCCCCAATGGTTCAGGGGATTGAACACTCGCCCCTTCTGAGGAAGGTCTCCTGTCGCCATGGCTGCTTCCTGCTTCCCACACCCAGCTCAGATCGGGACCCAGGTAAAGACAGAGACTGGCTGACAGCAGCTGCCCTCTCACTGCAACAGGACTTGTTTCCCATTTCTACCTTGGACCACGGGGAAAGGGTCAGCTGAAGGTAAGGGCTGTGTCAGGATGCTGCCTTCTTCCCTGTCTTCTCCCTCTTTTTTCTAAACACTTCCATGACTTGTAGTTCTTTTGCTTTCTCTTCTTTTTCTCTCTATTGCCCTCCATCTTCCATATCAGCTGACCCAGAGGGCACAGCTTACTCCTCCTTGGACACCGACACCACCATCAACCACGGCCCTGATGGACGCTTTGATGCAGCCCTTCAACTCGCTGATGCTTCGGGAAGCCCGTCGCCAGTGACGCCGCCCGCTAGCCAGACCAACAAAGACAATCAAAACAACAACTTGAAGACAGCTGAAATCCCTTGACTGAAGAGGCCGGCAACCTTCTACAGGAATGGGGCTCCTTGTGCACTCCATCCACTATGTTTATAGTTATGCTCACTGTCATTGCTTGCCAGTCTTCTTCCGAGTTTTAAATGGCCCAATCTGAGAGGTGGCCAGTGATTTGCATGTGCTATCATTTGAAAAACAAGAAAGGGGGAATTTGCCAGAAGCCGGTCCATCCTTGCTGCTTGACACAGTCGCTACAGGATAGAAACATCTGCACAGCATATGTTTCAAGGGACCTGGCGTACATAGCATACTGTTCTTAATATGTTTGCTCCCCTTAGCGCTGTGTGTTTTAACCAAGGTCACCTCTCCAAGACAGGTTGTTTCCCCAGGTAGGGATTTTTCCCTGAAGTTAGGGAGGGGATGAAACTCCTTAACTAAGTGCCACGCGGGTAGTTAATCACTTTAACTACAAACAATCATGCTTAAGCTACATAATCTTTACTCCCTGGAATGGAGATAAGAAACACCCTAACCTTTGTAATAGAAATTGACAGGATTAAAATCAACTGGTATAAATACGGATGTAACAAGACAATAAACAGCAGAACCTCTCTGGAGATCCAGGCCAGAAGTTGGCTGGAGATCCTGGCTGGAGATCCTGGCTAGGTTGCTGATCAACTGAACACTGTCTCTGTGTCCTTCCTTCTTCGCCGACTCCGTCTACGCCTTTGAGAACCCCTGGACCTGCTGGGGTTGGATCCCAGCAGAACTTAGTGATACTTACAGGGATCTTAGGGAGAATGCCAAGAAAATTGAAAAGGACCATACACTGAAATAAAAAATAATATACAGGGATTCAAGAGTAGACTAGTGAATCCGAAGAATCAAATCAATGATTTGAAACATGAGGAAACAAAAAACACCCAACCAGAAGAGAAAAAAAAAATTATTTATTTATATTTTAATTAAATCTTTATTGTTCAGATTATTACATTTGTTCCTCTTTTCCCCCCCAAAACTCCCCTCCTCCCAGTTCCCGCCCCACCCTCCTCCCTCACTCCCAACCCACTGTCCTCATCCATAGGTGCACGATTTCTGTCCAGTCTCTTCCCGCATCTCCCACACCCCTTTCCCTCCCAAGAATGGTCAGTCCATTCCCTTTCTATGTCCCTGATTCTATTATAATCACCAGTTCATTCTGTTCATCAGAATATTTATTCACTTGATTCTTAGATTCACTTGTTGATAGATGCATATTTGTTGTTCATAATTTGTATCTTTACCTTTTTCTTCCTCTTCCTCTTCTTAAAGGATACCTTTCAGCATTTCATATAATCCTGGTTTGGTGGTGATGAACTCCTTTAGCTTTTCCTTATCTGTGAAGCTCTTTATCTGACCTTCAATTCTGAATGATAGCTTTGCTGGATAAAGTAATCTTGGTTGTAGGTTCTTGGTATTCATCACTTTGAGTATTTCTTGCCACTCCCTTCTGGCCTGCAAAGTTTCTGTTGAGAAATGAGCTGACAGTCGTATGGGTATTCCCTTGTAGGTAACTGAGTTTCTTTCTCTTGCTGCTTTTAAGATTCTCTCTTTGTCTTTTGCTCTTGGCATTTTAATTATGATGTGTCTTGGTCCTCTTTGGATTCCTTTTGTTTGGGGTTCTCCACGCTTCTTGGACCTGTAAGTCCATTTCTTTCACCAGGTGGGGGTAGTTTTCTGTCATTATTTCTTCAAATAGGTTTTCAATATCTTGCTCTCATCTTCTGGCACCCCTATAATTCTGATGTTGGTACGCTTGAAGCTGTCCCAGAGGCTCCTTACACTATCCTCGCATTTTTGGATTCTTTTTTCATTCCGCCCCTCCGGTTGGGTGTTTTTTGTTTCCTCGCATTTCAAATCATTGACTTGATTCTTGCGCTCCTCTCGTCTGCTGTGGGGCGTCTGTATAATATTCGTTATTTCAGTCCATGTATGCTTAATTTCTAGTTGGTTCCCCATCATAACATCGAGGGTCTCATTATTTTTCTTGTAGATCTCATTAAGTTTATCGGCGGCTTCTAAACAGTTCTTGAGAGACCTTAAAAGTGTGGTTCTGAACTCTATAGCTTCCATTGACAATTTTGTCCTGTTTCTTTGTCTCCGCATTTTATTATGCTTTCTTGGTGCACCCCCTAGTGGTCTTTGTGCGCAGTCTTGTAGTTAAGTCTTGATTGTTGTAGCTAATACCAGGGAGGGTTTGACCTCCAGGCCAAGTGGCTGTAGAAAAAAGAATTAAAAAATATGAAGATAGAGTAACGAGCCTCTGGGACAACTTTAAGTGCACCAATATCCAAATTATGGGCGTGCCAGAAGATGAAAGGGAGAGCAAGATATTGAAATCTTATTTGAAGAAATAATGGCAGAAAACTTCCCCTACCTGGTGAAAGAAGCAGACTTTCAAGTCCAGGAAGCTCAGAGAACCCAAAAGAAGAGGAATCCAAAGAAGACCACATCAAGATACATGATAATTAAAATGCCAAGGCTATAGATAAAGAGATAATCTTAAAAGCAGCAAGTTAGTTACCTACAAGGGGTGCCCATATGACTCAGCTGATTTCTCAACAGAAACTATGCAGGCCAGAGGGAGAAGCAAGAAATATTGAAAGTGATGAATAGCAAGAACCTATGACCAAGTTTACCCAGCAAAGTTATCATTTCGAATTGAAGGTCAGATAAAGAGCTTCAGTCAAGAATAAGCTAAAAGAGTTTATCACCACCAAACTAGTATTATATGAAATGCTGAAGGGTATTCTTTAAGAAGAGGAAGAAGCCAAAACCGGTTTGGCTCAGTGGATAGCGTCGGCCTGCGGACTGGAGGGTCCCAGGTTCGATTCCGGTCAAGGGCATGTGCCTGGGTTGTGGGCAGGAGGCAGCTGATCGATGTTTCTCTCTCATCGATGTTTCTAACTCTCTATCTCTCTCCCTTCCTCTCTGTAAAAAATCAATAAAATGTATTTTAAAAAAAAAAAAGAAGAGGAAGAAGAAGGAAAGGGTAAAGATAAAAAATATGAGCATCAAAGTGACAACAAAGATATATCTATCAACAATTGAATCTAAAAATCAAATGAATAAAAAATCTGCTGAACAAATTAAACTGGTGAATGGCATAGAATTAGAGGCATGGAAATGGGACAGACTGACAATTCTTATAGGCAAGGGGATTTGGAGGGATGGTGGGAAGAGATTAGACAAAGATCTTATATGCATTACCTATGGACACAGACAATAGGATGGCGAGGGCCTGGAGTAGGGTGGGAACTGGGTGGAGGTAAACTATGGGGGGAAAAAAGATGGGCATCTGTAATAATCTCAACAATAAGTATTAATAAATGAAATAAATAAAAAATAAATCCTCAGCAAAATATTAGCATATCAGATCCAACAATATTTTGAAAAGGCTAGAGACCCAAGCACAAAATTTGTGCAAGGGGCTTGGCCCTTGCAGCTGCCTTGGCTTGCCTAGGCCTCACAGTCCTGGCTTCGTCCAGAAGGCCATCTAGAAGGATGCGAGGAAGGTTGTTCAGCTGTCCAGTCCAATTAGCACATTATGCTTTTATTATTAGAGATCATATACCATGATAAAGTGGGATTTATTCCAAGGTTATAAGGCTGGTACAATATTTGCAGATCAATAAGTGTGATACATCACATAAATAAATTGAAAAATAAATACCACATGATCATATCAATAGATGCAGAAAAAGGATTTGATAAAATCAAGCACTCTTTTTTGATAAAAACTCTCAAAAGAGTGGAAATAGAGAGATCATATCTCAACATAATATAGGCCACATATAACAAAACTACACACAACATAATACTGAATGGACAAAAACTAAAAGTGTTTCCCTTAACAAGAGGAATAAGAAAAGGATGTCCACTTTCACCACGCTTACTCAACACTGCATGAATCCATGCATGGTTGGGGTCCCTCTGCCTGTCCAATGATTGGGGCTGATCAGGGCTCTCTCACCCACTTCTGATTGGGGCCAGTAGCTGGAGAGAGACCAAGGGAGGGCTCCAGGGCCTGTCTGGCCTAATCTCACCCAGTCCTAATTGGCGGGACTCAAGCTGCAAATTAACCTAGTGGTCCAAGCATCTGCCCCCTGGTGGTCAGCACATGTCATAGTGACTAGTCGGCCAACTGCACAGTCCGACACTTAGCATATTAGGCTTTATATATATACTAGAGGCCCTGTGCACAAAAATTTGTGCACTTGGGGGGAGGGGGGTCCCTCAGCCCGGCCTGTGCCCTCTCGCAATCTGGGACCCCTCGGGAGATAACAACCTGCTGGCTTAGGCCTGCTCCCAGGTGGCAGAGGGCAGGCCCAATCCCTAGGTGCAGCCCCTGGTCAGGCTCAGAGCAGGGCTGATTAGGGAGTTGGGTTGCTGTCCCCTGTCATGCACAGAGCAGGGCGAATCAGGAGGTTGCAATGCCACCCTCAGTCACGCTCAGGGTAGGTATGATTGGGGGGTTGGGGCACCGCCCGCTGTCACACTCAAGGCAGGGTCAATGGGGAGGTTGCGGCGCCACCCCCTGTCATGCACAGAGCAGGGCCAGTCAGGGGGTTGGGGAGCTCCCCCCTGTCACGCACAGAGCAGGCCCATCAGGGGGTTGGGGCTCCGTAACCCGTCACGCACAGAGCAGGGTCGATCAGGGGTTTGGAGAGCTCTCTTCTGTCACACACAGAGTAGGGCTGATAGGGGAGTTGGGGCGCCACACTCTGTTACGCTCAGGGCAGGACCGATCAGGGGGTTGGGGCGCCACACCCTGTCACACACAGAGCAGGGCCGATCAGAGGGTTGGGGTGCCGCACCCTGTCACACACAGAGCTGCAGGGCGATCAGGGGTTTGGGGATCTCCCCCAATCAGGCACAGAGCAGGGTCGATCAGGGGTTTGGAGAGCTCTCTTCTGTCACACACAGAGTAGGGCTGATAGGGGAGTTGGGGCGCCACACTCTGTTACACTCAGGGCAGGACCGATCAGAGGGTTGGGGTGCCGCACCCTGTCACACACAGAGCTGCAGGGCGATCAGGGGTTTGGGGAGCTCCCCCAATCAGGCACAGAGCAGGGTTGATCAGGGGGTTGGGGCGCCTTCCCCTGTCACAAACAGAGCAGGGCGGATAGGGAGGTTGTGGTCCCGCCTCCTGTCACACACAGAGCCACACAGCAATCAGGGGGTTTGGGTGCTGCCCCCTGTCACGCTGATCCCGGTGCCAGGAGGCCTCGCGGCTCCGCTGATCCTGGTGCTGGGAGGCATATTACCCTTTTACTATATAGGATAGAGGCCTGGTACATGGGTGGGGGCCAGCTGGTTTGTCCTGAAGGGTGTCCTGGATCAGGGTGAGGGTCCTGCTTGGGTGCCTGGTCAGCCTGGATGAGCAGATGATGGCTGTTTTCAGCTGGTCACACCCTGTTCAGGGTGGGGGTCCCCAATGGGGTGCCTGGCCAGTCTGCGTGAGGGGCTGAGGGCCATTTTCAGACTGGCAGGTGACTGAAGCTCCAAACCTCTCCTTTTTTTCTTTTTTTTTTTAATTCTGGGATTTATTTACCTGCTATGGCTGTCACTGGAGCTGAGAGCCGGCTTTAGCTCGGAGGCTTGGCTCCAGCTCTGAGACCTTGGCTGCTGAAAGCATTTATCTGGGTTTGTTTGGGTTCTATAATTGTAACACTTTTGCGGTCCTGCTCGCTCCAGCTCTGACACCTGAAATCAGGTTTCTGGGGATTTTTTAGCTTCTATAATTGCAACATTGTTTCTTAGAGTGCAAGCTCAGAGGCTGGCAGCAGCAGGCGGGGAACGTTGGCTTCCTCCTTCACTGAAGCAAGCCTCCTGTTTGCTTCAGCTGTCCGGCTGCCGGCTGCCATATTGGTTGGCAGTTAATTTGCATATCTTGCTGATTAGCCAATGGGAAGGGTAGCGAAGTTACTGTTAATTACCATGTTTCTCTATTATTAGATAAGACTAGAATCCCAGTGCACAAAATTCATGCAAGGGAGGGGGGTCCCCTCAGCCCAGCCTGCACCCTCTCCAATCTGGGATCCCTTTCACAATCTTGGACCTCTGGCTCCTAATCGCTCATATGCCTGCCTGCCTGGTTGCCCCTAAATGCCTCCTACTGCCGGCCTGGCCACCCCCAACTGCCCCCATGCTGGCCTGGTTGCCCCCAACTGTGCCCCCTGCCAGCCTGGTCACCACTGATGCCTCCTCCCCCACTGGCCTTGACGCCCAACGCAGCCTGCTGTTTATTTATTTGGTGATCCTTCACTAACCCCCCTGCCGACCTGGTCACACCATGCAACTGCTTGTTCAGTTGTTTGGTTGTCCCTCACTATCCCCCCTGCTGGCCTGGTCTTGTGAGGGTGTGAGGGTTAATTTGCATATTACATCTTTATTATATAGGAATAGATAGTAACTCAAGGTGCGGAATGCCCCGCATGCACTTTCTCCTGCCCCTGGTCTTGGAGACCGCATGTCTTTCCAAGGCTCTGCTCACCATCATCAGCTGCCACATGAAGTAAATTGAATTGTGTGTGTGTAAACCCTTTGCAGGCTCCATGAATGTGTCTTAACTTAGCTGCAGTTCCAATTACTCCAACATAAGGAGAGACACCCTCATTATCAGGTAACACCATCATGGTAAGACTCCTCCTCAGCCTACTTCAGTGGTTTTAAATAGGCCATGAGTTTCCCTAGATGGTTTGCCTCAGTGAATAGAACCACATCCTGTGGACTGAAGGGTCCTGGGTTTGATTCCAGTCAAGGGCACATTCCTGGGTTGCAGGCTTAATCCCCAGGAGGTGGTGTGTGGGAGGCAGATCGATTCTCTCTCATCATTGATGTTTCTCTCTCTCTCTCTCTCTCTCTCTCTCTCTCTCTCTCTCTCTCTCTCTCTGCCTTCCTCTCTGAAATCAAAAAAAATATATTAACAAAAATAATAAATAGGCCATTAATCAAATGTTGCTGCTCTCCATCCAGTCCCCTCAAACCCTCTTTTGTCTTTGACCCTCCCCACACACACACTCTGCTAGGGTCTGTAAAATGGGGTCAGGATTTCTACTTCAACCAAGGGCAAAGCTTCCACATGGCCCTCCTTCCCCGCCTGTCTCTGCCCCTAGTCCTGTGGGGTTTCTCTCCTTCCCCTCCATCTAACTTGGTGGGCCCTGCTCTGCCCCCTCCTCATGTGACCTCCTGTCTACAGCCTCCCACTTTCTCCTCTGGGAGTGGAGCTCTCCAAAGGCTGTGTGGGAATCGAGGGGGGTTGTGTAGAGTGGGGTGGGGTAGGCAAAGCAGTGTGGGGTGTGCAGTGGTGGAGAGCTGTGTGGGGCAAGCCCAAGCTTTGGAGAAGAGCTGGGGTGACAAGTCACCGGGAGGAGGAGGGAGAGATGTGGTGCTTGTCCCATGAGAGAGGCATTGAGCTCCTCAGCTGCCCCCACCCATTAGCTTTTCTAGACCCCTGCACAACTATCACCCTCCACCCCTTGATGCCTCCACTTCAAGTTTTGGACTCAGTTTCTCTGACAGCCCCACCCCTCTCTCTGTTGCATTCCAGGGGCCCAAAGCTGCACCTTGGCTTTGGGCAGGTATGCCTGGCCTGCCCCCTGTAATGGTGCTACCCACTCTCCTGGAGTAGTTAGTGAAACTTAACAAATAAAAATAAGCATCTCTGAATATTATAACTCGTGCACTGAGAATGCCACAGGCTGCAGAGGGCTCTTGAATCAAGTGTAGCAGCCTCCCCTCCCGCTCCATCCCTCTTGGCTCCCACTGCCATCCTCATCCATCCAGCGGCCAAACCCTGGGAGCTTCCTGACAGCTCTCTCCTCACACCTCACTTTCCAGTCCAACCCACCAGCGCCTGCAGCAAGCTAAGTTACTGGTCCGAGCGTCTGCCCATTGGTGGTCAGTGCATGTCATAGAGACTGGTTAAGCTGTCAAACTCCCAGCCAAACTCTAGTCGAGGAAACAATTTGTATATTAGGCTTATATTATATAGGACTAGAGGCCTAGTGCACAAAAATTCATGTATTTGGGTGGGAGGGTTACCTCAGCCCGGCAAATCCTGACCTTTACTTGTGGTAAATAAATAATAAAAAACATAAAGCACATATGTACATACATCGAAATGACGAAACATTTTTTTATAAATAAATGGGAGATGAAGACTAACCACAAAACGGTAAGTCGAGACCTACATAACACAAGGATTGACTGTATTTAGGTCCGTTCCCCATTTTTGATTGGATTGTTTATCTTCCTTTTGTTAAGTTGTATGACTTCCTGTAAACTTTGGAGATTAAACCCTTATCTGAAATAACATTGGCAACTATATTCTCCCATGCAGTGGGCATTTTTATTGTTTTGTTGATGGTTTCATTTGATGTGCAGAAGGTTTTTATATTGATGTAGTCCCATTTGTTTATTCCCTTATTAGTTTCCATTGCCCTAGGATCTGTATTGGTGAAGACACTGCTTTTATTATGTTGAGCTATGATTCCTCTATTCCCACTTTGCTGATGGTTTTTATCAAAAATCACGGCATATGTCTGAGATCTTGCTGCCTGTAGATTCCTCTAAGATTTTTATGGTTTCCCATCTTACATTTCAGTCCTTTATCCATTTTCAGTTTATTTTTGGGTACGGTGTACGTTGGTGGTCTAGTTTCATTTTTTTACATGTATCAGTTCAATTTTCCCAACACCATTTATTGAAGAGACTGTATTGATTCCATTGTATGCTCTTGCATCTTTTGTCAAATATTAATTGAGCATACTGGCTTGGGTAGAATTCTGGGTTCTCTATTCTATTCCATTGTTCTATATGTCTGTTCTTGTGCCAGTACTGGGCAGCTCTGAGAACAGTGGCTTTGTAATGTAGCTTGATATCTGGTATTGAGATCCCACCCACTTTGCTCTTCTTTCTCAGGATTGCTGTGGCTATTTGGAGTTTTCTTAATTCTATATGAATTGTTGTTTTCTCTAGGTTGCAAAATATGCTGTTGGTATTTTAATGGGGATTGCATTGAATCTATAGATTGCTTTGAATAGTATGGACATTTTAATGGTGTTGATTCTACCAATCCATGAACAAAGTGTGTTCTTCTATCTATTTATGTCTTTATCTATTTTTTCAATGTTCTATAGTTTTCTGAGTACAGGTCAATTTCCTCCTTAGTTATCAGCCTGTTGAGATTTTTTGATTCTTCTTGGTTGAGTTTTGGAAGGTCTTATTTTTCTAGAAATGTGTCCATTTCCTCTAGGTTGTCTAGTTTTTCATAGTATTTTTTTTAACAATCCTTTGTATTTCTGTGGGGTCTGTTGTTATTTTGCCTCTTTCATTTCTGATTTTGTTTATCTAGGTCCTATCTCTTTGTTCCTTGGTGAGCCGCCTAGATTTTCATCAATTTTGTTTATTCTTTCAAAGAACCAGCTCTTGGTTTCATTGGCCATATATATTTGGTCTCTAAGTCATTTATTTTTGTTTTGGTCTCTATTATCTCTTTCCTTCTGTTCACTCTGGGCTTTCCTTGCTACTCTCTAATTCTTTATGTTGTAGAGTTAGATAATTTATTAACATTTTTCCTTGTTTATTTTGAGGTAGGCCTGTAGAGCTATAAACTTCCCTCTCAGAACTGCTTTCACTGTGTCCCATAGATTTTGGATTGTTGTGTTTTCACAACAATGGATTGTCATTTGTTTCAAGGATGTTTTTAACTTCTCTTTGATCTCTTTGGCAACCCAATCATTATTTAATAGCATGCTATTCAGCTTCCAAGTGTTTGAATTTTTTTGATTGTTTTTATTGTAGTTGATTTCTTTTTTTAAAAAATTCTTTATTACTTAAGGTATTACAAATGTGTCTTCGTCCCCCCCATTAAACCCCTTTTCTCCTCCTCCTACTCCCACTCATGCTCTCATCCCCCTGTTGTCCGTGTCCATTGGTCTGGCTTATATGCATGCATACAAGTCTTGCCCCCTCCCTTGCCTACTTTCCCTCTGGGGATTAATAGCCTGATCGCTGTTTCTCAGTCTTTGGATCTGTCCCTGTTCATCAGTCTCTGTTGTTCTCTATATTCCACAAATGAGTGAAATCATGAGATATTTATCTTTCTCTGACTGGCTTATTTCACTTAGCATACTGCTCTCCAGTTCCATCCATTCTGTTACAAAAGGCAAGAGTTCCTTCTTTTTTGCCGCAGCATAGTATTCCATTCTGTAAATCGACCACAGTTTTTTGATCCACTCATCTGTTGATGGGCACTTACACTGTTTCCAAATCTTAGCTATAGTAAAATGTGCTGCTATGAAGATAGGAGTGCATATATCCTTTCTGATTGGTGTTTCTGGCTTCTTGGGATATATTCCTAGAAGTGGGATCACGGGGTCAAATGGGAGTTCCATTTTTAGTTTTTTGTGGAAGCTCCATACTGCTCTCCACAGTGGCTCACCAGTCTGCATTCCCACCAGCAGTGCACGAGAGTTCCTTTTTCTCCACATCCTCTCCAGCACTTGTTGTTTGTTGATTTGTTGATGATAGCCATTCTGACAGGTGTGAGATGGTACCACATTGTCGTTTTGATTTGCATCTCTCATATAATTAGCGACTTTGAGCATGTTTTCATATGTCTTTGGCCTTTTGTATGTCCTCTTTCGAAAAGTGTCTCTTTAGGTCTGTTGTCCATTTTTTGATTGGATTGTTTATCTTCCTATTGTTAAGTTTCATGAGTTCTCTGTAAATGTTGGAGATTAAACACTTATCCGTGATATCATTGCCAAATATCTTCTCCCATGCAGTGGGTCTTCTTGTTGTTTCTTTTATTTCTCTGCTTTTCTTTTTTTTTATTTTTTTAAGTTGTTTTATCGCTTAAAGTATTACAAAGAGTATTACATATGTCTCCTTTTTTCCTGCCCTTAACAATCCCCTGGCCTCCTGTACCCCCCACTGTCTTATGTCCATTGGTTATACTTATATTCAAGTCCTTTGGTTGATCTCTTACTCCAACCCCTTCTGCCCCACAACCCTCCCCGGTCTTCCCACTGTAGTTTGACAATCTGTTCGAGGCTGCTCTGCCTCCATATCTATTTTTGTTCATAAGTTTATAATGGTCTTAATTATCCATAAATGAGTGAGATCATGTGGTATTTTTCCTTCATTGACCGGCTTATTTCACTTAGCATAATATTCTCCAGTTCCATCCATGCTGTTGCAAATGGTAAGAGTTCCTTCTTTTTTACAGCAGCATAGTATTCCATCGTGTAGATGTACCACAGTTTTCTAATCCATTTTTCTACTTATGGACACTTAGGCTGTTTCCAGATCTTAGCATGTAATACCTTATGGTGAATTGCACTGCTAAGAACATATGGGTGCATATATCCTTTCTGATTGTTGTTTCTGTTTTCTTGGGATATATGCCTAGAAGTGGCATCATGGGGTCAAATGGGAGTTCCACTTTTAGTTTTTTGAGGAAACTCCATACTGTCTTCCATAGTGGCTGCACCAGTCTGCATTCTCACCAGTAGTGCACGAGAGTTCCTTCTTCTCCACATCCACTCCAGCACTTGTCATTTTTTGATTTGTTGATGATAGCCATTCTGACAGGTGTGAGATGGTACATCATTACTGTTTTGATTTGTATTTCTCTGATGATTAGTGACTTTGAGCATGTTTTCATATGTCTCTTGGCTTTCTGAATGTACTCTTTTGGAAGGTGTCTATTTTGATCATTTGTCCATTTTTGATTGAATTGTTTATCTTCCTTTTGTTAATTTGTAGGAGTTCCCTGTAAATGTTGGAGATTAAACCCTTATCGGAGATAACATTGACAAATATGTTCTCCAATATGGTGGGCTTTCTTGTAGTTTTATTGATGGTTTTCTTGGCTGTGCAAAAGCTTTTTATTTTGATGTAGTCCCATTAGTTTATTTTCTCTTTAGTTTCCAATGCCCTAGGAGCTGTATCAGTGAAGAAATTGTTTCAGCATATGTCTGAGATTTTGTTGCCTTTGGATTCTTCTAGTATTTTTATGGTTTCCCTTCGTACATTTAAGTCCTTTATCCATTTTGAGTTTATTTTTGTGCATGGTGTAAGTTGGTCGTCTAGTTTCATTGTTTTGCCTGTATCTGTCCAATTTTCCCAACACCATTTATTGAGGAGACTATCTTGACTTCATTGTATGTTCTTGCCTCCTTTATCAAATATTAATTTTGCATATTGGTTCGGGTCAATTTCTGGGCTCTATATTCTATTCCATTGATTCTTCTTGTTGTTTTGTTGATGGTTTCCTGTGCCATGCAAAAGCTTTTTATTTTGATGTAGTTCCATTTGTTTATTTTCTCTTTAGTTTCCATTACCCTAGGAGCATTATTAGAGACGAAATTCCTTCAGCATATGTTTGCGATTTTGCTGCCTGTGGATTCCTCTAGTATTTTTATGGTTTCCCATCTTACGTTTAAGTCTTTTATCCATTTTAAGTTTATTTTTGTCTATGATGTGAGTTGGTGGTCTAGTTTCATCTTTTTGCATGTATCTGTCCAATTTCCCCAACACCGTCTTGACTCCATTGTATTCTCTTGCCTCCTTTGTCCAATATTAATTGGGCATAGTAGTTTGGGTCGATTTCTGGGTTCTCTAATCTATTCCATTGATCTAGATGTCTGTTCTTGTGCCAGTACCAAGCTGTTTAAGAATGGTGACTTTGTAATACAAGTTATTATCTGGTATTGAGATCCCACCTACTTTGTTCTTCTTTCTCAGGATTGCTGCAGCTATTCGAGGTCTTTTTTTATTCCAGATGAATTTTTGAAACATTTGCTCTAGTTTGTGAAATATGCCATTGGTAATTTAATGGGGATTGCATTGAATGTATAGATTGCCTTGGGTAGTATGGACATTCTGATGATGTTGATTCTACCAATCCATGAAGATGGTATGTTCTTCCTTCTGTTCATGTTTTTCTCTATCTCTATTTTCAGTGCCCCGTATTTTCGCACATAGGTTTTTTACCTCCTTAGTTAAGTTTATTCCTTGGTATCTTAATTTTTTTGGTGCGATGGTAAATGGTATTGCTTTTTTAATCTCACTTTCTATAAGTTCACTATTGGTGTATAGAAATGCCATAGATTTCTTGGTATTAATTTTGTATCCTGCTACATTGTCAATTCATTTATTAAGTCTAATAAATTTTTGATGGAGTCTTTAGAGTTCTCTATGTACAGTATCATGTCATCTGCTAAAATGACAGTCTTACTTCTTTTCCAATTTGGATACCTTTTATTTCTTCTTCTTGTCTGATCGCAAATGCTAGTACTTCCATTACTATGTTGAGCAGAAGTGGTGAGAGGGGCATCCCTGTCTCGTTCCTGTTCTTAGGTGGAATGGTTTTAGTTTTTGTCCATTGATTATGATGTTGGCTTTCGGTTTCTCCTATATGGCTTTTATTATGTTGGGGTGTGATTTTTCTATTCTTACCTTGCTGAGAGTTTTTATCAAGAAAGGGTGTTGGATTTTGTCAAATGCTTTTTCTGCATCAATTGATATGACTGTGGTTTTTTTTCTCTCAATTTGTTTATGTGATGTATTACGTTTATTGATTTGCGGAGATTATACCTTCCTTGCATCCCTGGGATAAAACCTACTTGGTCATGGTGTATAATCTTTCTTATGTATTGCTGGACACGATTTGCTAAGATTTTTGTTGAGGATTTTGGCATCTATGTTCATGAGGGATATTGGCCTGCAATTCTCTTTCATTGTGTTGTCTTTATCTGGTTTTGGTATTAGGGTGATGCTGGCTTCATAGAACGAGCATGGAAGTGTTTCTTCCTCTTGAATTTTTTTGAATAGTGTGAGGAGGATAACTTTTATTTCTTTCTTGAATATTTGGTAAAACTCCTCTGTGAAGCCGTCTGGCCCTGGGCTTTTGCTTGCTGGGAGCTTTTTGATGACTGCTTCAATTTCTTCCATAGTAATTGGCCTGTTGAGATTTTTAGATTCTTCCTGATTGAGTTTTGGAATGTTGTATTTTTCTAGGAATATGTCCATTTTCTCCAGGTTGTCTAGTTTGTTGGAGTAGAGTTGTTCATAGTATTTTCTAAGAATCCTTTGTATTTCTGTGAGGTCTGTAGTTATTTCTCCTCTTTCAGTTATGATTTTGTTTATTTGGGTTCTCTCTCTTTGTTTCTTGGTAGCCTGGATAGAGGTGTATCAATCTTGTTTATTCTTTCAAAGAACCAGCTCTTGGTTTTGTTGATCTTTTGTATTGGTTTTTTTTTTTTTGTCTTTTATCTCCGCTCTGATCTTTATTATTTTCTTCCTTCTGCTTACACTGGGATATTCTTCTTGCTCTCTTTCTAAATCTTTTAGTTGTGGGGGTAAGTAATTTATTCTCATTGTTTCTTGTTTCTTGCAGTAGGCTTGTAGAGCTACGAACTTCCCTCTGAAGACTGCTTTCGCTGTGTCCCATACATTTTGGATTGTTGTGTTTTCATTGTCATTTGTTGCCATGATGTTTTCTATTTCTTCTTTGATCTCTCAGGTAACCCAGTCCTTGTTTAATAGCGTGCTATTTATTCTCCATGTGTTGATTTTTTTTTGGATTGTTTTTGTTGTAGTTGATTTCTAGTTTTATGCCAGTGTGGTCTGAGAAGATGCTTGATATTATTTCAATCTTCTTGAATTTGAGGAGACTTTGCCTGTTACCTAATATATGGTCTATCTTTGCAAATGACTAATGAGCACTTGAGAAGAATGTATATTCTGTGGCTTTGGGTGAAATGTTTTGAAGATGTCAATTAATTCCATCTGATCTAGTGAGTCATTTAGGATTGATATTTCTTTGCTGATTTTTTGTTTAGAGGATTTGTCCAATGGTGATAGTGGGGTGTTAAAGTCCCCTACTATGATCAATCTCTCCCTTGATCTCCTCCAGAAGTTTTCTTACATTTTTGGGTGCTCCTATATTGGGTGCGTATGTGTTTACCAGAGCTATTTCTTCTTGTTGGATTGCTCCCTTTAGTATTATGAAGTGGCCTTCCTTATCTCTTTTTATGTCCTTCACTTTGAGATCTAATTTGTCAGATATAAGTATTGCTACCCCAGCTTTTGGTTTTATTTTCATTTCCATTCACCTGAGAAACCTTTTCCATCCCTTTACCCTCAGTCTGTGTTCATCTTTTTTTTCTGAGGTGGGTTTCCTGTAGACAGCAGATATATGGGTCATGTTTTCTTATCCACTCAGTTACCCTAAGTCTTTTGATCAGGGCATTTAATCCATTTACATTTAAAGTTATTATTGATAGACACTTGTTTGTCACCTTTTTTTTCTTTACCCCTGTGTTCCTTCTTTGTTTCCTATTTTTTCTTTTTACAGCAGACCCTTTAGCATTTCTTGCATTGCTGGTTTGGTGGTAATAAACTCCCGTAGACCTTTTATGTCTGTGAAGCTCCTGATTTGACTCTCAATTTTTATTGATAGCCTTGCTGGGTACAGTATTCTTGGATTCAGACCCTTCCTTTGCATGACTTTGTATATTTCATTCCATTCCCTTCTTGCCTGATGTGTTTCTGGTGAGAAATCAGTCACTAGTCTGATGGAGGGTCCTTTGTAGTTAACTTTCTGTCTCTGGCTGCTTTTAAGATTCTTGCTCTGTCATTGGTGTTTGCCAATTTAATTATAATGTGCCTAGGAGTCGGTCTTTTGGGGTTCATTTTGTTTCAGACTCTGTGAGCTTCTTGGATTTTTGAGTTTTTTCTTCCCTATGTCAGGGAAGTTTTCTGTCATTATTTTTTCAAACAGGTTTTCTACTCCTTGCTCAGTTTCCCCTCCCTCTGGCACCCTTATTATTCGGATGTTCTTTCATTTTGTGTTGTCCCAGGGTTCTCTTAGGCTCTCTTCCTTTTTTTTATTTTTTTTTTCTAGAAGCTACTCTGCTTGGGTATTTTTTTCTACCTTGTCTTCTAGCTCACTGATGCGGTACTCTGCTTCTTCTAGTCTACTTTTGATGCTTTCTATTGAGTTCCTTATAGCAGTGATGTCATTTTTCAATTCTTCTTGGTTTTCATTCATTTCCTCTTGATTATTACACATATTGTTGAATTTGTCTTCCATTCTTTCATCCACCGTATGGCCATTTCTCTGAATTCTTTCTCTGACAGGTTGCTTGCCTCCATTGCCTCCATTTCGTTTACTTCCTTTTCTGGTGATGCCTGTTTTTCTTTCATATGTGGGCTGCTTCTTTGTTTCACCATGATCCCTCTTCTCCAGATGTTTGGTTATGTAGTTCTCTCTCTGTTGTGTTGAATTAAAGACACAAAATACAACACAACAAGGCACAACATACAAGGAACTGAACACAAATGTATTTACAATATTAATAACCCCTAATAAAGGTGGTCACTGAGCAAAGAGAATTAAGGGATAAGGAAGAAAGAAGAGGAAAAGATAAAAGAGAAAAGGGAAAAAAAGGAGTGCAAAAATGGAATTGGGAAAAGGGAGAAAAAAAAGTAAGAGAGAAAAGACAGAGAATGAAATAGAAGAGGGGAAGAGACTATTTATATAGAGATAAAACTCCAATAGAACCACCACTCATCCCAACCAATTCCAGCAACAGATCCCTGGAGATGAATGCAAACTAAAAACAAGCATAAAAAAACCCAATATACTCAACAATCAAGCAAACAAAACTAAACAACAGAGAGAAGAAAAAAATTTGGATAGAAAAGAAAGATAAGAGAGAGGTATATATGGATTTAGAGCAGGGGATTGGAAATTAGATATATAAGTAGGGTGAAATTTAGACAGGGGGTAAAAAAGGAATAGGGAAAATCTAAATCAGGAATAGGGTAAGAGTAACAGGACAACAAAGGGGAAAAGTGAGGAAAAGAGTTTTGGCATAACGGTAAAGTTGAGGTAGAGAAAAATGATGCTAAAAGAACGATGAAAATAAAATAAAGAGAAAATAAAATGACACTTTAAAAAATGGTAAAGTGGTAGTAGTAATAATACTGGTTTAAAATAAAAATGTAGTAATTAAAGAGGTAAAATCAGGTGATGAAAAAAGAAAAAAAATAGTTTCTTAATTAAAAGGTGAAAAAAGAACTAAAAATAAAAATGTACAGTAGTGAAGGTGCTTCAGGTCCTCTACTCTTCTTTCTGGCATGCTTTAGTCCTGCCAGGTTTTCAGGAGGGTGCTGAATTTCCCTGCGATACACTGTTCCTCTGTGTTGTAAACCACAGTCCTGATTTTAAGGCAGGCTGTATTTGTTTCCCAGATTGCCTTTATTTGTATTTACAGAAGAGTCAGTTCTGGATCAGCACCTGGGTGGCAGTGTTTCTGGATAGACCTCCGAGGCTGTAAGTCCTCTCTGTCCAGCAGTTAGGGTTTATTTTCCCGATCACACTTAAAACTGGTTTGGGAGCATCGACTGTCCTAGATCCTGTTCTTTAATTGTTACTCCCACTCTGTTTCCCAGGTTCCACAAAAACAACTTTCCCCTGCAGTCTGTGTGAGTGACCCTGACTGGGCAATCCCATGTACTGGGTTTAATAATCAAACGCAAAGATTTAAGGGGAAGAGAGAGAACAAGAGCCTGAGAAGTTGCACGAATTCACAACCCCCCACCTTTCAGCTCTGTGCGCAGTCCCTTCCGTGCACCCTCTCTTCCCCAGTGCAAAGTAGCCGGCACACTGGCAAAATCCAAGGCTGCTTTTTTGCATCCAGTCCAGCTATGGACTTATTTTTAGCTTTCCCTTCTGCCAGCAGCCCTGCGGGAGCCCTCCCACACTCACAGATCACGCTGGCCCCAACGGCCGTGGACTTTGTGGGGCTCAGATTTCCCCTGCGCGTATGCATGTTCCTCTCTCCAACCTGAATTGCAAACCACACCTTTAGGGGAAATTTGACCTTTCCATAGAGAGAAGCAGGGATCCTCTAAGTTCATGTAGTCTCGATGCTTGGGATCCATTGTTTCTGGGTTAGTAGCCGATATCTGGATGCTGTGGATGCCTGGTCTTTTGATGGATATGCTTCCAATAACAGCCACTCAAGATGGCATGGTCTCCAGCAGCTGAGCCAGTGCTCCGGGAGAGATTTCAGCCGCAGTCTCCAACTTTCCCCTTTCTCCGGGAGTCCTCCGCCTTTCCCAGCCGCAAACTGTCTCTCAGCTGAATATCTTCTGCTTATTAGGGCTGTATGTGACCCGTTTCAGCTGCTCACCCTTATCTGCTCCAGGACAAGGCACAGGACATGTCCGTCTATACCTCTGCCATTTTCTTCTCCCCATAAAATTATTTTCTTTGCTACTTCATAACTGTAATTTTGCTACTGTTATGAATCTTAATGTAAATATCTGATATGCAGGATGTATTTTCATTGTTACAAATTGAACATAATTAAAGCATAGTGATTAATCACAAAAACAATATGTAATTATGTTATGTGTTTTCTGATGGTCTTAGGCGACCCCTGTAAAAGGGTCATTTGACCCCCAAAGTGGTCGTGACCCAAAGGTTGAGAACCACTGGTCTAGAAGATCTATCTAGTGTTGTCAGTGGAGAATTAAAGTCCCCTACTATGATTGTATTGCTGTTGACACTCTCCTTTTAAATCCTTCACAAGTTTTCTTTTCTTTTTTTTTTTCATAAATTGGCTGCTCCTATAATGGGTGCTTATATGTTTTCCAGGGTTGTATCCTCTTGTTGAATCATTCCTTTTAGTATTAGGAAGTGGCCTTCATTGTCTCTTTTTATGGCCTTTATTTTGAAGTCTATTTTGTCAGATATGGATATTGCTCCCCATCTTTTTTTCCCCCAATTTGATTTGTTTGGAAAATATTTTTTCTATCTCTTCACTTTCATCCTGTGTGACTCCTTGTTCTGAGGTGGGTCCTTATAGAGAGCATATATATGGGTCATGTTTTCTTATCCATTAATCTACCCTATGTCTTTTGGTTGGAGCACTTACATTTAAGGTTATTATTGATAGGTACTTTTTTGTTGTCATTTATATTTTTACTAGAGGCCTGGTGCATGAAATCCATGCCTGACTGGTGATCAGGCCTATCAATGGAGCGACCAGCAGGGCAATCGGGGGTCGCGGGGCCTGATGGCACCCACCTTGGCTGGCCTGAGGCCTATGGGCTGGTGGCAGCTCCTGTATTGAGTATCTGCACCCTGGTGGTCAATGCATGTCATAGCAACCAGTCATTCTGCCAGTCCTTCGCCATTTGGTCTATTTGCATAATATATGAAGAGAGATTACTTTCCTTCATACTTTCCAATTTGGATGCCTTTTATTTCCCTTTACTGCCTAATTGCTCAAATACTATGTTGAATATAAGTGGTGAGAGAGGGAATCCTTGTCTTACACTTCAACTTTCACCATGGAGTATGATATTACATAAAGGTTTGTCATACGTAGCCTTTATGATGTTGAAATAGTTCTCTTCTATTCCTACTTTTATAATTCTTATGTCATCAGTGTTGACTTTTTAAAAATCCTTTCCTTGTATCATGTCCTTTTAATGATTATATTTATTTCCTCTTTATTATGTCAATGTGGTAGACTACATTGGTAGATTTTCTTACATTGAACCTTATTTTCATTCAAGGAATCAATCCCACTTGATCATGGTGAAAAACATTAAAATATGTTGCTGAATTCAGTTTGCTAGAATTTTGTTAAGAATTTTGTATCATTGTAAATATTGGCTATTGGTCTGTGATTTTACTTGTTGTGGTTTTGTCTGCCTTTGGTGTCAGGGTGATGTAAGATTCATAGAATGAATTAGGAAGTGTTAGGAAGTGATTTTCCTAATCAAGTTTTAAAAACATTTAAGAAGGACTGGTGTTAGTTTTTGAAATTGGTGTTAGACTTTGTAGAATTCTCTGGTGAAACCATCAGATTCAGAGCTTTGATTTATTGGGAGATATATTCTTATTACTGATTGAAAAGTCTTCCTATTTATAGGTCTATTCAGATCTTCTATTTCTTTGTGGTATAGTCTTGGTAATTTTTCTGATTATAGGAATTTGTCCATTTTACCTAAGTTACCCAGTTTGTCAGCGCATATTTGCTCATACAGAGGCAGGAAAATCCCCAGGCAGGTGGAATAGAAAAACTGAGATAAGAAGATTAAATGGGCCAAACACTTTGAACAACTTAAAGCCAGCTAGTAAATCCTAAGACCATATTTTCCCCAACCAAGGACACTTGAGAACCAATGGTTTATACCTCTCCTCCACAAATAGGTAATACATAGCTTAAATCACTCTGGTCAGGAAAATAGAGAATAGAAAGTCAATTAATGACTTTGTTCTATCTAAACTTAAGGACAAATAAAGTCATGGGGACAATAACAAAATCCCAATTAGATCCAGGTAGACCCAAGATAAAAGTAAAATAGTAAAGCAGACGAAAGAATAATCCATATAGGGTCATTTTAATGCACTAGCATATTTGTAAAGCACCTGAAAAGCTAATGAATATTTTGATGAAATCCCCCCTAAGATTCTCACCCCCAAAGGAAAATTAAACAATCAATCCAATGATATGTGTGGGTTCGCTCTAGACTAGAGAAAGCCCATGCTGTTGTCTGCCAAAAACTTTTTCCTTCCTCCTAAACTCTAAGTGTCCTCATGAGACCTGCAATGGAGAGATCAGTGGGCAGTGGCAGCTCATCCTTGGCTTACCCACTGATCGTGTCTCCAAGGCCCCTTCTTTTCTGACTTCTCAGTGGGATAAAAGCAGCCCCGCCTTGGCTCACTTCTTTCCTATAACATTTCTAGAGAGCTAAGAAAAGAATTGCCTGGGCTCTCTCCTGTTGCTTCTTTTACCCAGAGTCCTTCCTTCATTTCAATATTTACAGCTTTAATAAATGTAATCTCAAAATCACCTGAACTTATTTTGTGAAATCTTTCCTGCATGGCTGGTATGATGCAAACCTGCTCTGGGCCAGTCCATGTCCAGCAATAACTCTTCTTTTTTTCATTTAAATTCTTTATTGTTTAAACTATTACATAAGTCTCCCTTTTCCCCCATTGACCTCTCCTTAGCTGCCCTCAACGCCACCCCGTCTGTGTCCATTGGTTATGTTCATATACATGTATACAAGTCCTTTGGTTGATCTCTTACCTCCTCACCTTCTGCATTCCCTTATAGGTTGGACAGTCTGTTCGATGCTTCTATGACTCTGGCTCTATTTTTGTTCATTAGTATATGTTGTTCATTATATTCCACAAATGAGTGAGGTCATGTGATATTTATCTTTCTCTGACTGGCTTATTTCATTTAGCATAATGCTCTCTAGTTCCATTCATGCTGTTGCAAATGGTAAGAATTCCTTTTTTTTTTTTTTTTTTTTTTTTTTTTTTTTTTTTACAGCAGTGTAGTATTCCATTGTGTAGATGTACTACAGTTTTCTAATACACTCATCTGGGCACTTAGTCTGTTTCCAAAACTTAGCTATTGTAAATTGTGCGGCTATGAACACAGGGGTGTATATATCCTTTCTAATTGGTGTTTCAGATTTATTGGGATATGTTCCTAGAAGTGGGATTACTGGGTCAAATGGGAGTTCCATTTTTAATTTTTTGAGAAAATGCCATACTGGTTTTGACTGGTTGCATCAATCTGCATTCCCAGCAGCAGTGCAAGTGGGTTCCTTTTTCTCCGTATCCTCTCCAGCACTTGTCACTTATTGATTTGTTGATGATAGCCATTCTGACTTGTGTGAGGTTGTACCTCATTATTGTTTTGATTTGTATCTCTCAGATGATTAGTAACTTTGAGCATGTTTTCATATGTCTCTTGGCCTTCTGTACGTCTTCTTTTGAAAAGTGTCTATTTTGGTCCTTTGCCCATTTTTTTTAAATATATTTTATTGATTTTCCACAGAGAGGAAGGGAGAGAGATAGAGAGTTAGAAACATCGATGAGAGAGAAACATCGACCAGCTGCCTCCTGCACATCCCCCACTGGGGACGTGCCCGCAACCCAGGTACATGCCCTTGACCGGAATCGAACCTGGGACCTTTCAGTCCACAGGCCGACGCTCCATCCACTGAGCCAAACCAGTTTCGGCTCTTTGCCCATTTTTTAAATTGGATTATTTATCTTTCCTTTGATAAATTGTATAAATTCCCTGTAAATGTTGGAGATTAAACCCTTATCAGAGGTAACATTGGCAAATATGTAGGTTCTCCCATGCAGTGGTCTTTCTCGTTGTTTTGTTGATGGTTTCTTTTGCTGTGCAGAAACTTTTCATTTTGATGTAGTCTCATTTGTTTATTTTCTCCTTAGTTTTCCTTGTCCTAGGAGTTTTATCAGTAAACATATTGCTATGAGTTATGTCTGAGATTTTGTTGCCTTTAGAGTCCTCTAGTATTTTTATGGTTTCTGGTTGTACTTTTAAGTCCTTTACCCATTTTGAGTTTATTTTTGTGTATAGTCTAAGTTAGTGGTCTAGTTTCATTTTTTTGCTTCTAATCTGTATAATTTTCTCAACACCATTTATTGAAGAGACGTTTTTCACTCCATTGTATGCTCTTGCCTCCTTTGTCAAATATTAATTGAGCATAATGTCTTGGATCAATCTCTGAGTTCTCTGTTATGTTCATTGGTCTATATGTCTGTTCTCGTGCTTTGTAGTATTTTTGGTATTGTGATCCCTCCAACATTGTTTGTTCTCATAATTGCTGCAGCTATTTGGGGTCTTTTTTTTTTTTTTATTCCAGATGAAATTTTGGAGAGTTTGTTCTAGGTAT
This sequence comes from Myotis nattereri, assembly GCF_964212035.1. Classification (NCBI taxonomy): domain Eukaryota; kingdom Metazoa; phylum Chordata; class Mammalia; order Chiroptera; family Vespertilionidae; genus Myotis; species Myotis nattereri. Next base: position 5,364,535 of record NC_138094.1, read on the forward strand.
TTGAAGTATGTCGTTGGCATTTTAGAGGGGATTGCATTGAATCTATAGATTACTCTGGGTAGTATGGACATTTTAATGATGTTGATTCTACCAACCTATGAACATGGTGTATTCTTCCATTTGTTTATGTTTCCCTGTATCTCTCTCTCTCTCTCTCTCTCTCTCTCTCTCTCTCTCTCTCTCTCTCTCTCTTTTTTTCCAGCGTCCTGTAATTTTCTGAGCACAGGTGCTTTATCTCGTTGGTTAAATTCCTAGGTATCATAATGTGTTGGTTGCAATGGTAAATGGAATTGTTTTTATTAGTTTCTCTTTCTGTGAGTTCATTGTTGGTGTATAAAAAAGCAATAGATTTCTGGGTGTTAATTTTGTATACTACTACACTGCCAAATTCATTAGTTCTAGTAGTTATTTTTGATGGAGTCTTTAGTGTTTTCTATGTACAATATCATGTCGTCTGCAAATAATGACAATTTTACTTCTTCTTTTACAATTGGGATGCCCTTATTTCTTTTTCTTGTCTGATTGAAATGGCGAGCACTTCCAGTACTATGTAAAACAGAAGTGGTGAAAGTGGGCATCCCTGTCTTGCTCCTGTTCTTAGGGGGAATGGTATTAGTTTTTACCATTAAGTATGATGTACTGCAGGTTTGTCACACAAGGCTTTTATTATGTTGAGGTATCATCCCTCTACTTTCACTTTCCTGAGAGCTTTCATCACAAAATGGTACTGGATTTTGTCAAATGCCATTTCTGCCTAATTGATATGATTATATGACTTTTTAAACATTTTCAATATATTTTTTTTATTCTAATTTTTTTCAATCTTTAATTTCTTCATTGATTAAGGTATTACATATGTAACTTCATTGCCCCATAACACCCCCCACACACACACACACACTCATGCCCTCACCCCCCTGTTGTCTGTATCCATTAGATGGGCTTACATGCATGCATACAAGTCCTTTGGTTGATCTCCCCCCTCACCCCCACTCTCCCCTACTTTCCCTCTGAGGTTTGACAGTCTGATCGCTGCTTCTCTGTCTCTGGATCTGACCCTGTTCATCAGCCTATGTTGTTCACTATATTCCACAACTAAGTGAGATCATGTGATATTTATCTTTCTCTGATTGGCTTATTTCACTTAGCATAATGCTCTCCAATTCCATCCATGCTGTTACAAATGGTAAGGGCTCCTTCTTTTTTACTGAAGTGTAATATTCCATTGGTATATATGTACCACAATTTTTTAATCCACTCATCTGATGATGGGCACTTAGGCTGTTTCCAAATCTTAGCTATGGTGAATTGTGCTGCTATGATCATAGGGATGCATAAATCCTTTCTGATTGGTGTTTCTAGCTTCTTGGTATATATCTAGAAGTGATATCACTGGGTCAAATGGGAGTTCCATTTTTAGTTTTTTGAGGAAACCCCATACTGTCCTCCACAGTGGCTGTACCAGTTTTTATTTCCACCAGCAGTGCAAAAGGGTTCATTTTTCTCCACATCCTCTCCAACACTTGTCTGTTGATTTGTTGATGATAGCCATTCTGACAGGTGTGAAATGATACTGTATTGTCGTTTTGATTTGCATCTCTCATATAATTAGTGACTTTGAGTATTTTTTCATATGTCGTTTGGCCTTCTGTATGTCCTCTTTCGAGAAGTGTCTATTTAGGTCCATTGCCCATTTTTTGATTGGATTGTTTATCTTCCTTTTGTTAAGTTATATGAGTTCCCTGTAAATGCTGGAGATTAAACCCTTATCAGTGATAATATTAGCCAATATGTTCTCCCATACAGTGGGCTTTCTTTGTTGTTTTGTTGATGGTTTCCCTTTGCTGTGCAGAAGTTTTTTATTTTGATGTAGTCCCATTTGTTTATTTTCTCTTTAGTTTTCATTGCCCTAGGAGCAGTATCAGTGAAGAAATTACTTCAGCATATGTCTGCAATTTCGTTGGCTGTGGATTCGCCGAGTATTTTTATGGTTTCCCATCTTATGTTTAAGTCCTTTATCAATTTTGAGTTCTTTTTTTAAAAATTAAATCTTTATTGTTCAGATTATTATAGTTGTTCCTCTTTTTTCCCCCCATAGCTCCCCTCCACTTGGTTCCCACCCCACCCTCTGCCCTTCCACCCCCAATGTCCTCATCCATAGGTGTACAATTTGTCCAGTCTCTTCCCGCAGATCCCATACTCCTTTCTCCCCAAGAATAGTCAGTCCATTACCTTTGTATGCCCTTGATTCTATTATATTCACCAGTTTATTCTGTTCATCAGGTTATTAATTCACTTGATTTTTAGATTCACTGTTGATAGATGTGTATTTGTTGTTCATAATTGTATCTTTACCTTTTTCTTCTTCTTCCTCTACTCAAAGGATACCTTTCAGCCTCTCAGATAATACTGGTTTGTTGGTAATGAACTCCTTTAGCTTTTCCTTATCTGTGAAGCTCATTATCTGACCTTCAATTCTGAATGATAGCTTTGCTGGGTAAAGTAATCTTGATTGTACGTTCTTGGTATTCATCACTTTGAATATTTCTTGCCACTCCCTTCTCGCCTGCATAGTTTCTGTTGAGAAATCAGCTGACAATCTTATGGGTACTCCCTTGTAAGTAACTGACTGTTTTTCTCTTGCTGCTTTTAAGATTATCTCTTTGTCTTTTGCTCTTGGCATTTTAATTATGATGTCTCTTGGTGTGGTCCTCTTTGGATTCCTTTTGTTTGGGGTTCTCTGCGCTTCCTGGACTTGTAAGTCTATTTCTTTCACCAGGTAGGGGAAGTTTTCTGTCATTTTTCGAATAGGTTTCCAAAATCTTGCTCTCTCTCTTCTTCTGGCACCCCCATAATTTGGATGTTGGTACGTTTGAAGCTGTCCCAGAGGCTCCTTACACTATCTTTGTATTTTTGGATTCTTTTTTCTTTTTGTTTTTCCAGTTGGTTGTTTTTTGCTTCTTTGTATTTCAAATCTTTGTCTTGATTCTTGGGATCCTCTAGTCTACTGTTGGAACTCAGTATAATATCCTTTATTTCAGTCAGTGTATGTTTAATTTCTAGTTGGTCCATTTTCATAACCTTGAGGGACTCACTAGATTTCTTGAGGGTCTCACTAAATTTATTGGCAGTTTCTAGAAAATTCTTGAAAAACCTTAAAAGTGTGGTTTTGAACTCTATATCCAGTAGTTTGCTTTTCTCCATTTCTGTTGTTTGTGACCTGTTTCTTTGTCTCCACATTTTTTATGCTTCCCTGTGTTGATAGAGTGGCTTTTTGTGCTAGATGTCCAACAGGGCCCAGTGGCTCAGCTTCCCCAATTACCTGAGGTGGACACTCGTGGTGCACCCCTTTGTGGGCTTTGTGCACAGTTTTGTAGTTAAGCCTTGATTGTTGTAGGTATCACTGGGAGGAATTGATCTCCAGACCAATTGGTTGTGAGAATCAGCTGTGTCTGCAGTAGGAGAACTTCTGTGCCGGAGACACCCTTATGGTGCAAGACTTGCTTCAGTGGGGCTTTGGTGCTCACTGAGTTCTGGGGTACAACACCAGCAGGTCCAGGGGTCCCCGAAAGTGTAAAAAGAGTCGGCAAAGAAGGAATGACATGGAGACAGCATTCAGTTGATCAGGAGCCTAGCCAGAATCTCTAGCCAAGTTCTGGTTAGGATCTCCAGCCAAGTTCTTGTGTTTATTGTCTTGTTACATCTGTATTTATACCAGTTGATTTTAATCCTGTCAATTTCTATTGCAAAGGTTAGGGCGTTTCTTATCTCCATTCCAGGGAGTAAAGATTATGTAGCTTAAGTGTGATTATTTGTAGTTAAAGTGATTAACTACCCACTTGGCACGTAGTTAAGGGGTCTTATCCCCTCCCTAACTTCAGGGAAAAATCCCTAGCTGGGGAAACAACCTTTCTCGGAGAGGTGACCTTGGGAAAAACACATAGCGCTAAAGGGAGCAAAAATATTAAGAACAGTATGCTATATACGCCAGGTCCCTTGAAACATATGCTGTGCAGATGTTTCTTTCCTGCAGCGACTGTGTCAAGCAGCAAGGATGGACCGGCTTCTGGCAACTGAGTCTGCCCCCTGAGTGTGTCCCTTATGGATCTGAGGAGTTGTAATCTGGATGGTCCCACTCTGACCACTGGGTACACTGGCTCTTGGATCTCTAAGGAGGTGCGAATTTAGCCTCTGCCTGAGACTACACAGAAGGAGCTATGGAGAGATTCCTCTTCTTTGTTTGGGGTTTGGAGGTGTTCAAATGAGGCCCAGCTGTGAATCAATGCAAGCTGCAGTGGGGCCTTGGGCCTTTTGGAAGTTCTGGGTCTCTCTGACCCAGCTGCAATTTGTTAGGTAATTTTCAAATTGCAAAGGGCTAGGCCTTTCATATGCAAGGGCTAGGCCTTTCATATGCAAAAGCCTCTGAGCACAGCTTGGGTGGCGCGGGGTCTCAAGGGTTCAACAGGGAAGAGCAAGCAGCTATGGCTGGTCCCCAGTCGTACCCCAAGAGGCCCTAGGTCTCAGTGTTTCGTGGTAATCACTGAAAGCTCCTCTGAAAAAAAGTCGCCCTCGAATTCTGCCTGATGCCAGGCAGTTCAGTATCTCCCCCTATGAGTCTGGTTCCCCAAAGACTCACCTGGAACTGGAGTTCAGAGCAGTCGGGAGCTTGAGACTCCCTCCCAATTGAAAAAGACAACTGCGTCCTCAGCTGCGCCCTTTCCACATGTGCTGCATCCTCAGCTGCGAGCCCTTTCCACCAGTGCTGCGTCCTCAGTTGCCAGCCCTTTCAGTGGGTGCCTCTGTACCTCTGCACTTTACTTCTGCACATCCTCTGAGTCTCAGTGTGCTTTTCTCTTTCCATCTAGTTGTAGAATTTCCACTCAGCCAGCCTTCCTGTGGTTCTGGATGATGTCCGTTTTGTCTTTTAGTTGTATTTTTGAAGTGGTTGTGCAAGGCATCAATTTCTGGTGTTTACCTATGCCACCATCTTAGTTTCTCTTGAGTTCTTTTTCTGTGTATGGTGTAAGTTGGTGGTCTAATTTCATCTTTTTGCATGTATCAATCCAATTATCCCAACACCATTTATTGAAGAGACTGTCTTGACTCCATTTTATGCTCTTGCCTCCTTTTTCAAATATTGGGCATATTGATTTGGGTCGATTTCTGGGTTTTCTATCCTATTCCATCGATCTATATGTCTGTTCTTGTGCCAGTACGAAGATATTTTAAGAACAGTGGCTTTGTAATACAGGTTGATATCTGGTATTGAGATCCCACCTACTTTGTTCTTTCTCAGGATTGCTGTAGCTATTCAAGGTTTTTTTATTCCAGATGAATTTTTGGAACATTCGTTCTAGATATGTGAAATATGCCATTGGTATTTTAATGGGGATTGCATTGAATCTACAGATTGCTTTGAGTAGTATGGACATTTTAATGATGTTGATTCTACAAATCCATGAACACGATATGTTCTTCCATCTCTATATGTCTTCCTCTTTCTCTTTTTTCAGTGTTCTGTAGTTTTTAGCATATGGACCTTTTACTTCCTTAGTTAAGTTTATTCCTAGGTATTTTAATATTTTTGGCATGATGGTAAATGGTATTGTTTTTTTAGTTTCTCTTTCTGTAAGTTCACTATTGGTGTAAAGGAATGCCAAAGATTTCTTGGCATTAATTTTGTATCCTGCTACATTACCGAATTCATTTATTACGTCTAATAATTTTATTGATGGAGTCTTTAGGGTTTTTCATGTACAGTATCATGTCATCTGCAAATAAGGACACTTTTACTTCTTCTTTTCCAATCTGGATGTCTTTTGTATCTTCTTCTTGTCTGATTGCAATGGCTAGTACTCACAGTACTATGTCGAACAGGAGTGGTGAGAGTGGGCATCCCTGTCTTGTGCCTGTTCTTAGGGGAAATGGTTTTAGTTTTTGACCATTGAGTATGATGTTAGCTGTGGGTTTCTCATATATGGCTTTTATTATCTTGAGTTATGATACTTTTATTCCTAACTTGCTTAGAGCTTTTATCAAGAAAGCGTGTAGGATTTTGTCAAATGCTTTTTCTGAGTTAATTGATATGACTATATGATTTTTATCTCTTAATTTCTTTATGTGATGTATCACATTTATTGATTTGCAAATATTGTACCACCCTTACATCGTCAGGATAAATCCTACTTGGTCATGGTGTACGGTCTTTCTGATGTATTGCTGGATTCAATTTGCTAGAATTTTGTTGAGTATTGTGGCATCAATGTTCATGAGGGATATTGGCTTATGATTATCTTTCATTGTGTTGTCTTTATCTGGTTTTGGTATTAGGGTGATGCTGGCTTCATAGAATGAGCTTGGAAGTGTTCCTTCCTCTTGAATTTTTTTGGAATAATCTGAGGAGGATAGTATAGTATTTTTTAACAATCATTTGTATTTCTGTGGGGTCTCTTGTTATTTTGCCTCTATCATTTCTGCTTTTGTTTATTTGGGTCCTCTCTCTTTGCTTCCTGGTGAGCCTGGCAGGAGGTGTATCAATCTTGTTTATCCTTTCAAAGAACCAGCTCTTGGTTTCATTGATTTTCTGTATTGTTTTTTTGCTCTCTATGTCATTTATTTCTGCTCTAATCTTTATTATCTCCTTCCTTGTGCTCTCTCTGGGCTTTTCTTGTTGCTCTCTTTCTAATTATTTGAGTTGTAGTGTTAGATGATTTACTATCATTTTTTCTTGTTTTTTGAAATAGGCCTGTAGTGTTATAGACTTCCCTCTCAGGACTGCTTTCATTGCGTCCCATAGGTTATGGATTGTTGTGTTTTCATTGTCATTAGTTTCTAGGATGTTTTTATTTCTTCTTTGATCTCATTGGTAACCCAATCAATATTTTATAACATGCTATTCAGCCTCCAAATGTTTTAGTATTTGGTAGTTTTTTCTAATATTATGCCATCCTGTTTTGAGAAGAGTCTTGATATGATTTCAATCTTCTTGAAATTGGGGAGATTTTGTTTGTGACCCTATATGTGGTCTATTTTTGAATATGTCCCATGAGCCCTTGAGAAGAATGTATATTCCGTGGCTTTGGGGTGAAGTGTTCTAAAGATGTCAATGAAGTCCATCTGATCTAGTTAGTCATCTTGGATTGCTGTTTCTTAGCTGATTGTTTGTCTAGAGGATTTATCCAGTGATGACAGTGGTGTATTAAAGTCCCCTACTATGATTGTATTGTTGTCAATCTCCCCTTTGATGTCTTCTAGGAGTTTTTTTATGTACTTGGGTGCTCCTGTATTGGGTGCATATATGTTTATCAGGGTTATTTCCTCTTGTTGTATTGATCCCTTTAGTATTATGAAGTGGCCTTCCTTATCTCTTGTTATGGCCTTCACTTTGAGGTCTATTTTTTCCCATATAAGTATTGCTACCCATAGTTTTTTTGTTGTTGTTTGTTTGTTTTTGTTTTGTTTTGTTTTTTTTTTGTGTGTTTCTTTTCATTTCCATATGCCTGAAAGATATTTTTCCATCCCTTCACTTTCAGTCTGTGTGAGTCCCTTCTTCTGAGATGGGTTTCTTGTAGACAGCAACCGTATGGATGATGTTTTTTTATCCATTCAGCCACTCGATGTCTTTTGATTGGAGCATTTAGTCCGTTTACCTTTAAAGTTATTCTTGAAAGGTACTTGTTTGTAGCCATTTCTTTGGGGGGGGGGGTCTGTTTTCTTTCTGAGCTTTTTATTTCTTCATTTTACACTGGTCCCTTTAGCATTTCTTGCATTGCTGGCCTGGTGGTTATAAACTCCCTTAGCCTATTTTTGTGTGTGAAGCTTCTTATTTCTCCTTCAATTTTGATTGATAGGCTTACTGGATAGAGTATTCTTGGATTCAGTCCTTTGCTTTGCATCACTTTGTAAATTTCTGTTCATTCTTTTCTGGCCTGATGTGTTTCTGATGAGAAATCATTTGAAAATCTTATGGAAGATCCCTTGAATATAACTTTCTGTCTCTCTCTTGTGTCCATTAAGATTCTCTCTTTGTCCTGAGCATTTGCCATGGTAATTATGATGTGATTTGGTGTGAATCTTCTCCGATTCACCTTGTTTGGAACTCTCTGTGCTTGTGTGATTTTTTTCTTCCCCACCTCAGCGAAGTTGTATATTATTTCTTCAAATAGGTTTTCTAACCCTTGTGCCTCTTTCTGTTGTTCTGGCACCCCTATTGTTCATATGTTGTATTGTTTCATGTTGTCCCATAGCTCCCTTAGTCTCTCCTCCTGTCTTTTAATTTTTTTTTCCAATTGCAGTTCAATTTGGGTGTGTTTTGCTTCCCTGTCTTCTAATTCGCTAGTTCGGTCCTCCGCTTCTCCTAGTCTACTGTTGAAACTTTCAATGGTGTTTTTTATTGCAGCTATATCAGTCTTCATTTCTTCTTGGTTCTTACATAATTTGTTTATTCTTTCATCCATTTCCTCTTGCTTCTTGCATAAGTTGTTGAGTTTTTCCTCCATCTGGTTTATGCATTCTAGGACCCTGAATCTGAATTCTTTTTCTGTCATGCTGAATGCCTTTTTCACTTAGCTGCTTTTCTGGTGAGTTCTCCTTCTCTTTCCTTTGGGGGTTTCTTTGTCTACCCATGTTTGATCTCACCGACATATCTAGATGTTGAGTCATTCAGTGGCTGCTCCTTGGGTGGCAGTGGCTCCTCAGGCTGAGGTTGCTCCTCTGGCAGTTGTGGTAGCAGCTGCTCCTCACTTGGCAGCAGCTCCTCTGGTGGGTGCTGTTCACAGTTGTGGTGGCTCCTCTGGCTGGTGGGGGGAGGCTTCACACACAGCTGCTGTTTCTCAGACTTAGGGTGTGCTGATCACGAGGCTGCTCTTCCTTGGATGGGTGCAGGCTACACAAGCCTCTTATTCGAGTCTTATAGACGTCCTTAATATGGTAGATTTTAGGCTAGGTGAGAGAGAATTAAAAAATTATTTGGTTAGGGAATGACTGGAGATATCTATTTTAGAAATATATCCTTGACTTCAATGTGAATATCTATAAATATGTATTTTAGCTTCTGTTGCCATGGATTATCTACACATATATAGCCAAGTGACTGGAATGACGGAACAACCACTATGACTAGTCCCTATGATGTACACTGCAACAGCCAACCAGCCTGATTGGGCCCCGATCAGCACCCACTTCTAACTCTCTTGGTCCCTCTGCCCCTGCTGTCCCAGCCCCTCCCCCCGAGCCAGCTGGACCTCACACATGCATGAATTCATGCACCAGGCCTCTCATTCTCTAGATAAAATATGAAAATAAGAATTTGAGTGCCATTAGTTTACATGGAACTAATTAAAGAAAAAAAAACTGGAAAGTTTATTTGTGACATAATTTAAGGAAACAGAAGTGAGAGAGCTTAGAAAATAAGACAGGGAAGGGGAAAAGCCAATATCAGAGGAGATTATTATGCCGAGTCAATGCCATATAATCTCAGTTGTATGTGTTAATCTAATGATCAAAATGAACTGATTAATAAAATGGACACTGTTAGAAATGCTCTCAACAATGTCACTGGAATGAGACAGACACTCAAAACTTCATTGCACCCTCCTGTGCCAAAGGGTGATTTTGCCAGCTGGAAACCAGGGGCAGAAAACAATGAATGTGAAGTCCATTTGGCTTTTGTTTCTTGATGTGGGTCTGCCCTGTGCCTCACTCTGAACTCTGACCTGATTGGTCAGGGCTCAGAGCTCAGGTTCACATTATTTCATGATCAGCTAATTCAGAGGAAGAGGAGGGGTAAGGCGGAGCTAAGATGGTGGCACTCTGATAGCCTGAAGGTCAGATCAAAATAGTGGGATCTAATATGGCAGTAAGCTCCTTTCTTTGACAGAAAAGATCACTGGTTCACTCTCACAACACAGAGGCATAAAAACATAGAACAACTGACAGCTGTCAAAGAGGAAGGATTTTGGGGAGAAGATACCACATGAAAGAAGAAGGGATTAGACAAAGAACATACATGCATACCCATAGACACATACAACAAACAGTATGGTGAAAGCCAAAGGAAAGGGAGGTGGGGCTGTGTAAAGGGGGTGAAGGGGAGGAAATGAGGACATAGTGTAAACAATGAAAATAAATTTTAAAAAGAGTACATTATCATAGTCATTGTCAAAGTCAATGCGGGTTCAAATTACTCAGGTTCTTGCACAGTGAAATAATGCATTTTAGAATTGGCCCTTAGAAAGGATAGCTAAAGCTTTTTTCACAGGCCTTTGTCCCTATTGGTTGAAACTTGTTCTTGCAATTGTAAACTTTCACCTTATGAGCTATCTTTTTATAAGAACACTGTGAAAAAGTAAGAAGCTCCTTGAATATGTGTAAAATTGTATTCTTCCTGTACAACTTCATGTGCACTCTCAGAACTATCTACCATAACACTGGCATAGGTGAATCAAGAGATCTGTAACAGAATTGTAAGAGTGAGACACTAATTAGGAGACCATTGCTATTGCCTCAATATTGACTTAAAAAAATCTATCTACACTAATAAAAGACAAAGATGCTAATTAACTGTACCTTCGCTATGCCCTAAGCTATGCCCTCCAGCCAATCAGAGCAACTATATGCAAATTAACCCAACCAAGATGGTGGCTGGAAGCCATGGAGCTGTAGCAAGCAGGAGGCTTGGTTGCCCGGGTGATGGAGGAAGTCAAGCTTCCCACAGGCCCTGAGCTGGCTGCAGCCTCCGCTCATGGCAACAAAGCTTCAATTATAGAAGACAAATAAATCCCAGACACCTGCTTCCAGCCAGCCTCCACTGGTAGTTTGGGTAGCTGGGGGTAGTGGCCATCCTGCAAACAGCCATAAGCCCCTCACCCAGGATGGCCACACCCTCATGGGGTGAGGGCCCCCGCTGCGGGTCTTGGCCTGCTTGCAAACAGCCATCAGCCCCTCACCCAGACTGGCCAGGCACCCCAGCAGGACCCCCCCACCCTGAAGGAGGTGTGACCAACTTGAAAATGGACCTCAGCCCCTTACTCAGGCTGGCCAGGCACCCCAGTGGGGACCCCCACACTGAATGGGCTGTGGCCAGTTTGAAAACAGCCATCAGCCCCTCACACAGGCTGGCCAGGCACTCCTATATAATAAAAGGGTAATATGCAAATTGACCCTAGCAGCACAATGACTGGAAATGACTGGTCACTATGACACACACTGACCACCAGGGGGGCAGATGCTCAATGCAGGAGCTGCCCCCGGGTGGTCAGTGCGCTCCCACAGGAGGAGCTCTGCTCAGCCACGAGCCAGTCTGATGGCTACCAGTACAGCGGTGGTGGAGGGAGCCTCTCTTGCCTCCTCAGTGGCACTAAGGATGTCTGATTGCAGCTTAGGCCTGCTCCCTGCTGGCAAGTGGACATCCCCTGAGGGCGCCCAGGCTGCCAGAGGGATGTCTGACTGCCAGTTTAGGCCCAATCCCCCAGGCAGTGGGCCTAAGCCAGCAGGTAGTCATCCCCCAAGGATTCCCAGACTGTGAAAGGGCACAGGCAGGGCTGAGGGACCCCCCAAAGAGCACAGACTTTTGTGCACTGGGCCTCTAGTATGCATATAAACTAGAAGCCCAATGCATGAACATTCGTACAAGAATGGGACTTCCTTCCCCTGGATGCCGGCACCGTCTTCGCTCCAGCCAAACCACCTTTCTGCCTTCGCTTCAGCCTGGAACCACCTTTCCATCTTTGCTCCAGCCCAGAGCCACCTTTCTACCTTCCCACACTGCCCAGAGGCCCGGAGCAGCTGAGATGGTGCAGAATGCCATGGTGATGACGCAAGTGTCCTGCCCCACCCCCTGGCCAATTGGTGCCTACACATGTGAGTGCTGCTCACAGGCCCACCATCTTTGTTGGGTTTACAGACTAACACCTGCTTGATTGTGGGACATCATGAAGGTATGGTCAATTTACATATTTGTCTATTCTTAGTGTAGAAGCCTAAGTGACCAAACGACTGAATGATTGGTCATCTGGTCACTATGACATGCACTGACCACCAGGGGCAGATGCTAAACACAGGAGCTTCCCCTTGGTCGTCAGTGCATTCCACATGGGTAGCACTGCTCAGCCAGATGCCAAGCTCACAGCTGATGAGCACATCTGCAGCAGTGCAAGCCTCTCCTGCCGACACTCCCCATGTGCGCCCAATTGGCGGTGGCCGGTGAAGTGGGGCTGGGATGAGCAGGAATAGCATGGCACCCAGCCTGGGCTTGGGCTCCTCCCCAGCCACCTGCTGCTTCACACACTACTTCATGTTTTGCAGGATTGATGCAGACAGCAGGCTAGGGCCTGATGAGCTGGCAGATAAGACCAGGCAGTAGAAGCATGGAAGTCCACTGATACCTGAGAGACAGGCTGAGGGACCCCAGTGGTGTATCAATCCATGAACTAGGCCTCTAGTAAGAACATAAAAAGCATGGTCCCTGTGAGAGGAAGATAACTGGGTGTTCCAAGAATAACACTGAATTAGTGTGGACAAAAAGCACAGGAATACTTATAGAAGATGAGATTTTAAAAGTAAGTGGGTCAAATATTTTATAGACCATTATATACATATTGGCCTTTATTCTCGGATAAAGAGGTAGCTGTGAAGTTACTTAAGTCACTAATCATTAGAAAAATGCAAATCAAAACAGTAATGATGTACCATCTCACACCTGTCAGAATGGCTATCATCAACAAATCAAAAAATGACAAGTGCTGGAGTGGATGTGGAGAAGAAGGAACTCTCGTGCACTACTGGTGAGAATGCAGACTGGTGCAGCCACTATGGAAGACAGTATGGAGTTTCCTCAAAAAACTAAAAGTGGAACTCCCATTTGACCCCATGATGCCACTTCTAGGCATATATCCCAAGAAAACAGAAACAACAATCAGAAAGGATATATGCACCCATATGTTCTTAGCAGTGCAATTCACCATAGCTAAGATCTGGAAACAGCCTAAGTGTCCATAAGTAGAAAAATGGATTAGAAAACTGTGGTACATCTACACGATGGAATACTATGCTGCTGTAAAAAAGAAGGAACTCTTACCATTTGCAACAGCATGGATGGAACTGGAGAATATTATGCTAAGTGAAATATGCCGGTCAATGAAGGAAAAATACCACATGATCTCACTCATTTATGGATAATTAAGACCATTATAAACTTATGAACAAAAATAGATATGGAGGCAGAGCAGCCTCGAACAGATTGTCAAACTACAGTGGGAAGACCGGGGAGGGTTGTGGGGCAGAAGGGGTTGGAGTAAGAGATCAACCGAAGGACTTGAATATAAGTATAACCAATGGACATAAGACAGTGGGGGGTACAGGAGGCCAGGGGATTGTTAAGGGCAGGAAAAAAGGAGACATATGTAATACTCTTTGTAATACTTTAAGCGATAAAACAACTTAAAAAAATAAAAAAAAGAAAAGCAGAGAAATAAAAGAAACAACAAGAAGACCCACTGCATGGGAGAAGATATTTGGCAATGATATCACGGATAAGTGTTTAATCTCCAACATTTACAGAGAACTCATGAAACTTAACAATAGGAAGATAAACAATCCAATCAAAAAATGGACAACAGACCTAAAGAGACACTTTTCGAAAGAGGACATACAAAAGGCCAAAGACATATGAAAACATGCTCAAAGTCGCTAATTATATGAGAGATGCAAATCAAAACGACAATGTGGTACCATCTCACACCTGTCAGAATGGCTATCATCAACAAATCAACAAACAACAAGTGCTGGAGAGGATGTGGAGAAAAAGGAACTCTCGTGCACTGCTGGTGGGAATGCAGACTGGTGAGCCACTGTGGAGAGCAGTATGGAGCTTCCACAAAAAACTAAAAATGGAACTCCCATTTGACCCCGTGATCCCACTTCTAGGAATATATCCCAAGAAGCCAGAAACACCAATCAGAAAGGATATATGCACTCCTATCTTCATAGCAGCACATTTTACTATAGCTAAGATTTGGAAACAGTGTAAGTGCCCATCAACAGATGAGTGGATCAAAAAACTGTGGTCGATTTACAGAATGGAATACTATGCTGCGGCAAAAAAGAAGGAACTCTTGCCTTTTGTAACAGAATGGATGGAACTGGAGAGCAGTATGCTAAGTGAAATAAGCCAGTCAGAGAAAGATAAATATCTCATGATTTCACTCATTTGTGGAATATAGAGAACAACAGAGACTGATGAACAGGGACAGATCCAAAGACTGAGAAACAGCGATCAGGCTATTAATCCCCAGAGGGAAAGTAGGCAAGGGAGGGGGCAAGACTTGTATGCATGCATATAAGCCAGACCAATGGACACGGACAACAGGGGGATGAGAGCATGAGTGGGAGTAGGAGGAGGAGAAAAGGGGTTTAATGGGGGGGACGAAGACACATTTGTAATACCTTAAGTAATAAAGAATTTTTTAAAAAAAGAAATCAACTACAATAAAAACAATCAAAAAAATTCAAACACTTGGAAGCTGAATAGCATGCTATTAAATAATGATTGGGTTGCCAAAGAGATCAAAGAGAAGTTAAAAACATCCTTGAAACAAATGACAATCCATTGTTGTGAAAACACAACAATCCAAAATCTATGGGACACAGTGAAAGCAGTTCTGAGAGGGAAGTTTATAGCTCTACAGGCCTACCTCAAAATAAACAAGGAAAAATGTTAATAAATTATCTAACTCTACAACATAAAGAATTAGAGAGTAGCAAGGAAAGCCCAGAGTGAACAGAAGGAAAGAGATAATAGAGACCAAAACAAAAATAAATGACTTAGAGACCAAATATATATGGCCAATGAAACCAAGAGCTGGTTCTTTGAAAGAATAAACAAAATTGATGAAAATCTAGGCGGCTCACCAAGGAACAAAGAGATAGGACCTAGATAAACAAAATCAGAAATGAAAGAGGCAAAATAACAACAGACCCCACAGAAATACAAAGGATTGTTAAAAAAAATACTATGAAAAACTTGACAACCTAGAGGAAATGGACACATTTCTAGAAAAATAAGACCTTCCAAAACTCAACCAAGAAGAATCAAAAAATCTCAACAGGCTGATAACTAAGGAGGAAATTGACCTGTACTCAGAAAACTATAGAACATTGAAAAAATAGATAAAGACATAAATAGATAGAAGAACACACTTTGTTCATGGATTGGTAGAATCAACACCATTAAAATGTCCATACTATTCAAAGCAATCTATAGATTCAATGCAATCCCCATTAAAATACCAACAGCATATTTTGCAACCTAGAGAAAACAACAATTCATATAGAATTAAGAAAACTCCAAATAGCCACAGCAATCCTGAGAAAGAAGAGCAAAGTGGGTGGGATCTCAATACCAGATATCAAGCTACATTACAAAGCCACTGTTCTCAGAGCTGCCCAGTACTGGCACAAGAACAGACATATAGAACAATGGAATAGAATAGAGAACCCAGAATTCTACCCAAGCCAGTATGCTCAATTAATATTTGACAAAAGATGCAAGAGCATACAATGGAATCAATACAGTCTCTTCAATAAATGGTGTTGGGAAAATTGAACTGATACATGTAAAAAAATGAAACTAGACCACCAACGTACACCGTACCCAAAAATAAACTGAAAATGGATAAAGGACTGAAATGTAAGATGGGAAACCATAAAAATCTTAGAGGAATCTACAGGCAGCAAGATCTCAGACATATGCCGTGATTTTTGATAAAAACCATCAGCAAAGTGGGAATAGAGGAATCATAGCTCAATATAATCAAAGCAGTGTCTTCACCAATACAGATCCTAGGGCAATGGAAACTAATAAGGGAATAAACAAATGGGACTACATCAATATAAAAACCTTCTGCACATCAAATGAAACCATCAACAAAACAATAAAAATGCCCACTGCATGGGAGAATATAGTTGCCAATGTTATTTCAGATAAGGGTTTAATCTCCAAAGTTTACAGGAAGTCATACAACTTAACAAAAGGAAGATAAACAATCCAATCAAAAAATGGGGAACGGACCTAAATACAGTCAATCCTTGGGTTATGTAGGTCTCGACTTACCGTTTTGTGGTTAGTCTTCATCTCCCATTTATTTATAAAAAAATGTTTCGTCATTTCGATGTATGTACATATGTGCTTTATGTTTTTTATTATTTATTTACCACAAGTAAAGGTCAGGATTTGCCGGGCTGAGGTAACCCTCCCACCCAAATACATGAATTTTTGTGCACTAGGCCTCTAGTCCTATATAATATAAGCCTAATATACAAATTGTTTCCTCGACTAGAGTTTGGCTGGGAGTTTGACAGCTTAACCAGTCTCTATGACATGCACTGACCACCAATGGGCAGACGCTCGGACCAGTAACTTAGCTTGCTGCAGGCGCTGGTGGGTTGGACTGGAAAGTGAGGTGTGAGGAGAGAGCTGTCAGGAAGCTCCCAGGGTTTGGCCGCTGGATGGATGAGGATGGCAGTGGGAGCCAAGAGGGATGGAGCGGGAGGGGAGGCTGCTACACTTGATTCAAGAGCCCTCTGCAGCCTGTGGCATTCTCAGTGCACGAGTTATAATATTCAGAGATGCTTATTTTTATTTGTTAAGTTTCACTAACTACTCCAGGAGAGTGGGTAGCACCATTACAGGGGGCAGGCCAGGCATACCTGCCCAAAGCCAAGGTGCAGCTTTGGGCCCCTGGAATGCAACAGAGAGAGGGGTGGGGCTGTCAGAGAAACTGAGTCCAAAACTTGAAGTGGAGGCATCAAGGGGTGGAGGGTGATAGTTGTGCAGGGGTCTAGAAAAGCTAATGGGTGGGGGCAGCTGAGGAGCTCAATGCCTCTCTCATGGGACAAGCACCACATCTCTCCCTCCTCCTCCCGGTGACTTGTCACCCCAGCTCTTCTCCAAAGCTTGGGCTTGCCCCACACAGCTCTCCACCACTGCACACCCCACACTGCTTTGCCTACCCCACCCCACTCTACACAACCCCCCTCGATTCCCACACAGCCTTTGGAGAGCTCCACTCCCAGAGGAGAAAGTGGGAGGCTGTAGACAGGAGGTCACATGAGGAGGGGGCAGAGCAGGGCCCACCAAGTTAGATGGAGGGGAAGGAGAGAAACCCCACAGGACTAGGGGCAGAGACAGGCGGGGAAGGAGGGCCATGTGGAAGCTTTGCCCTTGGTTGAAGTAGAAATCCTGACCCCATTTTACAGACCCTAGCAGAGTGTGTGTGTGGGGAGGGTCAAAGACAAAAGAGGGTTTGAGGGGACTGGATGGAGAGCAGCAACATTTGATTAATGGCCTATTTATTATTTTTGTTAATATATTTTTTTTGATTTCAGAGAGGAAGGCAGAGAGAGAGAGAGAGAGAGAGAGAGAGAGAGAGAGAGAGAGAGAGAAACATCAATGATGAGAGAGAATCGATCTGCCTCCCACACACCACCTCCTGGGGATTAAGCCTGCAACCCAGGAATGTGCCCTTGACTGGAATCAAACCCAGGACCCTTCAGTCCACAGGATGTGGTTCTATTCACTGAGGCAAACCATCTAGGGAAACTCATGGCCTATTTAAAACCACTGAAGTAGGCTGAGGAGGAGTCTTACCATGATGGTGTTACCTGATAATGAGGGTGTCTCTCCTTATGTTGGAGTAATTGGAACTGCAGCTAAGTTAAGACACATTCATGGAGCCTGCAAAGGGTTTACACACACACAATTCAATTTACTTCATGTGGCAGCTGATGATGGTGAGCAGAGCCTTGGAAAGACATGCGGTCTCCAAGACCAGGGGCAGGAGAAAGTGCATGCGGGGCATTCCGCACCTTGAGTTACTATCTATTCCTATATAATAAAGATGTAATATGCAAATTAACCCTCACACCCTCACAAGACCAGGCCAGCAGGGGGGATAGTGAGGGACAACCAAACAACTGAACAAGCAGTTGCATGGTGTGACCAGGTCGGCAGGGGGGTTAGTGAGGGATCACCAAATAAATAAACAGCAGGCTGCGTTGGGCGTCAAGGCCAGTGGGGGAGGAGGCATCAGTGGTGACCAGGCTGGCAGGGGGCACAGTTGGGGGCAACCAGGCCAGCATGGGGGCAGTTGGGGGTGGCCAGGCCGGCAGTAGGAGGCATTTAGGGGCAACCAGGCAGGCAGGCATATGAGCGATTAGGAGCCAGAGGTCCAAGATTGTGAAAGGGATCCCAGATTGGAGAGGGTGCAGGCTGGGCTGAGGGGACCCCCCTCCCTTGCATGAATTTTGTGCACTGGGATTCTAGTCTTATCTAATAATAGAGAAACATGGTAATTAACAGTAACTTCGCTACCCTTCCCATTGGCTAATCAGCAAGATATGCAAATTAACTGCCAACCAATATGGCAGCCGGCAGCCGGACAGCTGAAGCAAACAGGAGGCTTGCTTCAGTGAAGGAGGAAGCCAACGTTCCCCGCCTGCTGCTGCCAGCCTCTGAGCTTGCACTCTAAGAAACAATGTTGCAATTATAGAAGCTAAAAAATCCCCAGAAACCTGATTTCAGGTGTCAGAGCTGGAGCGAGCAGGACCGCAAAAGTGTTACAATTATAGAACCCAAACAAACCCAGATAAATGCTTTCAGCAGCCAAGGTCTCAGAGCTGGAGCCAAGCCTCCGAGCTAAAGCCGGCTCTCAGCTCCAGTGACAGCCATAGCAGGTAAATAAATCCCAGAATTAAAAAAAAAAAGAAAAAAAGGAGAGGTTTGGAGCTTCAGTCACCTGCCAGTCTGAAAATGGCCCTCAGCCCCTCACGCAGACTGGCCAGGCACCCCATTGGGGACCCCCACCCTGAACAGGGTGTGACCAGCTGAAAACAGCCATCATCTGCTCATCCAGGCTGACCAGGCACCCAAGCAGGACCCTCACCCTGATCCAGGACACCCTTCAGGACAAACCAGCTGGCCCCCACCCATGTACCAGGCCTCTATCCTATATAGTAAAAGGGTAATATGCCTCCCAGCACCAGGATCAGCGGAGCCGCGAGGCCTCCTGGCACCGGGATCAGCGTGACAGGGGGCAGCACCCAAACCCCCTGATTGCTGTGTGGCTCTGTGTGTGACAGGAGGCGGGACCACAACCTCCCTATCCGCCCTGCTCTGTTTGTGACAGGGGAAGGCGCCCCAACCCCCTGATCAACCCTGCTCTGTGCCTGATTGGGGGAGCTCCCCAAACCCCTGATCGCCCTGCAGCTCTGTGTGTGACAGGGTGCGGCACCCCAACCCTCTGATCGGTCCTGCCCTGAGTGTAACAGAGTGTGGCGCCCCAACTCCCCTATCAGCCCTACTCTGTGTGTGACAGAAGAGAGCTCTCCAAACCCCTGATCGACCCTGCTCTGTGCCTGATTGGGGGAGATCCCCAAACCCCTGATCGCCCTGCAGCTCTGTGTGTGACAGGGTGCGGCACCCAACCCTCTGATCGGCCCTGCTCTGTGTGTGACAGGGTGTGGCGCCCCAACCCCCTGATCGGTCCTGCCCTGAGCGTAACAGAGTGTGGCGCCCCAACTCCCCTATCAGCCCTACTCTGTGTGTGACAGAAGAGAGCTCTCCAAACCCCTGATCGACCCTGCTCTGTGCGTGACAGGTTACGGAGCCCCAACCCCCTGATGGGCCTGCTCTGTGCGTGACAGGGGGGAGCTCCCCAACCCCCTGACTGGCCCTGCTCTGTGCATGACAGGGGGTGGCGCCGCAACCTCCCCATTGACCCTGCCTTGAGTGTGACAGCGGGCGGTGCCCCAACCCCCCAATCATACCTACCCTGAGCGTGACTGAGGGTGGCATTGCAACCTCCTGATTCGCCCTGCTCTGTGCATGACAGGGGACAGCAACCCAACTCCCTAATCAGCCCTGCTCTGAGCCTGACCAGGGGCTGCACCTAGGGATTGGGCCTGCCCTCTGCCACCTGGGAGCAGGCCTAAGCCAGCAGGTTGTTATCTCCCGAGGGGTCCCAGATTGCGAGAGGGCACAGGCCGGGCTGAGGGACCCCCCTCCCCCCAAGTGCACAAATTTTTGTGCACAGGGCCTCTAGTATATATATAAAGCCTAATATGCTAAGTGTCGGACTGTGCAGTTGGCCGACTAGTCACTATGACATGTGCTGACCACCAGGGGGCAGATGCTTGGACCACTAGGTTAATTTGCAGCTTGAGTCCCGCCAATTAGGACTGGGTGAGATTAGGCCAGACAGGCCCTGGAGCCCTCCCTTGGTCTCTCTCCAGCTACTGGCCCCAATCAGAAGTGGGTGAGAGAGCCCTGATCAGCCCCAATCATTGGACAGGCAGAGGGACCCCAACCATGCATGGATTCATGCAGTGTTGAGTAAGCGTGGTGAAAGTGGACATCCTTTTCTTATTCCTCTTGTTAAGGGAAACACTTTTAGTTTTTGTCCATTCAGTATTATGTTGTGTGTAGTTTTGTTATATGTGGCCTATATTATGTTGAGATATGATCTCTCTATTTCCACTCTTTTGAGAGTTTTTATCAAAAAAGAGTGCTTGATTTTATCAAATCCTTTTTCTGCATCTATTGATATGATCATGTGGTATTTATTTTTCAATTTATTTATGTGATGTATCACACTTATTGATCTGCAAATATTGTACCAGCCTTATAACCTTGGAATAAATCCCACTTTATCATGGTATATGATCTCTAATAATAAAAGCATAATGTGCTAATTGGACTGGACAGCTGAACAACCTTCCTCGCATCCTTCTAGATGGCCTTCTGGACGAAGCCAGGACTGTGAGGCCTAGGCAAGCCAAGGCAGCTGCAAGGGCCAAGCCCCTTGCACAAATTTTGTGCTTGGGTCTCTAGCCTTTTCAAAATATTGTTGGATCTGATATGCTAATATTTTGCTGAGGATTTATTTTTTATTTATTTCATTTATTAATACTTATTGTTGAGATTATTACAGATGCCCATCTTTTTTCCCCCCATAGTTTACCTCCACCCAGTTCCCACCCTACTCCAGGCCCTCGCCATCCTATTGTCTGTGTCCATAGGTAATGCATATAAGATCTTTGTCTAATCTCTTCCCACCATCCCTCCAAATCCCCTTGCCTATAAGAATTGTCAGTCTGTCCCATTTCCATGCCTCTAATTCTATGCCATTCACCAGTTTAATTTGTTCAGCAGATTTTTTATTCATTTGATTTTTAGATTCAATTGTTGATAGATATATCTTTGTTGTCACTTTGATGCTCATATTTTTTATCTTTACCCTTTCCTTCTTCTTCCTCTTCTTTTTTTTTTTTAAAATACATTTTATTGATTTTTTACAGAGAGGAAGGGAGAGAGATAGAGAGTTAGAAACATCGATGAGAGAGAAACATCGATCAGCTGCCTCCTGCCCACAACCCAGGCACATGCCCTTGACCGGAATCGAACCTGGGACCCTCCAGTCCGCAGGCCGACGCTATCCACTGAGCCAAACCGGTTTTGGCTTCTTCCTCTTCTTAAAGAATACCCTTCAGCATTTCATATAATACTAGTTTGGTGGTGATAAACTCTTTTAGCTTATTCTTGACTGAAGCTCTTTATCTGACCTTCAATTCGAAATGATAACTTTGCTGGGTAAACTTGGTCATAGGTTCTTGCTATTCATCACTTTCAATATTTCTTGCTTCTCCCTCTGGCCTGCATAGTTTCTGTTGAGAAATCAGCTGAGTCATATGGGCACCCCTTGTAGGTAACTAACTTGCTGCTTTTAAGATTATCTCTTTATCTATAGCCTTGGCATTTTAATTATCATGTATCTTGATGTGGTCTTCTTTGGATTCCTCTTCTTTTGGGTTCTCTGAGCTTCCTGGACTTGAAAGTCTGCTTCTTTCACCAGGTAGGGGAAGTTTTCTGCCATTATTTCTTCAAATAAGATTTCAATATCTTGCTCTCCCTTTCATCTTCTGGCACGCCCATAATTTGGATATTGGTGCACTTAAAGTTGTCCCAGAGGCTCGTTACTCTATCTTCATATTTTTTAATTCTTTTTTCTACAGCCACTTGGCCTGGAGGTCAAACCCTCCCTGGTATTAGCTACAACAATCAAGACTTAACTACAAGACTGCGCACAAAGACCACTAGGGGGTGCACCAAGAAAGCATAATAAAATGCGGAGACAAAGAAACAGGACAAAATTGTCAATGGAAGCTATAGAGTTCAGAACCACACTTTTAAGGTCTCTCAAGAACTGTTTAGAAGCCGCCGATAAACTTAATGAGATCTACAAGAAAAATAATGAGACCCTCGATGTTATGATGGGGAACCAACTAGAAATTAAGCATACATGGACTGAAATAACGAATATTATACAGACGCCCCACAGCAGACGAGAGGAGCGCAAGAATCAAGTCAATGATTTGAAATGCGAGGAAACAAAAAACACCCAACCGGAGGGGCGGAATGAAAAAAGAATCCAAAAATGCGAGGATAGTGTAAGGAGCCTCTGGGACAGCTTCAAGCGTACCAACATCAGAATTATAGGGGTGCCAGAAGATGAGAGCAAGATATTGAAAACCTATTTGAAGAAATAATGACAGAAAACTACCCCCACCTGGTGAAAGAAATGGACTTACAGGTCCAAGAAGCGTGGAGAACCCCAAACAAAAGGAATCCAAAGAGGACCAAGACACATCATAATTAAAATGCCAAGAGCAAAAGACAAAGAGAGAATCTTAAAAGCAGCAAGAGAAAGAAACTCAGTTACCTACAAGGGAATACCCATACGACTGTCAGCTCATTTCTCAACAGAAACTTTGCAGGCCAGAAGGGAGTGGCAAGAAATACTCAAAGTGATGAATACCAAGAACCTACAACCAAGATTACTTTATCCAGCAAAGCTATCATTCAGAACTGAAGGTCAGATAAAGAGCTTCACAGATAAGGAAAAGCTAAAGGAGTTCATCACCACCAAACCAGGATTATATGAAATGCTGAAAGGTATCCTTTAAGAAGAGGAAGAGGAAGAAAAAGGTAAAGATACAAATTATGAACAACAAATATGCATCTATCAACAAGTGAATCTAAGAATCAAGTGAATAAATATTCTGATGAACAGAATGAACTGGTGATTATAATAGAATCAGGGACATAGAAAGGGAATGGACTGACCATTCTTGGGAGGGAAAGGGGTGTGGGAGATGCGGGAAGAGACTGGACAGAAATCGTGCACCTATGGATGAGGACAGTGGGTTGGGAGTGAGGGAGGAGGGTGGGGCGGGAACTGGGAGGAGGGGAGTTTTGGGGGGGAAAAGAGGAACAAATGTAATAATCTGAACAATAAAGATTTAATTAAAATATAAATAAATAATTTTTTTTTTCTCTTCTGGTTGGGTGTTTTTTGTTTCCTCATGTTTCAAATCATTGATTTGATTCTTCGGATTCACTAGTCTACTCTTGAATCCCTGTATATTATTTTTTATTTCAGTGTATGGTCCTTTTCAATTTTCTTGGCATTCTCCCTAAGATCCCTGTAAGTATCACTAAGTTCTGCTGGGATCCAACCCCAGCAGGTCCAGGGGTTCTCAAAGGCGTAGACGGAGTCGGCGAAGAAGGAAGGACACAGAGACAGTGTTCAGTTGATCAGCAACCTAGCCAGGATCTCCAGCCAGGATCTCCAGCCAACTTCTGGCCTGGATCTCCAGAGAGGTTCTGCTGTTTATTGTCTTGTTACATCCGTATTTATACCAGTTGATTTTAATCCTGTCAATTTCTATTACAAAGGTTAGGGTGTTTCTTATCTCCATTCCAGGGAGTAAAGATTATGTAGCTTAAGCATGATTGTTTGTAGTTAAAGTGATTAACTACCCGCCTGGCACTTAGTTAAGGAGTTTCATCCCCTCCCTAACTTCAGGGAAAAATCCCTACCTGGGGAAACAACCTGTCTTGGAGAGGTGACCTTGGTTAAAACACACAGCGCTAAGGGGAGCAAACATATTAAGAACAGTATGCTATGTACGCCAGGTCCCTTGAAACATATGCTGTGCAGATGTTTCTATCCTGTAGCGACTGTGTCAAGCAGCAAGGATGGACCGGCTTCTGGCAAATTCCCCCTTTCTTGTTTTTCAAATGATAGCACATGCAAATCACTGGCCACCTCTCAGATTGGGCCATTTAAAACTCGGAAGAAGACTGGCAAGCAATGACAGTGAGCATAACTATAAACATAGTGGATGGAGTGCACAAGGAGCCCCATTCCTGTAGAAGGTTGCCGGCCTCTTCAGTCAAGGGATTTCAGCTGTCTTCAAGTTGTTGTTTTGATTGTCTTTGTTGGTCTGGCTAGCGGGCGGCGTCACTGGCGACGGGCTTCCCGAAGCATCAGCGAGTTGAAGGGCTGCATCAAAGCGTCCATCAGGGCCGTGGTTGATGGTGGTGTCGGTGTCCGAGGAGGAGTAAGCTGTGCCCTCTGGGTCAGCTGATATGGAAGATGGAGGGCAATAGAGAGAAAAAGAAGAGAAAGCAAAAGAACTACAAGGCATGGAAGTGTTTAGAAAAAAGAGGGAGAAGACAGGGAAGAAGGCAGCATCCTGACACAGCCCTTACCTTCAGCTGACCCTTTCCCCGTGGTCCAAGGTAGAAATGGGAAACAAGTCCTGTTGCAGTGAGAGGGCAGCTGCTGTCAGCCAGTCTCTGTCTTTACCTGGGTCCCGATCTGAGCTGGGTGTGGGAAGCAGGAAGCAGCCATGGCGACAGGAGACCTTCCTCAGAAGGGGCGAGTGTTCAAGCCCCTGAACCATTGGGGGGGGGGGGTGAGGATCTGTGCCCCACCTCTGTTGAACCCCAAGTTCTCTCCTACTGGCCCTCCGAACTGTGCCTGTCTTCGGTTGCCCCACCCCTTGGGGTCTTACCCGTCTTTGACTACCAGCCATCTCTGGGCCAAGTAGGGTGATGTGAGGTTCAGTTCTGTCTCCTTGGTAGCCTATGTCCCTCTGGCCTCCATGCCCAGCAACTGCCTTGGGATCCCCTTGCCTGCTGGCGGGGCCCCGACATTGATCACATATCTTGGGGAACCCGGGTTTCTTCTCCAGGGAGGGCCCAGCTCACGCTATTGGGTGAGAGACAGATCCACGGTACCAGCCACCATGAGGCTTCAACCTCAGCATGAACAGAGAGCTCAGGCAATAGCTATGGGCAATTGGATTGTAAGAAGAGGGTCCCTCTTGGCACAAGGGTAAGAGAGGCCAATACAGGACAAAGGAGAGTCCAGGAACAGGGCTTTCTCAGCCCAGGATGTCAGGCTCTTGGCACAGGGCAACTCCATGTATGGGACATATACCAAACACCCCTAGTCACGGCGTAAAAGAGAGGTGCCCTTCCTGGAACAGTAGGGTAGGGAGATTCTAGAAAAGGCTGTGTTCAGGAAAGAAGGAGAAAGGCCAAAGAACCATCAAACAAGTAGTTAGGTTTTAAAAGAAGGAAAAAAGGAAAGGAGATGTGGGGCAAAGCTGGGACATGTGGAAAGACAAAAAGGAGGCACATGTGATCCTCCCAACGGACAGATTGTTCCAGCTCAGGGCTGCACATCTGCTGCAGACGGGCACTGGTCAGGTGTGCTATGGTGACGCAGAGATGGAGGGCGGTGAGACATAAGGTTGGACTAGACGGTCTGGAATCCACACAGGTGAGTCTGCGTCCTGTGGAAATATATAAGCATATCCTCTCCCCCAGGTTAAAAGTACATCAGGTCCCTTCCAGGTTCCTGTAAGCAAGTCTCTCCATTTGACGAGGGCTTTAGGTTTAGTTAAATCAGGGTTCCAATGCCTGTACATCGGGGAATTTCCCTCAGAATCTACATTTAGTATATTAATTACAAATAGAGTATGTTGTAGAACATGATGAGGAGAGGAATATTTAAACTCATTTTCTTGTAATATTTTATAACAGGAGTAAATCAAACACCGCTGGGGCTATATAATGGAACTCCCATTTCGGATAAGATATCTCTTCCCCATAATGTAAACGGGATAGTCGTAATTACATAGGGACAGAATGTTCCTGAATGTTGATCTTCGTCAGCCCAAGTTAAAATCTGAGAACTCTTTTTTACATTAGATGCCTTGCCTAGGCCTACTAGGGAAGTGGAGGTGGTGTGCGTGGGCCATGAAGAGGGCCAATCCTTCCCTGCTATGCAGGACACATCTGCTCCTGTATCCAATAGACCTTCAATTGGTTTTCCCTGAATTTGTAAAATTTTTGTAGATCTAGTAGCATGGATTTCTTGTATCCAAAATGCTGCATCACTAGATCCAAAGCCTCTGGCCCCTCTAGCTTTCTGGGTAACAGCTGTCCCTATTTTATGTATTGGTAACAGGAGTAATTGGGCAATTCTCTGGTTGGGCTGAATCTGTATAGCTGTGGTGGGTGGGGAAAGTAAAATCTGTATTTCTCCTGTGTAGTCTGCATCAACAACTCCTGGGATGACTAAGATCCCCTGTAACGAGGTGGAGCTCCGTCCTAATATTAAACCTACAGTTCCCTCAGGCAGCGGCCCAGACACTCCTGTAGGAATGGCTGCTACTGGTGAGTCTGGGGTTAGTATTGCATGGATGGTTGAGTGCAGGTCCAATCCTGCACTGCCTGGGGTTGCCCTGAAGAGGTCACTGACTGATCGAAATTTGCAGAGGGGTTGAAGGTTGATGCCCCTTTTATTGCAGGGGCCTGGGGCTGGCCCCTTCTCAAGTTTCCCAATTGAGGTGATGGGATATAACCTCCTTGGGAGCTATTTGTAGAGTTTAAAGGCCGACCATTTTTTTTTAAAATATATTTTATTGATTTTTTTACAGAGAGGAAGGGAGAGAGATAGAGAGTTAGAAACATCGATGAGAGAGAAACATCGATCAGCTGCCTCCTGCACATCTCCCACTGGGGATGTGCTCGCAACCCAGGTACATGCCCTCGACCGGAATCGAACCTGGGACCTTTCAGTCCGCAGGCCGACGCTCTATCCACTGAGCCAAACCGGTTTCGGCTGGCCAACCATTTTTATGGTATTTTGATCTACATTCCTTTGCCCAATGGAATCCTTTCTGACATCGGGGACAAACGGTTTTTGGAGGATTCATATTATTCCCGAATGTATTTCCAGGCTGTCGAGGAGCTTGCCATCTGGCCTGAGTATTATTATTTTTATTTGGGCATTCTCTGCTAAAGTGCCCAGATAAGCCACAAGAGTAGCAGTTCATATTTCTTTTATTACCTGTAGTATTGCTGGCTTGTCCTATACCCTGTACATATTGAGGGTATGTCTCCCCTTTGAGAGCTGCAGCTATAGCTACACCCTGTATAAATGCTGGACTTACATCAGCACACTGTTTTATAAAATCATTTATAGTTCCTGTTCTGCGAATCGGCCTTAATAAAGCCTGACAGGTATTATTAGCATTTTCAAAAGCCAGTTGTTTGATTAGGATATCGGCTGCCTCTTTGTTATTGATTACTCTCTTGACTGCCTGTATGAGGTGAGAAAGGAAATCCTGATATGGTTCCTCGACCTTCTGTTTAACCTCTGTAAGGGTGGTTGTTTTTCCTGCTGTATAAGGTAGGGATTTCCAGGCATTTCCTGCACAACTGGTTACTTTGGTAAGTGCCCCTGTGGGCATATTCATTCGCTCCTGAGCCATGTTAAAATCACCTTCTCCTAATATCATGTCTAGGGTTATTCTTTTTTTTTTTTTTTTTTTTTTGCTAGTGGCTACAGCTTTCTTAGAAAGATCATCATATTCAGTTTTCCATAATCAGTAATCGCCTCCTGAGAGACAGGCTTTACAAACCTGTGACCAATCATAAGGAGTCATCCATTTACTGGCTAGGGTTTCTACCAAGGTTTGTGTGTAAGGAGCTAGAGGTCCATATTCAGAGCAGGCCAATTTTAATTCTTTAAGTACTTTGTAAGGTATAGGCTCCCAGGTGGGGTTTCCGTCCCCACCAGACTCATTCTCATATGCAACTGGGAAGCAGAGTGAGAATTCAAGATCTCCATTAGCTTCAGCTTCTCTTATCGCCCTTTGAAATTTAGACATGGAGCTCTTAGGAGCCACAGTCTTCCTTTCTAATTTGGGGAGCCTGTTTTGAATGGGATGGCCTCTCTCCTCTCTACTGACTGGAAAGGACCAATGGTCATGTTTATGATATTTATTCTCCTCCCGATCAGTAGGCATAGCTAAATTGCTTTTAGATTGAGCTGAAGACAATGATGATTTGTCCTCTCTGGGTGGAGGCGAGGGACTATTTAAAATTTGAGAAAGTTCAACCGTTTTTGCCTCTGGTGCCAAGGTGTCACAGATTGAATTCCAGAGGGAGAAGACATTTGGCAGGACTTTCTCAGATCCATGGTAGCTGTAATAGTTCTTTAATTGCTTTCCTGCTTTAGTCCAAGTTTCTAAATTAACAGTTCCATCCTCAGGAAGCCATTGACATATGTCTTCTATAAAACTTTCTGTCTGACTGGGAGTAACCTTAACTCCTCTGCTAGCAAGCATATGCGTTAAAAGATTAATACAGAGTCTTTTTTCTTTAGACTCAGTATGACCCATCCTGTCAATCTAAGTTCTGTACTAACTACCCACTTACCCTACTTATCCTCTGGGGGGTGGGGGGTCTGCAGCACCCTAAGGTGCAGTCCTATCCGTCCCAAGTATAGGGGGAATTACCTAAGGGTTCCTGTTCGGGCGCCAGATGCCGGGGTCCAACCCCAGCAGGTCCAGGGGTTCCCAAAGGCATAGACGGAGTCGGCGAAGACGGAGTCGGCGAAGACGGAAGGACACAGCGACGGTGTTCAGTTGATCAGCAGCCTAGCCATGATCTCCAGCCAGGATCTCCAGCCAGGATCTCCAGCCAACTTCTGGTCTGGATCTCCAGAGAGGTTCTGCTGTTTATTGTCTTGTTACATCCGTATTTATACCAGTTGATTTCAATCCTGTCAATTTCTATTACAAAGGTTAGGGTGTTTCTTATCTCCATTCCAGGGAGTAAAGATTATGTAGCTTAAGCATGATTGTTTGTAGTTAAAGTGATTAACTACCCGCCTGGCACTTAGTTAAGGAGTTTCATCCCCTCCCTAACTTCAGGGAAAAATCCCTACCTGGGGAAACAACCTGTCTTGGAGAGGTGACCTTGGTTAAAACACACAGCGCTAAGGGGAGCAAACATATTAAGAACAGTATGCTATGTACACCAGGTCCCTTGAAACATATGCTGTGCAGATGTTTCTATCCTGCAGCGACTGTGTCAAGCAGCAAGGATGGACCGGCTTCCGGCAAATTCCCCCTTTCTTGTTTTTCAAATGATAGCACATGCAAATCACTGGCCACCTCTCAGATTGGGCCATTTAAAACTCGGAAGAAGACTGGCAAGCAATGGCAGTGAGCATAACTATAAACATAGTGGATGGAGTGCACAAGGAGCCCCATTCCTGTAGAAGGTTGCCGGCCTCTTCAGTCAAGGGATTTCAGCTGTCTTCAAGTTGTTGTTTTGATTGTCTTTGTTGGTCTGGCTAGCGGGCGGCGTCACTGGCGACGGGCTTCCCGAAGCATCAGCGAGTTGAAGGGCTGCATCAAAGCGTCCATCAGGGCCGTGGTTGATGGTGGTGTCGGTGTCCGAGGAGGAGTAAGCTGTGCCCTCTGGGTCAGCTGATATGGAAGATGGAGGGCAATAGAGAGAAAAAGAAGAGAAAGCAAAAGAACTACAAGGCATGGAAGTGTTTAGAAAAAAGAGGGAGAAGACAGGGAAGAAGGCAGCATCCTGACACAGCCCTTACCTTCAGCTGACCCTTTCCCCGTGGTCCAAGGTAGAAATGGGAAACAAGTCCTGTTGCAGTGAGAGGGCAGCTGCTGTCAGCCAGTCTCTGTCTTTACCTGGGTCCCGATCTGAGCTGGGTGTGGGAAGCAGGAAGCAGCCATGGCGACAGGAGACCTTCCTCAGAAGGGGCGAGTGTTCAAGCCCCTGAACCATTGGGGGGGGGGGGTGAGGATCTGTGCCCCACTTCTGTTGAACCCCAAGTTCTCTCCTACTGGCCCTCCGAACTGTGCCTGTCTTCGGTTGCCCCACCCCTTGGGGTCTTACCCGTCTTTGACTACCAGCCATCTCTGGGCCAAGTAGGGTGATGTGAGGTTCAGTTCTGTCTCCTTGGTAGCCTATGTCCCTCTGGCCTCCATGCCCAGCAACTGCCTTGGGATCCCCTTGCCTGCTGGCGGGGCCCCGACATTGATCACATATCTTGGGGAACCCGGGTTTCTTCTCCAGGGAGGGCCCAGCTCACGCTATTGGGTGAGAGACAGATCCACGGTACCAGCCACCATGAGGCTTCAACCTCAGCATGAACAGAGAGCTCAGGCAATAGCTATGGGCAATTGGATTGTAAGAAGAGGGTCCCTCTTGGCACAAGGGTAAGAGAGGCCAATACAGGACAAAGGAGAGTCCAGGAACAGGGCTTTCTCAGCCCAGGATGTCAGGCTCTTGGCACAAGGCAACTCCATGTATGGGACATATACCAAACACCCCTAGTCACGGCGTAAAAGAGAGGTGCCCTTCCTGGAACAGTAGGGTAGGGAGATTCTAGAAAAGGCTGTGTTCAGGAAAGAAGGAGAAAGGCCAAAGAACCATCAAACAAGTAGTTAGGTTTTAAAAGAAGGAAAAAAGGAAAGGAGATGTGGGGCAAAGCTGGGACATGTGGAAAGACAAAAAGGAGGCACATGTGATCCTCCCAACGGACAGATTGTTCCAGCTCAGGGCTGCACATCTGCTGCAGACGGGCACTGGTCAGGTGTGCTATGGTGAGGCAGAGATGGAGGACGGTGAGACATAAGGTTGGACTAGACGGTCTGGAATCCACACAGGTGAGTCTGCGTCCTGTGGAAATATATAAGCATATCCTCTCCCCCAGGTTAAAAGTACATCAGGTCCCTTCCAGGTTCCTGTAAGCAAGTCTCTCCATTTGACGAGGGCTTTAGGGTTAGTTAAATCAGGGTTCCAATGCCTGTACATCGGGGAATTTCCCTCAGAATCTACATTTAGTATATTAATTACAAATAGAGTATGTTGTAGAACATGATGAGGAGAGGAATATTTAAACTCATTTTCTTGTAATATTTTGTAACAGGAGTAAATCAAACACCGCTGGGGCTATATAATAGAACTCCCATTTGGGATAAGATATCTCTTCCCCATAATGTAAACGGGATAGTCGTAATTACATAGGGACAGAATGTTCCTGAATGTTGATCTTCATCAGCCCAAGTTAAAATCTGAGAACTCTTTTTTACATTAGATGCCTTGCCTAGGCCTACTAGGGAAGTGGAGGTGGTGTGCGTGGGCCATGAAGAGGGCCAATCCTTCCCTGCTATGCAGGACACATCTGCTCCTGTATCCAATAGACCTTCAATTGGTTTTCCCTGAATTTGTAAAATTTTTGTAGGTCTAGTAGCATGGATTTCTTGTATCCAAAATGCTGCATCACTAGATCCAAAGCCTCTGGCCCCTCTAGCTTTCTGGGTAACAGCTGTCCCTATTTTATGTATTGGTAACAGGAGTAATTGGGCAATTCTCTGGTTGGGCTGAATCTGTATAGCTGTGGTGGGTGGGGAAAGTAAAATCTGTATTTCTCCTGTGTAGTCTGCATCAACAACTCCTGGGATGACTAAGATCCCCTGTAACGAGGTGGAGCTCCGTCCTAATATTAAACCTACAGTTCCCTCAGGCAGCGGCCCAGACACTCCTGTAGGAATGGCTGCTACTGGTGAGTCTGGGGTTAGTATTGCATGGGTGGTTGAGTGCAGGTCCAATCCTGCACTGCCTGGGGTTGCCCTGAAGAGGTCACTGACTGATCGAAATTTGCAGAGGGGTTGAAGGTTGATGCCCCTTTTATTGCAGGGGCCTGGGGCTGGCCCCTTCTCAAGTTTCCCAATTGAGGTGATGGGATATAACCTCCTTGGGAGCTATTTGTAGAGTTTAAAGGCCGACCATTTTTTTTTAAAATATATTTTATTGATTTTTTTACAGAGAGGAAGGGAGAGAGATAGAGAGTTAGAAACATCGATGAGAGAGAAACATCGATCAGCTGCCTCCTGCACATCTCCCACTGGGGATGTGCTCGCAACCCAGGTACATGCCCTCGACCGGAATCGAACCTGGGACCTTTCAGTCCGCAGGCCGACGCTCTATCCACTGAGCCAAACCGGTTTCGGCTGGCCAACCATTTTTATGGTATTTTGATCTACATTCCTTTGCCCAATGGAATCCTTTCTGACATCGGGGACAAACGGTTTTTGGAGGATTCATATTATTCCCGAATGTATTTCCAGGCTGTCGAGGAGCTTGCCATCTGGCCTGAGTATTATTATTTTTATTTGGGCATTCTCTGCTAAAGTGCCCAGATAAGCCACAAGAGTAGCAGTTCATATTTCTTTTATTACCTGTAGTATTGCTGGCTTGTCCTATACCCTGTACATATTGAGGGTATGTCTCCCCTTTGAGAGCTGCAGCTATAGCTACACCCTGTATAAATGCTGGACTTACATCAGCACACTGTTTTATAAAATCATTTATAGTTCCTGTTCTGCGAATCGGCCTTAATAAAGCCTGACAGGTATTATTAGCATTTTCAAAAGCCAGTTGTTTGATTAGGATATCGGCTGCCTCTTTGTTATTGATTACTCTCTTGACTGCCTGTATGAGGTGAGAAAGGAAATCCTGATATGGTTCCTCGACCTTCTGTTTAACCTCTGTAAGGGTGGTTGTTTTTCCTGCTGTATAAGGTAGGGATTTCCAGGCATTTCCTGCACAACTGGTTACTTTGGTAAGTGCCCCTGTGGGCATATTCATTCGCTCCTGAGCCATGTTAAAATCACCTTCTCCTAATATCATGTCTAGGGTTATTCTTTTTTTTTTTTTTTTTTTTTTTTTTGCTAGTGGCTACAGCTTTCTTAGAAAGATCATCATATTCAGTTTTCCATAATCAGTAATCGCCTCCTGAGAGACAGGCTTTACAAACCTGTGACCAATCATAAGGAGTCATCCATTTACTGGCTAGGGTTTCTACCAAGGTTTGTGTGTAAGGAGCTAGAGGTCCATATTCAGAGCAGGCCAATTTTAATTCTTTAAGTACTTTGTAAGGTATAGGCTCCCAGGTGGGGTTTCCGTCCCCACCAGACTCATTCTCATATGCAACTGGGAAGCAGAGTGAGAATTCAAGATCTCCATTAGCTTCAGCTTCTCTTATCGCCCTTTGAAATTTAGACATGGAGCTCTTAGGAGCCACAGTCTTCCTTTCTAATTTGGGGAGCCTGTTTTGAATGGGATGGCCTCTCTCCTCTCTACTGACTGGAAAGGACCA
Organism: Myotis nattereri; assembly: GCF_964212035.1. Classification (NCBI taxonomy): domain Eukaryota; kingdom Metazoa; phylum Chordata; class Mammalia; order Chiroptera; family Vespertilionidae; genus Myotis; species Myotis nattereri. Next base: position 5,397,927 of record NC_138094.1, read on the forward strand.
ATGGTCATGTTTATGATATTTATTCTCCTCCCGATCAGTAGGCATAGCTAAATTGCTTTTAGATTGAGCTGAAGACAATGATGATTTGTCCTCTCTGGGTGGAGGCGAGGGACTATTTAAAATTTGAGAAAGTTCAACCGTTTTTGCCTCTGGTGCCAAGGTGTCACAGATTGAATTCCAGAGGGAGAAGACATTTGGCAGGACTTTCTCAGATCCATGGTAGCTGTAATAGTTCTTTAATTGCTTTCCTGCTTTAGTCCAAGTTTCTAAATTAACAGTTCCATCCTCAGGAAGCCATTGACATACGTCTTCTATAAAACTTTCTGTCTGACTGGGAGTAACCTTAACTCCTCTGCTAGCAAGCATATGCGTTAAAAGATTAATACAGAGTCTTTTTTCTTTAGACTCAGTATGACCCATCCTGTCAATCTAAGTTCTGTACTAACTACCCACTTACCCTACTTATCCTCTGGGGGTTGGGGGGTCTGCAGCACCCTAAGGTGCAGTCCTATCTGTCCCAAGTATAGGGGGAATTACCTAAGGGTTCCTGTTCGGGCGCCAGATGCCGGGGTCCAACCCCAGCAGGTCCAGGGGTTCCCAAAGGCATAGACGGAGTCGGCGAAGACGGAGTCGGCGAAGACGGAAGGACACAGCGACGGTGTTCAGTTGATCAGCAGCCTAGCCATGATCTCCAGCCAGGATCTCCAGCCAACTTCTGGTCTGGATCTCCAGAGAGGTTCTGCTGTTTATTGTCTTGTTACATCCGTATTTATACCAGTTGATTTCAATCCTGTCAATTTCTATTACAAAGGTTAGGGTGTTTCTTATCTCCATTCCAGGGAGTAAAGATTATGTAGCTTAAGCATGATTGTTTGTAGTTAAAGTGATTAACTACCCGCCTGGCACTTAGTTAAGGAGTTTCATCCCCTCCCTAACTTCAGGGAAAAATCCCTACCTGGGGAAACAACCTGTCTTGGAGAGGTGACCTTGGTTAAAACACACAGCGCTAAAGGGAGCAAACATATTAAGAACAGTATGCTATGTACGCCAGGTCCCTTGAAACATATGCTGTGCAGATGTTTCTATCCTGCAGCGACTGTGTCAAGCAGCAAGGATGGACCGGCTTCTGGCAAAGTTCCTCAGAGGTTTCTAGAAGATTCTTTAGTCATCTTATAACTGCGGTTTTGAACTCTATATCTAGTAGTTTGTTTTCTTCCATTTCTTTCATGTGTGACATGTTTCCTTGTCTCCACATTTTGGCTGCTTTCCTGTGTTTGTTTCTATGTATTAGGTTGCTGCTAAGTCTCCTTGAGTTAGTAGAGTGGCCTTGTGTAGTAGGTGTCCTATAGGGCCCAGTGGCTCAGCCTACCCAATCACCTGATATGGACATCCTTTGTATGCTGTGCGCACAGTTTTGTTGCAGTTAAGCCTTAATTGCTGTTGGTGTTATTTAGAGGAATTGACCTCCAGGCCAATTGGCTGTAGGGACCAGCTGTGCCTGGAGTGGGAGAGCTGGTGTGCAGGAGACACCCTTATGGAGCAGGACTTGCTTTAGTGGGACTTTGGTGCTCACTGAGTCTGCCCCTTGAGTGTATCTCTTATGGATGTGAAACGTTGTAATCTGGTATGGTCTCACACTGACTACTGGGTACACTGGTTCTTGGGTCTCCAGGGCGGTGCAAAGACAGCCTCTGCCTGGAGCCATCCAGCAGGAGCTACAGAGACATATGCAGATTCCTCCTCTTTGAATCAGGTTTGGAAGTGTCCAGAGGAGGCCCAGCTGTGAAGCAAGGCAGGCTGGTTCTGATGCCAGTTTTGATGCCTTTTATTTATAAGTTTGGGACTCCCTGACCCAGCTGCAGCTTGTTTGACAGGTTTTAGCCTGAGAAAGAACAGGCCATTCATATGCAAAAGCTGCTGCACAGAGCTTGGGTGGTGTTATAAATTGGGTGGGGTGGGGTCTTAGGTATTCACCTTGGTGGAGCAAAGAGAAATGGCTGCCAGTCAGCTCTGCACCAGGGAGGTCTCAGCTTGGGAACAATGACCACTGAGAGCTCCTCCATCTGGAAGAAAGCCACCTCCGAGTTCCTGCCCTGCTGCTAAACAGTCCCATTTCTCTCCGTATATGTCTGGGACCACGACAGCCTCATCCAGCAGAGGAGCTCAGAGCTTATAAATGCAGTTTGTGGTGTCAGCCTTTTAAGAGGAGCAGCTAGGTCTCCAGCAACCTGTATGTTACTCAGCCCCAATCCACACTGGTTTTTGCAGCCCATATTTCTTACTTCCTGTAGGGACCTCTTTCCCCAGCTCTGGAACCCTGAGCTGGGTGTCTGATATGGGGCTGGGACCTCTTGCTCCTTCAGGTGGCCTCTGCAGAGGCAATCTCCCTCCTGATTAACAAAGTGGCACACCTAGGTGCCAGACCAGCCCGTTCCATGCCTCTGAACCTCCTATCAGTCTCAATGCACTTTCTTCTTTACCTCTCTAGTTGTAGTATTTCCACTCAGCCAGTTTTCTCATGGTCTGGAGGATGGTTGTTCTGTATTTTAGCTGTAATTTTGATTTGGTTGTGGGAGGCAGCAAGTACAGGCATTTACCTAACCTGCCATCTTGATTCTCCTCTTGCTGAGGATATTAGCATCCGTGTTCATTAGGGTTATTGTCCTATAATTCTCTTTTTTTGTAGTTTCTGGTTTTGGAATTGATATAATGCTGGCTTTGTAAAAAGAGCTTAGAAGTGTTCCTTCTTCTTGAATTTTTTTGAATAGTTTGAGGAGGATATGTGTTTGTTCTTTGCACATTTGGGAAAATTCTTCTGTAAATCCATCTGGCCTAGGACTTTTGTTTGCTGGAAGTGTTTTTATTATTATTACTGCTTCTATTTCATCAATAGTTATTGGCCTACTCAGCTTTTCTGGCTCTTCTTGATTGAATTTTATAAGACTGTATGTTTCTAGGGATTTGTCCATTTTGTTGGCATATAATTGTTCGTAGTATTTGTTTACCATTCATTGTATATCTGTGGTGTCTGTTATTATACCACCACTTTCATTTCTGATTTTATTTATTTGGATCCTCTCTCTTTGATTCTTGATGAGTTTGACTAAGGATTTTCATCAACTTTGTTTGTCTTGTAAAAAAACACCACCAACCACCCAGCTCTTATATTCATTAATCTTTTGTACTGTTTTTTTTTATTCTCTACATAATTTAGTTCCATTCTGGTCTTTATTATTTCCTTCCTTCTACTTCCACTGGGCTTTTCTTTTTCAAATATATTTTATTGATATTTTACAGAGAGGAAGAGAGAGGGATAGAGAGTTAGAAACATTGTTGAGAGAGAAACATCAGTCAGCTGCCTCCTGCACACCTCAAACTGGGGATGTGCCTGCAACCAAAGTACATGCCCTTGACAGGATTCAAACCTGGAACCCTTCAGTCTGCAGGCCGACACTCTATCCACTGAGCCAAACCGGTCAGGGCACTGGGTTTTCTTGCTGTTCTCTTTCTAATTATGTATTGCGGGTTAAAGAGTTTATTAGTGTTTTTTCTTGTTTCTTGAGGTAGGCCTATAGCATCTATCTTTTTGTGTTTTTTAGTTTTCATGTTGTGATTAATGTCAAGTTTCATAGCATTACGGTCAGAGAAGATGCTTGATATGCTTCAATCTTCTTAAATTTATTGAGGCTTATTTTGTGTCCTAACATGTGTCTGACCTATAAAATATTTCAAGTGCACTTGAAAATAATGTATATTGTACTGCTTTGGGTGAAATTTTCTGAAGATATCAATTGAATCCATCTGATCTGGTGTGTCATTTAAAGCCACCATATCCTTACTGATTTTCTGATTGGAATATCTATCCATTGATATCTATGAGGTGTTTAAATCCCCTACTGTGACTGTATTGCTGGTAACCTCCTGCCTTATGTCCATCAAGATTTGCTTTACATATTTTAGTGCTCCTATGTTTGGTACATAAATATTTACAAGGATTATATCCTCTTGTTGGATTGTTATTGTTATCATTTTATAGTGTTTTAGTTGTATTAACTATAACTTTTGCTTTAAAATATATTTTATCAGATATAAGTTTTGCCACCCAGCAATTTTTTCTATTTGTGTGAAATATCTTAATTTTTTTTTTTTTTGCTTTTAGTGTATGTATCTTTTGTAGACAACATATGTATACTTTTTCTGTTCTTATCTATTCAGCTGTCTTATGTCTTATGTTTGAAACTTTTAAGCTATTTACATTTAAAGTAAATATTATGTTTCATATATATTGCCATTTTAGTCTTTTAACTATGTTCCTTTGTTTTTCTTCTTTACCTCTTCCTCTTCCCTTTCTCCCCTCCTTCTTAATGCAGCCCCTTTAACATTTCTTGTAATACTTAATGGTAACAAACTCCTTTTGATTTTCCTTGCCTGGGAAGCTCTTTTTCCTTTAATCCTATCTAATAAAAGAGAAACATGCAAATTAACCATCACTCCATTCCACCCACAAGCCACGCCTAGCAGCCAATCAAGAGCAAGTATGCAAATTAACCCAACCAAGATGGTGGCAGCCATGGAGCTGGAATGAGCAGGAGGCTTGGGTTACCCCTGGTGATGGAGGAAGCCAAACTTCTGGCCTGCCCTGACAGTCCCTGGCCTCCCTCAAGGCTACAAAGTTTCAATTATAGAAGATAAATAAATCCCAGATACCTGCTTCCAGCCGGCAAGAAGGGGCTAGGAGCTTGGGTCACTGGGGCCATGGCCATCCTGCAAAGAGCCATCAGGCCCTTACCCAGGCTGGCCAGGCACCCCAGTGAGGACGCCCACCCTGAAGGGGATGTGGCCAGCTTTAAAAAAGCCTTCAGCCCCTCACCCAGGCTGGCCACACTCCCCCAGCAGGGATCCTCACTCCATGAGGGCATGACCGGCCTGCAAACCACCACAGGCCACTTACCTAGGCTGCCCCATGCATGAAGAAAACCCCTACCCTGATCCAGGGCACCCTTCAGGGCAAACCAGAAGGCCCCCACCCATGCACCAGGGCTCTAGCTAATCTAATAAAAGAGAAACATGCAAATTGACTGTACCTCTGCTACACCCACAAGCCACGCCCATCAGCCAATCAGGAGCAAATATGCAAATTAACCCGACTCAGATGGCAGCGGCCACGGAGCTGGGGCAAGCAGGTGACTTGGGTTGGCCCCGGCAATGGAGGAAGCCAAGCTTCCAGCCTGCCCTGCCGGCCCTGAGCTCTACTCAAGCCTACAAAGTTTCCATTCTAGAAGATAAATAAATCCCAGATACCTGCTTCCAGCCATGGACGTGGCCAGCCTGGAAACAGCCATCAGTCCCTCACCCAGGCTGGCCAAACCCCCATGGGGTGAAGGTCCCCACTGGGGGGCTTGACTAGCCTGCAAACAGCCATCAGCCCCTCACCCAGGCTGCCCAGGCATCCCAGTGGGGACCCCCACCCTGAAGGGGGTGTGGCTAGCCTAAAAACGGCTCTCAGCCCCTGACCCAGGCTGGCAGGCATCCCATAGGGACCCCCACCCTGACCTAGGACACCCTTTAGAGCAAACCAGACAACCCCTACCCATGCACCAGGCCTCTATCCTATATAATAAAGGGGTAATATGCAAATTGACCCTAACAGCAGAATGACTGGGAATGACTGGTCACTATGACACACACTGACCACCAGGAGGCAGATGCTCAATGCAGGAGCTGTCCCCTGGTGGTCAGTGCACTCCCACAGGGGGAGCTCTGTTCAGCCACAAGCCAGGCTGATGGCTGCCAGTACAGCCGTGGTGGTGGGAGCCTCTCCCACCTCTTCAACAGCGCTAAGGATGTCCAACTGCAGTTTAGGCCTGCTCCCCACTGGCAAATGGACATCCCCTTAGGGCTCCCGGGTTGCCAGCGGGATGTCTGACTGCCAGCTTAGGCCTGATCCTCTGGGGATTGGGCCTAAGCCAGCAGGTGGACATCCCCCAAGGGGTTCCAGACTACAAGAGGGCACAGGCCAGGCTGAGGGACCTCCCCCCACAAGGTCACAAATTTTTGTCACCGGGCCTCTAGTCTATACTAATAAAAGGGTACTATGCTAATTAGACTGGGAGACCTTCCAGGAGACCTCTGGACATTCTTCCGGACAAAGCCATGGTGGCAAGGCTGAGGTAGAGGTGGTTAGAGGCCAAGAGGGGAGGGCATTTGTGGGTGATCAGGCTGGTGGGGGGCAGGGCTATTGGTAGTAACAGACCAGCAGGGGGACCAGTTGTGGCAAGCAGGCCATCAGTGGGGGTCAGTTGGAGGTGATCAGGACAGTGCGGGGGGAGGGGGAATGCAGTTTGGAGTGAGCAGACCAGCAGGGGCACAGTTGGGGGCAAGCATGCTAGTGGGGAGGGAAGTTGGGGACAAGCAGGCCCGCAGAGGGGGAAGTTGAGAGTGAGCAGGCTGGCAGGGCAGGAAGTTGGGGGCAAGCACACTGGCACAGAGGGTAGTTGGGGGTGACTAGGCTGGCAGAGGGGGCAGTTGGGGGCAATCAGGCAGGCAGGCAGGTGAGCAGTTAGGGGTCAGCAGTCCTGGATTGTGAGAAGGATGTCCGACTGCCATTTTAGGCCCAATCCCTTCGAGCGGTCCCAGATTGGAGAGGGTGCAGCCTGGGATGAGGAACACCCCCTACTCATTGCACGAATTTCGTGCACCAGGCCACTAGTTTTAAATAATTGCATTTCTTGATAATGTAGCCTTGTTTGTAGGTCCTTTATCTTCATCTCTTTGACTATTGCATGCCAATCCCATCTGACCTGGTGTTTCAGCTGATAGTCCTACGGGACCCTCCTTTTAGGTAACTATCTTTATCTTGGAGCTTTTAAGATATTCTATTTGTCCTTAACCTTTGCAGTTTTAATTACTATAAGTCTTGGTGTGGGCTTCTTTAGTTCCTCTTGTTTGGGACTATGCTTCATGACTGTGCTGTTTTTCTTCACCAGGCTAGTATAGTTTTTGTTCATTATTTCTGAAAATAGGTTCTCATTCCCTTACTCAATCCCTTCTCTTTCTGGTTCCCCTGTGATGCAGATGTTGGTACATTCTATATTGTCCCTAAGTTCCCTTGAATTATCCTCTTCCTCCTTCTCTCTCTCTCTCTCTTTCTCTCTCTCTCTCTCTCTCTCTCCCTCCCTTCCTCTCTGTGTTAATCCTCACCTAATAGTATTCTTCCCATTGCTTTTCAGAGCATGGAAAAGAGAGAGATCAATGTCAGACATATCAACTGATTGCTCCTGCATGCATTCTAAACAGGGGCAGGGACAAACCCTCAACCGAGGCCCATGTCCTCAACCAGGAACATGGTGTGCAGGTTGATGCTCTAACCAATGAGATAACCAGCCAGGGCTAATTATCATTTTTTCTGTTCATCTGATTGTGTTTTTTTATACCCCATCTTCCAAATTGGTGAATCAAACCTATGCTTCATTTAACCTACCATTTATTCCTTTCAGTGTATTCCTCATTTCAAATATCATACTAGTATTCTTTTTTTTTTAATGAGCAGTTAAAAGTGAGGTATTTTTAAATGTATTTTCAGGAGAGAGAAATGTCAGTGTGAAAGAAAAATAATTGATTTCCTTCAAATGTACCGACTGGAGATTGAACCCACTTTTAGTTTATGAGACAATATTCCAACTAATTTAGCCACTGGCCAGGTTCAGATATTGTATCCTTTATTTCTGACTGGTTATTTCTTATGGTTTCTATATTCTCTTTCATGTGGTTGTAGTTTTCATTAAGTACCTGTGGTTCTAAGTTCTTTGAGCATCCTTATAACCTTTTCCTGAACTGTCAGATAAGTTGTTTGCCTCAATATTACTTAGCTCTTTGATTACATGGATCACTACCAAATAAATGCCCCTTGAATAAATCAGATAAAGATTTGAAGTAAAATAAAGACCACCCATTTATTTTCTGTGATAAAGGACTTTTATGGGCGGGCCTGTTTTTCCCCCAACACAGTCTTTCCTTGCAGAGCCCACAAAATTGGTAACTGTAAATTATTTTTGAATAGTAGCTGATTTATCAAAGCCAGTTCTCAAATTACATGTAAGATTTTTATGGGAAGAAAAACTGTTCCTGGATCTTAAAGTGTTAAATATGTTGAAATATAAGGAACTTGAAATGTAGATTTTGTAGGAAAGATGAGGGAAATAAATGTGAAAAAGTGTTGCCACATCAACTGTAAAAATTCCCAATCAGAATTTTTACTTTTTTGGAATGAAATAGTTATAAAATGAAAAATGTATTTTTACTACTAGAAATTAGTTAACACAGACTGCATGCTTTGCTTGTAATTTTTAAGGTTGATTTTGAAATTCACTTAATTATTTTATGTTAATTATGTAGTTATTATTTACCCAAAATAAACATTGTTTACATTTTTTAGGTCTTTCGTGTAATTGATTTTTATTGTGTAAAAGACCTTTCATAGGAAAGATATTTGCTCTACAGTTACTTGAAAATAACCACAATGTTTCTTAATTTCTGCATTAGTTTATGAAATTACTCTATGGTAAAAGCACCCTCTTGTTTTATATTTGCCTTTTCTTAATAACTTTGGCCATTTTTCCAAGTGCATTATATCTGTATAACTTTTCTTCTGCCTTTTAATATTGACTCTACTAGAACATGCTTTCAGTATCTGATGCCTCTGATTGCAGAATGAGTATTGAACTTGGGTGGAGCAGCAGAGCCTAATCCTAGGTCCCTGCCACAGCCCACTTAGGCGGAGCCAAGACTGACAGGCAGAGCTGCGGGGACTCTGGGGCCCATCACAGGAGGAGATATATAGGTCAGAGCCTCCCCACTAGTTCAGTTCTGGCTTTGAATCTGGAATTCCTTGGACTAGCAGATCTGGGAAATAAAGGTTAAACTTTCCTCCCTCAGAGTGTTAACTGATTGTTCTCCCATGATTTCTGCCACATTTTTGCTGTACAGAAGCTTTTTGCTCTTAGGTAGTCTCATTTGTCTCTTTTTCCTTTGTTTCTCTTTCCTTGGAGACAAATAAGAAAATATATTGCTTCAAGAGATGTCTGAAATTTTACTACTTGTAATCTTTTAAGATTTTTATTATTTTACAACTTATATTTGTCTTTAATCCATTTTGAGTTTATTCTTGTGATTGGCTTAAGATGGTGGTCTATTTTCATTTTTTTTTTGCATGTATCTGTCCAGTTTTCCCAATATTTACTGAAGAGACTGTCTTTACTCCCTTCTATGCTCTTGCCCCCTTTGTCAAATATTTATTGGCTATAAAGGCGTGGATTGAATTCTGGGCTCTCTATTCTATTCCACTGATCTATGCCTGTTTTTGTGCCAATACCAGTTTGTTGAGACACAACAATGGCTATATATGACAAATCCACAACTAACATCATACTCAACAGTGAAAAGCCGGAAGCTTTTCCTCTACAATCAGAAGGATGTGTACTCTTGTAACTTTTATGCAACACAGGATGAAAGACCCAGCCAAAACAATTAGGAAATAAATAACCCACCTATCCAAATCAGAAAGAAGTAAAAGTGTCTCTATTTGAAAATGACATGGTATCATATATAGAAATCCCTAAGTACCCTACTACTGTTGGAACCAATAAGAAAAATCTGTAAACAATGAAAAACCAATATATAAAATTCAATGCACTAACAATGAAAACTCAGAAAGAAAAATTAAGAAAACTATCATTTACAACAGTATCTACACCAATAAAAGAGAAACATGCAAATTGGTGTCACTAAGCTACACCTACCAGCCAATCAAGGAGAGTATGCAAATTAACCCAACAAAGATGCCAGCAGCCATGGAGCAGGAGGCTTGAGTTGCCCCCGGTGATGGAGGAAGCCAAGCTTCCCCCCTACCCTGGCCACGCTCAAGGGAGGAAACAACACGCAGCCGTGGCCAAGAGCCTGAGAGATCAACACAGAGGGGTGCCTGCTCCAATCCTCAGCAGTGTGGCTGGGGGCAGGCCCCCAGTGGACACGGACACACACACACACACACACACACACACACACACACACACGGGGTGCCTGCTCGCCAAGCCTCCGACGCGGCTGGGGGCAGGCCCCCAGCGTACACACACACACACACACACACACACACACACACACACACAGAGGGCCTGCTCTGAGCCTCTGCTGCCAGACTGTGGCTTAGGCCCACTCCCTGTCAGTAGGACATCCACTAGGGCTCCCGGACTATAAGAAGGGGCAGGCTGGGCTGTGGGACCCCCGACCCTCAGTGCAAGAATTTCGTGCACTGGGCCTCTAGTAAAAATAAGAAAATACTTAGGAGTATATTTAACAAAGATAAAACATCTATACATTGAAAACTGTAAGACACTGATAAAAGAAACTATAGACACAAATACATGGAAAATATTCCATGCTCAACTGGAAGAATGCTGGTAAGATGTTCATATTACCCAAAGAGATCTAAAAAGTCAATGTAACACTTATCAAAATTACAAAGTCATTTTTTTTCATAGCAATAGAAAAAAAATCCCAAAATTTGTATAAAATCACAAAACAACAAAAATCTGAATAGCTAAAATGATGTTAAGAACATAATTGGAAGCATCACACTTCTGATTTCAAAATATGTTACAAAGATATAGTAATCAATAGTATGGTATTGGCATAAAAATATACATAGATCAATGAAACAAAATGGAGATCCTAGAAATAAATCCATGCTTATATGGTCAATTAAGTTATGACAAAGCAGCCAACAATGTACAATAAGGAAAGAAGTCTCTTCAACAAATTTTATCGGGAAAGTTGGGTAGGCACATGCAAAAGAATAAAAATTGGACCGCTATCTTACACCCTATACAGAAATCAACTCCAAATGGAATACAGACTTGAATGTAAGACCTGAAACAGTAACATTCCTAGAACAAAACATAAGCAAGCTCCTTAACAGATTTGGCAATTATTATTATTTTTTTTTTTTTGGGGGGGGGGTTAAGACCAAAAGCAAAGCTAACAAAGCCAAAACAGATAAGTGGGACTACATCAAAGTAAGCTTCTGCACAGCAAAGAAAATCATCAACAAAATAAAAAGGCAAACTAGATAGGATGGGAGGAAGTATTCACAATTCATCTACTATTATATGATAAGAGGTTAATATCCAAAGTATATATTCTGTCCCTTTCATACAACTCAACAGCAAAACACATTAAAAACAATTAATCCAGGCACTAGGAGCTACAGCTGGCATGGACCCTGCAGGGCTGGATGGCGGTGGCGGTGGCGGCAGCCATGGTGAGGACAGACCCCACTCCCAGTGGCCATTCAGGACCTTTACCTGACGGGCCCATCACTCGGGATCCAGCTGCCATTTTGCTCAAGACAGGAAGGCGTCCCAGGACTGCAGGTACTTCAGCGAGGATTCTGCTTCCATGGAGACTGGTGCAGCTATCAGCACCCGCAGCCCCCGGGCCACTTGCAGTGGGGGCCGCCGCCATTCCTAGCCGCTTGTCACCCAGCCAGGACCCCCGCTGGGGCTGACCCGCAGGGGCTCCGAGCCCACCTACTTGTCCACAGTGGCTGTGGGTTAGGGAGGGGCTGAGACCGAGGCTGAGGCCATCTGGGACACGGAGCCTGGCCTCGAGGGGCTGGCCAGCCGGAATGAGGAGCTTGGTGGCTGACATCACCTGATGGAGATCACGGCTACTCCCAGAAGTCTCGGCCTAAGTCAGACCCTGCCCAGGGGCTCTGGGCCCCACTTCAGAGCACGGACCTTGCGAGCGAGCAAGACAGCCGCGATGTCGTGTGTGGCATCTGCATGGACAAGGTGTGGGACAAGCCGGAGGGCAAGCGGATCTTCGGCATCCTGCCCAACTGCACACAAGCCCACTGCCTGGGCTGCCTGAGCACCTGGCGGATGAACCGCCAGCACTTCCCGCTGAATGTCATCAAGGCCTGTCCCCAGTGCCGTGTCTATTCCAGCTACATCATCCCCCACAAATTCTGGGTGAGTGAGGGGGGCAGAGAAGGTGCAAATCATCAGGAACTTCAAGGCTCGGACCAGCCAGATCCGATGCTGGTACTTTGCGCAGGGGAATGACCGCTGCCCCTTCAAGTCTGACTGCATTTACCTGCACAAGCTCCCGGACACGGCCCCATCCTCGGCTTCTCCCTGCCCATCCTCGGCTTCTCCCTGGCCCAGATTGCACATAGCCGGCCTCCGGGAGTGAGATGGTGCTGGGCTCCGCAGTGCTGCTGGAGGACAGATGTTCCTGGATTATAACCTGGCCGTGGCCTTCTTGGGGTTAGAACTCCTGCTGGATGGCACCAGTTCTTAACGACAGGCTCCTGCAGCCAGGACCAACGTGTGAGGGGTGGGGTTGAGGGGCAGGGTGAGTTAGGGGGAAGGTCTTTCCCCTTTTGGGGTTTCTAACACGTCTGTGACAAATGTAAAACTTGTATGTTACCTATGACGTTAACGGAGCCCACTAAGTGGGATGGAATTAGCCCCCTCTCCACCTCCATGAACATGAGAAGGGTGGAGGGCTCTGGGTAAAGGGGAGGGTTCTCACTGCCTTACTAGGGACTTGGATTTTAACTTTGCCCTTTTGTAGAAGGATTCTGACAGAAAACCAATAAAATGCACCTAAGCCAAAACAAACAAAAAACAATTAATCCAAAAAATAGGCAGAACTGAAGACGTTTTTCCAATGAAAACATACAAATCGCTAACAGGTACATGAAAATGTGTTCAAAATCACTAATCAGGGAAATGCAAAATCAAAACCACAATGAGCTATAACCTCACACATTTAGGTTGGCTATCATAAAGAAGACAAATGTTGGTGATAATATGGAGAAAAGGGGAACCCTTGTGCACTCTTGGTAAGAATGTAAATTGGTCCAACCACTATGAAAAACAATATGGAGGTCCCTCAAAATATTTAAAATAGAACTACCATATGATCAGCAATTCCACCTCTGGGTATTATCAAAAGAAAATGAGAACAGAATACTGAAGACTCTGCACTCCAATGTTAGCAGATATAATGCAGCATTAATCACAATAGCCAAGATATAGAAACAACCTAAGTGCCTAGTGTCTATAAGGGATGAATGGAGAAAAATATGTGTGGGTGTGTGTAAGAGACTACTATGAACAATTATAGGCCAACAATTGAACATCCTGGATAAATTCCTAGAAACACAGCCATGAGAAGACATGGAAATCCTCGCATATGCAACAACATGGATGATTCGTATGCTAAGTGAATAAATTACAGAGACAAATGCTAAATCTCTATATGTGGAATCTTAAAGAGAACTCATATGAACAGAGACTAAAGTAAGGGTTTACCAGAGGCTGAGTAGTGGGCAAAAAGAGATGTTGGCCAAAAAGCATATACTCCCTGTTAGGGAATGAGTAAGATTGGGAAGTCTATTATGTGTTATAGTAACTATAGTTATAATGCTATGTTGTATAATTGAATATTGATGAGAGCAGGTCTTAAATGTTCTCACCACAAATATTTGATAATTATATGATATGATGCAGGTGTCATTGAATTCCATGGTGGCAAACATTCTGCAGTAGTGTGCCAAATGAACACATTATATACCTTACCTTAAACTCACAATCTTCTGTCAATTTTATCTCAATAAAGCTGGAAGAAAAATAATGTTATCTAAGAGCTGTTGCAAGAGATGTCAAATTCTTGGTGGCAACATGAGTAAATGTTTTGCTTATGCTAATTGTGACAAAAAAAATAGTGCTTAAATTCTTTCAATTACTTTCCAAAATATTCTTCAATAGCCCTGGCTGATGTGGCTCACTTGGTTGGAGTGCACCAAAAGGTCACAGGTTTGATTTATTGTCAGGGCACATACCCAGGTTGCAGATTTGATCCCTGGTCAGGCACGTAGGGGAGGCAACCAAATTGATGTCTCTCTCTGTCCCCGTCTCTAAAATTAAAAAAACTAAGAAATGAAAAACATATTGTCAAGGATTAAAAATACTTCAAAGATAAATTTCTTAAAGCCTAAAGAATAACACTAAAAAGCCTTATCATTTTGTTGTAGAACTCAAGGGCTAGACAAGTATTAATGGCGAAAACAATTCAGCTTAGCTTGTATTTGTAAAGGAAGATGATCCACTCCAGGATTTTCATGGAAGGACTGACCAGATAAATCCTTCCTGTGTTAGGCTGGATTTGGGTGAAGTGCATTTTCTAAAGGCCATTCTGGAAGAGCTTCTAGGGGCTGAGACATTCCCAGTCCTGGGATGTATTCCATAGAAGCAGCTCCAGCACAGCCCAGGCTAGAGGCAGCGATGCTGGTCTAGACACCTGGGTCCTGGCTGCACAACTGGATGGTCACAAGACCTTGGTCAAGTCTCTAACCTCTGTGTCCCACGTTCCCTAATCTATAAAATGCAGGCAGTCACACTTCATATGGCTGATATGAGCATTAAGTGAGTTAATACAGGTACAAGTTTAAAGAATACCTGACACACAGTCAGTAAGTGCTCAGTAACTGTTACCTTTTCTTCTCAGGGTTTGGGTTCATTCTCAAGACAAAGATGTCAGAAATAAAGCCCAGTGTACTATGCTGTTTCTGGCACCTAGAATGAAAAACCTTTGTCTTTATTTTGAGGGACAAATCAGAAGGATGGTGCTGGGGAAGATGGCCTCTGGTTTGACAGGCAATAGCCCAACTCTGGAGAGCAAGGAACACAGAAGAAACGACCAAAATGCAGTCCGGAAATTTGACCAATAACATGATTTTCAAAGAAATATCTAACACAAAAATGAGGAAAAAAACACGTAACAGCTCATTCTAGTGTAATGAAAGGTCTAAGTATGAGAAATTCTGATTATTTTTAATTTTATACACTAGAGTACCAAATTAAATGATGAAAAAGAAACCACCCTGTATTAGACAAACATTTTTTATTGAGAATTGTATTTATTACATTGTGTTACATGAGAAAAAAGCTGGGCAACACAGGTGGTTACCAGAAGTCATCTGGTTCTTCATGAGACAGCCCTGTGAAACTAAATTAGAGAAAGACAAAAATTTTAAAAATTTGTTAAATTCTTGTCAGTTCATTAGGGGACCTTTCTAATGTTCTCATTCCTTTCCTAATCAGTAGCCATATCATAACTTCAAAATGTAAAAGATTCTTTTGGCAGTCAGAAATTTTGATTAATTCAATAGTTTCTTAGAGGCAGACCTCAACATATGAACAATGCTCTTGGGCTAACAAAGTCAACAATGTGATGAATGATTTGCATAAGAACACAATGTTGGGGAAAGCATACCTTTAATCTTTATCACTAGGGAGCAGCTTGTCCACTTGTGAGTCTTCTCGGACACTCTTTATTGAGCTCTGAAAAGAGGAGAAAGAATAATTTTGAAATTAGAGGTGTATTAATGTATTAATTTTATTAAACAACTAGGGGCCCGGTGCACGAAAATCGTGCACCGGGTGTGTGTGTGGGGGTAGTGTCCCTCAGCCCAGCCTGCCCCCTCTCACATACTGGGAGCCCTCAGGCGTTGACCCCCATCACCCTCCAATCGCAGGATCGGCCCCTTGCCCAGGACTGACGCCTCTGACAGAGGCGTCAGGCCTGGGCAGGGGAACCACATTTCCCCCCATCACTGGTTCTGCCCCCAGCCCAGGCCTGATGCCTCTGGCCCAGGCGTCAGGCCTGGGCAGGGGACCCCCAGACCCCTCCGATTGCTGGCTCTGCCCCTTGCCCAGGCCTGATGCCTCGGCCAGAGGTGTAGACTCCCATCACCCTCCGATCGCCGGATCAGCCCCTTGCCCAGGCCTGACGCCTCCGCCAGAGGTGTCAGGCTTGGAGAAGGGACCCCCATCTCCCCCCGATCACTGGCTCTGACCCCCGCCCAGGCCTGAGGCCTCTGGCCCAGGAATCATGCCTGGACAGGGGACCCCCATCTCCCTCTGATCGCTTGCTCCACCCCCCGCCCAAGCCTGACACCTCTGACCCAGGCTTCAGGCCTGGGCAAGGGGACCATCATATCCCCCCAATCTCCGGCTCCGCCCCCCACCCAGGCCTGATGCCTCTGGCCGAGGCGTCCGGCCTGGGCAGCGGGGACCCGCAGCGGCAGCAGCGCCGTGATCCCCCGCTCTGCCCCTGCCCAGGCCTAACACCTCTGGCCGAAGCATTAGGCCTGGGCAGGGGACCCCCAGCTCCCAGTGGTTGCAGGCTCCGCCCCTGCCCAGGCCTAACGCCCCTGGCCTAGCCGTCCGGCCCGGGCAGCGGGGACCCGCAGTGGCAGCGGGGGGCGCCGCCATTGCGCGGGCTCCGCCCCTGCCCCTGCAGGACGCCTCTGGCTGAGGCATCCGGCTCGGGTAGCGGGGACCCGCAGCTGCAGCGGCCCCGCGATCATGGGCTCCGCTTTAGGCACAGGCAAGGGACCCCTAGCTCTCAGGACTGCCAGTTTCGACTGTGCTCAGCTCCCATCGCTGGCTCCACCCCTACTTCCTGCTATCACTGGCCAGGGTGGCAAAGGCGCCTGATTCTCCGATCATGGCTGGGGGGCAGGCCAAAGGTGGCCCCAGGGCCGCCTTTGAACTGCCCCCCACCTCTTAGCTCCCCCCTGGGTTTCCCATCACTGTCAGTGGCAGGGAGCTTCTTCCTGCTTTCCCTTTCGCCTCCCTGCATGTGCCTACATATGCAAATTAGGCGCCATCTTGTTGGCAGTTAACTGCCATCTCAGTTGGCAGTTAATTTGCATATAGCCCTGATTACCCAATGAAAAGGGTAGTGCCGTACGCCAATTACCATTTTTCTCTTTTATTAGTGTAGATTTTGATTTCTCTGAAACTCTTAAAAAAATGATTTTGAAAATATCAGAAGATCACAGACATTCCAAAAAACTGGGATCTTAACCCAGCCAAAGGAATGACATTTCAATTTTTCAATTTTATTTATTATTTTGTTAGCTTTTGTTTTTCTTTTTTGTCGTCCACCCCCCTTTTTTTTGTTTGTTGCTTTTATTCTTTCTTCTTTCTTTGTTCTTCTTTTTTTGTTGTTTGTTCCTTTATTTCCTACTTCTGTACACATTATTTTTTCAACCACGTGAGCAAAAGACATGTGAGCGGTGCACTCTTGTCCAGGGAGCATTAGCCCCGTGAGCAGCCTGCGTTGAGCCAAAGAGAGGCAGCCTCATGTGGCCTGCCCCTATCCAAGGAGCAGCAGCTGTGTGAGCAGCCCACTTCCCCGTCCGAAGAGCAGCAACCACATGAGCAGTCTGACCTGTCCGAGGAGCAGCAGCTGAACAAGCATCTTGCCCTTGTCCAAGCAGCAGCAGCCGCACAAGCAGCCTGCCCAATCCAAGGAACAGCAGCTGTGTGCCCATCCGAGGAGCAGCAGTTCTGCAAGTGGCCTGGCCCCATTCGAGGAGCAGCGGCAGCCGAACCCGGTCCAAGAAACAGCAACCACATGAGCAGACCGGCCACATCTGGTGAGTGGCAGCTCTACACAGCATGCACCGGAGGAGCAGAGCCACAACAGCCTGCACCTGTCTGATGAGCAGCCGATACTAGGAGCAGTAGCCCCATAAGCAGCCCACCACAGAGGAACAACAGCAGCATGCAGCCAGCCCCCAATCAAGGTTCAGCGGCCACGTGAGCAGTCCGCCCCAGGTCAAGGAGTAGCAGCTGCGTGCGTAGCCAGCCCCAACCAAGGAACAGCAGCTTCGTGATCAGCACATCCTCTGTCTCAGGAACAGATTCTGTGTGTGAAGCCTCCCCCCACCAGCCAGAGGAGCCACCACAACTGTGAACAGCACCCACCAGAGGAGCTGCTGCCAACTGAGGAGCAGCTGCTACAATAACCACCAGAGGAGCAACCACAGCCCGAGGAGCCACTGCCACCCAAGGAGCAGTCGCTGAATGACTCAACATCTAGATATGTCGGTGAGATCAAACATGGGTACACAAAGAAACCCCCGAAAGAAAGAGAAGGAGGACTCGCCAGAAAAGCAGCTAAGTGAAACCGAGGCATGCATGACAGAAAAAGAATTCAGATTAAGGGTCCTAGAGTGCATAAACCGGATGAAGGAAAAACTCAACAACTTATGCAAGAAGCAAGAAGAAACAGATAAAAAAAATCAATAAATTATGTAAGAACCAAGAAGAAATGAAGAGTGATATAGCTGCAATAAAAAACACCATTGAAAGTTTCAACAGTAGACTAGGAGAAGCGGAGGACCAAATTAGCGAATTAGAAGACAGGGAAGCAAAACTCCCAAACTGAATTGCAATTGGCGAAAAAAAAATTAAAAGACAGGAGGAGAGCCTAAGGGAGCTATGGAACAACATGAAACGAAACAACATGTGAATAATAGGGGTGCCAGAACAACAGAAAGAGGAACAAGACTTAGAAAACCTATTTGAAGAACTAATATCAGAAAACTTCCCTGAGGTGGGGAAGAAAAAAGAGTCACACAAGCACAGAGAGTCCCAAACAAGGTGACCTTAAAAGACCCACATCAACACACATCATAATTACCATGGCAAATGTTCAGGACAAAGAGAGAATCTTAAAGGCTGCAAGAGAGAGACGGAAAATTACATACAAGGGATCTCCCATTAGATTATCATATGATTTCTCAACTAAACACATCAGGCCAGAAAAGAATGGACGGAAATTTACACAGTGATGCAAAGCAAAGCAATGAATCCAAGAATACACTATCCAGCAAGACTATCATTCAAAATTGAAGGGGAAATAAGAAGCTTCACAGACAAAATAAGGCTAAGGGAGTTTATCAATACCAAGCCAGCAATGCAAGAAATGCTAAAGGGATCAGTGTAAGAAGAAATAAAAAGCTCAGAAAGAAAACACACAGAAAAAATAGAAATGGCTACAAACAAGTACCTTTCAATAATAACTTCAAAGGTAAATGGACTAAATGCTCCAACCAAAAGACATCGAGTGGCTGAATGGATAAAAAGAAAAAACAAACAAAAAAACAAAACAAAAAACAAAAAACATGACCCATACATTTGCTGTCCACAAGAGACTGACCTCAGAATCAGGGACTCACACAGACTGAAAGTGAAGGGATGGAAAAATATCTTTCAGGCAACTGGAAATGAAAATATAGCTGGGGTAGCAA
The DNA here is from genome assembly GCF_964212035.1 of Myotis nattereri. Classification (NCBI taxonomy): domain Eukaryota; kingdom Metazoa; phylum Chordata; class Mammalia; order Chiroptera; family Vespertilionidae; genus Myotis; species Myotis nattereri. The sequence continues at coordinate 5,417,098 of NC_138094.1, forward strand.
TACTTATATCTGACAAAATAGACCTCAAAGTGAAGGCCATAATAAGAGATAAGGGAGGCCACTTCATAATACTAAAGGATTGAATATACAGAGGATTTAACCCTGAAAAACATATATGCACTCAATACAGAAGCACCCAAATACATAAAAAAAAAAAAACTCCTGGAAGATATCAAGGGAGAGACTGACAACAATACAATCATAGTAGGGGACTTTAATACACCACTGACATCACTGGATAAATCCTCTAGACAAAAAAAAAAAAAAATGGTAAAGAAACAGCAATCCTAAATGACTCACTAGATCAGATGGACTTAATTGACATCTTCAGAACATTTCACCCCAAAGCCACGGAATATACGTTCTTCTCAAGTGCTCATCGGACATATTCAAAAACAGACCACATACTGGGTCACAAACAAAGTCTCCCCAAATTCAAGAAGATTGAAATCATACCAAGCATTTCCTCAGACCACAAGGGCATAATACTAGAAATAAACTAGAATAAAAACAACTCAACATTTTCAAACACTTAGAAATAAAAACACTTAGGAGCTGAATAGCATGTTATTAAATATTGATTGGGTTACCAATGATATCAAAGAAGAAATTAAAAACATCCTGGAAACTACTGACAATGAAAACACAACAATCCAAAACCTATGGCACACAATGAAAGCAGTCCTGAGAGGGAACTTTATAGCTCTACAGGTCTATCTCAACAAACAAGAAAAAATGGTAGTAAATCATCTAAAACTACCTCTCAAAGAATAAGAAAGAGAGCAACAAGGAAAGCCCAGAAGGAGCAAAAGGAAGGAGATAATAAAGATTAGAGCAGAAATACATGACATAGAGACAAAAAAAACAATACAGAAAATCAATGAAACCAAGAGCTTGTTCTTTGAAAGGATAAACAAGATTGTTGAACCTCTAGTCAGGCTCACCAAGAAATAAAGAGAGAGGACCCAAATAAACAAAATCAGAAATGATAATGGCGAAATAACAACAGACCCCAGAGAAATACAAATGATTGTTAAAAAATACTATGGACAACTCCACTCCAACAAACTAGACAACCTGGAGGAAAAGGACATATTCCTAGAAACATACAACATTCCAAAACTCAATCAGGAAGAATCTAAAAATCTCAAAAGGCCAATATCTATGGAAGAAATTGAAGAGTCATCAAAAAGCTTCCAGCAAACAAGAGCCCAGGACCACACGGCTTCACAGGGGAGTTTTACCAAACATTCAAGGAAGAACTAAAACCTATCCTCCTCAGACTACTACAAAAAATTAAAGAGGAAGGAACACTTCCAAGCTCATTTTATGAAGCCAGCATCACCCTAATTCCAAAACCAGGTAAAGACAACACAATGAAAGAGAATTACAGGCCAATATCCCTCATGAACATAGATGCCAAAATCCTCAACAAAATCTTGGCAAATCAGATCCAGCAGTACATAAGAGAGATCATACACCATGAACAAGTAGGATTTATCCCAGGGATGCAAGGATGGTACAATATCCGCAAATCAATAAACATGATATACCACATAAACAAATTGAAAGAAAAAAAACACACAGTCATATCAACTGATACAGAAAAAGCATTTGACAAAATTCAACACCCATTTTTGATAAAACCTCTCAGCAAGGTAGGAATAGAAGGATCATACCTCAACATAATAGAAGCCATATATGACAAACCCACAGCCAACAGCATACTCAATGGGCAAAAACTAAAACCATTTCCCCTAAGAACAGGAACAAGACCAGGATGCCCACTCTCACCACTCCTGTTTGACAGTGTACTGGAAGTATTAGCCACTGCAATTAGACAAGAAGAAGAAGAAATAAAAGGCATCCAAATTGGAAAAGAAGAAGTAAAACTGTCTTTATTTGCAGATGATATGATATTATACATAAAAAAACCTAAATACTCCATCAAAAAACTATTAGACTTAATAAATGAATCTGGCAATGTAGCAGGATACAAAATTACTGCCAAGAAGTCTATGGCATTTCTATGCACCAATAGTGAACTTACCGAAAGAGAGACTTAAAAAGCAATCCCATTTACCATCGCACCAAAAAATACTAAGCTACCTAGAAATAAACTTAACTAAAGAGGTAAAAGACCTCTATTCAGAAAATATTCATGTTCTTGGATTGGTAGAATCAACATCATTAAAATGTCCATAATACCCAAAGAAATGTATAAATTCAAGGCACTTTCCATTAAAATACCAATGGCATATTTCACAGACCTAGAACAAACTCTCAAAAAATTCATCTGGAATAAAAAAAGACCCCAAATAGCTGCAGCGATCCTGAGAAAGAACAATGTAGGTGGGATCTCAATACCAGGTATCAAGTTGTATTACAAAGCCACTGTTCTCAAAACTGCCTGGTACTGGCACAAGAACAGACATATAGATCAATGGAATAGAACAGACAGCCCAGAAACGGGCCCGAACCAATATTCTCAATTAATATTTGACAAGGAGGCAAGAACATACAATGGAGTCCAGATAGTCCCTTCAATAAATGGTGTTGGGACAATTGGACAGATACATGCAAGAAAATGAAACTAGACCGCCCACTTACACCACACACAAAAATAAACTCAACATGGATAAAGGACTTAAATATACGACCAGAAACCATTAGAATATTAGAAGAATCCAAAGGCAACAAAATCTCAGACATATGCCAAAGCAATTTCTTCACCGATACAGTTCCTATGGCATTGGAAACTAAACAGAAAATAAACAAATGGGACTACATCAAAATAAAAAGCTTCTGCACAGCAAAGAAACTATCAACAAAACAACAAGAAAACCCACTGCATGGGAGAACATATTTGCCAATGTTATCACCGATAAGTTTTTAATCTCCAACTAGGGAACTCATACAACTTAATAAAAGGGAGATAATCCAATCAAAAAATTGGCAAAGGACCTAAATAGACACCTTTCAAAAGAGGACATTCAGAAAGCCAAGAGACATATGAAAACATGCTCAAAGTCACTGAAATCATCCGAGTGATGCCAATCAAAACAACAATGAGGTACCACCTCACACCTGTCAGAATGGCTATCATCAACAAATCCACAAAACACAAGTGCTGGAGTGGATGTGGAGAAAAAGGAACACTCGTGCACTGCTGGTGAGAATGCAGACTGGGGCAGCCACTATGGAAGACAGTATGGAGTTTCTCAAAAAACTACAAATGGAACTCCCATTTGACCCTGTGATCCCACTTCTAGGAATATATCCCAAGAAACCAGAAACACCAATCAGAAAGGATATATGCACTCCTATGTTCATAGCAGCACAATTCACCATAGGTAAGATCTGGAAACAGCCTAAGTGCACATCAGTAGATGAATGGGTTAAAAAACTGTGGTACATCTACACGATGGAATACTATGCTGCTGTAAAAAAGAAGGAACTCTTACCATTTGCAACAGAATGGATGGAACTGGAGAGCATTATGCTAAGTGAAATAAGCCGGTCAATGAAGGAAAAATACCACATGATCTCACTCATTTATGGATAATAAAGACCATTATAAACGTATGATCAAAAATAGATACAGAGGCAGAGCTGCCTCAAACAAACTGTTAAACTAAGCGGGAAAGCCGGGGAGGGCTGGGTGGCTGGAGAGGGGTGACAAGAGATCAGCTGAAGGATTTGTATGCATGCATATAAGCATAACCAATGGACATAAGACACTGGGGGTAAGCGAGGCCAGGGGATTGTCAAGGGCGGGAAAAAAAGGAGACATATGTAATACTCTTTATAATACTTTAAGCAATAAAACAATAAAAAATACTAAAATAAAAAATAAAATAAAATAAAATATCAGAGAGGAATGGAGAGGGAGAGATAGAAACATCAACAATGAGAATCATTGATTGGCTGCCTCCTGTACGTCCCTCACTGGGGATCGAGCCAGCAACCTGGGTTATGTGTCCAGACCAGGAATCAAACTGTGACCTTCTGACTCATAGGTCAACACTCAATCACTGAGCCATGCTGGTTGGGCTGAAAACTTTTTGAAATATACAGTAGGTCCTCGGGTTATATCACGACATAATGCGATTTTCCCCGTTAAGTCGGAACCCACCTATAGAATCACCTACATCACTCACATGGAGCACATACACAGCAGTAATGAAGTGAAAGAGTAAAAAAAAAAAAATAAAGCAAGATAGCAATTCCTGACCTTTACTTGTGGCAGATAATAAAAAACAAAGCACATATGTACATATGTCGAAATGACGGAACTTTTTTTTATTAACACTGTAAATGGGAGATAGTGATGTAACCGCAAAACAACATACATCGAGTTCAACGTAACCCGAGGACTGCCTGAATATAATTTGAGTCCAAAACGTTGACTTTTAGATGTGAAATTTAGCAAGCACTCTAACTGTCCTGTGCGCATTCTCAATAGCCATAGTATTCTAGACTTATGTAATATATTAGAGGCCCAGTGCATGAAATTCGTGCACTCAGGGGGTCCCTCAGCCCGGCAGAACCCTCTCACATTCTGGGAGCCCTCGGGGGATGTCCCACTGATCGCTTCGCGATGCTACAGAGGTGGGAGAGGCTCCCACCACCACCGCTGCGCTCGCCAGCCATGAGCCCTATGGGAGCGCACTGATCACCAGGATGCAGCTTCTGTATTGAGCATCTGTCCCTGGTGGTCAGTGCCCATCATAATGACTGGTCATTCTGCGGTTCAACCATTTGCATATTAGGATTTTATTATATAGAATTCATGTCTCAGATAGTACCAATCCATTTGTTTTTCATTGATAGCACTTTCATTCTTGTTCTGAAAATAATGTGATAGCTCCAATTTTACAAACCTTACCAATCAAGATCTGTTCACTCTTTGGCCCAAGCATAGGAGATAACATTTTGTCAGAAGTGTAATATACATACGACTTGAGGCTCCATTTGAATTTTGGATTTCCTCTGCTGTTACCTTTTGTCTCCAACTCCTGTCCCAAGGTTTTCTAACAAACCACAGAAGCCCTCACATCCTCACATACAGACCACTGGTCCATAGCATCAGTACCTTATCCACCTTCTTCAGGTCTTGGTCCTTCTGGGTGATATGCATGTATTTCTTTAAAGCATATTCACCACAAACAGATTTGTCTTTCATTTCCTGAGCACTCACTTCTAATTCTTTCTCCATTTCCGTCTTGAAAGACTCTTCAATAATCTGCTGTAAATAGATGACCAGCAAAATAGGAGATACACATATACATTTTAAAAACACATAGTACTATAACTCTGTTTCTTTATGTGACATGTGCATGACAGAAAACTGTTTCATTCGTTGCTACTATCAAAGTGGCACAAATATATCATGTAATGAAGAACAGGAATTACTGTGCCTAAAGTGTCTGTGTTCCAGATCAAATGAGCCAGGAATTCAAGGAACATGATACAGAAGATTAATCTACGTAAGGTCCAGCAGGCATGAGAAGTAGCAGGGTAATCCATCTGCCTGGGACCAGAATCAGGACATAGAAAGTCAAAGACAATGAGGAGGGAGGAGGGCAGGGCAGCCTGAGGAAGCCACCAGATTGGCAGCCACCTCCCCGTTTCTTCTGGTCCTAGCCAGCTGACCTTGAAATCCCTTACACAGGGAAGTTCTACAGCAAAGCAGAGTCCATCTCCTTTCCGAGTGTGTTTTCAGGAACATGAGAATGCATGCTCACAGACTTGCAAAGCTCCCTTTTCCTATGAGACTCCTATTATGCCCATGTACAGCCCTTTTCAGTGGGCTTAAGCACAGGAGAGGATTGGGATGCCTGCAGCAAGCTTTTTAAAAGTTACCTACTAGCATGGAGAACTGAGCTATGCTTATTATACCTTTTCTCGATCCAGTTTTTCTAGTTTTCTCCGTTCTCTTTCCAAAGCTTTCTGTTCATTCTGCCTTCTTTCTTCTCTCAGCTTCTGTTCTTTCAGCAGGTTCCATATTCTTTCTTCTTCACTCTCTTCTCTAACTTCTTTCTCATCTGCACCTAAAGAGACAGAAAATAAAGAGCAGAGGCCCAGGGAGACTGCTCAACTCTCAGTTGATTGTGTTGGCCTGCTGATCCATCTTCATGGTCTCGCAGCCTCCAGCCCCACACCTGGCACAGCATCTGCCTTTTACTTTACTTAGATGAAAACAAGTCACCCTTGCCATGAACAACTTCAACTGTCCTCCTGCCACAACACATTTCCTTATCTTCCTCACCTCTTCTTCTGTACTCTGCCCTTCGCAAGCCTTGCATTTCTGCCTCTATCCTCAGTTGTAACTCTCTATTTAGGATTCTAACTTAAACATTAGTCTGTATTTATACAGCAGTTGTATAACTCTTCCCCTAATTCCCACAAAAGCAATCGAGCCTCTCCCGCCCAGAACAGTACAAAATTAGTACAAAACCAGCACCCCGCCCCTGAACCCCCCTAGTCATCTTACCAACATTTCCCACTTGCCCTGGGCCGATCCCTTCCTGGAGTTTTAGCTATTACCTCTGCCCTGATCATTCTCACATCTTTTTCTCTAGCACAGATCTCTCCCCGAGTCTCATCCACATTTCTGGCCAGTTCCCTACCATCAACACTTGGAAATCCCACAGCATCAGCTTCAGACCTGAAGTTATCATTCCTGTCCCTTTTTATCATGCCTTTCTACACTACATTCACTCATCCACCAGGGCTTACAGGCTCTAACTCCCCCAGATACTGCAATGAGACTACCTCTCACCTTTTACCTGGACAGCTGAGCTGAAATAACCTAATCAATGTGCTCACCCTGACATCAGTCTCTCTGCCTTCAAGCAACCACCATCAGCAGCACCCTTCATTTCCTGACAAGAAGACCTGGATTTCTGTTGCTGTCTCTGCTCTGGTGGTGTCCACACCTTCTTTCCGGACTGACCTGAAATAGTACACTACTTCTGCACTGGGAACACTGCACCTCCAGCAGCAGACTCATGCTACCTGGGTATATTTGTGCCTCCCTTGCTCTGTGCTTTGCTTTCAATCTCTCCCTAACCTAATACTCACTTCCTCCCACCTCTCCCACACAACCCCACCACTGAGCAAGCGCCCAGGACCCTGAAAAAAGAGATAAACGAACAGAAGAATATACCATGTTCATGGACTGGTAGAATTAATATCATTAAAATGTGCCTACTATCCAAAGCAATCCTTAGATTCAATGCAATCACTATTAAAATGCCAAGTGCATATTTCACAGATCTAGAAATATGCAAAAAATTTATATTTGCATATAAATTTGAATGTTCTGAACATTCAAATGAGATACAGAACACTGAAAAAGACCCCAAAATAGCCACAACATTCGTTTTTGTTTTTGTTTTTGTTTTTGTTTTTTGTTTTTCGGTATAGCAAAGGCGGAGATTTGTTAAAGAACAAGTACAGACTTCAAAGTAGGGAGGGGGAAAGAGTACCACAGAACAGACTCCCACATAGGGAGGGGGGTAGAGTCCCCTAGCCTCAACATTCTTGAGAAACAGGAACAAATGAGACTACATTGAACTAAAAAAACTTCTGCAAAGCAAAAAAAAATCAGCATCAAAATGAAAAGGGAATCCACTGTATTGGAGCACATATTTGCCAATAATACATATGGTAAGGGGTTAATTTCCAAAACACATAAAGTACTCCTATAATCCACCAAAAGAAAAACAACCCCATTAAATGTGGACAGAAAATCTAAATAGATACTTCTCCAAAGACAACATACAAATGGCAAGAGACATGAAGATAGGCTCAATGTCACTAATTATTAGAGAGATGCAAATTAAAATGACAATGAGGTGCCACTGCAAACCAGCCAGAATAGCAACCATTAATAAGTCATACAATAAGTGCTGGTGAGGTTGTGGATAAGAAGGAACCTTAGCACACTTCTGGCTAAGGAATACAAGATACAGCCACTAAGAAAAACAGTATTCCTAAAGTGACACCTCTCCACCACCACATTTACACAGTATTTTGTACCTGCCTTCTCACAACCACATGAATCTGTTTGTTCTACATCTATTGTTCCAGGCTTTATTTGTCTATTCCCTGTAGCTCAAAGCAAAAGTCCTCACCTGTCACAGGTTTAACTCAATGTCAATCCCACAGATGGCTATGCTTGCCTTTCTCCTCTGGCTCTGGAAGAGCCTACACTTTTGTAGGCTACACTTTCCCCCCAGCAATGCTAAGAGACAAATTCATAGGTTCACCAAAGGATTTTGAAGGTTTTTGCTAACAGGACAGAAACAACACAGTCATTTCGGACTCATACTCCTGGTCATGAAATTCAAATACCAGAGGAGGCAGTTGATCATTTTCACAGGCAGAAATGCAATCTTCTTCTTGCTTGCAGACCTAAATGCCATCACTTTATCACATGGAATAGCAATCTCAAAATAGAAATGCTGTTTGGTTGCTGACTTTAAACAATAAAGAAGAAAAAAGGACTATATCTTTGCTGTGCATTGCATAACAACATTTCGTTCAACAGACCACATATATGACAGTGGTCCCATCTTCTCTCTATATAAAAGTCCAAGCAACCGTTAAGACTGGCCGGTAGCTATGATGTGCACTGACCACCAGAGGGCAGATGCTCAAGGCAGAATCTGCTCCCTGGTGGTCAGTGTGCTCCCATAGCCAAGCTCCCATGACCAGACAACTTCCCATGGTTGCTCCCGCGACCCCACCCCTGCCAGTAGGCCCCGATCAGGAGTGGACAAGATGGCCCTGTTCACCAGCCAGGCCAAGGGACCCCCCAAAATCATGCACCAGGCCTCTGGTAAGATTATAATGGAGCTGAAAAATCACTACTGTCTAAGTGGTGTGGCTATCACCACATGGTAATGTAATACAATGCATTACTCCCGTGTCTATGGAGATGCTAATGTAAACCAACCCACTGTGCTGCCAGTCATATAAAAGTACAGCACATACAACTACGTCTAGTACCTAATACTTAATAAATATAATAAAGGACCATGTCACTGGTTTATGTATTTACTACACTACCCTTTTAATCACTGTTTTATAGTGGTTTTTTTTTTTTTTCTAATGATAAAGAAAAGTGTGCTGTGAAACAGCATCCCATGTTATATGGGCAGCAACTTCATATACCTCATGTTTATTACATCTCTCGATGGCGTCATTTTCTCCTGTGCTTGATTTAATCTTGTTTTGTACAGTAACATGCTGTATGTGCTTGTACCGGAGGGGCAATAGGCTACCTGGATGTACAGGAGGCTGTACCACCTAGATTTACAAAAGTGCACTCTGATGTTCACACAACAATGAATTCCTGAAGGACACATTTCTTAGAATATATACCTGCTATTAAATGGTGCATGACTGTACTTTGTAGCTACCTAATTAGTATTTCCACTGGACATCTCAAAGATATCAAGTTTTGGATTTTTTCACTTCCCTTTGTATCCAAACGAAGAGGGGAAATGATGATTATAAGAGAATTTTTCAATGATCAATGTAAACATTACTTAAGAATAATTTTAAAAGCCATTGTTATAATTTTCATTCTATCTCTGAGATAGAACACCTATGAACTCAGTTGGTTTCCTTTATTGTATTATTTTTATTTCCTACTCACCCAGGTCTCTGCGAAACAACCTATCACAGCCACTCTTGGGTGGCCACTGCCCCTACTCAGTATCTATCCCATCAGAGGTCTTGGTGATGGCTAGCTGACTGCTGACTTTCCCACTAGAAGCTCCATGAAGAAAGGGCTTGGGTTGTCCCACTGCAGTATGCCCAGCACACAGCACACAGGAGGTGTTTGTTTTTCTTTTTTCACAATTAAATCAATGAGGTGATATTGGGTGATAGAGTTTTCATATATGAAGTGAAGGTTCTCAATGAAGTCTCGCTGAATGAGTGCTTTACAAGATGGTGTACCCTGGAATCAGTGAGAACAATCCTTTCAAAGTCTTGTTTCCTTTGGCAATTCCTCATCTCCCTGAGTATGCTGACTTGAACCAAGAAACTACTTACAAGAGGCGTTGAACATGATAGTCCCATCCAAACACTGGAAAAACAAGAGGTGGTTTTACTTAAGAAATCTCCTTTCAAGCTTGAGGCTTAAACTCTTTAGTTCAAGGAGAAAAAGATCTGGCTGGAGTATGAGACAAAGCTCTAATCTCCCCCTAGAGCTTTCCTCCCTGATTCCACACAGGGGAGGGAAGTGTGTAAATTAGAGACAGTAAGAAGAAAGAGAAAGTGGGCCAGACAAGTTTGATGACGAGTTTTCCTCCAATGTCATCAGCTCTTCTGAAAACTGAAATATAAAGGTTCTTCTGTCCTTATTTTTTTTTTTTAAGACATGAAGGAAACAAAGAATTATTAACATACTACAATCACATTGAAGATGTATATGGGTATTAACCGCCATTTCAATTTTATACTATGATTTCCCAAAATGGAATAGTTTCTGAAGAACTGTCTTAAGCAAAAAGGTAACTGCTTTGTCAGACTATGGACAAATAAGAAAAATACAATCTTCTAAAACTCAATCAGGAAAAATCAGAAAACCTGAATAAGCCAGTAAGTACTGATGGAATTGAAGCAGTAATTAGATAACTTCCAGCAAACAGAAGTCCTGGTCCAGATGGCTTCATAGGGAAGTTTTATCAAACATTCAAAGAAAAACTAATACCTAATCTCCTCAACTATTCCAAATATCCAAGGGAAAGGAACACTTTCTATGAGGACAGCATTACCCTAATCCCAAATCCAGATAAAGCCACTACAAAGAAAGAGAATTATCCCCGATGAATACAGACCCTAAAATCTTCAACATAATTTTAGCAAATGAGATCCAGCAATACATTAAAAAGACCATACATCATGACCAAATGGCATTTATTCTAGGAATGCAAGGCTGGTACAATATCCACAAATCAATAAATGTGATATATCACATTAACAGACTGCAACACTCAAAAATCACATGATCATTTCAATCAATGCAGAAAAAGCATGACAAAATCCAACACCCTTTTTTGATAAAAACTTTCAGTAAAGTAGAAATAGATCATATCTCAACATATTCAAAAGCCATATATTACAAACCTACAGCCAATATCATACTCAATGGCTAAAAACTAAAACCATTTTCCCTAAGAATAGGAAGACAGGGATGCAACATAACAGGATATAAAATTAACACCCAGTAAACTATGGCATTTTTATATACCAATATTGAACGCTCAGAAAGAGAAATAAAAGAACAATCCCAATTAGCACTGCAACAACAACAAAAAATTGAGACTTATGAATAAACTTAACCAAAGTGGTAAAATACCTATACTCAGAAAACCATAGCACATTGAAAAAAGAGGTAGAAGAAGATATAAACTAGAGGAAGAATATACCATGTTCATAGATTGGCAGAAATAAATACCATCAAAATGTCCATACTACCCAAAGCAATCTTTAGGTTCAATGCACACCTATTAAAATACCAATGGCATATTTCACAGACTTAGAAAAATACTCTAAAAATTATACCAATAAAGACCTCAAAAGCTGCAGCAAGCTTGAGAAAGAGAAAAGTTGGAGGAATAACAATACTAGATATCAAGTTATACTAGAAAGCCACTGTAATCAAAATAGCCTGGTACTGGTACAAGTATCGCATACAGAGCAATGGAACAGAACTAAGAACCCAGAAATTGACCCACACCACTATACTAAACTAGTATTTGACAAAGGAGGCAAGAGCATACAATGGAGCAGAGGCAGTCTCTTCAAGAAATGGTGTTGGGATAATTAGACAGATATATGCAAAAACATGAAATAAGACCAACTTATACCATACACAAAATAAACTCAAAATGGATAAAAGACTTAAATTTAAGTTGGGAAACCATAAAAATCCTAGAAGAAATCACGGGCACCAAAATCTCAGCCATCTTACACAGCAACATGTTTATGGATACAATGCCTAGGGCAAAGGAAACTAAGAAGGAAATAGACAAATGGGGCTACATCAAAATAAAAAGCAGCTGCACAGCAAAAGAAACCATCAAGAAAATAACAAGAGCCCTGACTGGTTTGGCTCAGTGGATAGAGCGTTGACATGTGGACTGAAGGGTCCTAGGTTCGATTCTGGTCAAGGGCATGTACCTTGGTTACAGGCACATCCCCAGTGGGGGGTGTGCAGGAGGCAGCTGATTGGTGTTTCTCTCTCATCGATGTTTCTAACTCTCTATCCCTCTCCCTTCCTCTCTGTAAAAAATCAATAAAAGTATTTTTTTTAAAAGAAAATAACAAGAGAGTCTACTGCATGGGAGAACATATTTGCCAATGATACATCCAATAAGGAGTCAGTTTCCAAAATATATAGAGAACTCATACAATTTAACAAAAACAAGGTAAACAGTCCAATTAAAAAATGGGCAAAGGACATAAATAGACACTTCTCCAAAGAGGACATACAGAAAGCCAAGAGACATATGAAAAAATTCTCAAAGTAACTAATCATCTGGGAAATGCAAATCAAAACAACAATAAGGTACCAGCTCACACCTGTCAGAGTGGCTATCATCAAGAAATCAAATGACAGCTGTTGGCGAGGATGTGGAGAAAAGTACACTGCTGGTGGGAATGCAGACTGGTGTAGCTACTGTGGAAAACAGTATAGTTTCCTCAAAAACTTCAAAATGGAACTCCCATTTGACCCAGTGATCCCACTTCTAGAAATATATTCTAAGAAACCCAATGCACTCATTAGAAAGAATAAATGCACCCCTATGTTCATAGCAGCACAATTTACAGTAGCTGAGATTTGGAATGAGCCTTAAGTGCTCATCAGCAGATGAGTAGATAAAAAAAACTATAGTACACTTACACAATGGAATACTGTGTGGCAGTAAAAAAGAAAGAACTCTTACCATTTGCAACAGCATGGATGGACCTGGAGAACATTATGCTAAGTGAAGTAAGCCAGTCAAAGAAAGATAAGTATCACATGATCTCCCTCATGTGTAGAATCTAATGAACAAAATAAACTGATGAACAAAAATAGACCCAGAGACATAAAAGCATGGAACAGACTGTGAAACCTCAGAGGGAAGTCAGGGGAGGGGAGGTGGGTAGGAAGAGCTCAATCATTGAACTTGTATGCATATATGCATAATGAGTGAACACAAATAATGGGATGGTGAGGGCCTGTGTGTGTGTGTGTGTGGGGGGGGGGCGGGCGTGTGCCAGGAGCAGGCTGGAAGAGGTCAATGGGGGAAAGAAGGGGACTTCTGTAATAGTTTCAACAATAAAGATTTTTTTTTAAAAAGCCACTGTTGGGGAAGATTAATGAGAAGCAACTCCTTTAATTTTCTCCTCTTTACATGTTCAAATTTATTTCAGAAATGTATTAACAATGGCAATACTCAACTCTAAGACTTTGAATAATTTATGCTTATAAAGGTCCTCCCTCAATAAATGAAATAACTCACTAGGAACAGGCTGGCATTTAGTAGCTATCATACTATCTGTAGTTACAACCAAGGAAAACTTACTTGGGTAATGAGAGGAGATAGGTCTGGCAGGAGGAGCACCCAAGGCAGTTCCCAAGAGAGGCATGTCACCAGCAGGATGGAGGCCATTCACTTCAAACTGTATCGGCATGACTGCTGCATCTATAATAGGTACAAATGAGTGTCCCAGGAGTCCTTAACAACAGCAAAAGAAGGCAGGGCAGTATGGGGGTAACTTTGGCTGCGCTCAAGTCTCAGCCAAAGCAACCAAGCCAGATCTTTTCCTACAGAATTAATCCTAAGACTTTCAGCATACCACTTGACAATCTATTTGCTTCTCAAAGTGTTATTACACTTAAAAGAATTAGATTTGTTTCCAAAACTAGATTTATAACCCAACAGGAAAGTGACAGAATTCACCTGACTTGCTGATAATTATATGAACTCCATTTAGATAGTAAAGCCTTAACAAAATTGTTAAAAAGTTAGTTGCAAAGAATTTACCAATTTTACTAAGCTCTTTCATTTAACTGTTCAAAGTAGAGTACTTTCAGATTTGACAATGAAGCTCACAATGCAAAACTACAGATTATATACAAATATAAAGATTTCCTAGGCTAGAGAGAACCTTAGAGCTGACTGACTTCTATATCCTAATTTTATACTTAAGCAGTATGCTCCCAGAGAACAATCTAAGGCAGAGCCAGAGCCAGGCCTCCAGTTTTCAGATAAGGAAGCTAATATACTTCCACCTCCACTCATTCACTAAGAATGAGGTTTCTACATCTGATGCAGTCATCAGAATCTGTATAACTTAAATAACTTAGCATCTTCATATTCCATAAAAAGAAAAAAAAATTAAGAATCAGGTATTTTAATCTGAGGCAATCCCAAACTTGGTAAATTAAGTTAAGGGTTCACTTGTGAGCTTAGCTCCAACTTTGAAATTATTGGTTATCTTGAAAATTAAAAAAAAGTAACACTCAAATAGACCCATCAAAATCTGTGATATAAAAAAGGTAATACATCTGTATCCATGTTTTTATCACAAAATACAAATGTTGTAATTTTTAAGGCCTTTGATTTAACAATGGATATATTTCACCAAGACTTAGCTTTCTACATTTTCAACTGTTAAAAACTGGTACTTACATTTAAACTTACGTTCAAAAGATGATCCAAATTCCTCATTATCCTCAAAAGATAGTTCATCCACATTTGAAAATTTATGTCTGTCTTGAACTTCAGTTTGTCTTTGATAAAGACTGGGTTGAAAGAATAAAATTCATGAGTGTGAAGTTGTAATAAGGTAAAACCAAGAGCACAGGGCTATGAAAAGCCTTTGTGACTCTGGAAAAGGCTCTAGAGCAGTGGTTCTCAACCTTCCTAATGCCGCGACCCTTTAATACAGTTCCTCATGTTGTGGTGACCCCCAACCATAAAATTATTTTCGTTGCTACTTCATAACTGTAATTTTGCTACTGTTGAGAATCGTCATGTAAATATCTGATATGCAGGATGTATTTTCATTGTTACAAATTGAACATAATTAAAGCATAGTGATTAATCACAAAAACAATATGTAATTATATATATGTTTTCCGATGGTCTTAGGCGACCCCTGTGAAAGGGTCATTTGACCCCCAAGGGGTCTCGACCCACAGGTTGAGAACCGCTGCTCTAGAGAATGAACTGTGCTCTGTGAAAATGAAAGCTGTCCTGCACTGGGCACGCTCCATGCAACTGGCATCATTCCAAGTAATCAAGACATTAGCTTGGGCACTCTGCAGAACCACCTTACACTGTGAGGCAGGTATTAATTATATTGCTGACAAGAAATAATGTGGCACTCTCAATGCTTTTATATTTTCAAGAACCACAAAACGTTTTTGAAAAGAACAAATTCTGCACAGCATCAGTATGAGTCAGCTGAAGATGCAAAACTACAAGCCCCATGTGCATCCAAGTGCCCTAACTCCCACATGGGTGTGCTGTTTCTCCTCTTGGCTTTATCATGAGAAAGCAATATAAATAAATGCACATTACACGCATTAGGACCATGATGGACACATGTGGCAGTTTTCAACTCTGTACACTGGGAGTGAATCAAAATATGCAGACAGATGTCCAGCCTGGAGCCCAGAACTAAGGAGTCAGAGTGCCGTCCATATGGATCAAGCACAGACAGGAGTCTCCTATGCGCCTCAATCCCAGCCTGGGTGACCCGCCACCCAACTTCTACATACGCCATTCTACTTCAGCAATCAGACCCTACAACCCACTACCAATTCAGTATTTATCTCAATAGACAAATTAGACTTTTGTTTGGACTAAATGCCCAAATATTTTTTAACTGACTTATTTTTTTTGAAGGACTTTAAAATTAAAATGTGTGAAACTACTTCAAGTTTAAAAATAAACTGAATTTGCTTCTGTAGATTTTGTATGTTGCTTTTTTGTTTCTATAAACCAAGTCTATTCATAGAACTATGAAAATGCTTACTGCTACCATAGTGCACTGTGTACACATCAGGTTTAGCAAACAAGGAAAAATTAATTATTTGCTAAAAGGAATTTTCCCCAAATAATTCAGATGATTCTTGAAGATTACACATCATCTTACAATCTGATTCTACACTCCACATGGTCTTGAGCGTCACTTTAAAACAACGCAAAGTCAGGGCCATTCAGCTAACCAGACTTGGCTGGGCCAATCAGAATGTGGAACTTACTTGGCTTTCTGCTCCAGAAGGCTTGAGAGTGAATGGATGGAAAGGCTGTGCCTAGATTCAGTTGCTGAAGGCGGGAGCATTCTTTCAGGACAAGGACTGGGAAAAGCAAAGGACTGGGATTGGTCCAGACCTAAAGGGCAAAAGGTATCAGGACAAGAGTATTACAAATTACACAGTGAAAACAGCAACATGGTTCCTAAGGAGTTTAATTTGAAAAGAAATTCTATTATCCTTGCAAATAGTTGAGTATGACGTATAACTGACCCACATTATTAAGGATTCAGCATTAATAATAAAACTAATCAGCAGTAAGGGAAAAGCCATTGATTACCATTCTCTGAACACGTCTGCATGTCAAGCAAAATGCTGAACTTGCTCTAACCCGTTGCCTCCCACAATGTTATGTCACAGGGGAGAAGTCTCTGGTAAGCAGGCAACCATAGGTGCACTGAGGATGAAGCTACTCAGGCTAAAGATTTCCCAGGTACAGCAAGCATAGACTTCTCCTCCTTCTTGCTCTCTACAGCTCACTCACTCGTACTCAGATAAAAGGACCATGAAAGTCCTGAAACCGTTTCTGCAGAAGCTTACCTACATGAGTGGAGGCAGACTCTTAGATGCTAGTGGGCTTCTAGCAACAGAATACCGAAGAAAGCTTTTTCTAAGCAATCAATCTCTTGCTCTAGCTCTTTCATTCTTGCCTTGGTGTGATTACAAACTAAAGATCAGAAATGTGGGAGCAAACAACTGTGCTTGTATTTGGATGATTTATGATCCTTGGTGTAACTGTCTCTCCCATCAGCTTTTCCTGTTTGAGATGATTTTTTTTTCAAGAAATCCCTGCTTGTTTCACCAGTAGGAGACACCATAAATCTGCTGGCAGAATGATGAAACAGAGATGGCTTTGGCTGGGGGCTAAATGAAAATAATGTGACCAATGAGCAGGAAAAAAAATTCAAATATGCTTGATATTTTTTTTTAAATGAAGAGAGAGGTATTAATAAGAACAAATATGCACACTAAACAATTTCTGAAGCCAATTCTTATTTATTAGCATTTTTTTGAGAGCTTTATGTACCAGTTATAACTTCACAGACCTTGTTTTTAGGCCTTTTTTTTAGTCCTCATTTAAAGATGTATTTTCCATTGAAGAGTGAAAGGGAAGAGTAGAGGAATAGGGAGAGAGAAGAGAAACACTGATGTGAGAGACACCTCAACTTGGCCTCCCACATGCACCCCCAACCAAAGATGGTGAGAAAACCCACAACTGAGGTATATGTGGTTGACAGGAATGGAACCCACCATCTTTTGGTCTGCAAGCCATCGCTCTAACCACTGAACAAAATTAGCCAGAGCTAGGCCTTCCTTCTTAATGCATGATATTATTTCACAACCCACGATCCACAATCATATTCATAAATTTGGTAACAAAGCCTAAGCAGACCTGAATTCACTGTTGATAAACTTTACCTGAACTGATGCAAATCCATTCATTACCTTTATTTATTCTACCCAGCATGGATAGTCACATATTTGACTGCAAACATGGTTCACTAAAGGATGCTGCCCCAGAACTCCCAGGGCTGTGGCAAAACCACTATAGGGCCCAATCTATCTATGCTAATATAAGTTTATGTGGTTGTTAAGCCCTCACGCCGCAATGCCCTCATGCCCATCACATCCATCATCAGGAGGCTGCGTGCACAGGTGGGCGCAGACTTGATGCTGTGTGCACGGAGGTGGGGCCTGGCAGCTAGCTCCACATGGCGTGGTCTGGGGTGCCGCAGTCTTTTTGCATCAAGGGTTCAGGAATTTGGAGAAGGGGCTGACACATAAATGGATACACTGGACAAGAAGTATGAATTTGGAAGGCATGGGGGAAAGCCAGGCGGAAACCAGCTCTCTAGTGGAGTGGCTTGCCGAATTTCTGGACCCATGGCTTTTTATTTACACATTTTGCCCTTTAGCAAAATAAACACACATATCAAAGGTCAGGTTTGATAAACAGGAAAAAATTATCAGGTTAGAGGAACTGCTTTTGGCCTTTCCTCTAGCAGCAGGTAATAATTTGCAGATTTTCAGCCCTGCTGAATATCGAAGCCCATCAGCCTTCTGGTGAACTTCTCGCATTTATTATGACCTGCTGGTCTTAGCTTCTAGCACTGGGGGTCCCGAGGCTTTACATGCCTGCAGGCAGGGACCCTACTCCAGCCTACCTCTTTGGGGCAATTCATCCAGGAGCCTACATCTTTGGGGTGATCTATCGTGGGGCTCCAGAACTGAGAGGGCACAGGCCAGGCTGGGGGGCCCCTTCCGCCTGACTGCAGGAATTTTGTGCACCAGGCCTCTAGTCGATAATACAAACATAATGTGCTAATTAGACCGGACAGCCGAATGACCTTCCAGACATCCTTCTGGACAACCTTCCAGACAAAGCCACAGCTGCGAGGTCTGAGGCGAGCCACCGAAGGTGAGTGCACAAATTTCATGCATCAGGCCTCTAGTTTTCAGATAAGGGTATGAGGACCTGCAGCCACAACAAGACTAACAACTCTGCTCCTCCCACATTACACCTGGGGAGCTAAGGCTAGGTCATACAGGTAGGGAGGTGTACAGATGCTGGGACTCCCTAAGCAAAACCTGAACATGCATAGCCAGTCTTGTGGCCGCTACTCTCCAGCAATGCCTCCAGGGCAATGCATGTGTTTGAAAAGGTTCCATCCTCAAACTATTCATCTTTCGAGATCACTGTGATTTCAGCTGTGGGCAGTTTAGCAAATAGGCGTGAGAGAAAATAAGGAACAGGGAAGGAGTCAAGAGATAAAAATGAAACTAGCGTGGAAGATGGGAAAAGGAACTGAGGAGGAGTGAGTACAAATAGGAACTGAGGAAGGCTCCAGGCCAGGAAATGTGGAAACCAGTTCAACTGCTAACACACAGAAACTTTCTTTTTGAGCTTTGTATCTCAGCTTCAGTACACCTGTTATGAAGAAGAGGCAGGCAGTATGCATCCTCAGGGCAAACATGCAGTAACATGATAGCAGTAATCCTTCTGAGTATCTGATGTGTTGCAGGCACTCAACTGAGAGCCATCTCATTTTGCCTTCTTCACCATGGCAAAGTAGATATTCATATCCCCATTGCAAATGAGGAAACTGAGGTCCAACTGTAGCTGGAGAAATCACTGGGTCAAATTTTTCCGACTTTAGTGGTAGTGGGTGGCTCTTGCAGTATCTTTAGAAAAAGACTTTTCTAAGACTCCCATGGGAGAATGAATGTATTTTATTGGTGTGTAATTATATTTTCTGGTCTGCAGGGTTCACTGTCCCTTAGCCTATTCCTGAAAAGAGTGCAGACGGGGCTCCAGCAGAATCAAAGAGTAGGGCCAGTATCCAGAGTGTCCATTCCATGGTGGAGCAGGGCATGATTTAGTGTCAGGCTACATTTAGTACATCAGTACACTGTGTGAAGTCTACATGGCTGTGGGTCACAGGGTGAGTAGAGGGAGGTAAGAACACCATAAGCTGGGAATCTGAGGTGAGCAGCGAGAGAGAGGGGCTTCTTTGTTCAGGAGCTTAAAAATTAAATATTCCTGTACTTGCGGTGGCATGCCTATTTCTGGCTACTGACTTATTCCCTGGTGTGACTGACTAACAGATAAGCAACATCCCACGTCATGCAGACCTCACTGGGCATGGGTCCATTGTCTAGTGCCTTCCCACAGTGATCTTTAGGTAATAAACTTGGAGACTATTAACTGCAATTCCCTGGCAAAGCTGTATAAATGGCATGTCTCTATTACCTAATCTTCCTTTTACTCCTTCCCTGTTAATAACCAGGTTATTATAATGGTTATCACAAAGAAGTTAAATGTGTCCAACCAAGGTTAATCAGTAACTTCAAAATTGAGGTGCAAAAACATAAACATTGTATATAATCAATGTGATATATACTAACCTCTATCTAAAGCAACTGAATGACAGGTCCACCAGTCACTCTGACATGTACTGATACCAGGGGGCAGACACTCAACGCAGGAGCTGCCCCCTGGTGGTGAGTGCGCTCCCACAGGGGGAGTGCCGCTCTGCTGACTGACCTGTTCCTGGAGGCCCACCAGCCAGCAGCAGTAGCCACTCACTCCCTCAGTAGTCCTGCAGGTCCAATCTCTAGAGAACAGGCCAGGCACCAACAGACCAGTACCACTAGCACAGGGCCACTAGCCTCCTGAAAGTTGGCCTCAGGCACCGCAGCTGCTTCCCCTCCCTAGACACTCTGCAAGGAAGAAATCTTGACAATCCCTGCGAACATCAGGGACAGATCTGGATCCTGGGCAGGCAAGGGCATCCCACCACCTGCCCAAAGGGCAGATTGCGTTCTCCCCCCACTGCCCCTCCATCCCATACCCTTTGGGACAGGCGCCAGATGCAGGCAAGCGCCACTGCAGCAGACGAGCTTCTCCTGATCAGGACTGACTGGGCGTGAGCCTGCGGCAGGTGCAGCAGGATCAGGATGAGCGAGAGTGGTAGGCAGTAGCAGCAGGTGGCGCTGGACTGCCAGTTTCAGCACAATCCCCACAGGCCACACTGAGGGACCCCACCCATGCACAAATTCATGCACCAGGCCTCTAGAGTGACATAAGTCACCCTGCTTCTCACATATTTTACTCATCTCTCAAGGAACACGTAAAAACCCTGAAGGGTCAGATTGATCTCATTATCAAGGTAACAAATATAAAAGAAAAACCAAGGTCCATGAATTTGGGAACCTCTGTGCCATTACACCTTTCTTATTTGGGGTACAAGGCTCTTCCAAGCCAAAGGAACCTATAAAAGCAAGTCACGCTAGCTGATGACTGACTGGTTGGTATTCCTGAAATGGACAGAGTTTTTACTTCTAAGATGACATATTTCTATGGCTTTTCCCCTACTATGAGAATTACTGAAACTTCAGTAATGATCATTACATTTCCATATATACTGGAAGTTTTACACATACACATTTGTAAGTTAAAAATCTCTCTAACCTGTCTCAATCTGCTTCAGTTGCAATTTTAAATCAGCCACCTGCATAGTTAACCTCCTTACAGAAGCATCATAATTTAATATCCGGGCCTTCAGCTTTGCAGAATGCTCAGTCTGAAAAGATTTAAAGAAGGGAAGAAATCAATGTAAAAGAAATCCCAGTTCACTTCAAAAGGAACAAGTCTTTTATAGGGCTTATTCTCTTTTCCATTTTGCCCATTCTGAGCAGCTTCATGCCTGTGGTCCACAGGTCCCTAGAAAACAATAGAGCACACAAACAAGTTTGCCACCTCCATTTGCACTCATCTCTAAGAACAGTTCTATAAGGTATGAGGCAGACACCAGAGTGTCAACAATTCTAAGTCACAGGGCAAGAATCAAGAGACATTACTACAGGGCACAACCGAGACTGGGACAATTTCTGTTTATGAGTGCGCTTTCCTTGGGATTTTATTACTGTTATAAATATAGTTATATCATCACCCAAGAATTTCTCAGGTGAGAAGGTTACCTTAGAATAGTGGGGGGATAATTTTTGATGTTAAAACCAATCTGATTTACACTGGTGTGACACACACCAAGCTTACATGTGTACACAGTGGATCAGACTAACACCTGACCAAATAAAGATCAGTACTCACTTCACTTTGCAGCTGTCTCTGCAGAGCCTCCTTGTGAGTTTCAAACTTCTTATGCCCTAACACGAAAGCAGCTCCTGCTTCCTTCAACTGTTTCTGCAAATTTACCAGTTCAGGAGGTGGTTGAGCTATAACTAAGAAGGTAAAAAAGCCTGGTGATTATCAACAGTAAGTTTTCCCATCTCACTTAGCAAAAGCAGCTAAAGATATTTTAAATTGTTCTTTCTTTTCTTTGTACACATGTAGTTAATACCATATTAATTCTATGGAATGGACTAAGAGCACAAATTTCAGAAGAGTTGAATGCATGCAGAGGCAAAGTTCACTACTCTTTTCTAATGCAAATGAAAGAAATTCTTTCAAATCCTTTAACTAACCTGAAAGCCCACCTCTTTCCTCTATCACACACAGGAGGCATAAAAGGAGTTCTCCATCAAAACCTGTTAAGTACCCCTAGGTCTAATCTGATCTGTGCACCAGTCAGCAACACTCAGGGTTCAAGCAGACATCAGATGGAGTTCCACCATTTCAGTCACTGAAGAACCACTAAAGGGTGATTCATGTAGGTTAGCCACTAAGGGTGGTATAGTTCTCTGGGCTAGTAATGGGGCCATGCTGTTAACTCCGTGGGCCCAAAGTAGGAGTGGGGAAACTTACTTCTGCCAAGGGCCATTGGGATATTTATTTTTAGTTAGTTATTTATTTTTAAATATATTTTATTGATTTTTTACAGAGGGGAAGGGAGAGAGATAGAGAGCCAGAAACATCGATGAGAGAGAAACATCGATCAGCTGCCTCCTGCACATCCCCCATTGGGGATGTGCCCGCAACCCAGGCACATGCCCTTGACCGGAATCGAACCTGGGACCCTTCAGTCTGCAGGCCGATGCTCCATCCACTGAGCCAAACCGGTTTTGACATGGATATTTATAACATCATTTGCAGGTCATACAAAATTATCAACTTAATTAGCCTCCTATATTTGGTCAAACATTTAATTAACTCACCCCTAATGCCTTGGCAGGGCCAGATCAAAAGATTTTATGGGTCTTCTATAGCCTGTGGGCAGGACAGTCTCCACACTTGGCCTAAACCATCAGGGAGGGAAGAATTCCCAGAATTGGGAGAGAAAGATCTGGCACAGGCACAGAGCAATGGTGAGAGGTCATCCTGTAAGCACTGGATCTTGCCTTGCTGAGAGGCACAGGGCCAGCCCACAGCCAATATATACAGTGGGGGTGAGGATGCAGTGGTGGAGAGGGAATAATAACCTCAACCTCACTCTCATTCCTCCTTCTCAATGGCCAAATCTGAGCAGCAGAAAGTGAGGGGAGATTTGTACAACCCAGAAGGCAGATTTGTAGTTTAAAGATACTTCTTAGTGACACTAATAATATACTATAGTAATAGCAAGCAAAAAAGGAAGTAACTTCAAATTGAGAATCTTAATTTTACAAAAATTTTCCTGATTGAAGCCTTCCTTACAGATACAAAGCATAGTGTCATAATATTAAGCTAATATGAATTACAAAGACATGCAAATCAGGAAAAAGACATACGGTTAAAAAGATGCAAGTTTTCATTTCTGCTCTCTTCCCGTTGTTGTTTAAGTAATTTATTTTGAGCCTGAAGCTCTAATTTCTCTTCTTTTAGAAGCGAATAGCCACTCATCTCTTTCATCTCTTCATTCAGCAGGTGGTTTTGCTTGGTTATTGCCAAGAACTGGGCCTTGAGAGATTCGAGTTCAAGCTGGAATTGAAAAAAAACTTGCATTTGAACAGTTACTGCAATACTTCTTATGCAAAAACTGGCAGGCTGCTATAAACTGGGTGTCATAGTAAGTAAGGTCACTGGACAGAGGACTCATTCTCTGCAGTAAGAAGAACCTGATTCCAACATGGAAGCTTATCTTTGCCCTAGAAGGGGCGGGGGAAGTTCATCCAACCTTATACTTATGCAGAACCCTGGCCTACAAAGCAAGTGCTTCAGATTAAGTTTGTTGCCCATTTTCCAGATACAACTAAGGTCCCAATAGCAATCACAGACTGCAGCAATGTTTATAAAAATGAAAAGCTGAGCTATCACAAACATGCTGTGGTGCTTTCCTTTTTTTATACATTTCATGTTTACATACAAAAGTCTACAATGTTCTCAAATAAATAGATCATTACAGCTGCAAAAATACATTTTATGTGCAGGATATATCCAGGTACATCAAGTTCCAGCTCTGTCCTTCAGAGAGCACACGTGATGAACAGCAAGAAAATAAATGGCATGTGAAAAACACATCTCATTCTGTTTTATCCTGTAAGATCCCAATGTAATGACAGGAATGTTCACCTTCTGCTGATGGGAAGGAAGGAGAGGCTAAGGCAGAAACTAAAAGCACTGGCCACCTGCTATGGGCTAGGCACATAGGTCAGCTCACCACGGAACCTCAACCACCCCAATGTTTAAGGAACTTGTTCCAGGCAACAAGCAGGAAGGACTAAAAGGAAGAACTACTAAATTAACTTAAGTTGGGCCTTCTCAGTCATAAAATAAACAGTCTAAACACATCAAGCTAAATAATGTATGGCTGAAACTAAAATTTCATCTACTGCCTTGAAGTTTTATCGACTTCAAAAAACAATAGGCTTAGCAATTACCTCAAGTTCGTTCACACGAGTTGCAGAATGATTGCATTCTTCTTCCTGTTTTGAATTGGTAGCCATGGACTGCTCTTGCAAAAGAATAGGTTTTTCTGAAAGAGAAAGCCAACCAATTTAAGATGTTTTTCTAGTGAATAAAAACTCATTTAAGAATTTATGTACAATGTCAGACCTAATGACGATTATTTCATCATCTAAAATAGCAGGTGTCAGAGTCAAAAATCAGTAGGGAAAGTAAGAAATAAGTCCTATTACCCAACAGGTGATGGGAAGTCTTAATGGTCACATATATTGTGAACTTTCTTCCACTACACATACCAACCAGTTGCACCAGCTGCTCAGAGCCCTCATACCCAAAGATCTGAATTTCCTTAAATACAAAGATTTGTCTTATGATTTTAGTGTCTATTTCATCATTTTCACTTCATTCAATATGAGTCTTTGCAGATATATCATTAAAAAAAAATTAGCTGACTACATGATGGTACTAATTCCTAAGAAGTATTAGTCTAGTTTTCACAAGATAGTCACAGAGGAGCAGCCACACACTGGGTGACCTTATGGGTCTTTATCAAGTACCCAGCTCTGGTTCCTTTGAAATTTCTACTTAAGTTCACTTCTTTTCATAGACAAGTTTCTACAAATATACTGAGACATAAAATATCAAGAGATTGAAAAATTATTCAACTTTCCTACTCCTGGGTTAGTTATAAAACAGTTTAGGAAGTTATATGTCAGGTAAAAATATCATGAGGCATAAACATATGTTACAAGTAAAAGAAATAAGGAAACAGGTCACAGGGAATGGAGAAGTTAAAATTTTCCATAAGTAAAAAATGAAGTCTCTCATGCTTAAAACCACAATGAGATATCACCTCCCACCTGTTAGAACAGCTATCATCAATAAATGGATAAATAACAAGTGCTGGCCAAGATGTGGAAAAAAGAGAACCCTCATACACTGTTGGTGGGAATGCAGATTGGTGCAGCCACTATGGAAAAACAGTGTGAAGTCACTCTCCGCACCCCCACCCCCCAAAAAAAAATAATAATAAGAGCGGCCATATGTTCTAATAATTCTACTTCTCAGTATATGTAAAAAACAACAACATGCCAATTTGAAAAGACATACATGTGCACCCACATGTTCACTGCACCATTACTAGTAACAGACAAGATTTGGAAGCAACCTAGACTACCATCAATAAATGAATGTGTGGATACAGAAGATGTGATATATTACTCAGCCACTGAAATGAATAAAATCTTGCCACCTGTGACAACATGGATGAATCTAAAGGATATTATGATGAAATAAGTTACAGAGAAAAACAAATACCTTATGATTTAACTTACATGTGGAATCTTAAGAAATAAAAATAAACAAAACAAAACAGACAGGCCCATAAATATAGATAACAAGCAAGTGGTGGTCAAAGGGGAGGGAGGAAAGTAGATGGGGGAAGAAAAACCTCCTGAATACCCTACCTCTCTCAGGTTAAGGTCATTTTTGATACGTAAAATTAAAAGAACAAAATAATGATTAATTTTGTAGTAAGAGTAAAATGTAAGCTACACACACACATATAAATTTAGAACAGGCCCAATTTAGGAAGCTAATAACCTATACCAGAAATTTACAAATGCAGATTTCTTCTCCACAAGAATCACCTTTATTCTTCCTGTCCTCTTCACCCAGTCTGTTAGATCTATCGATGTAGTCATCCTTTAGCTCAAGTTGATACCTGAGAATTAGAATGACCAAAATGATTTTCTTGTCACTTTCCTGAACAGATTCCTATCAATGTATGGGTTTCTGTGGCACCCGGGCACCTAAGGGCATGAACATGGCCATGCATAACTTCAAGGACTATCAGTACCAAAGCCCAGAGATGCAAATTCTGAATATAAAACCTGCTACAATCCTTTAATTTGGTCCCCAAAACTCGTTATTGTGAGGTTATTGAGAACAATTATTCCATGGTGGTCTGGATTGGCACACAAAAGTAAATTAAGTTCAATTTACACTGGTACAACTGACTCTAAATCCCAAGAACAAGAAGTCAGTCACATCCACCTGCCTTGCCTTGCACCCCATCCCCACCCCAAAGAACTTTTGCCCTCAAGGGCTGGGCATAGGGTTCGGGGCCAACTTCGACCACCCTCATATCTGGGTTAGCAATACCAAAAGCACACTTTCAAGTTTTACTTATCTCCACCAACTGCCACTAGCAGACGTTTCAGTTGAGAGAGATGGTGAGTATCCTGTGAATTCCCACCCTTGCTCAAGTCATAGAGGATACCCAAACCAGACAACATCAAACAGTACATGATCTGCGAAGCAGTGGGAAAATTAACATACACATTTACTCATTCATTTATTCCTAAGGGTTTAACAACTACAGACATGTCAGCACTTGCTATTACACTCGAGAAGCTGACATACTATATGTATGTCATCATTTCAAAATCTATACATGGAAAGGTACTATATTTTAATTAGAATTCTTTTAAAGAATAAGCTCAGTACTATGTAATGTAAGTACTATGTAATGTAATCTCATGACAAATTACGGGCAAGGCAGTAAAAAGAGACCACTTATTAAGACATACCAAAAGTTAGTTGAGTCATCTCTTCACCACAAATTCATTTACTCAATGAATATTATATGAACACCTGTGTGCTAGACACTACACTGAGCACTGTAGAGAAAAGTTACCATATGGGCTTGATGTCTGCACTGAGTAGTTAATCACTGCAACACATTAAAACTCAGATTATAGGGAAGTCATAGTAACCATAGTTATCATATTTTCCTTTTCCTGTATAATTTTTTTGCTCCATTGTTAATTTCCATTTATTTCTTTTGATTCTGGCTTTGCAGAATCTTGAAGGAATACAGGGCACATGTTACCTGATAAGCACTAAAACCACTAGGCAGAATAATTTATAAATTGATAGATACCTCCATCGTAGTGGCAAGTATGAGGCGGGAGAGGAAAAGAGAACTAAAAGGCATTATAATTCCAGCCCTGGTCAGCCTGATTCAGATGGTTGAAGCACTGTCCAGTGCATTGGAAGGTCATGGGATCAATTCCTGATCAGGGCACATACAGAAGGCAACAGATCAATATTTCTCTCTCATGCTGATTTTTATCTGTCTCTCTCCTTTCCTCCCTAAAATTATTATTTTTTTTTTTAAAAAGTGAATTTTTAAAAAGTTGATCAACCTGTGGGTCGCGACCCCTTTGGTGGTTGAACGACCCTTTCACAGGGGTCGCCTAAGACCATCCTGCATAACAGCTATTTACATTACGATTCATAACAGTAGCAACATTACAGTTATGCAGTAGCAACGAACATAATTTTATGGTTGGGTCACAACATGAGAAACCGTATTTAAAAGGTCAGAAGGTTGAGAACAACTGCCTTAGATCAACCACTTTTATAGTTTATCTACAATGTGAGCTGAGCAACTCACAATGTGCCATAAAATGAAAGCAAATCACAGACCCTCAATACATGTTAGAAAAGCTATGAGTAAGAAAGAGCAGAGGATGCTATTCCCTATACTGTAACTCTGTAAAATTATCTTAAATATTCATGGGAAAGGCTTGACTGTCAATAAAAAACACGTATTTTTTTAAACACTATCACCATAAAATGTTAAGTCTTATCTACTTCACTAGTATTGCTGTGTTTCCATCAACTTATTCCAAATCTATTACTTGTTTAAGAACACCAAACAATTTCTTTAGAATTTCATTCTTGAGCTTTTGGTCACAGGTCTCCTCCATGCTCTTTATATTCAGGATCCTGTCTCCTAAGTGCATCAGCCACACTTTTATGATTTTCTTCTGTAGCCTCTGATATTAGCAAAAATATAAAAAGCAAAAAAAAATAAAACTGTAATTGCTGAAGTAAAGACTTTAGGAGAAAAAAATAACATAATTTTAGCTCCACAAGCTAAAACTGTTATGTGACTGTCACTGCTGGGAAGTAACTGGAAAGAGCTGGAGTTCTCCATCTATTTTATGAACTGACCAAGTTATGTGGGATCTGAAGTAGCAGATGGAGCAGCATGGTGCACCAGGCTGCAGGGAGTGTGCAAGTTTCAAGACCAAAGTGCTTTTCATAGAAGATGATGAACACTTAAAAAATGATTGCAGGTAATAAATGGCCATAATAAATTCAGAGAAAAGCTACATACCAAACTTAAGTTAGTGTACTTTTGCTTTAGTACTTATTTCTTCAGTAAGATTATTTCTGTGAGGTTTAACTGATCAGCCCATAGGTATGAAAGACAAAAGATTTGTTTCTGATATTTAATAATCTAGTGATTGAATACTGAAGAGTGCTGAACAATAGAAAAAGATAGATAGGTCAATCAGAACTTCCAAATACTGAAGAATGGAATGGTCTTCCCTTTGATCGAGCCAGGTAAGTGCTAGGGAATGCTGACCATTCCAAGCAAAGGATAAAAGCTCTATGTGTTAGCACCCTCTGCTGACTAACATGTAAAGCAAAGGAGCAGTAAACAATACTTATTAGCTTACTAGATGCCTGGTGCACAAATTCATGAATGGCAGGGGTCCCTCCACCTGGCTGATCACGGTGGTCTCACACAGTCCTGATCTTCTCACCCAGTCCCAATTGGGGCTGGGGTGGGATCACAGGAGGGCTCCAGGGCAAGTCTGGTCCTGTCTTGCCTGGTCCTGATGGGCCCCACCCCAGCAGCAAGCAACTTACTGGTTGGAACATCTGCCCCCGGGTGGTCAGTGCAAGTCGTAGCGACCAGTCAGTTGACCACTCGGTCAGACACTTAGCATATCATGCCTTTATATATATAGGTTGTAATTCACAGCACAGAATGTTCAGCATGAACTTTCCCCTGCCCCTGGTCTTGGAGACCGCATGTTCTTCTAAGGCTCTGCTCACCAAATTCAGCTGCCACATGAAGTAAATTGCATTGTGTGCGTGGAAACCCTTTGTAGGCTCCATTGCTGTGTCTTTACTTCGTTGCAGTTCCAATTACTCCAACATAAAGACAGACACCCTCATTATCAGGTAACACCATCATGGTAAGACCCCTGCTCAGCCTACTGCAGTGGTTTTTAAATAGGCCATGGGTCGCCCCAGATGGTTTGGTAGAGTAGGTACAGCCGCAGCCTGCGAACTAAAGGGACCTAGGTTTGGTTCCGGTCAAAGACACATTCCTGGATTGCGGGCTTAATCCCCAGTATGGAGCACATGCAGGAGGCGATGGATTCTCTCTCATCATTGATGTTTCTCTCTCTCTCTCTCACTCTGCCTTCCTCTCTGAAATCAATAAAAATAGTAAGTAGGCCATTAATCAAACGTTGCTGCTCTCCATCCAGTCCCCTCAAACCCTCTTTTGTCTTTGACCCTCCCCACACACACACTCTGCTGCGGTCTGTAAAATGGGGTCAGGATTTCTACTTCAACCAAGGGCAAAGCTTCCACATGGACCTCCTTCCCCGACTGTCTTTGCCCCCAGTCCTGTGTGGTTTCTCCCTCCTTCCCCTCCATCTAACTTGGTGGGCCCTGCTCTGCCCCCTCCTCATGTGACCTCCTGTCCGCAGCCTCCCACTTTCTCCTCTGGGGGCAGAGCTCTCCAAAGGCTGTGTGGGAATGGAGTGGGCTGTGCAGAGTGGGGTGGGGCAGACAAGGCAGTACAGGGTGTGCAGTGGTGGAGAGCTCTGTGGGCCAAGTCCAACCTTTGGAGAAGAGCTGGGGTGACAGGTCACCGGGAGGAGGAGGGAGGGATGTAGACCTTGTCCCGTGGGAGAGGCACTGGGTTCCTGGGCTATCCCCACACAGCAGCTTTTCTAGGCCCCTGCACAGCTATCATCCTCCACCTCTTGCTGCCTCCGCCTCAAGTTTTGGACTCAGTTTCTTTGACTCAGCCCCACCCCCCTCTCAGCTGCGTTCCAGGAGCCTGAGGCTGCGCGTTGGCTTTGGGCAGCTATGCCTGGCCTGCCCCGTATAATGGTGTTACCCACTCTCCTGGAGTAGTTAGTGAAACTTAAATAAACATAAGCATCTCTGAAGATTATAAATTGAGCACTGAGAAGGCCACAGGCTGCGGAGGGCTGCATAGTCCAGGCTCTCAGCATAGAAGCCTCCCCAGCCACCCGGTCCCTGCTGGCTCCCGCCCCCACCTGCCTCTGCCCAGGGCTCAAGACAAACCCCAGGAACTTCCTGACAGCTCTCACCTCACATCTCACTTTCCAGTCCAGCCCACCAGTGCCCACAGCAAGCTAACCTAGTGGTCCGAGCATCTGCCCCCTGGTGGTCAGTGCACGTCATAGTGACTGATCGACTGATCCAGTGGTCAAACTCACAGTGGAACTCCAGTAGAGGGAATAATTTGCATATTAGGCTTTTATTACGTAAGATATCAGCGATTTTCAACCTTATTTATCTCTGACACACATAAACTACTAAAATTCTGCAGGATGCCAAAAATATATTTGCCCATTTATAAAAAACACAACAGGTATATTTTTGAATCGTTCACAATGAACCGCTATTTTGTGTTGACTGTTGTCTTTGTTTTTTTATTTGAAAATCTAAGGAAAAAGAGGTTAATGCCCTTGACTACAGTCAGGTATGTCATGTTTTATATATTCTTGCAGCACACCAGTTGAAAATCGATGGCTTATTTGTCACTTTCCTTTTCTGTCATGATCAATTTACCACTTCAGTACTGCTTAGAACAGAGTAATGTAGCAGAGATGAAAAATAAAATGAATTAAAGCCTATATAAATGATCTAACCACATTAATGAAGACCAGGACAAATCCACTAAGGAAGTAAGAGTCAACTAATAGTAGAACCTAATGGAAATGAAACCTGTTTCATAAACTAGACTGGTGAGCTTGCCATTAATGGCAGGTACAATGTGAAGAATGAAATAGTGGTGAGCACTTAGTACACACACATCCATCACCCAGTACAAATCAAGTCAGAGCCACTGCATTGAGTTACTACATGCACATGGAACCGTTAGATCTCAATGACTAAACATAAGTGTGTGACTGAACATAATTTGTTAACAGTTGTTAGCTTCTTCAAAGTACTGGTCTGGTTTTACTGTAGCCTGATGATGGTGTCTCACTGCTTTTCATCCCAATAACTAATATTTCAAAAGCAAAATCCTAGTCTTTGTTTCTCTCAACTTATGCCTTTTAAAACTAGCCGAATGTACCTTTACAAGCAAGAACTCTACTTGGCAATTAGCATTAGAATAATTAGTAGTATTTGTTTTAAACTCACAGTCTCTGAATAGTCAAAATGAAAACATTACTTACAAATCAAAAGCTTCAATTCTTTGCTTCAGTTCTGCTTCTCTGCCTCTTAGGAAATCGGTATCTTTCAGTAGAAGCTGTATTTGAGCATAAAGTTCTTTTGTTTCCATCTGTAGAGGAAAGCATTAATTGTAGCAAGCAAGCTGAGGAAAATAAGACAGGTTTGAACTAATGGACTGCTTCCTACATTCCAGAGAACAAAGTACAGACATTTAGAGGAACAATTTCACTTTTAAAACATTCCATCTCAAGGTATGCATTTTGCCTATTCTAGTTACACAAGAACTTACCTCCTAGTCCAGGGGTGGGCAAACTTTTGGACGCGAGGGCCACAATGGGTTCTTAAACTGGTCCGGAGGGCCGGAACAAAAGCATGGATGGAGTGTGTGTGTGAACTAATATAAATTCAAAGTAAACATTATTACATAAAAGCGTACGGTCTTTTTTTCTTTTAGTTTTATTCATTTCAAACGGGCCGGATCCGGCCCGCGGGCCGTAGTTTGCCCATGGCTTCCCTAGCCCAATGACTGTTACGCTATATTGCCCTAATATCCCTTGTGCAGAATATCCTGACACTTCCTTAACATTTTTGTAAGTTCTCCAGAAAAAAAAAACACAAAAAACAAAATGGGGGAACTTAACAAAGTAGAATCCCCATGGTTCAATAGTCGTCTGAAAGTTTCAATTCATGGGCGGTTCTGACTCAGAATGAACAAGCTGGAATGAAACTGTGAAAAATAGATCACACTTACATTTGTGTGTTCACTGAGCAAGGATTTACTGAATATCATGTCAAAAAGCACAGTGAGCTGGATATGAAAAGATGAACAGCTACAGTCCCCATCTTTTAAAAAATTCACAATTTACTTAGGGAGAGAGAAATAATACTACAATGTGATAATTTCACAACCAGAGTCCAGTCTCCACGGCAGGAATGATGCCTAAATGAGTCTATCAATGGGATTCAGGGAAGGCGTCACCAGGAAGCATCATTGAAGCTAAAGTTTGAAGGACAGGACAGTTTTATCAGGGAGAGAAGGGGGTGAACAGTCGGGTGGCAGAGTAAAAGTATGGTGCCTTTTATGAGGATGCCAAGCTTCTCCAGTGCCTTCAGAGAATCTGACTGAATGGAGACAGGCTGTCAACTGGTTGATCTGATCTAGTCAGTCACTCATTTTAAGGTTCAAAGTGTTAGTCTGAACACAACCCATCATCTCAAAGACCAGTGCTTCCATTTATTTTTATAGCTAAAATTAACCCAATTCCCAGAAATGCCAGAAAAAATTGGAGAGGGGGTGTGGTCACCATTAATAACTGGGTTTTACTGAGAAGCTCCAAGAAAGGTTGACACTGGGAGGAAGCCTTTTAACTTCAACCATCTCCTGGTATCAGTAGTCCTGGCTGAGGAAACCATGACCCCAACCTAGTTAGGTCTGACAACCCTTGGGAAAGGAACTGTTTTTCCAAAAGAAACAATCCAATCTCTTTTGCTGGCATGCACTCCCCACCATTCCTCAACCTCTTCATGTCCTGTCCAGTCATTTTCTGGGTGACAAGATCAAATGGCCACTGGATGACACTTATAAGCCCCAGACCCTTCTACTCCAGGGACCTTTGCCTTTGCTCAGATGGAAGCACATTGCATTTGGTTTCCAACTTCACCTAGAACCCCAACCTGCAACTCTGTCCTGTTGGTCCACCCTTATTCTTCCATCTGTCTGTATCCCCAGACTTACTCCTTGATGTCTGAGACTGCCACGTAGCTCTCCCTTCTCTCCTGGATTATTAGTCATCCACACTCTGCTCTGGTTCCGCTCACCATCATGCTGAACCCCAATGTCTTCAACTAAACAGGCTGCCTTTCTCAAATGAAATAAATTCAGCTCTATAAAGCTACACTCCTCAACTACGACCATTTTTCTGCCCTCATTGACCTTCCAAATCCTCCCAAGAGCTGCAACAGAACAATCACCTACAACAAGCATGTCAAACGCATGGCCCACAGGCCGCACGTGGCCCACAATGAATATTTTTGTGGCTCAGCGAATATAACAGTATGTAGCGTTTTAATAAAAATTTCGTAACCTGATTTTTACAATAACCTGTTTTACATAATTATTAATTACTAACTACATTTGCTAATGACTGATTATAATTGTGTTGCATTCATTTCCCTTGTGCGCCTTACGCGCAGGCGTGCCATTTCTCTCCATTAATACTAGCAGACAATATTTTAGCAGCCGATGGCCACATCATTAGTCTTGTACTGACTTGTTTGGTATGTGCAACAGGAAATACTTTGCTTTTGGAGAATGAGAAAAGTAGGTTTATTTGCATTGTGCTTATTAATCTGTCCAGTTATTCAGTGTCTGGGAAGTTAATGTTCAATGCAAAATACTAATTTTTATTAAAACGTTCTATTATTTTTGGTTAACGATTACTCATTTATTTCAGCCCTTTGTATTCAGCATGTCTTTATAGAAATAAACCTTTCTATGAAAATTGAAGCTTTTGTTTTGCAGCCCACATAAACTTGGTTCGTGTTAGTGTTTGAAATTCTTCACCTACATGCACTTGGTCTGGTCTACTTCATTTCCAGGTTGCCCACTTCAGCAGTACCCTCAAAACAGCTCGAGAATCCTGTCAGCTTCAGAGAGCTGCTCTGCTCCTTCTGCAACCCCCCGCCACCCAGTGGCCATTCCATACCTCTGGTCCTCTCCTCAAAGGTCACTTATCACTTAATTCTCACATCTGCTGCAATTTTAGTGAGGTTGTCTCACGCCCCTGACTCGGACATTCACTTCCACTCTTCCTTCCAGTAATCTCGAAAAAAGAAGTCTTAGTATCCTTTTCAAAGCTGATTCTTCCAGGTGTATTCTTGACCGCAGTCCCTACTAGTCCTCTAGGCTAGTGATGGCAAACCTATGACACGCGTACCATTTTGGGTGACACGCATCGACAGAGACAAAAAATTGCGTATTCATATATTTGTCTCTCACAATGGCCAGAGCTGGGCATCACTCGAGTAATATTATTACTCATGTTACTCATGATCAATTACACAATTCTAAAACCAGATGTAAGCATGTACATCAGTGTTGCGTAGCAAAGATACATTGTGAAAACATCCAAGATACACTGTTCCAATATTGGCATTAATATGAAAAGGTTAAGAATTGCACTATAAAGAGATTAATCTTTACTCAAGACACTTTATTTTTACTCGAGTGACAAAATGCCCAATTCTGGAAACGGCCTCATTATTGTCAACATGTGCCTTGGGTAAGCTTCCTGTGCGTTAGGGTGCATTCGGCAAACGGACGCACTTGATCGCCATGTTCATTAGGAGACAGGAGTGGGAAGGTTAGAAGAAAAAGATATAAGGGGAGAAAAATGGCGGAGGTATAAACGGACGTGTCCTGTGCCTTGTCCTGGAGCAGATAAGGGTGAGCAGCTGAAACGGGTAACATACAGCCCGAATAGGCAGAGGATATTCAGCTGAGAGACAGTCTGCAGCTGGGAAAGACAGAGAACTCCCAGAAAAAAAAGGACGGTTGGAGACTGCGGCTGAAACGTCTCCCTGTGTGCTGGCTCAGCAGCGGAGACTGTGCCATCTTGAGTGGCTGTTACAGACAACCAGAGATCAGCTACTAACCTGGAAACAAGGGATCTCAAGCAGCGTGACTGCGTGAACTCAGATGAGCACTGCTTCTTCTCACAGAAAGGTTAGACTTCCCCTAAAGGTGCGGTTTGCAATTCAGGTTGGAGAGAGAACCGCACGGGGTGAAATCTGCGCCCCACAGAGTCCGTGGCCCTTGGAACCAGCGTGACCCTCAAGTGGGGAAGGGGCCCCACAGGGCTGCTGGCAGAAGGGAACGATAAAAATAAGCACATAGCTAGACTGGATGCAAAAAAGCAGCCTCGGATTCTGCCAGTCTGCCGGGTGCTTGGTGCCAGGGGCGAGTGGGTGCGTGGAGACTGTGCGCAGACCTGGAAGGTGGAGGCTTGCAAATTCGCACAACTTCTCAGGCTCTTGTTGTTACAGTTCCCCTTAGATCCGTGTGTTTGATTATTAAACCCAGTGAATGGGATTCCCCAGGTGGGGTCATTCACATAGCCTGTAGGGGAAAGATCTTTTTGGGGAGCCTGGGAAACAGAGCGGGGAGTAATGATTAAAGAACCAGCTCTGGGCAGTGGACTTTCCCAAACCAGTTTCAAGTAACATAGAGAAAATAAACCCTAACTACTGGATAGAGAGGACTTATAGCCTCGGAGGTCAATCCAGACACACTGCCACCCAGAGGCAGAGCCACGAACTGTCTCTTCTGTAAATGCAAATAAAGGCAGTCTGGTAAACAAATACAACCTGCCTTAAAATCAGGACTGTGGTTTACAGCACGGAGGGACAGTGTATCGCAGGGAAATTCAACACTCTCCTAAATGCCTGGCAGGACTAAGGCGTGACAAAAAGAAGAGTAGAAGATCTGAAGCACCTTCACTACTGCACATTTTTATCTTTTTATCTTTTTAATTCTTTTTTCACCATTTCATAAAGAACCTATTATTATTTTTTTTCATCACCTGATTTTACCTTTGTAATTACTACATTTTTTTAGCCAGTATTATTGCTATCATTTTACCACTTTTTCAAGTGTCATTTTATTTTTTTTTTTCGTTATTTTATTTTGGAATTAGTGTTCTACACTCTATTTTCATCGTTCCTTTAGCATCAGTTCTCTCTATCTCACCTTTACCCTTAAGCCATAACTCTTCCTCACTTTTCCCCTTTTGTTGTCCTGTTTCTCTTACCCTATTCCTGCTTTAGATTTTCCCTATTCATTCTTTTTACCCACTGTCTAAATTTCACCCTACTTATATACCTAATTTCCAATCCCTTGCTCTAAATCCATATACACCTCTCTCTTATTGTTCTTCACTATCCAATTTTTTTTCTCTGTCGTTTTGCTAGTGTTTGCTTGATTTTGAGTATATTTTTTTTTATGCTTGTTTGGGAGATTGTTTTGTTTTTCATTTTTATTTTCCTGTTTTGCTTTTTCTTTCTCTGGTTATTTTTGTGCTTCTGTTTTCCCTTGCCTCGCTTGATATTAGTGGTTGATTGTAGTTTGCATTAATCTCCAGGGATCTGCTGCTGGAATTCATCGGGATTATTTGTGGTTCTATTAGAGTTTTCTCCCAATACAAATAGCCTCTTCCCCACCTCTAATTCATTCTCTCACTTTTTTTTCTTCTTTCTTCTCTCCCTTTTCCCAATCTCATTTCGGCATTCCTTTTTGTTTTTTTCTTTTTCTCTTTAATTTTTTTCTCTTTTATCTTCTTTATCCCCTAATTCTCTTCGCTCAGTGGTCACCTTTATTTGGGGTTATTAATATCGTAAATACATTTGTTTTCGGTGCCTTGTATGTTGTGCCTTGTTGTGTTGTATTTTGTGCCTTTAAATCAACACATCAGAAAGAGAACTACATAACCAAACACCTGGAGAAGAGAGATCATGGTGAAAAAAGAACCAACCCACATATGAAAGAAAAACAGGCATCATCAGAAAAGGAAGTAAACGAAATGGGGGCAATGGAGGCAAGCACCCTGTCAAAAAAAGAAATCAGAGAAATGGCCATAAGGTGGATGAAAAGAATGGAAGACAAATTCAACAATATGTGTAGGAACCAAGAGGAAATGAAGAAAAACCAAGAAGAAATGAAAAATGACATCACTGCTATAAAGAACTCAATAGAAAGCATCAACAGTAGACTAGAAGACGCAGAGGACCACATCAGCGAGCTAGAAGACAAGGTAGGAAAAAATACCCAAACAAAGCAGCTTCTAGAAAAAAAAATTAAAAAGCATGAGGACAGCCTAAGAGAACTCTGGGACAACACTAAACGAAACAACATCCAAATAACAGGGGTCCCAGAAGGAGAGGAAACTGAGCAAGGAATAGAAAACCTGTTTGAAAAAATAATAACGGAAAATTTCCCTGAGATAGGGAAGAAAAAACTCACACAAATCCAAGAAGCTCACAGAGTCCCAAACAAAATGAACCCAAAAAGACCGACACCAAGGCACATAATAATTAAATTGGCAAACACCAACGACAAAGCAAGAATATTAAAAGCAGCCAGAGAGAGACAGAAAGTTACCTACAAAGGATCCTCCATCAGACTAGAGACCG
This sequence comes from Myotis nattereri, assembly GCF_964212035.1. Taxonomy (NCBI): domain Eukaryota; kingdom Metazoa; phylum Chordata; class Mammalia; order Chiroptera; family Vespertilionidae; genus Myotis; species Myotis nattereri. The sequence goes on from NC_138094.1 coordinate 5,455,212, forward strand.
ATTTCTCAACAGAAACACATCAGGCAAGAAAGGAATGGAATGAAATATACAAAGTCATGCAAAGGAAGGGTCTGAATCCAAGAATACTGTACCCAGCGAGGCTATCAATCAAAATTGAGGGTCAAATCAGGAGCTTCACAGACAAAAACGGTCTACGGGAGTTTATTACAACCGAACCAGCAATGCAAGAAATGCTAAAGGGTCTGCTGTAAAAAGAAAAAATAGGAAACAAAGAAGGAACGCAATGGTAAAGATCAAAAATGGTGACTAACAAGTTTCTATCAATAATAACTTTAAATGTAAATGGATTAAATGCCCCAGTAAAAACGCATAGGGTAAATGAGTGGATAAGAAAACATGACCCATATATCCGCTGTCTACAGGAAACCCAACTCAGAAAAAAAGACGCACACAGACTGACGGTGAAGTAATGGAAAAAGGTTTTTTAGGCCAATGGAAGTGAAAAAAAAGCCGGGGTAACAATACTTATATCTAACAAATTAGATCTCAAAGTGAAGGACATAAAAAGAGATAAAGAAGGCCACTTCATAATACTAAACGGAGGAGTCCAACAAGAAAAAATAACTCTGGTAAATATATATGCACCCAATATAGGAACACCCAAATATGTAAGAAAACTTCTGGAGGAGATCAAGGGAGAGATTGACAGCAATACAATCATAGTAGGGGACCTTAACACCCCATTCTCACCATTGGACAAATCCTCTAAACAAAAACTCAGCAAAGAAACATCAAACCTAAATGACTCACTAGATCAGATGGAATTAATTGACATCTTCAGAACATTTCACCCCAAAGCCACAGAATACACATTCTCCTCAACTGCACATTTGTCATCTTCAAAGATAGAGCATGTACTGGGTCACAGATAAAGTCTCTTCAAATTCAAGAAAATTGAAATCATATCCAGCATCTTCTCAGACCACAAACGCATAAAACTGGAAATCAACTACAACAAAAACAATCCAAGAAAATCAAACACATGGAGACTAAATAGCATGCTATTAAGCAACGACTGGGTTACCAGAGAGATCAAAGAAGAAATAAAAAACATCATGGCAACAAACAAAAATGAAAACACAACGATCCAAAACCTATGGGACACAGTGAAAGCACTCTTGAGAGGGAAGTTCACAGCTCTACAAGCCTACTGCAAGAAACAAGAAACAATGAGAATAAATGACCTAACTCTACAACGCAAAGAGTTAGAAAGAGAGCAACAAAAAAAGCCCACTCTAAGCAGAAGGAAGGAAATAACAAAGATCAGAGCGGAGATAAACAACACAGAGACCAAAAAAAACAATACAAATGATCAACAAAAACAAGATCTGGTTCTTTGAAAGGATAAACAAGATTGATACACCTCTAGCCAGGCTCACCAAGAAACAAAGAGAGAGGACCCAAGTAAACAAAATCAGGAATGAAATAGGAGAAATAACAACAGACCCCATAGAAATACAAAGGATTGTTAGAAAATACTATGAACTCTACTCCAACACACTAGACAACCTGGAGGAAATGGACATATTCCTAGAAAAATACAACATTCCAAAACTTAATCAGGAAGAATCTAAAAATTTCAATAGGCCAATAACTATGGAGGAAATCGAAGCAGTAATCAAAAAGCTTCCAGCAAACAAAAGCCCGGGGCCAGACGGCTTCACAGGGGAGTTTTACCAAACATTCAAGGAAGAACTAAACCTATCCTCCTCAGACTATGTCAAAAGATCCAAGAGGAAGGAACACTTCCCAGCTCATTCTATGAAGCCAGCATCACCCTAACACCAAAACCAGATAAAGACAACACAATGAAAGAGAATTATAGGCCAATATCCCTCAAGAACATAGATGCCAAAATCCTCAACAAAATCCTAGCAAATCGGATCCAGCAGTACATCAAAAAGATCATACACCATGACTAAGTAGGATTTATCCCAGGGATGAAAGGATGGTACAATATCCGCAAATCAATAAACGTGATACATCACATAAACAAATTGAGAGAAAAAAACCGTATAATCATATCAATTGATGCGGAAAAAGCATTTGACTAAATCCAACACTCTTTCTTGATAAAAACTCTCAGCAAGATAGGAATTGAGGGATCATACCTCAACATAATAAAAGCCATATATGACAAACCAATAGCCAACATCATAATCAATGGGCAAAAACTAAAATCATTCCCCTTAAAATCAGGAACAAGACAGGGATGCCCCCTCTCACCACTCCAGTTCAATACAGTACTGGAAGTACTAGCCATTGCGATCAGACAAGATGAAATAAGAGGCATCCAGATTGGAAAAGAAGAAGTAAAACTGTCCTTATTTGCAGATGACATGATACTGTACATACAGAACCCAAAAGACTCCATCAAAAAATTATTAGACTTAATAAATGAATTCAGCAATGTTGCAGGATACAAAATTAATGCTAAGAAATCCATGGCATTTCTTTACACCAAAAGTGAACTTACCGAGAGTGAAACTACAAAATCAATCCCATTTACCATTGAACCAAAAAAATTAAAATACCTAGGAATAAACTTAACTAAGGAGGTAAAAGACTTATATGCAAAAAACTACAGGACACTGAAAACAGAGGTAGAGGAAGACAGAAACAGATGGAAGAACACACCGTGTTCATGGATTGGTAGAATCAACATCATCAAAATGTCCATACTACCCAAAAGAATCTATAGATTCAATGCAATCCCCATTAAATTACCAATGGCATATTTTACAAATCTAGAACGAACGTTCCAAAAATTCATCTGGAATAAAAAAAAGATCCCGAATAGCTGCAGCAATCCCGATAAAGAAGAACAAAGTAGGTGGGATCTCAATACCAGATATCAAACTGTATTACAAAGCCACTGTTCTTAAAACAGCTTGGTACTGGCACAAGAACAGACATATAGGTCAATGGAATAGAATAGAGACCCCAGAAATCGACACAAACCACTATGCCCAATTAATATTCGACAAAGGATGCAAGAGCATACAATGGAGTCAAGACAGTCTCTTCAATAAATGCTGTTGGGAAAATTAGACAGATACATGCAAAAAGATAGACAGATACATGCAAAAAGATAGACAGATACATGCAAAATTAGACAGATACATGCAAAAAGATACATGCAACTAGACCACCAACTCACACCATACACAAAATTAAACTCAAAATGGATAAAAACTTCAATGTAAGATGGGAAACCATAAAAATACTAGAGGAATCCAAAGGCAGCGAAATTGCAAACATATGCCCAAGGAATTTCCTCTCTGATAATGCTCCTAGGGCAATGGAGACTAAAGAGGAAATAAACAAATGGGACTACATCAAAATAAAAAGCTTTTGCACAGCAACGGAAACCATCAACAAAACAACAAGAAGACCCACTGTATGGGAGAACATATTTGCCAATGATACCACCGACAGGGGTTTAATTTCCAACATTTACAGGGGTCTCATGAAACTTAACAAAAGGAAGATAAACAATCCAATAAAAAAATGGGCAACGGACCTAGATAGACACTTTTCGAAAGAGGACATACAGAAGGCCGAAAGACATATGAAAACATGCTCAAAGTCACTAATTATAGGAGAGATACAAATCAAAACGACAACGCGTTATCATCTCACACCTGTCAGAATGGCTATCATCAAAAAATCAACAAACAAGTGTTGGAGAGGATGTGGAGAAAAAGGAACCCTTCTGCACTGCTGGTGGGAATACAGACTGGTGCAGCCACTGTGGAGAACAGTATGTAGCCACCTCAAAAAACTAAAAATGGAACTCCCATTTGACCCAGTGATCCCACTAGTAGGAATATATCCCAAGAAACCAGGAACACCAATCAGAAAGGATATATGCATCCCTATGTTCATAGCAGCACAATTCACCATAGCTAAGATTTGGAAACAGCCTAAGAGCCCATCAGCAGATGAGTGGATTAGAAAACTGTGGTACATATACACAATGGAAAACTATGCTGCGGTAAAAAAGAAGGAACTCTTGCCTTTTGCAACAGCATGGGTGGAACTGGAGAGCATTATGCTAAGTGAAATAAGTCAGAGAAAGATAAATACCACATGATCTCACTCCTTTGTGGATTATAGAGAACAACATAGACTGATGAAAAGGGACAGATCCAAAGACTGAGAAACAGCAATCAGGCTATCAATCCCCAGAAGGAAAGTAGGGGAGGGCGGGGGTAAGGTGAAGAGATCAACCGAAGGACTTGTATACATGTATATAAGCCAAACCAATGGACATGGACAACAGGGGGATGGGAGCACGAGTGTGCGGGGAGGTTGGGGAGGTTGGGGGTTAATGGGGGGGGAAGAGGACACATTTGTAATACCTTAACTAATAAAAAAAAGAAAAAGAAAAGAAAAAGATATACAGTGCAACAGTGCTCGACGAGACATTCTGCGTGTCATAATTGATTACAGCACCATATATTTGTTGGTTATACATACTATTTTTGAATTGTTTTGCACCAGGAGTCAGTGCAACAACACTGCAAAAAGTTAATAGGTAAGAAAACTATCAACCTTTTGTAAAAAATGCCGTCATTTATATTTATTTTTGCAGCCTTGTGATGGAGAATCAAAAAAATAAAAAAGCAAGATTGAATGATAAGGGAAGTGGAAGTAGCAGTAGCCGACCCTTTCAAGACATATGCACCGAGATGTACGGGATTGTCAACAGAAACAACAATTCATTGTGCATACTGTTTAATGAAACAGTAGTAAGCAGAACGTGGAATGTAAAGAGACATTTTGAAACTAATCATTGTCAGTTCTTGAAAAAAAGTATTGATGAGAGGAAGGAATGCATTTCTAGGCAGCTACACCTCTATAAAAGTCAATCAAATTCCATCATTAAATTTGTAAGATGATCTACAAATTTAATATCAGCAAGTTACTATGTTGCTCTCTCCATAGCTCAGCATGGAAAAAGCCCTCAGTGACGGAGAATTTAGTAAGGAAACATTTCTAAGAGGTGCACCAGCTCTATTTCACGATATGAAAAAAAAGATGACGTTATTAAAAGAATTTTTAAGTTACCACTCAGTAGAAATACTATCAAAGGCAGAATAGCTCTCATAGCCAGTTAGCCTGGAGGCCAAATCACCCCCAGTATTGCCGACAACAATCAAGGCTTAACTACAACAAGACTGCGCACAAAGACCACTGGGGGATGCACCAAGAAAAGATAAAAAAATGCGGAGACAAAGAAATAGGACGCAAATGTCAGAAATGGAAGATATAGAGCTCAAAACCACACTTTTAAGGTCTCTCAAGAACTGTCTAGAAGCTGCCGATAAACTTAGTAAGGCCCTCGAAAAGACTGGTGAGACCGCCGATAAATGTAGTGAGATCCTCAAGAAATCTAATGAGACCCTCGATGTTGTGATAAAGAACCAACTAGAAATTAAGCATACACTGACTGAAATAAAGAATACTATACAGACACCCAACAGCAGACCAGAGGAGCGCAAGAATCAAGTCAAAGATTCGAAATGCGAAGAAGCAAAGAACACCCAACTGGAAAAGCAAAAAGAAAAAAGAATCCGAAAATACGAAGATAGTGTAAGGAGCCTCTGGGACAGCTTCAAGCGTACCAACATCAGAATTATAGGGGTGCCAGAAGATGAGAGAGACCAAGATATTGAAAACCTATTTGAAGAAATAATGACAGAAAACTTCCCCCACCTGGTGAAAGAAATAGACTTACAGGTCCAGGAAGCACAGAGAACCCCAAACAAAAGGAATCCAAAGGGGACCACACCAAGACACATCATAATTAAAATGCCAAGAGCAAAAGACAAAGAGAGAATCTTTAAGCAGCAAGAGAAAGAAACTCAGTTACCTACAAGGGAATACCCATACGACTGTCAGCTCATTTCTCAACAGAAACTTTGCAGGCCAGAAGGGAGTGGCAAGAAATACTCAAAGTGATGAATACCAAGAACCTACAACCAAGATTACTTTATCCAGCAAAGCTATCATTCAGAACTGAAGGTCAGATAAAGAGCTTCACAGATAAGGAAAAGCTAAAGGAGTTCATCACCACCAAACCAGGATTATATGAAATGCTGAAAGGTATCCTTTAAGAAGAGGAAGAAGAAGAAAAAGGTAAAGATACAAATTATGAACAACAAACATGCATCTATCAACAAGTGAATCTAAGAAACAAGTGAATAAATAATCTGGTGATCATAATAGAATCAGGGACATAGAAAAAAAATCGTACACCTATGGGTGAGGACAGTAGGGGGTGGGGGTAAGGGCAGAGGGTGGGGTGGGAACTGGGTGGTGGGGAGCTATGGGGGGAAAACAGAGGAACAACTGTAATAATCTGAACAATAAAGATTTAATTTTAAAAAAAGGTAGAATAACAGATCTTGGCAAAAACGTACAAAGTCAATAAAAAAAGACTTAAATAGATGTAAATATTTTTTGATTTCTCTTGATGAAACTACTGATGTCACATCATATGCTCGGTTGGCCATTATTGCTAGATATTCTGATGGTCTCACTATGAGAGAAGAGTTGATAAAGTTAGAATAAGAGCCAATGAGTACATCAGGAAACCAAATATGTAAAGTTGTTATAAAAACATTCAGTGTCCTAAACCTTGATATCTCTAAAATTGTGTCAGTCACGACAGACAGGGCACCAAAGATGGTGGGAAAAAAGTGGGATTCCTGAAATTGTTTATGGAAGCTATTAGACATCCACTTGCACCTTTTCATTGCATTATCCATCAGGAGGTGTTGTGTGCCAAATCGGGATTCTCTGAGTTGAATGATTTAATGTCAGTTGTAACAAAAATTGTGATTTTATAGCTTCTCGACCCCTTCACAAGCGAGAATTTTCTGTACTTTTACAGGAAGCTGATTCAACCTACAGTGGACTACTGATGTTCAATCGTGTGAGATGGCTAAGTCGAGGAAAACTACTTGAGCGATTTGTGGAGTGCTTTCAAGAAATTATGGTATTTATTGAGAATAAGGATCTGGCAAACTTTCCTCAGATCAATGATCATAAGTGGGTCAGCAATTTGATGTTTTTTACAGATCTCTCTGTTCATATGAATGAACTGAACTTAAAATTACAAGGTTTTGGCAAAAATATTGACGTTATGTTTGGATACATCAAATCTTTTGAAAGTAAACTTAAAATTTTCAAGCAAGATATTGAAACTAAAACTCGTATTTTCCTCAGATGAAAAAGTATTTCGAGAAGGCTACTACAAGTGTAATGGAGTCTATACTTATGTACCAGAATATAGTAAACACGTTCTTTGAACAGTTCAGCGAAAGATTCAACCAATTTAGAAGCCTAGAACAGACCATTAAAATAATTAAGTATCTGGATGTAGTTTACAGTACTTTGGAATTGAATAATTTCCAATGGATGCAAATTGATGATTTAGAGATGCAACTTGCAGATTTTCAAGGTAGCATTTGGACTCGTGTTTGTCGACTTAAGGTCGAAACTTGAAAATCTGGAATGAAATCGTTTGAAACATGAAGAGTGCAACTATGAAGAAGAAATTTTGAGTGCTTGGAACAGAGTTCCTGACACTTTCAGCAATATAAAAAACCTAGCGATGGCTTTGCTAACAATTTTTTCATCAACATATTTTTGTGAGACTTTGTTCTCAGCATTAAATAATATTAAAATGAACAAAAGGAACCGGCTAGCATGATGTTAGTGGCGCTTGCTTGGCTTTGAAGTGCACCAAGTATGAACCTGCAATCGAAGAATTAGCAGACAAACTTCAGCACCAAAAAAGTCACTAATTTCTAGTTTTCGTACCATTTGATTATCATTGTTTTTATTATTATTTTTTGTTAAATGTACATTGTTTTTCTGTTTTTGTTCATTTTATACATATTTTTTGGATGATTTTTCTTTGTTAAATGGCATTTAAATATATAAAATAAATATCAAAAATATAAATCTTTTTTTATTATGGTTGCAAATATCAAAAAAAAATATATGAATATTTCTATATGTGACATGGCACCAGAGTTAAGTTAGGGTTTTTCAAAATTTTGACACGCCAAGCTCAAAACGTTCACCATCACTGCTCTAGGTCCTCAACTGTTCCAGCAAATGTCTCATCTCACCCCTGGACTTTTAGCAAATCTACAAGCAAGCTGCAGGAAGGAGCCATCCAGTAAATGATTTTAAAATATTGTCTTCTGGTGCTTTTGATTTCTCTCAAGGAACATCTTTTCCCAAGAAGGCTTCCGATCTTGCTTGACAAGCTCTCCAACATCATTCCCAAACCACTAACTCCTCAGACTTTCCTTTCTCTTCCATTTTAATTTGTACTACTTCAGTATTTTTAAAATGCTTCAACTGCAAATTGACTACAAATCATTGTAAATAATAATACTAAACAATTAGTAACAAATTCTCCATGTTTAAGTTCAATATTCATTAATTATACAGGGTATCCCCCCCAAAATGTATACACACTCTAACAGCCGATAGCTCAATTGTGAAAATGTTGTTTTAATATTCACTGCCTTTATAATTATTCAAGGTGTGTTTATGTATTTTTGGGACACCCTATATTTATAGTTTAATTCATCTTTAGTCTCATTAACTGTTCCTGTAAAACTCATTCAAAAGGCAAAAAGAAACAGCAAGTGGAAAAAAAATAATAACATGCACAAGAGTATATATCATATTAACTATATAATGAAAGCCATATATGCAAATTGTCCCCTTAACCAGGAGTTCAAGCAGGGGCGGGGCTGGCCAACCACCTGCAGCCCGTTCCCTGAGACCAGCCCCACCTGGCAGCAGGTGGCCAGGGAAAGGGAGGCCCCACCAGCAGGTAGCTACTAGGGAACCTACACATGCCCTGGGCCTCTAGTTTATTAAAGATTCTAGATATTTTCCTATATACCTAAGATTAAGAATGAAAAGATAAGCAAAAATACCACTTTTGTTAACAGCAACAAGATAAACTTACCCTTTCATGCATTTCTGCCTGAAGCTGCTGTTCTAGTTCTCTCTTATATTCATTTAACTTTATTTCTAGAGTTCCTAATGTTGGATGCTGAGGGTAAGCACCTTAAAACTGATCATCAATATGTTGAAGCTTCTCAGCTATTAAAAAAAACATAAACAGGGCAGAGGACTCAGGGTAGGTGAGCAAGAAGTCTGTTCAAAAGCAAAGAGTACAGGGATACGGACAGGGGGCATCTGCAATTTACTCTGAACCAATTCAAAAAATTGAGATAGATTACTGGATGAACAGAAAGTGATCAAGCAAACATAATACAAACTTACTGGTGAACTGTAAAACTTTCAACTTTTTTGAATGCTGGAAAATTTCCATCATAAAAGTCAGGGGAAAAGAAAGCAAAAGGTAGGTCAGAAAACAATGGCATCTTTTTCCAGTCTCCAAGTGCCAAAGAGTTCTTTTATGGTCTTTGGTGAAAGCTGAGTCACATGTTCAAAACACTGATCTTAAAATGAATCAGAGATTCTTAGTTTTAAGTCTTCCATTTTACAGAGACACAGGTGCCCACACAGTGTAGGTGACTCCCAGAGGGCTTAGCAACTACACAATGGCATAACTGGGACAAAAGCCAGGTCTGCTATTCCTCTCATTCCAGTGCTCTCTGCAGCAGACCCGAAGCCCTCAAACCAAATGTGGATTAGAATCAAACATTAACAGAGTGCAAAACCCACACGAGAGTGCAATCTCAATCATGTAAACACCAGTGCCCACTAAAAAGTATGCACAGGAAAAAAAGACTGGCAGAATCAGATTAAGATATTTGAATTTATTGTCTAACAAGTTATTGCTTTTAATGAGTAAGGAGGAGCCAGGATTAATCACAGCATTTTAGCCACCTGTTTCCCTTCTGAGCATACGCCTAAAGGCAGGATGGTACTGTATGTAGAAAGGCTGTCCCATGGAAAAGGATCTGGATCATGGACCAGAAAACTTGGACTCCAGTATCACTTTTCCTTCATCTGGTGACCTTGGTTTCCTCAACTATAACATGAAGTGACGGGCCACTGACTTCTCTAGTTTTCCGCAATGCAAATAGTCTAGGATCTTCTCACGTTAATGGCTATACGATAAAGTTAGATGAGTCACAGGGAAGAGCCTGCCAGTTGAGGGGTTGACCCAACAAACAAGAACATGGGCCTTTGCATCCACCTGGTGATCACAGAGGGAGGGGCAGCACTGAAGGTAGGACTGTGCTGACACAATGGGAAATGAGCACTCCACCTGCACACAGTTTAGGAACACACACAACATAGGAAAGCAGATCTTTTTCTTCATTCAAAAAGAAAATAGAAACCTGGAATCAGGAAAAAAGCCTGAAATTACCAAGAGAGTCTTTGCTAGGCAAAATTGCACTTGTCTGAGGGTCCATGTCACAAGTCTCTTTAGCCTGATGATATTCTGCCATTTCTTTTAAAAACTCCACGAGAAAACCTAAAAAACACAATGTACATAGTTTTGTCTCACAACTTTCATTCAACCATTACTCAGTCACTTTATAAATTTTGGACTTATGACATTATCCTGTTGTACGTTATGTATCTCTTAAGAATAATTTCTGAAGGAAGTCCTTCCCAAGCATGATACAAAAATCTAGAAGTGATAAAGAGAAATATTTAATAACATAAAAATTAAGAACTTATATATGGCATGAAATAAAGTCAAAAGACAAATGACACACTGGAAGAAAATATTTGCTATAATGAGGAGAAAGCACACTAACTTTCATAATATTAAAGAGATCTAATAAATCAGTAAGACAATTTAATGTCGATAAACAAAATCCTAAGAAAATGCAAATTAATACTAAAACAAAGAGGTCCTATTTTCCCAATAAGACTGCTAAGATTAAAACTCTCATCATACTTGAAGTGCTGGCAAGAAAGCGGGGAAGTCGGCAGGTTCAATCACTCAGGAGGGAAATTTGTTAGTGTTTGTGTATTCAAAAAGACATGTGTTCTTTAACCTAGTATTTTCACCTCTAGGAATTCACACAGCTACACTTCCACAGGGAAACAAAGAGTGTACACTGCACACCACTTCTAATGGCAAAACCCAAACAATAAAACAACAAAATCTCAATCAACAGGTGCTTAATTAACTATGTTCTTCACGATTAATTCATTTAAATATATAATACTAGAGGCCCGGTGCACAAAATTCATGCACGGGGTAGGGGGAAAGAGTGGGGTAAGGGAGTGGGGAGGGAGGATCCCTCAGCCTGGTCTGCACCCTCTCCAAATCAGGACCCCTCGGGGAATGTCCAACTGCCAGGAATGGGTCTAAACCGGCAGTCCAATATCCATCTCCCAATCTGGAACCGCTGGCTCCTATCCGCTCACCTGCCTGCCTGATTGCCCCAACTGCTCTCCCCTGCTGGCCTGATTGCCCCTAATTGCCTCTGCCTCAGCCCTCACCAACATGGCTTTGTCCAGAAGGATGTCTGGAAGACATCCAGTCTGATTAGCGTATTACCCTTATATTAGTACTAGAGGCCCGGTGCACAAAAATTTGTGCACTCGGGGGGGGGGAGGGGGATGCCTCAGCCCGGCCTGTGCCCTCTCGCAGTCTGGGACCCCTCGGGAAATAACAACCTGCTGGCTTAGGCCTGCTCCCGGGTGGCAGAGGGCAGGCCCAATCCCTAGGTGCAGTCCTGGTCCGGCTCAGAGCAGGGCCGATTGGGGGGTTGGGGCACTGCCCCCCCATCACACTCAAGGCAGGTCTGATGGGGAAGTTGCGGCGCCACCCCCCGTCACGCACAGAGCCGGGACAATCAGGGGCTTTGGGCGCTGCCCCCTGTCACGCACAGAGCAGGGCCCTAATCTGTGTGTGACAGGGTAGAGCCATAACCTCCCCATTGGCCCTGTCCTGAGTGTGACAGTGGCAGCGCCCCAACCCCCTGATGGGCCCTGCACTGTGTGTGACAGGGTGCGGCGCCCCAACCCCCACATGGGCCCTGCTCTGTGTGTGACGGGGTGGAGCCGCAACCTCCCCATCAGCCCTGCCCTGAGTGTGACAGGGGGCAGCACCCCAACCCCCCAATCGGCCCTACCCTGAGCGTTACTGAGGGTGGCATCACAACCCCCTGATCGGCCCTGCTCTGTGTATGATGGGGGGAGCTCCCCAACCCCCCAATCGGCCCTGCTCTGTGCATGACAGGGGGGAGCTACCAACCCCCCTGATGGGCCCTGCTCTGAGCGTGACAGGGGGCAGTGCCCCAAGCCCCCAATCGGCCCTACCCTGAGCGTGACTGGAGGTGGCATCGCAACCTTCTGATCTGCCCTGCTCTGTGCATGACAGGGGGCGGCACCCCAACTCCCCTGTCGGCCCTGCTCTGAGCCCGACCAGGAGCTGCGGTGCAGGCATCTAGGGATTGGGCCTGCCCTCTGCCACCCGGGAGTGGGCCTAAGCCAGCAGGTCGTAATCTCCCGAGGGGTCCCAGACTGTGAGAGGACACAAGTGGGGCTGAGGGACAACCCCCACCCCCGCCAGTGCACAAATTTTTGTGCATCCGGCCTCTAGTAACTATGTAATTGACTAATGCTCAGGCAAACTTAAATACAGCATATTTAAGTTTCAAGTTTTTCAAATACTAACACTGTTCAAGATTTCTTACAACTTCTGAATAAGAAACTTTTGGACAACTACAGCCAATAGAAAGAGAATTAAAACATAGGGACAACATAAAGAGTGCACCCTAATGTTAATTATGGATTTTAGGTGACAATGATGCCACCATGTAGGCTCATTGACTGTATAAATGTTGATCATGGGGAAGGCTGTGCATGAAGGAGGAGGAGACATACAGAAACTTTCCGTTCTGTTCAATTTTGCTATGAAGCTGCTCTAAAATATTAAGTCAATTTAAAAAAATATATGGAAAGTTTGCTATATCTGCCTTTAAGATAAAATGTAACTAATATGTTCAAAGGCAATGGTGTAGGAATACAGTTAAAATAATTAAGAAGTGGTAAACATATGTTTTAATACTTGAGGATTAAAACAGGTTTCAAAAAAATTAATGTATTCTTTATTTCTCTTATCTAAAGAGCACATTTTAGAGATCTAGATTTACTGCCCTGTGTTGCCATCTTGAAATCCTGTGACCTTAAGCAAATTACCCACTTCTGCAGACTCTGGTTTCTCATGTGGGACACAGGTATACCTGCCTATTAAGAGGGTGCTCCTGCCCTGGCTGGCTTGGCTCAGTGAATAGAGCGTTGGCCTGGGGACTGACGGGTCCGGGTTCGATTCCAGTCAAGGGCACATGCCCAAGTTGTGGGCTCAATCCACAGTAGGGGGGCATGCGGGAAGCAGCCAATCAATGATTCTCTCTCATCATTGATATTTCTCTCTCTCTCTCCCTCTCCCTTCCTCTCTGAAATCAATAAAATATGTTTTAAAAAGAAGAGGGCACTCCCTTCCACTGAAATGGTGGAGGACTTCCACTCAATACAGGGTGCATCAATTCGTGAATGACCTGCTTTCTCAGTTGTGTCTAGCTCAATGACAAAAAAGAAAAAAACAAACAAAAAAAACAAATGGGAACAAACTTTCAGGTTTGCTGCACTAGGAATACACAGATTTGCCACACAAATTAGAATCGTTTTATTAGAATCGTTTTATTTAGGCCTGCTCCCGGGTGGCAGAGGGCAGGCCCAATCCCTAGGTGCAGTCCCTGGTCCGGCTCAGAGCAGGGCTGATTTGGGAGTTGGGGCGCCGCCCCCTGTCATGCACAAAGCAGGGTGGATTGGGAGGTTGTGATGCCACCCTCAGTCATGCTCAGGGTAGGGCCGATTGGGGGGTTGGGACACCGCCCCCCGTCACACTCAAGGCAGGTCTGATGGGGGAGTTGTTTTAGATCCATGGCCAAAAGTTAGTACTACTCTGCTGCACACTTTGTCTTACTCTATGAGATAAGCAGCCCATGGATTCTGGCCAGAGAAGCTGTTTTCACCTGCTTCCAAGTGAATTGCTGCTTAGTCAGAACACATGAAGACTCTAACTATCTTCCCTATGAGTCCATTTCAGCAGTCTTTGATTCAGATAGCATGTATAAGAGAAAATTCTGTTGCTTCCTCAACTCTCTGTGGATTGATGAAGACTATGAAAATAATATTGGAAGAAATATTGGGTGCTGGTTTCGATTCTGGTCAAGGGCACATGTCCAGGTTGCAGGACACCACCTCCAGTTGAGGGTGTGCAGGAGGCAGCTGATCAATGATTCTCTCTCATCATTCATTTTTCTATCTCTCTCTCCCTCTCCCTTCCTCTCTGAAATCAATAAAAATATATTTTTAAAAATGCACTTCCATATATATTATTTACATCTCAAGGCACTGTGAAATACAGTAATTTTCCCACATTTTATAAATATGAAAACTTAGGTTCAAAGTGGGTAATTTTCTTCAAGGTTATAATGTGTTAGTTTTCCTTTGAGTTTTAAGAAAACCTCTAAATTAACTGAACTACTGAATATTGTCCTAATCTACTTTGCATATAATCTGGAAACATATTAATTGAGCAGAGCTCAAGACTATGTTGCCTATATCCACGCAACGTATTCATATCAATACTATACAAGCAGGAAACAAATAGAGTTGCTATACCTCTATCTTCTATCCTACACCTGAAAAGAACAAGAGTATATAACTACAAGTTCAGAACAGTACTTACACATCAAAAATCCTATAGTACAAAAGACATTTATACTGAGAAGAATACACATGCTCTGCCAAAGAGCCTTAAAAAAATGCTTTGCCCTAACCCAGTGGTCAGCAAACTCATTAGTCAACAGAGCCAAATATCAACAGTACAACGATTGAAGTTTCTTTTGAGAGCCAAACTTTTTAAACTTAAACTATATAGGTAGGTACATTGTTATTAACGTAACTAGGGGCCCGGTGCATGAAATTCGTGCTCTGGGTGTGTGTGTGGGGGGAGAGTGTCCCTCAGGCCAGCCAGCTCCCTCTCACATACTGGGAGCCCTCAGGCGTTGACCTCCATCACCCTCCGATCGCCTGATCGGCCCCTTGCCCAGGCCTGACGCCTCTGCCAGAGGTGTCAGGCTTGGACAGGGGACCCCTATTGCCCCCCGATCACTGGCTCTGGCCCCCGCCCAGGCCTGAGGCCTCTGGCCCAGGAATCATGCCTGGACAGGGGACCCCCATCTCCCTCTGATCGCTTGCTCCACCCCCCGCCCAGGCCTGACGCCTCAGCCAGAGGAGTTGACCCTCATCACCCTCCGATCACAAATCACCGGATCGGCCCCTTGACCAGGCCTGAGGCCTCCGGCAGAGGTGTCAGGCCTGGGAAGGGGAACCCCAGCTCCCCACGGTTGCAGGCTCTGCCCCTGCCCAGGCCTAACGCCTCTGGCCTAGGCGTCCGTCCCGGGCAGCGGGGACCTGCAGTGGCAGCGGGGGGCGCCGTGATCGTGGGCTTCGCATTAGGCCCAGGCAAGGGACCCCTAGCTCCCGGGACTACCAGCTTTGACCGTGCCCAGCTCCCATTGCTGGCTCCACCCCTACTTCCTGCTATCACTGGCCAGGGCGGCAAAGGCGCCTGATTCTCCGATCATGGCTGGGGGGCAGGCCAAAGGCGGCCCCAGGGCCGCCTTTGCCCTGCCCCCCAGTTCTTAGCTCCCCCCTGGGTTTCCGACCACTGTCAGTGGCAGGGGGCTTCTTCCTGCTTTCCCTTTCGCCTCCCTGCATTGTGCCTACATATGCAAGTTAGCCGCCATCTTGTTGGCAGTTAATGGCCAATCTTTGTTGGCAGTTAATTTGCATATGGCCCTGATTAGCCAATAAAAACGGTATCGCCATATGCCAATTACCATTGTTCTCTTTTATTAGTGTAGATTAGGATACTCCTAAGGCTTAGGAAGAGCCACACTCAAGGGGCCAAAGAGCCGCATGTGGCTCGCGAGCCACAGTTTGGCAACCACGGCCCTAACAGGTTTGGCTCAGTGGATAGAGCATCAGCCTGAGAACTGAAAGGTCCCAGGTTCGATTCTGGTCAAGGGCATGTACCTGGGTAGGGGGTGTGCGGAAGGCAGCTGGTCGATGTTTCTCTCTTATCGATGTTTCTGACTCTCTACCCTTCTTCCTTCCTCTCTTTAAAAAATCAATAAAATGTATTTTTAAAAAATGCTTATGGCCTTTTATTTTCCAGGACTAAAGGCCTGATGCAAGAAATTAGTGCATAGGTAGGGTCCCTAGGCCTGGCTGGCAATCACGGCTGATCAGGTTCCCTGCTTTCCTGCTCCCTCATGCACCACCACCACGCGGTTCCCCCCTCCCCTGTTCCTGCTTCCCCCTTTCCTTGCTCCCTCAGTACCCCGCCAACACCAGCTCGCTGCCTGCAATTTTCTGTGCGACCCCCCGATGGTCAGACCACATCATAGTGAGCAATCGAATTCCCGGTCTCCTGGGCTAACCTCCAAGGAAACACTTTGCATATTAGCCTTTTCTATATAGATAAAGTCATACAAGAATGTAAGAATGCCACGTAACCTAGGCAAAAATGAGAAATGCAACTGAAGGATGCACAGACTTGGTTATAACCTATTCAGCATTTATATTTCAGATATACTTCTGAAATATATGTAGTAATGAAAACACATTTAAACCAATTCTATTCCTGATGTTACTTTACATGTAAAGTGTATTAGTAAATTATTCTCTGCCAAGATTAAACATTCACCAGGGACTGCTACATAAATTACACATACATCCAATCATGGGACACTTAAATGGAGGGTTTCAAGGAACTTTTCGGGTCACAGGAAAATGCTCACTATACAACAGTGAACTAAGAATACACACACACACCACTGTGCCAATAATAGCTGAATCAGAAAAGACTCTCTTCCTCTATGTTTTTATGGGTTTTTCAGATAGGTATAAAGTGTTCTGTTTTGTTTTTTAAGTTACGAAAACAATGGGGGAGAAGGAAAAACTCAGTATTTCCCCTGATAAGTGTAAAATACACGTCTAACTGTATATAGTAATGAAAACACATTTGAGGTAACCCTACTCCTTGCTGTTAATTCATACTAATACGTATGTGCTGCCCAAGTGAAACCTTCAGAGCTTTCATTATATTTTAAAGAAAAAAGCTGTCATTCTCCAGACTATTGTACTGTAAGCAGCACACAATGCTTATTATATTGTCTCAATATCCTTCATCCAAACATGACTATTACAAAACCACGTATTAATTCAAGAACCTACAAACCAGTTTCACAAAACTTGCCTTGTTGCTAAAATGTTTTCATTTTATACAGCTACTCGCTCCTACCTGAATGTCAGTCAATAAATCTATTTGAATATGAAGACCGGGCAAACTCTCAACCGTTTGAGAATGCTCTCCAGGATAACGAGTTCTACAAAACATAAAAGCGTCACTCCCCAATACCACCTGCATATCATATTATTTTTAAAACCAAGACCCAGTGGGTTTAAATGCGGACTCCCTGTCACCGCTTCCACTTGTAAAAGTTACAGAACAGATATGCCTCAAGCCGACACCTTGAGGGAGTCCAGGATACCTCGGCGCTTGAAGGTCTGGGACAGCTTTGTGCGTAGTTCGTCTTGACTCAACACGTCATATTTGGGGGGCACGGTGAGCTGGAAGAGAAGATGCCAATGGTTACCAGGCAGGCAGAGGGCACGGGAATTTCTGAAGACGGAACAGTGGCTGACCTGCGGGAAAGCGGGAAAGCACGAAAGCCCAGCGGGGACGGCGCTTGCACGACAACAAGCAAGAAGGTTCGCCTCCTCACCCGCGCACCGGGTTGGTGCTTTAACGGAAACAAACAAGATGCTACATCTCCTCACGTGTGCTCCCGGTACTTTTTCCTCACCTGTCCTCAGAGCCCAACCGCGGGCCGGGAATCAAGAGGAACGGGTATACCTCAAGGCTCTCCCGCCCACTCGAACTAGGAAATGGCGGATAAACACATTTCCTCCCCTCGGCTTGCCACGGGTGAGCGGGTTGTGTACCGGGCGCGACTCTCACCAGCGGCTGGAGAGTAGAGATACGGAGCGAGGCTGTGAAACCCGCGGCCCTGGAAGTGGAGGCACCTCGCGGCGGGTGGGGGCCTCACAGCCGATCCCGCCCTCTCCCCAAGACCCAGCCAGCCCAGCACGGGAATCCGGGAATCCGGGAATCCGGGAACCCAGAGCTTTACAGCCAAGTCAATGCCAACAACCGCCGGAAGCTCCGCCCACTTCTCGCGAGAGCTTGGCCTCTGAGTTCCGCGAGGACCCCTGGGCTAGAGCGGGGATTGGAGGAGAAGCCATGTGCTCTGCACCACATCCGGGGCCTGCGGGATCTGGGTGTTAACCCTGTGTCTTCATCCTGTTGCGGCCTAGGGCGCTGGACCCAACCTGGCTATCCCCTGGCCAGCTGGTCCCATCACAGCCCAGGCATTGCACCCAGCGAGCTCCGCCAGCTCGGGCTTTGCTTATTTTGCCTTTCATTAAGTCACGCAGTAACCGCGGCACTGTTTCCTTTTGGGACCCGAAAACCCTTTGTAGGGGGCTCCGCCTTGTGCACCGCCGGGTGATTTAGCAGCATCCCTGGCCTCTCTGCCCACTAAATGCAGCGCCTCTTACCAGTTCTGACCTTACTGAATGTCTCAGACATTGCCTGATGTTCTTGGAGAGGCAAAAGTCACTGGTTGAAAATCAGTGAGCTAAACTTTAAGTATCTACCTTTTTATCGTTTTTTGGTTTTTGGTTTTCTTTGTACCTCTCCCAAGGAGTAAGGACATATTTTCCATTGATTTTAGAGACTGGAAGGAAGGGGGGGTGGTGGGTGGGGGAGTCAGAAAAACACCAATGTGAAAGAGACATCTATAGGTTGCCTCCTGCAGCACCCGCATTCCACTCCACTGTGGGCTTGGACTTGCAACCCAGGTATGTGCCCTTGGCCAGGAATCCAATAGGTGACTCTGCTGCTCAGGTTGATGCTCTAACCACCGAGCAACACAGGCCATGGCAAGTACCCACTCTTGTGCATACCAAGGAAGATAAAGGTAAGCTGGCTTACCAAGATGCTGTGGGTGAAAGGGGCCACATGGTAACCTGACAAGCTCAGGGAAGGCCTGTATGATGGTCTTGCAAACTCAAAGACCTGAAGTAACCACAAAGGACGATCGGAAATTAAACTTTAACCAAAAGCAGTAATAGTGGGTAGTTACATTCTAGGACAGTATCTTCACTGAGCCTATCTGTCTTTTTGCATCTATAATAACACTAGAGGCCTGGTGCATGAATTTGTGCACATTGAAAGGAAATTAATTAGAAGAAATATTTTAATATCCCTGTTCACCCTTTCTCAATAATAGAAGTGTCAACCAAATTCATGATCGACAGTGACAGATTGAAATGCATGTGATTGCTGCCAATGAGAGCTTTATATGTATCACCCATGTGCGAGTCAACTTAGCCTTTTATAGATATAAAACAAACTTGTTAATTAGAGCTGCTTTCTGATTTAGCTAAACTTTTTCCAGCCCAGTGAAGCACTCCAACTTCTTTTCAGGTAATTGTCAGCAACACAGCAGTAAATATCAACATGAAGAAGCACATTATTATTGTAGATCATGCAGGGAGAACAAAGGGTAAAATATTTAATTTGCAGCAGTGTTTGACTATATTTTGTGCAGTGAAAAAACCTGAAGTCATTTTTAAGGTCCACCATTTCTTTTCTTTATTTCTTTTTGAGCGGGGGAAGGGGGGGTTGGGGGGGGGTGGGGGCCCACCATTTCTCAATTCTTTTCAGTTGGGTCGAGTTTCTAAACTTTCTAAATCTTCATTTTCTGTTTAATGAAAAGAAAATAGGATTCTACCAAGTCTCCGATCTACCTACTCCACGACTTGTGTGAGGATCAAATGAGATGAGGCACAGGAAAATACTTCACAGACATTTGGTTAACTGTGAATGTTTCTACCTGGCTATAAAGCAACTTGTGTTCCTGGGCTGAAGAAACTTCTAGGAGGCTAGTCGCTAGGGAGAGGAAGCTGGGCATTGCGACATAACGTATTACCCTGACGGCAGGACACTTAGCATATTAGTCTTTTATATAGATAGACTAGTAGCCCGGTGCACAAAAATTTGTGCACTCGGGGGTGAGGGTGAGGGGTGGGGTCAGACCCCTCAGCCCGACCTGCGCCTTCTGTCATGTTCCTGGACCCCAGCCACTCCTGGCCTAGGCACAGGCCTACAGGCTTGGGGCGGTCTGGCTCCCGAGGCCCCATTGTATCAAGAGAACAAAGTCGGCATTAGTTACTGCTCTCACTGAACCCAGTACACTGCATCTGTGCGTACAACTGCCTTGTTCATGTGCCTGCTTCGCCCTACTGAATTACTAACATCTTGAGGACATTGCTCTGTCTTATCCTTCTTCAACTTCAGTGCCTGGCCTGGTGCCAGGGACCTGAGATGGTTTGCTGAGTGAGTGAGTGAGTGAGTGAATAATGGGTGAGTGAATGAGTGAATGAATGAGCGAGTAAGTGAATGAGCAAGCAGCTACGAGGCGGGAACTTCTGCCGCATTGCCATGACAATGCGGCAGAAGTTCCCGCCCGCTCCCAGCTGCCTGCTGCAAACCCAGGGAAGTTCCCGCCCTGCTCCCAGCCACCTGGTGCCCCTCTCCTGGCTGCATAGTTCTCGCCCCTCTCCCGGCTGCCTGATGCAAACCCCGGGAAGTTCCCGCCCTGCTCCCAGCGGCCGCACACCCCTCTCCCAGCTGCATAGTTCATGCAGGGCAAAGGCGGCCCAGGTTCTCCACCTTTGCCCTGCCACCCGGCTCTTGCCTGCTGCCTGGGTTTCCGATCACTGTCAGCGTCAGGCAGCTTCCTCTGTCCTTCCCCTTTCGCCTCCCATCATTGTGCCTATGTATGCAAATTAACCGCCATCTTTGTTGGCAGTTAATTGGCATCTCGCCCTGATTAGCCAATGGGAAGCATAGCGGAGGTACGGTTAATTACCCTTTTGTCTTTTATTAGCTAGGATACTCTTGAAATATCTGGGTAACTAGTAACTTCCCTTTTTCTGGGCCCCTTGTGGCACAACCTAATGTGCTTGGGCTCCCGGACAGTTACCACTAATTCCTTCATTGTTCTCATGTTAATTGTTGACTGTTGGCTATCCTACACCCTTCTAAGTATGTGTCTATCATTTTATTTTTTATCCAGTCCCACAGGTTCTCTCCCTCACCCCCAAGCCCCCTTTGGTTTCTCCCGCCTCTCTAATGTATCACCAATGAATTTCTTGTAACCTACCTATGTCTCCTCCTTTGGTTGTAATGTATAAAAATAGAAGAAAACCCGCCACTCTCCAGAGCACTTTCCCAATCCGTTGAGGTACTGCTTCCAGGCACTTGTCGACAGTTTGCTCAAATAAACACAAAATTCTTTACAGGTTTGAATGTTTCTTATGTTAACACGGTAATAAAACCATAGCCAGAGAATGGTATAAGAACTAAGATGCACTGAAGCCTTGTGGGTGTTGTTCAGTGGTTAGAGAATTGCAGCATACCCAAGGGTCCTGGGTTCAATTCCCAGTCAGAGGTACCTACTTTGGGTGCAGTTTGCTCCTCTACTCCCCTAATCCCCAGATTGGGATAATGTGGGAGGCAACCAGTTGATGTCTCTCTCTCTGCCCTCACTCCCTCCTTTCTACTCTCAGAATCTTTCTCAGCACCAGGTCCTGGGAGTCACTACCAGTTGATTAGAACTGGCTCAGGAAAGGAAACCCATTTGCCATTCCTAGTCCACTCCCTTTTCCATTATGCAGCATATCTTCTTTACAGATGAGATGAAAAACAAAATAAAACAGTTTAAACATCCCCAGTTCCTTCACTAGCTTTTGTGCAGAATATTCCCTAGGCTAGATCCCACCCTTCTCCCAACACACAGTTCAGTTATTGATTCTTTTAAAATGTGATTCCCAGAACTGAGTATGGTCCCCAGGATGATATTATTTGTGAAGAGGACATTGTCTTCTCTTAATGCAACTTAGAATTGCATTAGCTTTTTGGGACCACTGTTTCAGACTGCTGCCTCTTGTTGAGCTTGCAATAAACGAAAATGTGTTTTTGTAGATGCACTGGTCTTAAACTAGGTTATCCTGTTGTGCAGGTTTTTTTTTTTTTTTTTAAAGCCCTAGTACGAGACTTTATTTTGCATCCTATTAAATTCTACTTTGTTAATTCCCCACCTAATTCTGCTAGTAGGGGAGATATTTTTGAATCTTGTCTTTTGCCATATAATAAATTTGTGGTCTTTAGCATGTTATCTTTGTTTTTTTCTGTTTGTTTATATTTTTACTAGTGGCCCGGTGCATGAAATTCATGCACGGGGGACAGTGTGTTCCTCAGCCTGGCCTGCACCCTCTCCAATTTGGGACCCCTCGAAGGATGTCCTACTGCCAGTTTACAGCAGTCACACATCCCTCTCGCAATCTGGGACTGCTGGCTCCTAACCGCTCACCTGCCTGCCTGCCTGCCTCGTTGCCTCTAACCACTCTGCATGCCGGCCTGCTCGACCCCAGCTGACCTCCCCCCGCCCCCCACTGCTGGCCTGCTTGCACCCACATGCCCCCCCCCCCACGAGCCTGATCACCACAAACTTCCGCCCCTGCTGGCCTGCTTGTCCCTCCCTTCCCTCCCCACTGGCCTGCTCATCCCCAACTGTCCCCCTGCTGGCCTGCTCACTCCAAACTGGCCCCCACCCCCGCTATCCTGATCACCTCCAACTGACCCCCACTGATGGCCTTCTTGCCCCCAACTGGCCCCTCTGCTGATCTGCTTACCCCCAAACAGCACCGCCCCCCACCAGCCTGATCACCCACAACTGCCCTCCCCTCTTGGCCTCTAACCGCCTCTACCTTGGCCCCACCACCATGGCTTTGTCCAGAAGAACATCTGGAAGGTCTCCTGGAAGGTCTCCCAGTCTAATTAGCATATTGCTCTTTTCTTAGTATAGATATATTTGTCTGTAAATATGATTATGATTGCAGATATGAGTAGGACCAGGTAAGGTTTTATAGAATGGGCCTTTTATTACAGATAGTTTGCCAGGTATGCATTTTTTCTAAAGAAGTAAAAATTACTTTAGAAAATGTTTCAGGAAGACTTTGAGAAATTTACAGTATCTGCTTTTCTTCCAAGAAAGTTGTCACTTTTATGCCAGAGTGAGAATTATTTGTATGCTTTGTATGTCAGCATTGGGCCACTGTGACTGGGGGGCACTTAGCTTGACTTGAGAGTAATTGTCTTGCTCACTGGCTGGGAGGGAGGGTGTGTGGCAGAGGAGATAAATACTGGGTTCTGGATTACTCATAGATTGCTGATTTTCTGGATTGATTGTGCAAGCCCCTCCTTTTATTCATGTCCACCTTCTGTTGACAGACATCTACCCTGGGAGAGAAATTAGATGAAACTCTCTTTCTTGTCATTGTAAAAAGCATTTGATTTCCTAAGGTGTGATAAGGCCACCCAGCCATCCTCAGTCAAGGTACACATTTTCATGGAGGATGTTCCCACCCTTGAATAAAGTAAAACAATTATTTTTTCTTTTAATTTAAACTTTCTTCTATAACTGTTTTCTTGCTACTTAAAAGCTAGTTGTTGTTGTTTTTTAAACTGCTTTCAAAGCTTTTCAAGCTGTATATGTCCTTGGAATGAATTTATAAATAAGAATTGAGCCCGGCCAGTGTGACTCAGTGGGTTAACATCAACCTATGAACCAGGAAGTCACAGTTTGATTCCAGGTCAGGCCACATGTCTAGGTTTTGGCCTGATCCCTAGTATGGGGTGTGTAGGAGGCAGCCGACCAGCGATTCTCTCTCATCATTGATGTTTTTATCTCCCTCCCTCTCCCTTCCTCTCTGAATCAGTAAGAATATACTTTAAAGAGAAAGAGAGAGAGAGAGAGAGAGGAGAGAGAGATAGAGAGAGAGAGAGAGAGAGAGAGAGAGAGAGAGAGGAGTATATATGTTTATAAATAAAAAAAAAACATGTATTTGATGCTCTTAGAAAGTCTTATTTTCTTTCATTAAAACTGTGCAGTATAGGGAACTCCATAGATTCTCTTAATTTGAAGAAAGTTAGAGGGAAAGGTACTAATTCAGAGTTCCATGGGAAAATGTGTCACTTATATCCTGGGGAAGGCATCACTGGATGTGGAGGATGGGCCGTATTTCCAAGTGAGGTCCTAAGTCCTGCTTGCAACTCCCAGCCAGGTTAGAATGTGCCTTCTTTAATCAGGACAAAACAATCACAGTGAGCAGAACATGACTAATGTTTTTTATAATTAACTAGAGGTCTGGTGCACGAAATTTGGGCACTCAGGGGTGAGGGGTCCCTCAGCCTGGCCTGCACCCGCTCACAGTCCGGGAGCCCTTGGGGAGTGGACCTAAACCATCAGTCAGACATCCTTAGCACTGCCATGGAGTCAGGAGAGGCTCCCGCCACTGCCACTGCACTTGCCAGCCATGAGCCCGGCTTCTGGCCAAGCAGTGCTCCCTCTGTGGGAGTGCCCTGACCCCCAGAGAGCAGCTCCTGCATTGAGCATTTGCTCCCTGGGGTCAGTGCATGTCATAGCAACTTGTTGTTCCACCTTTTCGTTGATTTGCATATTAACCTTTTATTATATAGGGTAGCTAGTCTTGAATGTTCTATTTCTGCCCCTAACAAAGTCACCCTAGCTACTCGAGACAGATGCTATCTTCCCCACAGGAGCCAGTCAGGGCTCCCCTACCTTTAGGCAACAGGCCCTGTCCCTTGTAATGAGGATTGCTTTATGTAAGGACCTTAACAACTTCAGCCGGTTCTCAAAAAGGTGGTGATAATTGTTCAAACACAGACTTCAGCTCTCAGGCCTGAGACCACCCCTTTCCTCCATGCCCTCAAAGGTCCTCAACTGAGTTAGTCAATCCCACCCTGCCTTTCATGCCAGCATTACCTCTGCCCTAATCTCAGGGTCATCTTATACTGTCTAAATTACAGTCCCCTCCTTGCAGCTGCATTCTGCAAACATTGAGCACTTATTATATCCTGGTCTCAGTGTTAGGGAATCAGGCTGGAAAAAAACACAACGCTGTTCTTTTCCATACTCTTTCTCCATATTGCTGTAAGTAGCTCCACCTTGATGCAGCATTGTGCTCAGACCAACCTTTCTGACAAAGTTTTACAATCCATGTGCCATAGTAAATGAACTCCCTCTATCCTCACTTTCTTTTACCTTTTTGCTGACACTTCTTTAAATATTTTTTCCTCATGCCTGCAAGGCTTTTTTTAAGCTTTGACATGTGTGTTAGTTATCTACTGCTGCCGTAAAAAATTATCACAAATTTAGTGTCCTGAAACAATGCAAATGTGTTACAGTTATTAGCACAGAAGTCTGGTGTGGGGCTCACCAGGCTGCAATCCAGGTATCAGGAGGCTGCATTCTCTTCTGGAGGCTCTTGGGGAGACTTTCTTTCCAGCTTCTGGAGACCACCCATATTCTGTGACTGGTGACCGCTTCCTTCATCATTAAAAGCCAGGAATATTGCATCTTGTGACTCTACTGAAGTCACATCTCCCCCTGATTTCCTCTCATACCTCCCTCCGCAACTTTGAAAGCCCCTTATACTTGAACTAGAGGCCCAGTGCACAAAAATTTGTGCACTGGGGGGGTGGCTGGTCCCTCAGCCTGGCTTGTGCCCTCTCACAGTCTGGGACCCCTTGGGAGATAATGACCTGCAGGCTTAGGCCTGCTCCCGGGTGGCAGAGGGCAGGCCCAATCCCTAGGTGCAGCCCCTGGTCGGGCTCAGAGCAAGGCTGATTGGGGAGTTGGGGCACCGCACCCTGTCATGCACAGAGCAGGGTGGATTGCGAGGTTGCCATACCACCCTCAGTCGTGCTCAGGGTATGGCCGATTGGGGGGTTGGGGCACCGCCCCCTGTCACACTCAAGGCAGCGTAGATGGGGAGGTTGCGGAGTCACCCCATGTATCGCACAGAGCAGGGCCCATCAGGGGTTTGGAAAGCTCCCCCCTGTCATGCACAGAACAGGGCCAATCAAGGGTTTGAGGAGCTCCCCGCTGTCACTCACAGAGTAGGGCCAATAGGGGAGTTGGGGCACCGCCCCCTGTCACACACAGAGCAGGGCGGATTAGGGGGTTGGGGCACCACATCCTGTCACACTCATGGCAGAGTCAATGGGGAAGTTATGGCTCTACCCCATCACACACAGAGAAGGGGGGTTGGAGTGCTGCACCCCACACAGAGGGGCTCCATATGGGGCTCCATACCCTGTCACACACAGAGCAGGGCCAATCAGGGGGTTGGGGCACCGCACCATGTCACACACAGAGCCGCAGGGCGATCAGGGGGTTGGGGAGCTCCCCCCTATCAGGCACAGAGCAGGGTTGATCAGGGGGTTGGGGCGCCTTCCACTGTCATGAACAGAGCAGGGCAGATAGGGAGGTTGTGGCCATGCCCCCTGTCACACAAAGAGCTGCTGGGTGATCAGGGGGTTTGGGCGCTCTGCCCTGTCACGCTGATCCCAGTGCTGGGAGGCATATTACCCTTTTGCTATATAGGATAGAGGCCTGGTGCATGGGTGGGGGCCGGCTGGTTTGCCCTGAAGGCTGTCCTGGATCAGGGTGGGGATCCCCACTGGGGTGCCTGGCCAGCCTGGGTGAAGGGATGATGGCTGTTTGCAGCTGGTCACACACCCTTCAGGGTGGGGGTCCCCACTGGGGTTCCTGGCCAGTCTGGGTGAGGGGCTGAGGGTTGTGTTCAGGCTTGCGGGTGACTGAAGCTCCCAACCGCTCCTTTTTGTTTTATACTGGGCCAGCTTTTGCTCTGATGTAGCATACTATTCCACTATGAAGATATACCAGAGCTTTTTAACCCACTCATCTGCTGACCAGCACTTAGGCTGTTTCCAAATCTTAGCTATTGGAAATTGTGCTGCAGTGAACATAGAGGTGCATGCATCCTTTCAGATTGGTAATTCTAGGTTCCTGGGATATATTCCCAGAAGTGGGATCAGTGCGTCAAATGGGAGTTCCGTTTTTAGTTTTTTGAGGAAACTCCATACTCTTCTCCATAGTGGCTGCACCAGTCTGCATTCCCACCACCAGTGAAGGAGGGTTCCTTTTTCTCGCCATCCTCACCAGCACTCGCCCTTTGTTGATGATAGCCATTCTGACAGCTGTTAGGTGGTATCTCATTGTCCTTTTCATTTGTATCTGTCAGATGATTAGTGACTCTGAGCATGTTTTCATGTGTCCCTTGGCCTTCCTTTTATCCTCTCTGGAAAAGTATCTATTTAGGTCCGTTGCCCATTTTTGTGATTGGGTTGTTTATCTTCCTTTTGTTAAGTAGTATGTGTTCCCTATAAATGTTGTAGATGAAACCCTTATCAGAGAGAACATTGGCAAATATGTTCTCCCATGCAGTGGGCTTTGTTGTTGCCTTGTTGATGGTTTCTTTTGCTATGAAGAAGCTTTTTATTTTGATGTCTTCCCATTTGTTCATTTTAACTTTATTTTCCATTGCCCCAGGAGCTGTGTCTGTGAAGATATTGCTTCCGCATATATCTGAGACTCTGCTGCCTATGGATTCCTCTACTATTTTTATGGTTTCCAGCTTTATGTTCAAGTTATTTATCCATTTTGAGCTTATTTTTATGCATGGTGTCAGTTGGTGGCCTAGTTTAATTTTTGCATTTGTCTGACCAAATTTCCCGGCACCATTTATTGAAGAGACTGTCTTATCCCCATTGTATGTTTTTGCCTCCTTTGTCAAATATTAATTGAGCTTGGTTGTTTGAATTGGTTTCTGGGTTCTCTATTCAATTCCATTGGCCTATGTGTCTATTCTTGTGCCAGTGTCAGGCAGTTTTGAACACAGTAGCTTTGTAATACAGCTGGTATATCTGGTATTGAGATCCCTCCTACTTTGTTCTTCTTACTCAAGATTGCTGCCACTATTCGTGATCTTTTTTTTTATTCCAGATGGATTTTTGGAGAGTTCATTCTAGGTTGTGAAATATGCTGTTGGTATTTTAATGCGGAGTGCATTGAATGTATAGATTGCTTTGGGTAGTATAGCCATTTTAATGATGTTGTTTCTACCAATCCATGAACAAGGTATGTTCTTCCATCTGTTTATGTCTTCCTTTATCTCTTTTTTCAACATCTTCTAGTTTTCTGATTGGAGGTCTTTTACCTCCTTAGCTAAGTTTATTCCCAGTTATCTTAATTTTTTTGGTGGGATGATGAATGGGATTCTTTTTTTAATCTCCTTTTCTGTAAGTTCACTATTGGTGTATAAAAATGCCATATATTTCTTGGCGTTAATTTTGTAGTCTGCTACATTGCTGAATTCATTTATTAAGTTTACTAAATTTTTGAAGGAGTGTTTGTGGTTTTCTATGTACAGTATCATGTCATCTTCAAATAATGACAATTTACTTCTCCTCTTCCAATTTGGGAACCTTTTCTTTCCTTTTCTTGTGTGATCACTGTGACCAGGACTTCCAGTACTGTGTTGAACAGGAGTGGTGAAAGTGGGTGTCCCTGTCTTGTTCCTGTTCTAGAGGGAAATGGTTTTAGATTTTGCCCATTGAGTATGATGTTGGCTGTAGGTTTGTCATATAAGGCTTTTATTATGTGGAAGGATGATCCTTCTATTCCTACTTTGCTGACTGTTTTTATCAGAAAAGGCTGTTGCACTTGGTCAAATGCTTTTTCTGCACCAGATGATATGATTGTGTGGTTTTTCTCTCTCAATTTGTTTATGCGATGTTTCATGTGCATTGATTTGTGGATATTGTACCATCCTTGAATCCCTGGAATAAATCCAATTTGTCATGGTGTATGATCTTTCTAATGTAATGTTGTATCCGGGTTGTAGAATTTAGGTGAGGATTGCAGCATCAATGTTCATCTGGAATATTGGACTGTAAGTCACTTTCTTTGTGGTGTCTTTTTCTGGTTTTGGGATTATGGTAATGCTGGCTTCATGAAAAGAGCTTGGAAGTATGCCGTCCTCTTGAATTATTTGAAATAGTGTGAAAAAGATTGGTTTTAGTGCTTCTTTGAATGTTTGGAAAAACTCCCCTGTGAAGCCATCTGGTCCAGGGATTTTGTTTTTCGGAAGCTTTTTGATTACTGTTTCAATTTTATCAGTAGTTATCGGCCCGTTCAGGTTTTTTGCTTCTTTCTGATTGAGTATTGGAAGCTTGTATTTGTCTAGAAATGTGTCCATTTTGTCCAGGTTTTCCATTTGTTGGAGTAGAGTTCTTATAGTTTTTACAATCCTTTGTATATCTGCCGGGTTATTTGTTACTTCAACTCTTCCATTTCTGATTTTGTTTATTTGGGTCCCCTTTCCTAGTTTCTTGGTGAGCCTCCCTAGAGGTTCATCAATTTTTTTTTCTTTTTTTCAAAGAACCAGCTCTTGCTTTCATGATCTTTTGTATTATTTTTTTGGTCTCTATGGCTTTTATTTCTGCTCTGATCTTTATTATCTCTTTCTTTTTTGGTAACATGGGCTTTTATTGTTGCACTCTTTCTAATTATTTAAGTTGAAGATTACTTAATTTATTACCATTTTTTTTCCTGTTTTCTAAGCTAGGCCTGTAGAGTTGTGACCTTCCCTCGCAGGACTGCTTTCATTGTGTCCCATAGATTTTAGGATTGTGTGTTTTCATTGTCATTTGTTTCCAGGATGCTTTTCATTTCTTCTCTGATCTCTTTGGTAACCCAACTATAGTTTAATAGCATGCTATTTAGCCTCCAAGTGTTTGATTTTTTTCATTGTTTTTATTGCACTTGATTTCTAGTTTTATGCCATTGTGACCTGAGAAGATGCTTATTACGTTTTCTATCCTCCTGAATTTGAAGAGACTTTGCCTGTGTCCTAATATGTGGCCTATCTTTGAAAATGTCCCGTGTGCACTGGAGAAGAATGTATATTTGGTAGCTTTGGGATGAAATGTTCTGGAGATGTCAAGTCCATCTGAACTGGAGAGTCATTTAGGATTGCTGTTTGTTTGGAGGTTTTTTGTTTAGAGGATTTATCCAGTGGTGTCAGTGAGGTATTGAAGTACCCTACATTGATACTATTGCTATCTATCTATCCCTTGATACCTTCCAGAAGTTGTTTTTTGTATTTGGGCACTCCTGTACTGGGTGCATATATGTTTACCAGAGTTATATCCTCTTGTTGATTTGCTCCTTTTAGTATTGTGTAGTGGCCTTCCTTATCCCTTGCTATGACCTTCATTAGAGTTCTATTTTGTTCAGATATAAGCATTGCCACCCCAGCTTTTTTCTCATTTCCATTTGTTGAAAATTTATTTTTCCCTCTTTCACTATCTGTGTGAATCCTTTGCTCTGAGGTGAGTCACTTGCATACTGCAAAATATGGGTTTTGTTTCCTTATCCATTCAGCTGCCTCATGTCTTGATTGGAGCACTGAATCCATTTACCTTTAATGTTATTATTGTAAGTACTTGTTTGTCATATTTATTCTTAATGTGTGTGCTTCTCCTTGCCTTTCTGTTTCTTCTTTTTACTTCCATCCCTCTAGCATTTCTTGCATTGCTGACTTGGTGGTAATAAACACTCATAGCCCTTTTTTGTCTGTAAATTTCCTTATTAGTTCTTCAATTTTGAATTATAGCCTTGCTGGGTATGGATTCAGCCCCTTGTTTTACATCACTTTGTATATTTCATTCCATTCCCTTCAGGCCTGGTGTGTTTCTGTTGAGAAATCTGTTGATATTCTAATGGGAGATGCCTTGTAGGTAACTTTCTGTCTCTGTCTGTCAACCTTTATGATTCTTACTTTTGCATTGATGTTTAATTATGATGTGGCTTGGTGTTGGTCTTTTTGGGTTCATCTTATTTGTGACTCTGTGTGGTTCTTGGACTTGCATAGTTATTTTCTGGCCTGTATCAGGGAAGTTTTCTGTCGTTATTTCTTCCAACATGTTTTCCCCTCCCCCATCTGACTGGAAGAACTGGCTGGGTCTATAGACCAAGACTGAGCACTGACCTGCTGAGAACCTGGATTGCGGTGAGTGATGGTCACCTAAATGTACACTCCTGCTTTTTGCCCATGACCCTGATCATGTCTACCGCTGCCACACATAGAGTGGCATGTTCCCATTCTCCGGTGACTTCTCTAGGCACACTCCCATCAGGCTGGCCCAGGTGATGGACATGGGAGCCTTACATCAGGAACCAGTGCCTTGTTCTTGTGTCACCGTCCCATGACCCACTCAGAGATACGAGTGCAGGCGACTGATTCAGGCCTCAGATACTGAACATGGAGAAGGAAGTCAATTGATGGCCCCTGCCAAGGTCTCTTGCCTGGAGAGAGAAGTAATGAGACTTGGAAAGTGGAATGCTTCTGTAATTTCTTAAATTCTGCCGAACATGAGGAATTACTTTTACTCATCATCTTGACTCAGAATCCAGCTTCAGGTTCACAATGGCCAGCTATCAGACAAGTGTAAATGAGCAACATGGTTGTGACCAAAAAAAGGATGGAGAGATCCCAGGGCAAGCCATGAGGCCAAAGAGCTTCACACTAAAGGAACTCTCCCAGAGACGGGTGCCCACGTAGGCAGCAGGAAGGATGGGACCTTGGAAGCTTATCCAAAACTAGTAAGCAATGTGACAGTTCACCAGGGCATGGAAAAGACTCTCACTCTGTGTGGAAAGTTGTATGAGCAGAAGACCCTCAAGCCATGTTTAAACTACTCTTGAAATAGTTTGCAAAGGCGCATGTCAGTGTTTAATTCTCAAATATTTAAAATCACAGAGTGCTAACTAGTGATTTTACTACTTTATTTATTTACATGTATGGTATGTTTATAACAGTTTTTTAATGTTGTGACATAACTCTGTAATAACCATTGAAAAATAACAACTTTTCCTATGGTTATTTGGATTGCTGGGCAGGGTATTAGCTGGAGGTACTATTCTATGTGGGTTGCTCTACAGTGCAAAGCAAGACTAGTCTGTGATTTACTCATTTTGCATTTCATTTGTTTTGTTTGTTTGTTGGTCTCCTCAATCTAGTGAGGGTTCATGGCTCAGAGATACCCTGAGGAAGATCATGAACGTCTCATGAGGTGTCCGAGCTGATC
Source organism: Myotis nattereri (assembly GCF_964212035.1). Classification (NCBI taxonomy): domain Eukaryota; kingdom Metazoa; phylum Chordata; class Mammalia; order Chiroptera; family Vespertilionidae; genus Myotis; species Myotis nattereri. The sequence goes on from NC_138094.1 coordinate 5,487,454, forward strand.
ACCCAGAATAGCAGTGGATGTACCCTTAGGCACTCAGTAAATTTTTTGGAGTAAATCAAGGATTGAAGAGCGAGGAGAGGTGTCTGGCTTTGGCAGGTGAGGATCAGCTGACCCGTGGACATCCCTGAGAAGATGTCCACTCTGTGCCAGTGCCTCCTGCCAGCCCTCACATAGGGCATAGAGGGATTTCCTGTCAAGTATGGATACAGAACTTTTGTGGCCATGAGTCTTATGGAACCGTCCCCAGGGGAACAATCAGCAGTGGAACGGGCTGTACAGCCTATAGCATCTGGTTTTCCTCTCAGCCACAATAGTCTTCCTCTGGCTTCGAGTTGGAGATTTAGGGTCAGTGGATGACAGGGATGCAGTAGCAGGAACCATTCTCTCCTTCTCTGGTCAGAAGCATAATTCTTACCATCTGATGAGGCAGAAGTGCAATCTTCACCAGAAGCATCCCTCTGCAGGCCTGAATGCCATGGTCGGGCCCTCCCTTTCCCTCTCGACCTCTCGTCTTCTTTGTGTCCAGGATCGGTGTGTGCCATTCTCCCCACCTTGCCCTGCACTCTCTATTGGAATGACCCAGTGCCTTTGGGGTTGGGATCTGGGAATGTCACTGGCACTTCATCTACGCCAGGCCAACCCTGCACCCCAACCCCTCCCCAACACCACCGCTGTCTGCATAATCTGGTAGATTATGTCTCTGATATTTAAGGGATGCAGATCACAGATTCAGCAAGACTGGCCCATGCTCTGCTGCCATTTCACTTTTGTGCCTCATTCTGGGTTCCTTATGGGATTCTCTGGGCCATTTTCTGCCTTGTCCCTCTAGCCCAGAGTGAGTGCTCTTCCTCATGCACCTCCCTTGTGCCTCTAGAAGCACTGCCCTTGGCATTAAATGGCTAGAGCCAGGCATGTCTTGGATATGAGGCATGTTCTCCTTGGGGAGCAAAAAAGAGGGGCAATCCCTTGTTTAGGTCTAGATGTCATTGGAACCAGGTCTTGTTGGGCACGGGCAGGGCAGGTAGTGCCAGCAGAGACTTGTGAGTTTGAAAAAGGCACAGAGGACAAAATATGTCAGGGTAGGAAGAGGTCTGACTGCAGAGGGAAAGAAGCCAGGTGGAAGGCTGTCTGCTCGAAGGCTGGGTTAAGAGAGCGGACGATGGGAAAGCCCATGCATGGGGACTGGTCCCCAGGGCCTCTGAAGGCCCATAGAGGCAGGGCTTGCTGTGGACCCCAGGAAGGACATCCTCCTGCCTCTTTGGTGCCTCTTTGGATCCAGAAAGGCAGTTGGGATGTTGATTTTCCTTCTGTACACTGTAGCTTGTCACGTTCTCCAAAACAGCTCAGAAGAATTGGGGAGAACTCCTGATTTCTGTTATCAGTGGGTGTCCCCAGCATGAGATTTCTGATGGGCTGACTGACATTCCAGGGATGCATAAAGAGGGTCCCAGACTTGGAGCACATTCTAAGGACCCCCTTTCTTCCAAAAAATGTCACAAGGGCAGATGACCTGGGATCGCAGTAGGAATTTTGTGACTGGAGCAGGTTGCAAAGGACGGCCCTATTCGTGGGCTCAGAGGCTACTGTGTTCTGTACGTAAGTGAGGGCTATGATGAGAGCAGGTGGCAGGTGACCAGGATGTGGTGAAAACATCCCCCAAATTCATGTGTGGGTGCTGGGAGTCGGCAGGGCCTGTCCATTACTGGGCAGGAAGTTCTCCTGCCCACAGTGCCATAGCACATGCCCTGGGTAAAGCTGGCTCCGCATGGGGGGGCGTGGATAGAGGAGTGTTTCTTGCTCATGAAGAAGGCATGTTGGGCTCCGATTTTGTTTCTAGGTCATTCTAAGTGGTCCATCCTGCCTCCCTGTATCTCCTGGACACTGGGATCTCATAGAGGCAGCCTGAGCTTGGGCTCCTATAATTTTCCAGTTTCTGCCTGGTACATGTAATGTCTGTGTTAAAGAGAAAATCTCAGCCCCCAGGTGGCACCCTCAGGCTAAAATCCCATGATACCAAGTCTAGGCTCAACTGCTGAACTCATTACAGTTTGCACCTCTTCCAGAAACCTAAACAGCCAGTCTGAAATTTTCTGGACAACACCACTGTGCTAATCTGTCATGTGGTCCCTCTGCCTGGAATATGAAGTTGTTGGGGCATCACATTGCCGGGGGTACAGAAGAGCCTACAGAAAATCTGGGCCTCTCTGTCTCTTTGTACTGGGTCAGCACACACAAGGCGCATCCATAGGGACTGGAACAAGTGGTTTCCAGTGAGCACCACCGAGGTACAACTTCTCTGGGGCTGTCACCGGTAACTAGTCCAGGCCCTGGTCTCCAACACTCCTCCCCAATTGCCTGTGGCGGCTCCATGGTAGGGCTTCCCTGTACACAAGTCAGGCCCCCAATACTGAAAGGGACATAAGCCTGTCAGGAACCCAGAGCCCTGGCCTCACCAGTCCATGCCTGTTATTCCCCTGGATCAAGGCCCTACTTGAACTCAAGTTCCTGTGGCCTGGAAACACATTTACATTCTTTTCAGCAAAATATTAAGCTGGCATAAACCTCTGCTTTGTTCTGTGTCCCGCCCTAGAATAGGACATCCTTTTGTAGAGGATGGTCTAATGTTCGAAGACTATCCCTCATGATCCTCCTTCCCATCAATCAAGGAGGTGGTAAAGCAACTCTCAGCCAGTGACAGGCCCTGGGTCTGAAGAGTGGACAACCCCAAGCCAGTTCCCAGAGAGCATTTAAGTGGACACAGGTGAAGGTCACACCGGGGAGATAGGGGTATGGAGGGCCACCCTGAGGGTCAATACAACCAAGTGAAAGGGAGATGTCCTAGTGTTCTGTTGGATCCCACAGTCAATGGACAGTTAGCTGGCCAGCAAGGAACAGGCTCCCTGCCCACCTGCCACTGCATTCTGGCCCTAGGCTGTCTCAGTTTGCTCACTGTGTGGCCTGCCAGAGGAGCACGTAGGGAGAAGGCCACACATCCAGGCCCAGGGGCAGGACTCCATTTGCCTGTATGTCTCCCTAATTGTGAGGAAGTCAGTCCTGCGTTTTCTACTTCTAATGCTCCTCATTCAGTGCCAGCCACTCATGTGCTTGCTGCTCTCTGCTGGGTTTCAGCAGTTCATAGCTTGTCACATACAGCACCTGGCCCTTCGTTCTCTTTTTATTGCTCTTCCTGTCTTTGTCTTCTACCTTCCAGTCTTCTAGCTTGGGCCCATCAGAGTAGGAGCTCATTTTCCCGTTTCTTAAGTACATTTTTTATTGATTTCAGAGAGGAAGGGAGAAGGAGAGATGGATAAAACACCAATAATGAGACAAAATCATTGGTTGGCTTTCTCCTGCACATCCACCTGGGGATCCAAACATAAACTCCGGCCCCTCCTCCAATTGATAATTGAACCATGTCCTCTTGGTTCATAGGCCTACTGAGCCACACTGGCCATCACACTCTGCTTCTTCTAGTGGGAAGAGAAAATGCTGAAGTCTCTGTAACAGTCTGTGAGCTCCCCACTCCCCCAAAAAAGAGGATAAGAGAACAAGGCTCAGAAAATGTGTATCTCTTACAGCAAACGCTCTCTTTCTCTTCCTCTCCCTCTCCTATTCCATCTCCCTCTCCCTGTCCCTCTGTCTGACATGCACCTTGTCTTCCCATTCCCACCTTAACAGGAAATAGTGTCCATAATGGGAATCAGAACCTCTGGAATTTGGGGAAAAGTATACAAATGGGCAGGTTCTTAGGGAGGAAGGGCATAGGCAAAACATCCTGTGGTCTGGGTGTTAATTACTCTGCACAAAGAGATCGTGCCCATTACCTTGTGTGGAGATTCACCTGTGGGGCCAACTTATGTAAAGCTCTTGTCAGCATGTCCTCCTCTGGAATTGCCCACTGTTATTAGCATTGATGGTATTTATTATCCACCAGATGCAAGATAAGGAAGAAAATGAAAGACAGTGCACACTGGCCAGTGTGTCTGGGCATTTTCCTGTGCACCAGAAAGTTTACTGATTTGATTTCTGGCCAGGGCACATGTCCAGGTTGCAGATTCAGTCCCCAGGCATCCAACATTGTTTCTCTCTCACAGGAATGCATGCTTCTGTGTCTGTCTCTCTGCATTTACCTCTCTCTAAAGAATTAATTTTAAAAAACCCACCATATTAAAACACAACAAAAGAAAACTCATTGCTGCATGTTGCCTCTAAAACCAAGTGTCCTGCACTTGACGCTTTATTTGTTCTGGAGACCACAGTGAGAAATCTAGCAAAATTCTTTATTGGAATCTGGATTATTCTATAAAATATTCAGAAAAGCATAGTATTAAGGCAATGAGGCTGAGAAAGCTTAGATAGAGACTACATCTGTGAAGTTGGGCGCAGAAGAGGCCTGGATAGGAGGTGACTACTGGTGCACAGGCATCTTGTACATAAAGGCCCTTGGTCAGGGTCTCTAGGGCATCAGAAAGCAAGCAGGGAGAGTAAGGCACACATAATAGGTTCCTTACTACTAGAATGTACCCTAGAGTCCACCAATCTGCACCGCAGTCAGGCAGGCTGGATACAGGGCAGCTGGAGCACACGAATGTCAAAGGGAAGACTCTGAATAAAGAAGAGCCAAAGCCTGACATGCTTGGCTCATTGGATGAGTTTTGACCTGTGAACCAGGAGGTTAGGGTTCAATTCCCAGGCCGGGACATGCCCATGTCGTGGGCTCTTAGCCCAGTTGATGTCTTGTAGGAGGCAGCCAATAAGTGATTATCTCTCACCATTGATGGTTCTAACTCTTTCTTCCTCTCCCTTCCTCTGTGAAATCAATAAATAAATATATATATATATGTATATATATATATCTAAAAGTATGTACATAGTTTAGGGTTTTGATACCCTGAATATCCGTTTAGAAATACAAGAGAGCCTTTTGTCATGGTCAGGATTTATATGCTGTTCCTTCTTCCCCTTTAATCTTCCTTTCTAGTCCACTTCCCCATGGGATTGTATATAAAGTGATCTATTTCATGCTGGGACGTTTTGTATTGTTTGTCTTGTTGTATTTCTCTGTACCATAATACGTTATTAATACAAACCTACAGTGGAAAAATTAGGCTGAGTAAATTTGGCATCCAAATGGCTTTACTAAGTATTTCACCAATCCAGGTGCATGCCAGCTGGCAATGAAAAATGGGCTCACTGAGCCATGCCATTCATGGTTTGTTCCACCCCACAACGTGCAATCTGACAGGCTACATTTTAAAATCCTTAAAATTTTGAGGTCCAAGCTTCCTAAATTTTCAACTAATTTCACATACACTATTTCAATAAAAAGAATGTTAAAGAAACCACACATTATTGGGGTAATATTTAAAATTGAAGTTGGAAGGCTTGTTGATAACTATACACTCAACAGTCCAAGAGGTGAGTTTTTAAAAACCTTTCCCATTCATGATGTTTGTTTATATTCACTAATAAAAATACTGAGGATTCAAGATAACTCATAGTTTGAGTGATCATACCCTTTGTGGTACATTAAATGTCAAATAGTTGCAGAGAAAGTGCCTGAATAGTTCTCCAATAAAATACATATCACAATCTAGGGGCACTTTTGTTCACTCCGTTCAGAAGTATAGTCAGGAAGCTAACTGGTTCCATTTAAGTGGTAATCTCTCTTTCAATCTTAGTATAACCACTTCAGAAAGTGCTGATGTCACTTAAGTAAGCAAAAGGATGCCCACATTTAGACTTCTTCAAACTTTTATATCATTCCGTATGCAATATTTCCCTATTTATACTATTCCTTTCAAGGTTGAGGACATACAAAATGTCACAGGAAGAAGGTCAAGAATTGTTTTGCAGCTTTGGTGGAGGTTCCCCAATCCTTTTTTCCATTTAGGTTTTCCAAGGAAAATATGTAAATTGTTTACTCTCCCTAACTGGAAACAGGGCAGCATGCCATGAAGAAGTAACACGCTGCTTCATTTATTTTTTTTTAATCATTATTGTTCAGATTATTACAGTTGTTCCTCTTTTTCCTCCATAGCTCCCCTCCACCCAGTTCCCACCCCACCTTCTGCCCTTACCCCGACACTGTCCTCATCCATAGGTGTACGATTTTTGTCCAGTCTCCTCCCACGCTCCCCACACCCCCCACATCCCTTTCCCCCGCAAGAATTTTCAGTCCACCCCCTCTCTATGCCCAATTTTATATTATATTCACCAGTTTACTCTGATCAGATTTTTTACTCACTTGATTTTTAGATTCACTTGTTGATAGACATGTATTTGTTGTTCATAATTTTTATCTTTACCTTTACTTCTTCCTCTTCTTAAAGAATACCTTTCAGCATTTCATATAAAATAATATGGAACGCTTCACGAATTTGCATGTCATCCTTGTGCAGGGGCCATGCTAATCTTCTCTATATCGTTCCAATGTTAGTACATGTGGTGCCGAAACGAGCACAGTTCTCTTTCTTTTTTAATAAATATATGTATTATTTGGAAACATTAAGATCTCAGTATGTTTTTTAAAGAATGAATGAGTGCACTCTTTCATGAGCCAATAGTCTTCTTATTTTTTTTTTTAAGTTTATAATAGTCTTTATTATCCATGAGTGAGTGAGATCATGTGCTGTTTTTCCTTCATTGACTGGCTTATTTCACTTAGCATAATGCTCTCCAGTTCCATCCATGCCATTGCAAATGGTAAGAGTTCCTTCTTTTTTACAGCAGCATAGTATTCCATCATGTAGATGTACCACAGTTCTCTAATCCATTCATCTACTAATGGACACTTGGACTGTTTCCAGATCTTAGCTATGTTGAATTGTGCTGCTATGAACATATGGGTGCATATATCCTTTCTGATTGGTGTTTCTGATTTCTTGAGATATATTCCTAGAAGTGAGACCATAGCATCAAATGGGAGTTCCATTTTTAGTTCTTTGAGGAAGGTCCAGACTGTCTTCCATCGTGGCTGCACCAGTCTGCATTCCCACCAGCAGTGCACGAGTGTTCCTTTTTCTCCACATCCTCTCCAGCACTTGTCGTTTGTTGATTTGTTGAAGATAGCCAGTCTGACAGGTGTGAGATGGTACCTCATTGTTATTTTGATTTGCATCTCTCCGATGATTAGTTACTTTAATTATCAGGTTAGCAGATTGCCTTCAGCCATTTTGCCAACAGCAGGGTAATATAATGCGGATTTTCAGCCCTGCTGTTTATCAAAGTTCATTAGCCCTGTATCAATATATATATATATATATATATATATATATATATATATATATATATATATATTTTACAGGCCCAGTGCACAAAAATTTGTGCACTCAGGGGAGAGGGGGTCCCTCAGCCCAGCCTGTGCCCTCTCGCAGTCTGGGACCCCTCAGGGGATGACCACCTGCTGGCTTAGGCCTGCTCCCCGGGGAATTGGGCCGAAGATGGCAATCAGACATTCCTCTGGCAGCCTGGCAGCCCTCGGGAGATGTCCACTTGCCAGCGGGGAGAAGACCTAAGCTGCAGTCAGACATCCTTAGCACTGCTGATGAGTCTGGAGAGCCTCCCTCCACCACTGCTGTAATGGCAGCCATCAGCCTGGCTTGTGGCTGAGCATAGCTCCTCCCATGTGAGAGCGACCTGACTACCAGAGGGCAGCACCTGCATTGAGCGTCTGCCCCCTGGTGGTCAGTGTGTGTCATAGTGACCAGTCATTCTCAGTCTTTCTGCTGTTAGGGTCAGTTTGCATATTACTCTTTTACTATATAGGATAGAAGCCTGGTGCATGGGAGGGGGCCGGCTGGTTTTCCCTGAACTGTGTTCCAGATCAGGGTGGGGTCCCCACTGTGGTTCCTGGCCAGCCTGGGTGAGGGGCTGATGGCTGTTTGCAGCTGGTCACACACTCTTCAGAGTAAGGGTCCCCACTGGGGTTCCTGACCAGTCTGGGTGAGGGGCTAAGGGCCGTTTTCAGGATGGCAGGCGACTGAAGCTCCCAGCCTCTTCTTTTTATTTTTTATTCTGGGATTTATTTACCTTCTATTGCTGTCACTGGAGCTGAGAGCCGGCTGCAGCTTGAGGCTATGGCTGGCTGAAAGCAGGTATCTGGGTTTGTTTAGCTTCTATAATTGCAACATTGTTGCATCTGGAGCTCAGGGCAGGGCTGCCGCAGGTGGGGAAACTTGGCTTCCTCCGTCACTGGAGCAACCAAGCCTCATGTTCACTTCAGCTGCGTGGCTTCCGGCAGGCATCTTGATTGGGAGTTAATTTGCATATCTCGCTGATTAGCCAATGGGAAGGGTAGTGAAGTTATGGTTAATTCCCATGTTTATCTATTATTAGATAGTATATATATATATATATATATATATATATATATATATATATACATATATAGGTATGTATATATATATATGTATATGTGTATATATATATATATATATATATATATATATATATATATACACACACATACATCTATACACACACACACACACACACACATACACACAGACACATACTACTGTTGGACTTTACCTCCAGCACTTAACTCTGAGGTTTGACAGTGTGATCAGTGCTTCTTTGTGTCTAGGTGTCTTGTTGTTCATCAGTTAATGTTGTTCATTATATTCCACAAATGAGTGAGAATGTGATATTTATCATTCTCTGAGTGGCTTAATTTGCTTAGTGTAATGCTCTCCAAGTCCATCCATGCTGTTTCAAATTATAAGAGTTCATTCTTTGTTATAGCAGTAGAGTATTCCATTGTATAGATGTTCCACAGCTCATTCATCCGTGCATCTGCTAATGGGCACTGAGACAGTTTCCAAATCTTAGCTATTGTAAATTGGGCTGGTATGAACATACAGTTGCATATATCTTTCCTGATTGGTCTATCTCATTTCTTGGGATATATATGCCTAGAAGAGAGAATACTGGGTCAAATGGGAGCTCCATTTTTAATTTTTTGAGAAAACTCTACACGGTTTTCCACAGTGCTTGCATCAGTCTGCATTCCCACCAGCAGTGCACATGGATTCTTTTTTGTGTGGCTGTTTTCTTGGATCCAGGGCCTTAGGTATTACAGACTTTTGATCCCCAATACGAATTAGGCATAATGCAGTTCGAATAAGAGCACACATAGTTCAAGATGACAAGGTTACTTGTTTTCCTTGAGCCTGAGTTCAGAGAGTACCTTTTGATATTTTTATTATTTTTTTAATATTATTATACCTGTCTTTGTTGTTTATTGTTACTGCATTAAGCATGCCTTTATTTTAAAGTCTATTTTGTCTGATGTGGGTATTGTTGCTTTTTCTCTGCATCCTCACCAGCACTTGTGGTTTGTTGATTTTTTTCTGACAGCTATTCTGACAGGTGTGGATTGGTAACTCATTGTCATTTTGATTTGCATCTCTTGGACTGTTCGTGCCTTTGAGCATTTTTTTTGTATGTCTCTTGGCCTTTTGTAGGTCCCCTTTTGAAAAGTGTTAATTTAGGTCCTTTGTTTTGATTGGATTGTTTATCTTCCTATTGTTAATTTGTGTGAGTTCCCTGAAATCTTTGGATATTCAACACTTATCCGGATACCATTGGGAAATATGTTCTTCTATGCTGTGGGCTTTCTTATTGTTTTGTTCAGGATTTTGTTTGCTGTGAAAAAGATTTTTATTTTGATGTAGTCAATTTGTTTATTTTCCACTTTGTGTGCATTGCCTTTGAAGCTGTATTGGTAAAGATATTGCGGAGACGTATCTGATATTTTGCTACATATGCAATCTTGTAAGATTTTTTATAGATTCTCATCTGATGTTTAAGTCCTTTATCCACTTTGAGTTTATTTTTGTGAATGGTGTAAGTAGGTGGTCTAGTTTCATTATTCTGCATGTATCTTTCTAATTTTCCTAACATTTATTGAAGAGAATATCTTGACTCCATTGTATGGTCTTGCCTCCTTTTTAAATTAATAATAGAGCATAATGACTTGGGTCCACTTCGGGGTACTCTGTTCTGTTTCAGTGGAGTATATGTCTTTTCTAGTGGCAGTAGCAGGCAGTTTTGAGAATGGTGGCTTTATATTATAGCTTAATATCTGGTATTGTGTGTCCGCCAACTTTTTTCTTCTTCCTCAGATTGCTCAGGCTATTTTTACTCCATTTCAATTTTTGGAGGATTTTTTTCTGTGTCTGTGACATATTCTGTTGGTATATTAATGGAGATTACAATTAATCTATAGATTGCTTTCGGGAGTACGGACATGTTAATGATGTTAATTCTACCAACCCATCAACATGGTATATTAGTCCATTGGTTGATATCTTTATCTCCATTTCAATGGCCTGTAGTTTTCCAAGTGCAGTTCTTTTACTTTCTTTATGAGTCAATAAAAATGTACAGTTTTTAATTATAAACCTTGTTTTCTATCAAAATTACTTCACGCGTGAATTTTAGGACACCCTTTACTTAGGCGACTCCAGTGAAAGGGCCATTTGACCCACAAAGGGGTCGCAACCCACGGGTTGAGAACCGCTATTCTAAAATGTCAATTAAATCTAATGGATCCAGTGTGTCCTTTAGAGGCTCTGCATCCTTGTTATTTTTACATATGGAAGATCTATCCAGAGAAGTCAGAGGGGTGATAAATTCCCTTACTGTGACTGTCCTGTTGTCACACTCTCTGTAAAAGTCTTCTAGAATTTTTGTTAGTTTTGATTTTTTGTTTGTTTGTTTGAGATATATATATATATATTGAGGTGCTCCTCTGTTGGGTGAATATATGTTTACTAGGGTTATATTGTCTTGTTGGTTGGTCCCTTTAGTATCATGCAGTGACCTTTCTGTCTCTTGTGATGGCCTTTATTTTAAAGTCTATTTGGTCTGATACCCATATTGTTACTTCAGCCTTGTTTATTTTTTTCATTTCCATTTGCATGGAAATTTTTCCCATTCCTTCACTCTCATCCTGTGTGTGTCTTTTGTTTTGAGATGGTGCTCCTGTAGAAAGCATATACTTGCATCATGTTTTTGTATCCATTTTGCTCCACTACACCTTTAGATTGGAGCATTGACCTATTTACATTTAGGGTTATTATTCATAGGTATTTATTTATTTCTTTCCATTTCGTTTCTGTGTGGCTAAGTTTCTGTCTCTGTTTCTCCTTCTCATTACAGCAATCTCTGTAGCATTTCTTGTAAAGCTGGCTTGGAGATGATGTACTCCTTCAGCCTTTTTCTGTCTAGGAAGCTCTGTATTTGACCGTCTATTTTGATTGAGAGAATTGCTGGATATAGTAATCTTGGCCTCAGATCCTTACTTTCCATTAACTTGAGTACTTCATGCCATCTTCTTCTGGCCTGTAGAGTTTCTGATGAGAGATCAGGAGTCAGCCTTATGGGAACTCCTTCATAGCTAACAGTTTTGTCTTGCTGCCTTGAAGATTCTCTCTTTGTCTTTAATTTTTGGCATTTTAATGATGATGTGTCTGGGCACGGGTTTGTTTGGGTACTTCTTCTTTGGGGTTCTCTTTGGCTCTTGATCTTGTGTGGGATTTTCCTTTATCAGGTTAGGTAAGTGTTCTGCCATTGTTTCTTCAAAGACCTCTATGCCTTTCTCTCCTCCTGCCTCTTTTGTCACTCTCGCTATTCTAATACTGTTAGGTAAGTGGTCCTCCTGTTTTTTTTTTTGTTTGTTTTTTTAAATCTTATTTTTTTCTGTCTTTTTTTTATTCGGTGATATTTTTAACTTTGTTCTAATTCAGTGATTGATCCTCAGCTTTCCCTAATATCTGCCTATTCCTTCCAATGTGTTCTTTATTTGTGTTACGTCATTTTATATCTAGGACTGTTCTTTTCATAGTCACTATATCTTTTTTCATGCTCTTGAGCTCTTTTACCCTCATAACTCTGAAGTCAGATTCAGATAAATGTCTGCTCTGTGCTTCATCTATCTCTATATCTGAAGAATTCTCTAGTTCTGTTATTGAGGGTTGTTTCTTTGTTTCCTCTTTCTGGCTTTCTGTCTGGGTTTGTGGTGAGGAGCTAGGTGGATCCTATATGCCTCTCAGTCTCTAGTGCAGGACATTGTTAAAGTATGTTTCTGACTAATTCGGTCAGGCAAAGACTCAAAGAATCCAGAGATCTCCTCTGTCTATAGACTGATAGGATTCCAACTTCACTTGCCTCCAAGGCAATGGTCATCAGCTGTGACAAGAGTTTGTTTCAACAAGGTGGGGCAGTTGCCTCTGCCTGGAGGTTAATTGTTATTTATAATCTCTTTTTTTTTTCTCTTTTTTTTTTCTTTTTTTTTTAATTTTTTTATTGCTTAAAGTATTACAAAGGGTATTACATATGTTTATAATCTCTTAACTGCCCTCAGGGCACGGTGTTTACCAGTAGTGTGTGTTAATTGTGTCCCCTCCAGGAAAAGCAAATGTCTGCATGGGAGAGATTTTCTCTGCTGCATGAGGAAATGACTTCTCCCAGGAACTTGAAGTGTTTGTCTTCTGAGCTGGTAACCTTGACTCCCAGTTCTGGCTTTTTCCCTCACAGCTCCAGTCCACTTCACCCTCCCTTTGCCAGGGCACAAGGTATGTGGCTCCACAGGGAAGTTTGTGCGTTGGCCCTTTAAGAGGATGCCGGAATTTCCAGTTGTCTCTCCCTGGCAGACAGTGCCCTGCTGCTATTCACATCCACAGGTTATATGTGTACGCTCCTCAGTTCTGGTGCTCTCTGCTAGGAGGCCCAGCTTGGGGATTAGACCCAGAGTTCTCAGTGGCAGTCCTCCACAGCTGAGATATCTCTCCGAGACTTCAGTTGCTGTCTGTGGGTGTCAGACCCGCCCCCTTCCAGCCTCCTCTCCTCCTACCAGTGTCTACGTGGCCTCCACCTTCGGTCCTCGGGTGTCAGGGTTCTCTCCTGTGAGTTTTCCATTGATTATTCAGGAAGTTGTTCTGTATTTTAGTTGGAATATCAGTTTGTTCCTGGGAGCATGTCCCTGCAGCATACACTTATTCTGCCACCATTCTTTTAAAAATATTTTTATTTATCTCAGAGAGAAACGGAGAGCGAGTGAGAGTTAGAAACATCAGTGATGAGAGAGATTCATTGATCAGCTCCCTCCTGCATGCCCCAGACTGGTGATTTATTCCACTCCCAGGTAAGTGCCCTTGACCTGAATCAAATCTGGGCCCTTCGGTCTGAAGGCCAGTGATCTGTCCACTGTTCCAAATTGGCTAGGGTTCTGCCACCTTTTTCAATCTTCTTCAGAATCCCTCTGCATTGTAAAGTCCCTGCTAACATTCTTGTCCAATACACTCCTTTTCATGTGGTTTCAGGATGGAGTTGTGCATGAAGGCCCTAATGTCCTGTGAGTGCACATTCTGATCAATAGCACCATCAGGAAATGTGCATTGAGGCATGCTCAGTAGGCATATAGTAACATAAACCTGCCATGTCTCTTACTGTTTCTGTCTCTGTTTGGATCATGATGGATCCCAACTAAGGCTCTTGTTTCAAGTAGGGGTTGGCAGGATATACTCTTCACTTCAACACGTGTTCTTCTGAGAAACTTTGGTAATGGTGCCCTACTCTAAAATGTATTAGGCCATTCAATTATAAGGCCAGATCTTTTTATAAGGACAAGGCATTTATTTTTATTGAATGATAATTCTAAGAAACACATCTAATCTAATAAAAGAGAAACATGGTAATTGGCGTACGACGGCTACCCTTCCCATTGGCTAATCAGGGCAATATGCAAATTAACTGTCAGCCAAGATGGCGGCCGGCAGCCAGGCAGCTTGAAACTAACATGAGGCTTGCTTGCTTCAATGACGGAGGACTCCAACGTTCCCCGCCGGCTGCTGCAGGCCTCTGAGCCTGCAGTTTCAAACATTGTAACAAATATAGACGCTAAACAAAACCTCAGCCAGCTGGGATCTCAGAGCTGGGGTTGATACAGAGTTTTGAGAACTAAAACAAACCAGATACCTGCTTTCAGGAGCGGAGGCCTAAGAGCTGGAGCCTCAGAGCTAAAGCTGGCCCAGAATTAAAAAAAGAAAAAGAAAAAAGGAGCAGTTGGGAGCTTCAGTCCCAGCCTGAAAACAGCCCTCAGCTCCTCACCCAGACTGGCCAGGCACCCCAGTGGGGACCCCCACCCTGAAGGGTGTTTGACCAGCTGCAAACATCCCCTCATCCAGGCTGGCCAGGCACCCCAGTGAAGACCCCCACCCCTGATCCAGAACACTCTTCAGGGCAAACCAGCCAGCCCCACCCATGAACCAGTTCTCTATTCTATATAGTAAAAGGATAATATGCCTCCCAGCACCAGGATCAGCGGAGCCGAGGGGCCTCCCTGCACCAGGATCAGCGTGACAGGGGGCAGCGCCCAAACCCCCTGATTGCCCTTCTCTGTGGGTGATAGAGGGCGGCGCCCCAACCCCCCACCATGGGCCCTGCTCTGTGTGTGATGGGGTAGAGTCATAACCTCCCCATCGGCCCTGCCCTGAGTGTGACAGTGGTGGCGCCCCAACTCCCCTGATCGGCCCTGCTCTGTGGGTGATAGAGAGTGGCGCCCCAATCCCCTGATCCTCCCTGCTCTGTGTGTGACAGGGGGTGTTGTGCCAACTCCCCTATCGGCCCTACTCTTTTAGTGACAGGGTGATGCTCCCCAACCCCCTAATGGGCCCTGCTCTGTGCGTGACAGGGGGCAGTGCCCCAACCCCCTGATCGGCCCTGCTCTGTGCGTGACAGGGGGCAGTGCCCCAACCCTCTGATCGGCCCTGCTCTGTGCGTGACAAGGGTTGGTGCCACCACCTCCCCATCGACCCTGCCTTGAGTGTGACAGGGGACGGTTCCCCAACCCCCCAATTGGCCCTACTCTGAGCATGACTGAGGGTGGCATCGCAACCTCCCAATCCGCCCTGCTCTGTGCATGACAGGGGGTGGTGCCCCAAATCCCAGTGGGCCCTGCTCTGAGCCCAACCAGGGGCTGCACCAAGAGATTGGGCCTGCCCTCTGCCACCCGGGAGCAGGCCTAAGCCAGCAGGTCATATCTCCCAAGGGGTCCCAGACTGCGAGAGGGCACAGGCCAGGCTGAGGGACCCCGGGCCTCTAATAAATATATAAAGATATACTTTGTGCTTCCAACAATCATATACGTATTGAGGAAATGTGGAGACCAAATAACTACAACTGAATCAATAGGATGCAATTACTGTAGTTCCTCGCATTACATTGTTGACACGTTCCTGAAGTGGGATATAATGCAATATTTGTGTAAGTCAGAACCCACCTACATAAGCACGTATGTCACTCACATGGAGTACAAATACACAGCAGTAATGGCGTGAAACAGTAAAAAAAAAAAAAAAAAAAAAAAAAAAAAAAAAAAAAAAAAAAATTAAAAGAAAGATAACAATTCCTGACCTTTACTTGTGGTAAATGAATAATAATAATAAAAAAACCATAAAGCATATATGTACATACGTAGAAATGATCAAACTTTTTTAAAAAATAAATAAATGGGGTATGGAGACGTATCCAGAACCTATGTACTTTGAGTCCAACATAACCCAAGGAATGTCTACATTATCTCAACAGGCTGAAAAGTGACCAATGTGGATTCAGATGGTCTGTTTTTAATGAAAACAAGGTTGGGAAGGCACACTTCAAAGAGTTAGGCATTGCAAGTTCCAAATCAGAGCGTGCACATTGTTGTGAAGAAATAAGGTAAAAGTGACTTATTCATATTAGTAAAGAGATGTTTTAAAATCTAACACTGAGACCCTCACTATAATTTATGTTGGAAAATTGAAAGTATTGATAGCATCAGTGTAGTTAAGAAGAATATGCCTCTGCACTTGAATATAGACAAGCAGCCTGCCCATTTCAATTTTGGATGAGATAGTGAGCAAAGAAAATTAGTGAAAGGCTCATTTAGGGACATTAGTGGAAAGAATTAGCACTGAAACATAGTACTGTTTGTGGGAGATGTAATATTTCTCATATTTTGAAGGAGATTAGTGCCCTTCATATAAGCCATTAAATAATACTGCTAAAGAGCAGTAAAATCTATATGGCCATCATTACCAAAATTCAGGTTATACCTTTAAATTATTCAGCATTAGAAGAGAACCATGCTAAATCGGTGATAAATAATAAAATGACTAGAGGCCCGGTGAACGAAATTTAAGCACTGGTGGCGTCCCACAGCCTGGCCTGCGCCCTCACGTAATCTGGGACACCTTGGGAGATGTGGGACTGCCAGGTTAGGTCTGACACCTCCTGAGGGATGTAGCAGTGCACGAAACGGCAGGCAGCCGGGCAGGAGCCCAAGCTGGAGCCAGGTGCTGTGTTCCCGCTCATCCAGGCCCCACTCCACCTGCCACCACTGGTTCGTAGCCTTGTCACATAGGCAGCAGAGGCTCTTGCTGTCACAGCTGCACTTTCCAGCCTTTAGCCCGGCTTCTGGCTGAGTGATGCTCTCGCTGTGGGAGAGCCTTGACCACCTGGGGGAAGCTCCTGTGTTGAGCGTCTGCGTCCTGGTGGTCGGTGTGCATCGTACCAACCACTCATAATGTCGCTTATGCTTTTATATATATATACTAGAGGCCCGGTGCACAAAAATCTGTGCACTCGGGTGGGTCCCTCAGCCCGCCCTGTGCCCTCTCGCAATCTGGGGCCCCTTGAGGGCCCCTTCCCCTGGCTGCTGGCACCAGTTTTCCTCCGGCGCCTGGAACCCAGGCCTTCCCTCTTCGCCAGGAGGGGCGCGCACAGTGGGCTAGGGACTTAGCTCTTTTAAAAATACTTCTGAATGTTTGGTAAATAACCCTGTAGGAATCTCCTTTCTGAAACATGTTGGTTGTTAAGGGCTGATTTGGGTAATCAACAAAATGTATGTTAGAATCCTAATCTCCAGAACCTAAGAATGTACCTGTGTATAGAGATAAGATCTTTAAAGAGGGGATTAGATTAAATTGAGGCAGTTCTAGTGGGACCCTTAGCCCATCTCACTGAAGTCCTTATAAGAAGAGGAATGTTGGGGCCCTGCCTCAGTAGGTCCGGGGGTTCCCAAAGGTGTGGATGGAGTCGGCGACGAAGGAATGACACAGAGGCAGCATTCAGGTGATCATCATATCCAGGTTCTCTTTTTATTGTCCTGTTACATCTATATTTATACTATTTGATCCTAAAAGCATGCCTCTATAAGCTTTTTTTTGCCAAGGAGAGCATGGGGTCTGTTTATTGGGGGGTCAGTCAAAGGGGGAGCTGGCTAGGGTGGGGTAGGGCAGCTACTTGTCTGGCCCCCAGAAACCCAACTTGTGTCCAAAGCCTCGACCGCTTTGAAGCCAAAGTCTTCCTCCACCTTTATCTGTATGGGGGCCAGCTCCAGAGACAGCGGGACTCACGCCTGGCCCCCTTCCGGTGGCACTCGCCGCCTCTTCCAACCCCTGGGCCCCTCGCCAGGGGCCAGGCTGCTGGCTTCTGCAGGCGCTGGCGTCCTCCTGGGCGGGGACAGCCCCTCTTTCTCTGGAGGCTGGTTCTCAGCGTTGCCTGGGGTGGGGGCATCTGTGCCCTGGCTGCCCTCATCCTCCAGTAAGATGGTGAACTGGCTGGCCCAGTAGTTGTCACCGTAGGAGTCCAGCACCTTCATGAGGAACCTCCTCTCCTGCTGGAGTCTCCATGTTATCCTCTATATCTGATGGAGCCTGTCCAGGACCCACTCCTTCGCCTGCTCAATCTCCCTGCAGCGCCTGGTACTTCCTGCGATTAAGTTCCCTTTGGCGCCGCTGTTGCCAGCCTCAGGCTGCCTCCTCCTCTTCCTCTAGCTCCTGGAGGCTGGAGCTGCCCAGACCCCCAGACAGGAACTCCACTTCGGTCTCAAGCTCGCTCTCCAGGATGTGACCACCTTCAGCGGAGGCAGCGCCAGCTCCCAGCCAGGAGGTGCTGAGAACTCCTCAAAGCCCACGGCTGCCATGGACCCCTCTCTCTGCCCCAGCTCCATTTCTCCCTGGCTCCAGGCGCAGAACTTCCAACCTTGCAAGCCTCTAGTTTAAAGTGGCTTGCAAAACTACAGCCCATTGGATTTCACAGCCAGGCACCCAGGCCCGGCTGCTAAGCCTCCTGTGAGTTGTAGTTCTCTATTTCCAGCTTGCCTCCCTGCCCCACCCCCACCCCAGTCCCAACTGAAAGGCCCTGCTGGCTGGACTAACCCTGTGGCCAGGCATCTGAGTCACCTCGGGTCTTTATTCCTGCCCCGACACCACGCCATCTGGCCATGGAGACTCTCCTCTTGGGAGGCCCCTGGGTCTCCTTCTGGGTCTCCTTCTCGGGCCTGGCTGCATCGCCCCCGAACCGGATGGCGTGCCCCAGCTGCTACACAGCCCCGGGCCCTGGGTCTCCTCAGCCTGGGCACCGGATCGTGTGCCCCAGCTGCAACGCAGCTCTGGGTCCTGGGTCTCCTCAGCCTGGGCACCGGATTTCTGACCCAGCAGCGATGCAGCCCCAGCACCTGGGTCGCCTTCTGGGTCTCTTGCTGGGGCCTGGCTGCTTCGCCCCTGGGGTCCAAATGGTGTCCCCAGGCAGCTATGCAGCCTGGCCTCTGGCCCCGCCTCTGGGTGTTCTCCCATCACTGGTGATCAGTGATCTGAGAAGCCACGCTGGGCAGGGAAGAGGCAGACATCTGCCTCTTCCCTGCCCCACCCAGCTTCTCCGATTACTGGCCCAGGGCCAGCAAAGGTGGCCAGGTCCTCCTATCACAGAAGCCAGCAAAGGCAGCCTGGCTTCTCTGAGCAAAAGCAGCTTGGTTCTCTGGCTCTTGGCTGCCACTGGGTTTCCAATTGCAGTCAGGGCAGGCGGCTTCTTCCCTCCTTCCCCTTTCGCCTCCTAGCATTGCACCTATGTATGCAAATTAACTGCCATCTTTGTTGGCAGTTAACCTCCAACTTGGCTGGCAGTTAATTTGCATATCGCCCTGATTAGCCAATGGGAAGGGTAGCGGTCGTACGCCAATTACCATATTTCTCTTTTATTAGATAGGATAGATATGTGCGACCAATTTGGCATGTCCTGCCCAATAGAATATTACCATTCACGGATGATACCTTGCCACTATTAGAATACCAGTGGCCAGGTGCATGGATTCGTGCATGTTGAAAGGAAATTAATTAGAAGAAATACCATAATACTGCTATTTGCCCTTTCTCTATAATAGCAGTGTCAATCAAATGCAGATTGACAATGACAAATTGAAACACACTCATGCAATTGGCGCCAGTAAGAGCTTCATATGTATCACACATGCACGAGTCAACTTAGCCATATATATATATATATATATATATATATATATATATGGAATAAACTTGCTTAATTAGACCTGCAATCAGATTTAGCTAAACTTTTTTCAAGCCATTGAATCACCTTAACTTCTCCTCCAGGTAATTGTCAGCAACACAGCAGTAAATATCAACACAAAGCACATTATTATTGTAGTTCATGTGGGGAGACCAACGGCTAAAATATTTAACTGAAGCAATGTTTGACTTTATTCTGCACAGTGAGAAAACCTGAAGTCATTTTCAAGTTCCACCATTTCTTCCTTCTTTTCAGTCAGGTCAAGTTTCTAAGCTTGCAAAATCTCGGTTTTCAGGCTAATAATAGGATACCTCTGAGTCTACCAACTATCTACACCAGAGCTTTGAGTAAGTGGCAGGGCTTCGCAGGGTGACGCCCACTGCCCCATCTGTGATTAGAGGAGGCTTTTGTGGAGCCCACCCAGAAACAGCAGGCTGGGCCTGGCTAGGTGCCTTCTGTACCACATGCTCACATGACCAGCGCCTGTGCATGAGCCCACTGTGCCCCCATTCAGCACACCAGGGCCTGGTTGCATGCACCAGTGAGCAAGCACCTTGCCTGGACTCAGCAGGCTCTGCACCACCTGCTCCTTCACAGCACCAGTCTCAGAGCCAGGGGGCATCCAGAGTCAGGCTGTGTTGGGAGACTGAGGGGCTCCTGGGGGCAGCGCGCTTCCTCTCAGTTCCACTAGGGGGCCTTCAGCTGCAGGGCACCTGAGGATTCACAGGGCTCCCCAGGGCCTTTGCACCAGGAAGGACAGGGCAAGCAGGATCATCCAGGAGGCTTTTAGCTTCCGCTCGGTGCAGGAAAGTGGTGATACCCAGGACACAAGGGCACAGGAGGTTCAGAGGGCAGCTTTGGGGCTGGAGTGGGAGGACTTCATGCAGGTGGGGGAGGGTGAGATCCTCGAGCTGAGGTTGGACACAGGCCAGGATGTTGGGCTTGATCTTCAGTGCAGGAAAGAGAAGGACTGGGTGTCTGAAGAGCAGTGTGTGCAGGGAGAGGAGAGTGAGGTGCAGCAGGGAACCCAGAGTGAGGAGCAAGGGGAAGACAAGGAGGGCCTGGGGGAGGTGTTCCAGGCACAGGCTCAGTTTATCCTGTGGACAGAGGGCCTTCTGCAGGTGGTGCCATGGCAGGCCAAGTGGGCAGGTGGGGAGGTTTTCCCAGATCTGCAGGTGGGGAGGCAGGAGGAGGTGGTGAGTGAAGAGCTGAGGCTGGAGGCACAGGATCCAGGTGACCCGCAAGGGAGTGACCACCAGGAGGAGGGGTGGATGGAGGAGCAATTAATTGCAGTAGAGCAGTTTTTCCTGCAGGGGGAGTGGAGGGCACCATGAAGGGAGTGGAACAGGTGGGAGAGGTGGAGCCTCAGTCCAAGGCCAAAGCAAAGCCAGAAGAAGAGCAGCCAGTGCAGCAGGAGGAGGCCCAGTCAGGGCCCAGGGCCAAGTTCACCTGGTCCCCTCTGGAGGTGCTCCAGTTTCTCCAATTGGAGATGGAGCCCATGAACGAGCAAGCCAGCAGGGCCTTCTCTCGGCTCAGGTGCAGGACTCGGCAGAGGCTCAAGCCCTATTTCGAACAGAGAAGCCTCAATATAAGGCGCATCCCTGGGTTCTGGCTCACAGCTGTATCCTTGAGGGTAGAGGAGCAGGATCACAAGGAGCATGGGACAGTGCAGGAGAACGGTGTAAGCGGGGATGGTTCCCATAGAAAAGAACATTGAGGACAATCTAGGGGCAGTGCATCCCGGTCTGGCCCAGGATCCTGGAGACACCCTCTGTCTTGTACAGGCACCATAGAAGCATTACCAGGGTGTCCAGGGGCAGAGCTCCAACTCAGAGGCACCATACACCAGAGGCTGATGCCCACAGACAGGGCTGTGTTGCACGGGCTGTTCTGGGACTAACACTGCCCTACAGGCCATCTGTATGTCCAGTTCCTCAGTCAGAAGCATGAATGTGTGATGTGTAACCTGTCAAACCCTCAGCACAACACAGTCTGGTGGGCATCAGGGTCTGTCAGGAAACAGAGTGGTGCTGTGGCCCTTTCTGCCCTTGATGGAGAAGGAGTGGCCTTAAGGGAAGGAGAGGCTAGGCCAGGCTGCTCTTTCTAGCTGGTCCATGCCCAGCTCCCAAGGTGCAGGTTGCTTGACCCACAGCAGTTTGTCAACCACCCAGAGTTGTCGGCAATGATCAGGGTCCAAGGTGAAAACATCCTTGGTCACATGATCAATTTGAAGGTCAGTCTACCTGCTCCAGGGAGTGGTGGAGGGCAGGTGGGTAAGTGGCCTGTCCCTGAAAACAGCTACAGGCTGGAGCCCTGGGCAGCGATTTCACTCCCTGGATCCACTTTCCTTCTGCAGGTGAGGGAAGTCAGGCATCCCTGGGGTTGGTGCACCATTAGCCTGTACTTCTGCAGCAAACCATACTTCCGCAACCATGTGATTGTGAAGAAGTATCTCATCACTCTCACAAGTAACAGGAGGCTCCCTGTATGGGCTGCAGCTGGTGGTGGGCAGGGATGGAAGGCCATGTGCCCAGCTTCACATACCCCTCTCCTGCAGGATACAGGTTGTCCAGTGCCACTCCGATTCAGTGGTACCAGCATTGTGAATGAGAAGCCTACAGCCACAGGCTCCAGGACAACAGCGCCAGCTTCTTCTACTGGTTCTCTGACAACAGCGTGGCAGGATCTGGCAGGATTGCTGAGGTTGGATGTCACTGGCCATGCCAGCATGCAGCTTCCTGTGTCCACCTGCTGCTTGCAATTCTATTCAGGTCCCTATGGTCTCCTGTTTGCCCTACCAGATCATCAGCAAGGACCTGTGGCTCAATCCCCTGGAGAACTATGAGAGGAAGATGGTCCCCAGAGTGGACAGGGCGGGTGAGGAGGGGCTGCCTGGGCTCTCCCCTGGTGTGCTGCCAGGTTCCTGGGCCATTACTTTTCTCTCACAGGGACACCTGGATGCTGGGAAGGATACAGCCTGTGACCCCCGGACCTCAGGGTGTGTGCCTGAGACAGGAACTACCAGCACAACAAGTGCAGTGCAATTCCAGATCAGGCAGGGGGGCTTAGGCAGGGGGAGAGAGTGTGCATGTCCATTGTCACTCAGAGTCAAAGCAGATTACCTCAGCTCCTCCTCTGAACTCTCCCTCTAGGCCACCCACAGCACCTTCAGGTCTTTCCACCTGCCCCTCAACAGGGGCTGCCATGACATGTTCTTCCTATACTCCTTTCCACAGGTGTCTGTGAATCTTCCTCATGCTGAGGCCTAGGCTGCTGCGCTGCCACACCACATTGCCCTGTTGCTGCTCACCACCATCTCCTATTTCCCCAAGGTCTCCTCTTCCTCCTGGGGCCAGTGGGATCGGCCTGCTCCTTATCAGTATCTTAGGGGGCAAAGTGTGGGCCACAGAGCTGGAGGAATCCTTGTTTTGCAGCCTTGTCAGAGGTTCTTCAATCCTTTTATCCATTTAGGTTTTCCAAGGAGAATACCTCATTTGTTTACCCTCCGTAACTGGAAAACAGGGCAGCATGCCATGACGAAATAACACACTGCTTCATTTTGTATACAGTTCACTTCATAGACTTTATGCACATATGGTCATAGACACCCTGGGAAATTTAGGGCCATGAATATAACTCACCATCCAAACAGATTGCTTTTATGTGTTTGTCATAAAATCAGACAAGAAATCCCATTTGCAGAACACTTTCTTCTGAAAATTTTTTGTAATGTTAGTGTTTAAGTTTTTACAAAAAGTAATATATATGTCTCTTTCTTTTTTTCTACTGACCTCCCCCTTGCCTCCCCTATTCCTAGTCACTTGTTCTCGTCACCCACTCCCAGTGTCTTTCCTCTGTTGGTCTGTTGGTTGTGCTTATATTCTGAATATTTTAACAATACAATATGTAAAATTTAAACATTTAAGTATATTGTAATTTAAATCAGCACTTATGAAACAACCTGGTATAATTCAAAACTGGCCTCCAATCCTGAAACTTCATAATGGTAACTAGAATTCTTGATGCCTCCCCCAAACCTACCATTTCCTTTTAGTCACCTTAAATAACAGAAGCCACATTCTTTACAATAAAATTTTGTCGGTACCTTATCATTTTTAATTTCAGTCTCTAATTCTTCTGTCACAGGGGCTTCCCCCCTGGCTCCCCAAGTGCCCAATCAGGTGAGCTACTGTACTGCATGAATCACTCTTTCTTGTGTACATGGTGTATCCTGTGATCGCCGCCAGCACCACACTCAGAACCTCTTACAGGAGTGTCCCATCAGCTGCTGGAGTAATTGCCGTGCCCCCATCATATCCATCTCTTGTGTGGCTGTAATAATCATCACAGGGACTGGACCACCATAAGTCAGAGGGGGCCTTCGTGCTGGTGGTGCCCATTTTTTTACTGGGATGTTGATCTTCCTTTTGTTTAATTGGATGAGTTCAGTATGAATTTTGGAGAATAGGTCCTCATCAGATATAACATTGGAAAATATCTTCTCCCAGGCAGTGGACTTCCTTGTTTTGTTGTTGTTGTTGTTCTTGTATTTGTTGGCTTCTTCTTCTCTGCAAAAGTGTTTTAATTTGACTTCATCCCATTTGTTTCTTTTCTCCTCAGTTTCCAATGCCCTAGGAGCTGTATCAGTAAAGGTATTGCTGAGACAGATGCCTGCTATTTTGCTGCCTATGGATTCTTCTAAGATTTTCATGGTTACCCACTTATGTTTAAGTCTTTTATTCATTTCCAGTTTATACTTGTGTATGGTGTAAGTTGGTGGTCTAGATTAACTTTTTTGCATGTATGTATGCTATATGTCCAACACCAATTATTATTATGTTTTTATTTTGGCTTTGTAATATCTTCAATGAAACAAAATAAAATTTCCTCTGTTAATTGAGTCATGCTTTCTCTAAATCTGGCCTTTAAAAAAATCCCCTGGGGCACAATCCCATCCATTCTTTGATTTTCCTTCCACTGATCCCAAACCTCGGCTGTAGTCTGCATCCTTTCAAAGGAAAAAAGCAGACACTGAGTCCTCAGAGCTGCCCACTGCACGCTCCTGCCCTTGGGAGGTGCAGCGCCCATCCCCATCTGGACCTTGGCTGCCAGGGAGAGTCAAAGCCTGAGAATCAAAGTGGCAGCATATCATTGCCTTCTCTGGCCTGTCTCCAGCAGCACAAAACCAGTCCTCCCAGCCAGTGCTCTGGGGACAGACCGTCAGGGCGATGTGGTGGCGCTGTCCCCTGGCAGCCGAGCATCCCAGGCTTCTCTTTGGGCAGGCCTGGGCCAGGGCCTTCGGGGATCTCTCTGTCCATGGTATAAAACCGAGTGAGATCAGACACAATGTTATCTATGATTGGGTTGGTAAGGTCTCCACTAAATACGTGCCACCATGGCTTCTCGTCCTTAGCCTCGGCGGGCACCTGGACCCCATAGACCTGCAGGGCCAGGTGGAGCACTGCCTCGGCTATGTGCTGAGCCTGGAACCGGACGCACAGCCCCCCCCCCCCCCCCCGTAGCTGTCCCGCAGCAGGGCCCAGGCAGTGATGGAGATGGGGGTCCGTTGCCAGCTGTAAGGATTCAGCCAGTTCTTGAGAGAAATCAGGTAGTGGAGCAGGTACCTGTGTGGGTACGGAAAGGAGACTTGGAAGCGCAGTACCCGCAGCACAAGGAGCTCGCACTGCACAATGCTGTCCCGGATCACCCAGAATCGGGAGTCCAGCTCCAAGGGCTCGCTGCCCAGGTGGAAGTACCTGTTGGACACGTTGATGATGTCGCGGGTTAGCAGGGGCTGTTCTTCCACTTTGCCAGCCACGTAAAGGGCAGACATGGCGACCAAGTAGGGGTCATAGGCGTCCAGGTTGATCTCGCAGAAGAACTTACAGTAAATGGCACAGGCGGTTGCGAGGGGAACGGACTGCATCCCTAGCTTGACACCTGCCTCCATGATGAACCTTGTCACTTGTAAGTGCACCCTCGCCTGGGGTGTGGGCCACCCCTTGGTGCCCGGCGCCTCATCCTCCTCTCTGCAGCTGTCCAGGCTAAGTTCCTACATGGGACCCAGCCCAGAGGCCCCAGACCTTGTGGGAAGGACAATAGTCTCTCTGCCTGTGATAGCCTAGTCTTAGCCCAGTGCACAGCCACCCTGCCTCGCCCAGCCCCGCCAGGCCCCACCCTGCCTCGCGGCCTCACCTGTCCCACCCCGCCTAGGCCTGATTGCCATCCAGGTTCCAACACCAATTATTGAAGACACTGTATGACTCCATTCTATGCTTTTGCCACCTTTGTCAAATATTAATTGAGTATAATGGTTAGGGTCGACTTCTATGTTCTCTGTTCTGTCCCATTGGTCTTTATGTCTGCTTTAGTGCCAGTAACAGGCAGTTCTGAGAATGGTGGCTTTGTAATATAGCTTGATATCTGGTATGGTTATCCCTCCAACTTTGTTCTTCTTTGTCCAGATTGCGGTTAACTCTTTGGGGTCTTTTTTTAAATCCATAGGAATTTTTGGAAACTTTCTTCTAGGTCTGTGAGATACGCCATTGATATTTTAATGGGGAATACCTTAAAACTGTACATTGCTTTGGGTACTATGAACATTTTTAATGATGTTGATTGTACCAATCCATGAATATGGTATGTTCTTCTATTTGCTTTAGTCTTCCTCTATCACTTTTTTTCAATTTCCTGTAGTTTTCCAAGAACAGCTTTTTACCCCCTTAGTTAAGTTTATTCCTAGGTTTCTTAAATTTTTGTTGCACTGCTAAATGGCATTTTTGTTTGTTTGTTTCTATTTCTGAGTTCATTATCCGTGTATCAAAAAGCCATAGAATTCTGGGTGTTAATTTTGTACCCTGCTACATTGCCAAATTCATTTGTTAAATCTCCTAGTTTTTTTGATGGAGTCTTTAGGTATTTCTATGGACAATACCATGCCATCTGCGAATTGTGACAGTTTTACTTCTTCTTTTCCACTTAGCATGCCTTGTTTGACTTCTTCTTGTCTGACTGCATTGCCTAGCACTACCAGTACTCTGTCGAACAGAAATGGTGAGAGTGGGCATCCCTGTCTTGTTCCTCTTCTTAGAGTAATTGTTTTTGCCTATTGAGTATGATGTCTGTAGGTTTGTCAAATAAGGCTTTTATTATGTTGAAGTATGATCCCTCTATGCCCTGTTTGCTTAGAGTTTTTCTCAAAATTGGGTGTTGGATTTTGTCAAATGCTTTTTCTGCATCACTTTATATGACTATGTGGATTTTTACTCTCAGTTTGTTTATGTGATGTATCATGTTTATTGATTTTCTGATATTGTACCATCCTTGCATCCTTGAGAAAAATCCTACTTGGCCATGGTGTATGATCTTTCTGATATACTGCTGGATCTGATTTGCTAAGATTTTGTTGAGGATTCTGGCATCTTTGTTCATGAGGGATATTGGCCTGTAAGTCTCTTTTATTGTGTTGTCTTTACCTGGTTTTGGTATTAGGGTGATACTGGCTTCATAGAATGATCTTGAAAGTGTTCCTTCCTCTTGGATTCTTGTAGAAGTGTAAGCAGGATAGGTTTTAGGTCTTTGTTGAGTTTTTGGTAAAACTCCCCTGTGAAGCTGTCTGACCCTGGCTTTTGTTTGCTGGTAGCTTTTTGATGACTGCTCTAATTTCTTCCATAGTTATTGGCCTTTTGAGATGTTTTGATTCTTCCTGATTGAGTTTTGGAATGTTGTATTTTTCTAGGAACATGTCGATTTCCTACGGGTTGTCTAGTTTTTTGGAGTTGAGTTGTCCATAGTATTTTTTAACAATCATTTATATTTCTGTGGGGGTCTGTTGTTATTTCGCCTCTATCATTTCTGATTTTGTTTATATGGGTCCTCTCTCTCTGCTTCTTGGTGAGCCTGGCTAGAGGTTTGTCAATCTTGTTTATCCTTTCAAAGAACCAGCTCTTGGTTTCATTGATATTCTGTATTTTTTTGGTCTCTATGTCATTTTTTTCTGCTCTAATCTTTATTATCTCCTTCCTTCTGCTCACTCTGGGGTTTTCATGTTGCTCTCTTTCTAGTTCTTTGAGTTGTAGAGTTAGATGATTGACTACCATTTTTCTTGTTTTTTGAGATAGGCCTGTAGAGCTATACACTTCCCTCACAGGACTGCTTTCATTGTGTCCCATAGGTTTTTGATTGTTGTGTTTTCATTGTCATTAGTTTCCAGGATGTTTTTCATTTCTTCTTTGATCTCATTGGTAACCAATCAATATTGAATAACATGCTATTCAGCTTCCAGTGTTTGAGTATTTTGGATGGTTTTTATTGTAGTTTATTTCTAATATTATGCCATTGTGGTCTGAGAAGATGCTTTCAATCTTCTTGAATTTGGGTAGACTTTGTGACACAATACGTGGTCTACTTTTGAAAATGTCCTATGAGCACTTCAGAAGAACATATATTCCCTGGATTTGCGGTGAAATGTTCTGAAGATGTCAATTAAGTCCATCTGATCTAGTGAGTCATTTAGGATTGCTGGTTCTTTGCCAATTGTTTGTCTAGAGGATTTATCCAGTGATGTCAGTGGTGTATTAAAGTCCCTTACTATGATTGTATTGTTGTCGATCTCTCCCTTGATGTCTTCCAGGAGCTTTTTTTTATGTATTTGGGAACTCCTGCATTGGGTGGATATATGTTTATCAGGGTTATAGCCTCTTGTATTGATCCCTTTATTATTATGAAGTGGCCTTCTTTATCTCTTGTTATGGCCTTCACTTTGAGGTCTATTTTGTCCGATATAAGTATTGCTACCACAGCTGTTTTTTTTTTTTTTTTTTTCATTTCCGTTTGCCTGAAAGATATTTTTCCATCCCTTCACTTTCAGTCTCTGTGAGTCCATTCTTCTGAGGAGGGTCTCTTGTAGACAGCACATATATGGGTCATTGTTTTTTATCCATTCAGCCACTTGATGTCTTTTGATTGGAGCATTTAGTCCATGTACATTTAAAGTTATTATTGAAAGGTACTTGTTTGTAGCCATTTCTATTTTTTGTGCCTGTTTTCTTTCTTAGCTTTGTCTTTCTTCTTTTTTTCACCAGTCCTTTTAGCATTTTTAGCATTGCTGGCTTGGTGGTGATAAACTCCCTTAGCCTTTTTTTGTCTGTGAAGCTTCTTATTTCCCCTTCAATTCTGAATGATAGCCTTGCTGGATATAGTATTCTTGGATTCAGTCCTTTGCTTTGCATCACTTTGTTAATTTCCATTCATTCTTTTCTGGCCTGATGTGTTTCTGTTGAGAAATCATTTGATAATCTAATGGGAGATCACTTGTATGTAACTTTCAGTCTCTCTCTTGTAGCCTTTAAGATTCTCTCTATGTCCTGAACATTTGCCATGGTGATTATGATGAGTCTTGATGTGGGTCTTTTTGGGTTCACATTGTTTGGAACTCTGTGCTTGTGTGACTTTTTTCTTCCCCACCTGAGGGAAGTTTTCGGATATTATTTCTTCCAATAGGTTTTCTAACCCTTGTTCCTCTTTCTGTTGTTCAGGAACCCCTATTATTCGCATGTTGTTTCGTTTCATGTTGTTCCATTGTTCCCTTAGGCTCGCTTCCTGTCTTTGAATTTTTTTTCTCCAATTGCAGTTCAGTTTGGGTGTCTTTTGCCTACCTGTCTTCTAAGTCGCTAATTCAGTCCTCTGCTTCTCCTAGTCTACTATAGAAACTTTCAATGGTGTTTTTTATTACAGCTATAACACTCTTCATTTCTTCTTGGTTCTTCCATAATTTATTGATTTTTTTTCATTCGTTTCTTTTTGATTCTTATATAAGTTGATGGTTTTTTTCTTCTGTTTCTTCTATGTTCTTGCATAAGTTGTTTATTTTTTCCTCCATCTGGTTTATGGATTCTAGCACCCTTAATCTGAATTCTTTGTCTGTCAAGCTGCATGCCTCTGTTTCACTTAGCTGCTTTTCTGGTGAGTCCTCCTTTTCTTTCCTTTGGGGGTTTCTTTGTCTACCCATGTTTGATCTCACCGACATATCTAGATGTTGAGTCTTTCAGGAGCTGCTCCTTGGGTGGCAGTGGCTCCTCGAGTTGTGGTTGCCTCTCAAGCAGTTGTGGTAGCAGCTGCTCCTCAGTTGGCAGCCGCTCCTCTGGTGGGTGCTGTTCACAGCTGTGGTGGTTCCTCTGCCTGGTGCGGGGAAGCTTCACACGCAGCTGCCATTCCTCAGACGAACGAAGTGCTGATCATGAGGTATCTGTTCTTTGGATGGGGGTGGGCTACACACGCAGCTGCTACTCCTTGAACTGGGGCGGACTGCTCACATGGCTGCTGATCCTTCGATGGGGGCTGGATGCACGCTGCTGTTGTTCCTCTGATGTGGTGTGCTGCTTGTTGGGCTACTGCTCCTAGGACTTGGACAGGTTGATTGCAAGTCTTTTGCTCCTCAGACAGGAATGGGCTGCTTGCAAGGCTGCTGATCTTTGGACGGGCGTGAGCTGCACGCGTGGCTGCTCCTCCTCGGATGGGGATGCGCCACTCACCCGTCTGCTGCTCGTCAGACAGGTGCAGGCTGTTGTGGCTCTGCTCCTCGGACCAGTGCGTGCTGTGTAGGACTGCCGCTCCTCAGACGTGGGCGGTCTGCTCGTGTCGCTGCTGCTCCTTGGACAGGGTTGGGCTGCTGCTCCTCGAATGGGGCATGGCCACTCACAGAACTGTTGCTTTTCAATGGGGGTGGGCTGCCCATACAGCCTCTGTTCCTTGGATTGGGCAGAGTGCTCCTGTGGCTGCTGCTGCTTGGACGATTCCAAGATGCTTGTGCAGCTGCTGCTCCTCAGACTACTGCAGGGTGTGCGCAGCTGCTGCTCCTCGGATGGGGGCGGGCTTCACAGGGCTGCTTTACCTCAGATGTAGGAAGATTGCTCCAGTGGCTGCTCTTCCTTGGACAAGTCAGACTGCTCACATGGTTGCTGCTCCTCAGAAGGGGAAGCAGGCCGCTCACACAGCTGCTGCTCTGTGGACGGGGCAGGTCACATGAGGCTGCTGCCCTTAGGCTCGAGGTAGGCTGCTCATAGGGCTGATGTTTCCTGGACAAGTGCGTGCCACTCACGTGACTGCTGCTCCCGTGGTTGAAAAAATAATGTGAAAAGAAGTAGGAAATAAAGGAATAAACAAAAAAAAAGGAGAACAAAGAAAAATGCAAGAAAAAAGCTAACAAATAATAATAATAATAATAATAATAATATTAAAATGAAAAATTGAAATGTCATTCCTTAGGTTGGCTTAAGATCCCAGGTTTCAGAAATGTCTGTGCTTTTTGTTGTTGTTGTTGTTGTTGTTTTTGTTGTCATTGCTGGGACTGAAAGCCCTGCTATAGGCCAGACCCTGATAAGTCCCAGGGACTAATCATATTATTTTAATCCTTCATCTCATTCAGGGTGGAATCTGGATGTGGCTGTTCTCCTTGCCTGGGGCCTGGACGGAGGAATTATAGCCTCAGTAGAAAATGGTTGCCCAAGTCCTAGGCTCAGGGGTGACTCAAAACTCAATTTACTGCCACTTCTCCTGGCACACCTTCTCTTCCCAGCCTCTCCCCAGATTCCACTTGTCCTCACCTTCTCCCGCTCTTCAGCACAGGTGAGTGTCTGTATCCGAAATGTCCTATGAACAGGGTTCAGTGAAAACAAACAAACAAACTCCAGCCACAGAAACGGGGAAGGCTGAGTTTCTGTAAGCTCCTCTTTTACGGGCACGGCATGGTCTGGTCAACACTTCAGGCTGCCCCTTTAGGCTCAGTCCTCCATAATTATGGAAACCAGATCTCAAATATCCCTGCACCAACAGTCCCGCGGATCTCTTTTCCACAGTCAGGAGCTGTGCCTGTCCCAAGAGTCGCGGCTGTGTGCTGCGTGGTCTCCCTCCTACCCTCTGGGCTCAGAGGTGTGGCAAACTTTCCTGCCCAGATCCCTGGTTTTTACCTTACCAGAGGAACTCTGCCCTTCCCTGCTGCAAACTGTCTCACCACCTGAGTGTACTTCGCCAATTCGGGGTGGGTGTTACTAGTTTCAGCTGCTCACTCCATTTGCTCCAGGACAAGCCCTGGGACGCTTCTGCTTATTCCGCCACAATCTTGGCTTCTCGAGATTTATTTTTTCAAATATAATTATTGATCCCCTAGTTTCCCCCCCGCCTTTGCCTGAAAAATATTTTCTCTCCTTCCACTTTCAGTCCGTGTGAGTCCCTTATTATGAGGTGGGTTTATCATGGACTGCATACATATGGGTCTTGTTTTATTATAATTTTAGCCATCCTATATCTTTTGAATGGAGTGTTTATTTCATTTAGGTTTAAGGTTATTTTGATAGGTACTGATTTGTTGCCACTTTTTTCTTTATGCCTGTTTTTCTTCTGTCTCTTCTATTCCTTCTTTTTACAACTTTCTGTTTAGCATTTCTTGCATTGATGGTTTCGTAGTGAAACATTCCCTTAGATTTTTTTTTCTGTGAAGAAACTGAATTCCTCTATAGTTTTGAATGATAGCCTTGCTGGATAAGTATTCTTGTATTCAGTCCCTTGTTTTGCATCACTTTGTATATTTCCTTTCATTCCCTTCTGGCCTGATGTGTTTCTGTTAAAAATCATTTGATAATCTAACAGGAGAGCGTTTGTAGGTGACTCTCTCTCTCTCTCTCTTGCAGCCTTTAAGGTTCTGTTTGTGTCGTTATTGTTTGCCATTATAATTACAATGTGTCTTGGTATAGGTCTTACTGGGTTCATCTTGTTTGGGACTGTCTGTGCTTGTGTGACTTTTTCTTCCCAAGATCAGGAAGGTTTTGTGATTATTTCTTCTAATAGGTTTCCTAATCCTTGTTCCTCATCTTGTCCCTCTGACACATTATACACATGTTACTTTGTTTCATGTTGTCCCCAGTCTCCCTTAAGATATCCACCTGCTTTTTATTTTTTCTCTCCAATTGCTGTTCAGATTGTGTTGTTCAGGGTTGTTACTCTGCCTTGTCTCCTAAATCGCTGATTTAATCCTTTGCTAATTCTAGTCTACTATTGAAACCTTCCATCGTATATTCTATTGTAGCTATTATCAATTTTTTTCACTTTCCTTGATTCTTATGTAAGTTGTGGATTTCCCATGCATCTGATGTATAAACTGTATGACCCTTATTCTGAATTCCTTTTCGAACATATTGTATGCCTCCATTTAGTTGCGTTTCCCTTCTCGGCAATTCCTCCTTTTCTCTCCTTTGGGGGTGGTTTGTTTGTCTCCCCATTTTAGCTATCATTGCAGAACCTTTGGTGCTGGGGTGCGAGGGGCCAATGGCCACAGAGTGGATCGGCAATTCAGTTGTGCACTCCAAGTCTCACAGGAGGCAGTGGTGTTGGTGGGGGGCTGAAGTCCCGGTGTCCGTGGGCCTGCTGCTGCCATAAAAAGGTCTTTGGCCAGAGTGGCTCTAGGATCACAGGTGATGTCTGAGGCCCATCTGGGTGGAGGTGAGGCTGGGTTCCTAGTCATAGCAGCTCTCCCCTTCAAGATGGCTTGTTTTCTTAGAACCATATTTAACAAACAGTGTATAACATATAAATACTAAAGATTGTGCAAGAAGCCAATTAAAAATACAATGGAGAAAAAATCAGAACTATGTAAATACAGATTTTCAGTCATACTGGACATTTTTTTCTGTCATTTTAACTGAAGAAATAATAAAAGTAAGAAAACTGAGAGGGGGTAGAGGAGGAATAAAGTACCTAATCATTTTGAATGAATGATTGTTTGTTTTAAAAAATAGTTTATGTAAGCCGGGTGCACTGGAAAAAATGAAATAGATGTTGTCAAAACAAAAATGAAGTAACTGACACATTCTAAAAAGTAATCCACATTGCCCAGCAAGTATTGCTCAATGGTTGAGGATAGAATTGTGAACTAAGATGTCTCATCATCTATTCCTGGTCAGGACAAATTCCCAAGGTGCTGGCTGATTCACCAGTTTGACACATTTAAGGAAGCCGCTGATCAAAATATTTCTCTTTTATCTATGTTTCCAACTCTCTATCCCTTTCCCTTTCTCTCTCTCCAGAAAACCAAGAATAAGCCTATTAAAAGACAAGAATGGAATGTATCTGTTTTCCCCTGGAATGTGAGACATTTTAGTGCTTATTACTAGAGGTCTTTGGAGGACTTTTATTAACCAACATATATGGTTCTGTGTTGAATACCTCAATGGAATATTGGTAATAATGAAGTGTTTCATACTTACCATGGAAAAGGACTCTATCATTTTTGAAGGAAATGCTTGGTTTGGGAGAAGAATTTGAGGTAGATTTTGATTTTAGTTGCAATAATTAGTAGGTTTCTAACAGTTGTTCACTTGTTCAGGTTAAATGTTATGTAATGTTCATATTATGTGTACTCATTTTAGTCTGTGGATGGAAAAACAATTGAAGTAGACTACACCAAGAAACCATCTTTTCAAAGTGGGGATGGGCAGAGGGCACCACTTCCATAAAGAAATAGAGGTGATGTAAGAAGTCTGAGAAGTGGAAGAGGAGGAAGTAAGAGAAGGAAAAGGACATCCCTCAGGTGGAAAACACTTAGGTAATATTTCAAAATCTAGGGATGGTAGGAGATCTGACTTAGGTAAACATATATTACAATATGAAAATGAGGTATCATAGACTTCTGTAGCTGAAGCCTATGTGATCATATTGACTCCTATAAGTTCAATAAAAAGTGCAGAAATGGTCAGTAACTCAAATGTTTTTAAAAAATTAAAGAATAAAGATATGAGCATGAAACCATTATTTATATGACAACAGTAACATTGAATGAAGAGATACACCTCAATTTCATTTATATCTTTAAAAGCAAAAGAAATGATACCATTCGTTAGATTGAGAATGTATACTGATGATCAGTATGATTTGTAATTGCTAAAGAGGCATAGCACTTATAATAATGAATGAAATATGTAATGTGTGAAACACTCCTAATCACCTTCTAGGGATAGGATTTAAACCTCAAGCTAAATTCAGTCTATTTTAGCATTACTGTTTGCCTCTAGTGACTTCAATATTTCTCCGAAGAACTCAATTCTATTGATATAATGTTAGTATGTTACACTTTGGGAACAAGAAGCTATGTAGGTTTAAAATGAAGATTCATACTTACTGAACTACTAAGAATCTGTTCTGAAAGTACACTTCTTTCGTCTCAAAAAAAGCACATCAGTTCACCTTAGAAAATTCCCATTGAAATAAAAGTTACTCTAACTATATAAACTTCAAAGACACACACTTCATTTAGAATTGGATTTGAAATACTAGCTTTGAGTATAGGAATGTGCAACCCTGTACTGTGTAAAATAATCTCTATTATTATTTTGATAAGAGGATCTTGTACCTATATTTGGTGTAGAGAACTTTCCATTTGGAAACTACATAAGGGAAATGTCTATAGTATTAAATAGATTCACCAAGGGGTCTCTGACTCAGGAAAAGGCTAAAAACCAATGATTCACCAAGTTTATTGGTCTTTCTTTCTTTCTTTCTTTCTTTCTTTCTTTCTTTCTTGTATATGAGGAATATGAAACATGAATAAAAATGTTGATGAGCTATTTTCAGGGAAGTTGTCTTGTAATTAATTTATCTATTTACTTATTTTACTGACTATGAAAGGAAGGTATATTCAATTCAATATATCTGTAGCAGGAAAAGTTGGTTTCATATTAACCAGTTTTCCCAATTTCAAAGATTTAGTGTCCATTTGTGATAATTAGGTGTGTGACATTTCACGGGAAATTTCCTAAAGTGTTATTGCAGAGTTTGTGCAAGATGAAGGTGGATGTTCCTGTTTTTCCCACCGAGGTGATACTGAGAAGAGTTTGCCAGTTCATATTGGGCCACATATGAGGATGCTCTTAGTTCTTCTTTCCCATGACAAATTACAGAATTGGAAGATAAGCCTATTTTCTATTTAAAATTGATAAGAGTGATTTTTAATTATGTATTATTCAACATGTTTACTTTAAATACTATTAAAATAGAGTATAGTTTTCTGATCAAAGAATTATTTTATAAATGAACTGTAGGAATTATATGATAACATTCGTTAAATAACACTTTTTTGTAATGCATGTTTTGACTTTTTACATTTTAATTTTTAACTATGACGTTACACGTTTTAAAAGCTTTTATTGAGATGAAACTAATTTAAATACTAGTTGAGACTATTACCTTGTATCTTTAAAATAACTTCTTTCACTTACCATAACTGGATACTCTGCATTCAAATTCCGGTGTGTGTTTCTGTGTGTGTGTGTGTGTGTGTGTGTGTGTGTGTGTGTGTGTGTGTGTTGTTTTGTTTTTTGGCACATATATATAATGCTGCTTCAGTTCTTTCTCAGTTATCCAAACTGATTTTCAATAACTCTGAGCACTGTACTGAAGACATGTAAAGATAGAATTTTATCATTTTGGGCTAACCAGCATGCTTATGACCATCATCCTGTTTGGTAAAAATTTATACACAATAACCAGACTTGACCATTTAACAAATGTTGACCCTACTCAAGTAGAATGATGTTATTTATAACAAAGAGGATGGCAGACATAAAATTAATCTTCACAGCAGTGGCTCCATGGGTGGGTTTTCTTCTACTGAAAAGGGCTCCATCTTCAAGAAGTTGGGATCCTCCACCAACAAGACCTGCCCATTCTGTTCCAAGTCAAAGCATTACTGGGGTGGGAAGTCAAGATAAATGGTACAGCCTTTCATGGATTAGAGTAATGAGCTGTTTTAAAAGGAATGCTGCACTTTAATTTCAGGAAGCCATGTGGAAAGTGAGTAGTGGATGGGCATCTGTACTGAACACTACCTTATTGTTTCATTGTTAGGAAATAATTCTTCATCTTCTGATTAGTGAGGTAAGAAGTAGATAACACCAGAGTGAGGAATGCATTCCTTTTAATCCATGTTGATACAGTGTCACTCTTTTTTATATTTACTTTTTTTAATATTTTAAGAAAAATGGTTTTAGTGTCATAATGTTACATTCAATAAATGTTAATATTTCCAGAAAAACTATTTTAAATGTAATAATTTTACATGTAATAAGCATTACCATTCCAAGATTAACAATTTTAAATATAATAATACTGGAGACCCAGTGTACAAATTATTGCATGGGAGGTGTCCGGCATGCACACCCCAATCGCCGGGTTGGCCATGGGGAGGCGATGCAGGTGTTTGGCTGGCTGGCCCCACCCCGATCGAGCGGGGGGTCAGATGGGGGAAGATGAAGGTCAGTGGAAGGGGCTGTGGGAAGCTTACTGGCCGGCGGGTCCTCGATCATTGAAGGGGGGTGGGGTGTTGGACAGAACAGTGTGGGACTGGCTAAAGGGTGCAGCTGGGGACAAATAGCTACACCGTCCCACCCCATGGTTGATCTCCTGGTCAAACTCCTGTTTGAAGGGACAATTTGCATATTAGGCTTTTATGATATAGTGTTACATGCAATAAAAATTAATATGTTAAGAAAAAAAATTAAATATATATTACCAAAACAGTGCAAACCTGTTTTATCACAAAAGTTGTAGAAATTACTAAATATCTGAAAATAATAGGATTCCTTCTATTATATTCTAAAACATTTTTTTTTTACTCTGGCTCTGTTTTATTCATCTGTTTATTCTTTTATTTTTTGAAATATTTTTTACTGATTTCAGTGAGAAAGGGTGAGGGAGAAAGAGAGATAGCAATATCAATGATGAGTGAGAATCATTGATCCCCTGCCCGCTGCATGCTTCAAACTGGGACCAAGCCTACAACCCAGACATGTGTCTTTGGCCGGAATCAAACCTGAGACCCTTCAGTCTGGAGGCCAATAATGTATCCATAGTTCCTAACCAGCTAGGGATAATTTTTCTTTATGGATTAAAGTATTACATATGTGTCCTTATCCCCCATTGGTCCCCCTTGCCTCCTACTCATGTCATCACCCCCACTGGTGTCTGTGCCCATTAGTCAGGCTTATATGCATGTCTATAAGTCCTTTGGTTGATCTCTCCCCCTAACCCCACCTTCCCCTACCTTCCCTGCAGCAACATTTTGCAGCAAAGATTCAGGATCTGGAAAAGTGGATGAACTCAAATGAATACACCTAGACAACAATTACAAATTTAGAAGGCATGGGGGATACAGGTAAAGACATTTCTCTCTATTGGAGAGGCTCTCTGAAACCCAGGACCCATCAGCTTTCATTTACTTGAACACACATTTGCCCTTGAGCAAAACAAACAGGCATATCAATGGTAAAGTTTGGTAAACAATAAAAGTATTATCATGGTAGGAGGTTGCTTTCAGCCATTTTGTCAACAGCAGGGTAACAAAATGCTGATTTTCAGCCATGCTGAATGTCAAAGTCCATTTGCCTTCTGTGGACTTCTCACATTGATATGTTAACAACTGTTGGTCTTTGCTCCAACATTTGCCCCTTTTTGCTTTCTTAATTAATTTAGAAAGGTGTATGCCATTTGCTGGGCTCACATCCTTTTAAGACTTTTCATTCTGCATCTTCAGACTGGAAGCAAACATAGAAGAACAAGAAAGAAAGACAATACTGGTTATTCTAAAAAGGAAATGTAGGGAGATTTGATGACAAGGATTGAGTTCTTTCATGTCCTTTTAAATATTATTGTCAGGTATTTAAGGAATTCATTCATAGTAGGATTCTTTGGGGGCCATTAGTTTTTTATGGATCATTTTCCCAGTCACTGTTAGCTTGTGACATGACAGCAATGATGTTCAAGTACTGGATGGTGGACAAATGGTGAGAAATGACAATGCAGGTCTGACCTTTTTTGGCTTTGTTATGGGGAACCTGCACCAATGCACAGCTGATGAGTGCTAGCATGGCAAGCCGTCTTCCCCATCCCCCATCTGGATGTTTCTCCTCTGACTCCTCAGCGTTTTTCTTGGGGCCACTGATATCTGTGGTTGGCGTAGTCTGGTCAGTTCCTCTCTCAGATTAAAGTTGCAGGAATTGGAGGAGTTTTCTGGAAATAACACAAGTATATCCTCGACCAAAGGTTTATAAAGGGATCCTTCTATAAACCAGACTTGGTATCTTTCCATTTAACTAGAGCATTTTCCTTTAGCTTATTCTTTCACTAGTGTCTTTCCATGGGTGTCTTGCCATCAGCATTACAAGGGAAAAATTCAAAGTAATTAAATGTAGTGTACTTGGTGTAGTGTATTTACAGGAGATTTCTTCACAATTCCCCCACTTTCGTTTTTCATGTTGGGATTTAGAGGCCCTTGTAGCAGATATAATATGCAAGGGGGACATTTCTTGATAATATGTTTTGCCTGCTGTACAATATTTTGGCAGACTAGTGTAAAAGTTGATGAGATTCCCCTGGCCTGTTTAATAAAATAACTAACTCATAGGCATATTCATTTCCTTTTGTTAAAGGACCAGGACTTGTTCAAAGAGTATAGATAGGCATCAGTCACTGAGCCATTTAAATTGAGTAGTTGCAGTTCTGTTTACCAGGCTGGCAGCATAGGCAGATAAGAGATAATATTAAGAGGCTTTTGAAAATCCTGCAAGTCAGCCTTGATCGTTTCTAATTCGATTCATTTTTTTTTTTTAAGTTTAGGAATAATTCAGTTTATCGTTCCCAGTATATTGTGAGAAGGGTACAATGTTCATCAGGAAACAGTTAATGGGGGAAAACACAAAAAAAGCAATGTCCAGGTACCAAGATTGCAGTGCTTACCACTAAGGAATTTAACATTAGTCAAAAAGTCTTGAAATCTCTTGTCAATAGCCCGATAATTAATTAAACTGCTATAAATATATTCTCCCTCGCCCCAAAACTTTTTATTCTAAAAATATTCAGTAAGAAAAGTTGAAATAATACAGTGAACACCTGTTTCATCTAAATCTAAGAGTTGTTAAGGTCTAGCCTGTTTGGCTCAGTGGATAGAGCATCGGCCTGCAGACTGGTCCTGCGTTTAATTCCAGTCAAGGGCACATACCCAGGTTGCGGGCTCAATCCCTAGTAGTGGGCACGCAGGAGGCAGCCAATCAATGATTCTCTTCTTACCATTGATGTTATTGATGTTCCTCTCTCTCTCTCTCCCTCTCCCTTCCTCCCTAAAATCAATAAAAAATGTTTTAAAAATAAACAAATAAATCTAACTGTGGTTACCATTATGCCATATCTGCTTATGTGGATGTGAGGGATTTGAGTGGGGGGTGCTGACTACCTGAAAATCCCCCACATCATGACTTCATCATGCATTTCCCCAAAATAAATATTCTCTCCTATACACCACAAAACCATCATCTTGCCTAAGAAAAAATTTTTCTAACATCGCCTAATATTCAGACCATTTGCAACTTTTTCAAATTTTCTCCAAAATGTTTTTTTAAGAGAATTTTCTAGAACCAGGACTCAATCAAAGTTCACTCAAAATGGTGCAAAAAATATTGCATTGGGTGATGTCCTTTAGTCTCTTTTAACCTAGAATAGGCCCCACCTTTTTCCCCCCTCCATGACTCTTTTTTTTTTATTTTTACTACTGTTCTTTTTTTTTCTTTTTTTAAAAAAATTAATTACATCTTTATGGTTCAGATTATTACATTTGTTCCTCTTTTTCCCCCCCATAACTCCCCTCCACCCAGTTCCCACCCCACCCTCCTCCATCACTCCCCATCCACTGTCCTCATCCATAGGTGCGCGATTTTTGTCCAGTCTCTTCCCACATCCCCCTCACCCCTTTGCCCCCCAAGAATAGCCAGTCCACTCACTTTCTATGCCCCTGATTCTATTATAATCACCAGTTCATTCTGTT
Source organism: Myotis nattereri (assembly GCF_964212035.1). NCBI lineage: Eukaryota > Metazoa > Chordata > Mammalia > Chiroptera > Vespertilionidae > Myotis > Myotis nattereri. The sequence goes on from NC_138094.1 coordinate 5,527,664, forward strand.
CATCAGATTATTCACTTTATTTTCAGATTCACTTGTTGATAGATGTGTATTTGGTGTTCAAAATTTGTATCTTTACCTTTTTCTTCTTCTTCCTCTTCTTAAAGGATACCTTTCAGCATTTCATAGAATACTGGTTTGGTGGTGATGAACTCCTTTAGCTTTTTCTTATCTGTGAAGCTCTTTATCTGACCTTCAATTCTGAATGATAGCTTTGCTGGATAAAGTAATCTTGGTTGTAGGTTCTTGGCATTCATCACTTTGAAAATTTCTTGCCACTCCCTTCTGGACTGCAAAGTTTCTGTTGAGAAATCAGCTGACAGTTGTATGGGCACTCCCTTGTAGGTAACTGACTTTCTTTCTCTTGCCGCTTTTAAGATTCTCTCTTTGTCTTTTGCTCTTGGCATTTTAATTATGATGTGTGTTGGTGTGGTCCTCTTTGGATTCCTTTTGTTTCAGGTTCTCTGTGCTTCCTGGACATGTAAGTCTATTTCTTTCATCAGGTAGAGGAAGTTTTCTGTCATTATTTCTTCAAATAGGTTTTCAATATCTTGCTCTCTCTCTTCTTCTGGCACCCCTATAATTCGGATGTTGGTACGCTTGAAGCTATCCCAGAGGCTCCTTACACTATCTTCGTATTTTTGGATTCTTTTTTCATTTTCTTTTCTGGTTGGGTGTTTTTTGCTTCTTCGTATTTCAAATCTTTGCCCTGATTCTTGCAATCCTCTAGTCTGCTGTTGGGAGTCTGTATAATATTCTTTATTTCAGTCAGTGTATGCTTAATTTCTAATCGGTCCTTTATCGCAACCTCGAGGGTCTCATTAGATTTCTTGTAGACCTCATTAAGTTTATTGGCAGTTTCTAGAAAATTCTTGAAAAACCTTAAAAGTGTGGTTTTGAACTCTATATCCAATAGTTTGCTTTCCTCCATTTCTATCATTTGTGTCCTTCTTCTTTGTCTCCGCATTTTTTATGCTTCCCTGTGTTGATAAAGTGGTTTTCTGTGCTGAGTGTCCACTAGGGCCCAGTGGTTCAGCCTCCCCAATTACCTGAGGAGGACACTCTTGGTGCACCCCCTTGTGGTCTTTGTGCACAGTCTTGTTGTAGTTAAGCCTTGATTGTTGTAGTTATCACTGGGAGGAATTGACCTCCAGGCCAATCGGCTGTGAGAATCAGCTGTGTCTGCAGAGGGAGAACCTCTGTGCTGGACACACCCCTCTGGGGCAAGACTTGCTTCAATGGGGCTTTGGTGCTCACTGAGTCTTCCCCCTGAGTGCAACCCAAGCATGTGCAATGACAGCAAATTAGATTTTTTCTTCCTTTCCCTTACTCTCTGAGTATTTTTACTATGAACTTGATTTTTATTTATTTAACACTTTGCAACCAAATATAATCATGTGCTAATATAGTCTTATAGCCTTAAATTTAAGTCTTATAATTTTTTTTGGCAATAACTAATTGAATTACTCAAGTGTTTAAATATTACCATTAAATGGATAAAGAACAGTGCAAAAAAATGATGATATAGAAAATAAATGAAATGTTTATTTCCCTACCATTATCTTCACTATATGTTAAAACATATATCTAGCTACTGGGATCATTATATATTGTTTTTATTATTTCTGTTAAATTTTAGGATCAAAGCTTTGTTTTTTTTAAAAAAATTACTCAATAATCAATCAAATACTAAAATTCCAATCAACTCACCTGTTGAACAGGACTATCAACTGTAAAGGCCTTGTAAAGAGCCAATGCCTGGCTTTTACTTCCTTTGCTCCAGATCACCATATTTCCAGCCACATAGAGTTCCCCGTCATCATCCACTTCTCCAATTTCATTTCCACCTCTCCTTAACTGGCAGCTTTCCTTAAAAATTTACATATGTAAGACATGTTTACGCGGTTTTTATTTCTTTTGCAACATTATGGAGCAAGATTTATTAATTAAAATTGAACAGCAATCCAGATACAAGTCTCCTACTCTGTCTGTGGAGTAAGACTCAGTCCATGCCCAACTCTTAGGTTTAGTGCCACTGATTAACAGAGGAGGGGGTGTGGGTGTATGTATCATACTGTATCTTACAGGATTTCAAAAATGGGAATTTACCTCAAGAATTCTCTATATTAAGTATTTTATTATTACATTACCATTTTATGCTGCCAAAAACATAAATAAACAAAAACTAGACCTTACCTATATATCAAAAAATTAAACCAACATTCTTGGGAGACTAAAGACATATTAAGCATATGCGGGGTGAAGCAGAGATGGCAGTGAAGTGCACATGGGACACTGGGGGAGCTTACCCACCATGCAGACTTCCCTGCTTCACAACTGCATATGCATTCACCTTCCTGCCCTTGTGCCAACCATCAAAATGAACAGGGCAGAGAAAGGTTTGGATTCCTAACTACAGACTTCCGCTCCTGGAAATTTTGGTATCCCAAAAGGGATACAGAAATGGAATTAAGATTAGAAAGACTGACTGTTTAACATGCACAGGGGAAGTATCTCATTCCCCTATTTAAAAACTAGTACTGTATCTACTTATGTGGCATTTCTTTTCTCCTCTAGAAACATGTAAGTTTTTGGCAGCAGGGACCATTGCTAACTCTACTATCTAACCATCAAATAACATGAAATCTGGTCCCACATACTAAGTGAAGAAAAAGAGATTTAAATGGACCATAATCATAGTGACTCTCATTATAAATCCCTGAGTTATATGTCTAAACAGCCATGACACTATAATACAATTAAGGTCATTATTTTTAGCTTTGACAAAAATGACCAAATCTTAACCTATACCCTAGAAGTAGCATCATACTCATTTCTCAGTTGCATCCGGGTAGCCTTAAATTACAGGTAGATCGAATCTCTCTACATTTCAAAAGCAAACTGAGAACCTTGATAAAACCTTCTGTTTTTCGTGGATTGGAACCTCCTGCAGGGATCCCACCAAGCCAGCAGCACCATCAGAGGACCACAACTCAGAGGCTGGGTGCAGCTGCCGAAGCTGAAGGTTCAAAGAATTAGGGTGGTGTCTGCAGTGGTCTCGACCAAAAGGAACAAATTCCTGCAAATCCCCAGCTGCAATCATTGTTTCCCTTTCTTCAGAGAAGTTCAACATGGCTTTCAGATATCAATATTATTTCTGTGTGAATTCAAACACATTCTGGACCGCTGTTGGAATCAAAACGAGAAGAAAATTATCAGAAGTTTACAGAAGAGCCATTAATCCTTAGATGAGTGTCATACAATCCTATCACATTGTAGGTGTACAAGTAATCATAACATCAAAGGGCATTCCAGATCTGATTCTTTCAGGTAATTAGTTACCATTTCATAGTTACCTTACACTACCAGATCATAATTAACATTACAGCTACATGTTAGTTGCTGACAAAATCAACTGTAGGAAATCACTGGGCTGAGAGATAAGCACTTATGTCTGACAATATTGATCCTACATTTCCTACTACTACTCACTAATTTCTCCACATTTCACATTTAAGGATTTAGACAAGTTTTACTTTATAGTAAATGGCTCTCAACATTTAAGGGCATTTCTGTTCAAATGCTGGAACAACATTTAAAAAGCACACCTAACAGATCACTGGCATATTGAAATGAAACAAACAAAAACAACATATCATTTCTAATTCATCAAAAGTTGAACCACTTGGTGCTTTAAGAAACTATTAAATGTCATCATTAATTTTGAGCCTCAATCTACCTAACCATATAATTGCAAGCAATTCCAATTTCTGGTGCAAACCCAAAAGACCAAGGCATGAATAAAATTACTGGCAATGGAACAGTCATGATTGTTTGCAAACTTAACAGTTCTAGCTTTGAAAGAACATAATCTACTACAGTTCAGCTTATTACTACAAAGAAGTGAATGAGCTGTGGGTGGAAACAGCCCTCACCCATTACCTCCAGAACATTTCTACGAACAGTAACTGACAGCCAGTCAAATTTGGCCACTGTAGAAGGTGGATGGACAACTCTTATAAGGAAAACGGTTTTGTGGCATAGAGGTTAAGCTGCAATCCTCAAATACAGGAATCAAAACAAACATTCATGTCAGCACTAGACAACCTTTAAAAACAGTGTTGGAAATGGCTTTCACATCACAAACAGTTTAATTTGACTTGGTTTCTCCTCTGAGGTCTTTTTGGCACCAGCAGCTTTCTTGGCTGAAATATCTGAGCCTGTGGTTCCCATGCAGCTCCTCTAGGGTTGCAGTTACGTTTTCTGTGAATTAAGTGTTATTCCTGAGAGAACGGTTATGTCACATTCATGACACTTTTTCCTCCTGATAAGTCAGTTTTGAGAACACTTAAACTTGGGCCATGACTGAGATAGTGCCTGTGGGAGCCTAATCAGAGTACGCCGGATGTTCAAGGCCAATCTGAGCAGGAGAATCCTAATCAGGATGGTCAAGGCCAATCTAAGCAAGGACACAGAGATTGTACTGTACACACTGGGCAGGAGTACCTTACTATAACCCAAATACTGATGTCACTATTTGGCAGGAAGCCTTTGTGTCTAAGTTAGTATAAATGTGTTACTAACCAGCCAGTGGGTGGCTGCTTGGTATGGTTCCTGTTTGCTGCTGTATTAGCAAGGGCTGCTTGGTGCAGCCACTGTGTGAAGCTACTTTGAAGAACTGTTTTGTCTGATGGTTCCTTGTTAGCAATAGCTACATGGCCTGCAAAAGAGACTCTCCTGCCCTAACCGGTTTTGCTCAGGGGATAGAGAACAGCCTGCAGACTGAAGGGTCCCAGTCAAGGGCATGTACCTTGGTTGCAGGCACATCCCCAGTAGGGGTTGTGCAGGAGGCAGCTGATCAATGTTTCTCTCTCATGATGTTTCTAACTATCCCTCTCCCTTCCTCTACGTAAAAAAAATGAAAATATTTTTTTAAAAAGACTCTCCTATATGCCTCTGTCTTCTCATGTCCTCTTTGTCTACTACCCGGCGTTCACGTGGGTACAGCCCCTGGCAGAGGACTGTGCACCCCACAGTGCCTTATAAAACTTACACCAAACACCCATAAAATCCAGCCGACCTTCCTATGTTCTAGTCAACGGGTTAACCAACATATTAACTCTGAGAGGAAGCCACAGAATCAGTAATTAAAGAATCGCCTGCACAGAACAATGACCACTTTGTGCTGATTAGTATATTTAGTTCTTTGCAGCCCCAACTGTGTGTGCGCTTCCCGGCGCCCTATAACAGCCCTGCATTGAACTGATGTGCTCCCATGGAGACTGTGGCCTCGCTTCCTGGGAACACGGACCTTCCAAGAGCACACAAGGCGGTTCGGTGGGGACCCGAAGGCACAGGAGGCACCTGAGCCAGGTCTGGGCAGAAGGGCCGTGTCCAGGGCCTCAGGGTAGGCAAGACCTGCGGGCTGAGCTGGGGCCTCAGGAGCGCTGGCCATGGGGCAGGCCAGCCCAGAGCTGTGGCAGCAGGGACACTGTGCTCAGCTGGGAAGGAGGCCTGGGGGAAGGGTTGGGGTGGAGCAGCGCGGGGAGGGGCGGCGCAGAGCCCAGCTCCCAGGCCAAGCCACCCTGGGCGGTCGGGCACAGGGTCAGGGACATGGGGAGACCAGCAGCGCCACCGGCCAGGCCGCGCCTGAGTCACTCAGGATGCACAAGGCTCAGGAGCCCAGCTGCGCAGCCCGGGGCCACAGCAGAATGGGTCACAGGGACTCCGCCTCCCCTGCAGCATTTCCTTGCCTTCTGTCCCCAGCTCCGGAGAACTGGCAAGCAGCAGCCAAGGACCCTGGGAGTTAGCTCCTGCTCTAAAACCAAAGGATGGGACTCAACTCTCTAATTCGATTCTTTGCACAGAAGTATGACTGGTCTGAATGACTTGGTCTGAATTCTTTGCATTATAAGCAGCTTTACCATGAGATGAACTATCAGTAAAAACAGTGACTGCTCTAGGAATAGGTTTCTGCCTATTTCAACTAAGTTCCACTGAATATTCTTTGATTTTCATTTGCTAATTTAAATCAGTCTAAAATAAGACTTATTTCCTAACTTCCTTTCTCACTGGGGACAGTAAATGAAACTAATAGGATTTCTGCTATCAGTCTTTGAGTATCTACACTAATAAAAGAGAAACATGGTAATTGGCATACGACTGCTACCCTTTTCATTGGCTAATCATCGAGATATGCAAATTAACTGTCAGCCAAGATGGCGGCAGGCAGCCAGGCAGCTTGAAACTAACATGCAGCTTGCTTGCCTCAGTGAGGGAGGATCGTTGGAGGAAACCAACTTTCCCGCCTGCGGCTGCAGGCCTCGGAGCAGGCAGTTTAAGAAACATTGTAACAAATACCGCTGGACTTCAACCAGCAGATTCGCAACATTGTAAGCAAAGGCCAGAACCTACTTTCAGCCGCGGAGGCCTAAGAGCTGGAGCCAAGCCTCAAGGTAAAGCTGGCCCAGAATAAAAAAAAAAAAAGAAAAGAAGGAGGGGTTGGGAATTTCAGTCACTCCCAGCCTGAAAACAGCCCTCAGCCCCTCACCCATACTGGCCAGGCATCCCAGTGGTGACCCCCACCCTGATCCAGGACACCCTTCAGGGCAAACCAGCCAGCCCCACCCATGCACCAGGCCTCTACCCTATATAGTAAAAGGGTAATATGCCTCCCGGCACCGGGATCAGCATGACAGGGGGCAGCGCCCAAACCCCCGATCGCTCTGAGGCTCTGTGTGTGACAGGGGGCGGGGCCCCAAGTCCCTGAGCAGCCCTGCTCTATGCCTGATAGGGGGGAGCTCCCCAATCCCCCCCCCCACGGGTCCTGCTCTGTGTGTGATGGGGTAGAGCCATAACCTCCCCATCGGCCCAGCCCTGAGTGTGAGAGTGGTGGTGCCCCAACCCCCTGATTGGCCCTGCTCTGTGTGTGACGGGGGGTGGCGCCGCAACCTCCCCATCTACCCAGCCTTGAGTGTGACAGGGGACGGTGCCCCGACCCCCCAATTGGCCCTACCGTGAGCATGACTGAGGGTGGCATCACAACCCCCCAATCTGCCCTGCTCTGTGCATGATGGGGCGGTGCCCCAACTCCCCAATCAGCCCTGCTCTGATCCCGACCAGGGGCTGCACCTAGGGATTGGGCCTGCCCTCTGCCACCCGGGAGCAGGCCTAACCCAGCAGGTAGTTATCTCCCCAAGGGTCCCAGACTGCCAGAGGGCACAGGCAAGGCTGAGGGATCCCCCTCCCCACCGAGTGCACAAATTTTTGTGCACTGGGCCTCTAGTATTGACATAAGCTTTGTTTAGGGAGGCAGAATGGAAATTGTTTACTTTTCTTTTTGAGGCCTAATACATTTATTTTTAATTGCAGTTTTCTAGATATTTGAAGGGAATCTCCTCCTGTTTTTTCTTCCAGAGTAATTTCTAGGCCACAATTTGGGAGTTTCTTTTAAAAGCTTTTTTATTTCTTTTAAATAGAGCTACAAACTTAGTTCCTTTTAAGAAATACCTCTAAAAGAGAGGTATGCTGGCCAATACTGCAATGCATACAGATTAAGTAAAAGTAAGTCTCTTTTTTTATGGTGTCTTATTAATGGTGAGATTTAATATTTGAATAACTTTTTGTTTACCTTGTAAATAGTAGCAGAAGAGACTTAAAAATGTCTCATTTTTCTTAAGCTTAAAATTTACTTTTAAACAGCATTCTTTTGACTGGTGCTCATTTACATAGGTACACTCTGGACTCTGTTAGAACCAATTGCTAATAAAATATCTGCTTCTCATATAACTGAGTTTATATGAGAACTTGATTATATTGTGAAAAGCTAATTTGTTAAGTGACTAAAGTATGCACCCTTATTGAGAAAGCAAAGTAAGTAAACTTATACATTTGACCTATGAACTACAGATGTTGCACTGCCCCCTGGCCTATCTAAAGATCAGGCTGTCAGGGCTCCCATCTTAAAATTCTGCTGCTGAATAGTCCCATGTTTCTTAAGAAGTATTCAGCAACTTTTTCCTACCCTCCCTTAGAGGTTAAAACTTTTATAACATTTAAAATATGTATATGTAAAGAGAACACAGTTATTAATTTTTATTTGATGAACTGCAAGTGATTTCAAGTATATTAGTTTGGCGTAAATTGGTTTAAAGATATTTCTTTTCCTAAAATATTTCTTTTAAGAAGAGAGTAAACCCTTGAATTATTCCAGGGCACTTGAAAACTTTCAAAGCTATCTCTTGGTTAAAGTCTTGAAATTTAACATGGAAAGACTATCACAAATATGTGTAACCCAAAGATTACATTATACATTTGTTGCAATTATTCTAAAATAGATCAATAAAATTTAAACTGGTTTTTATATTAAAAATTAATTTCAGACCATAGAATTAATCCTCTTTTTTAATCAGTCCAATAAAATATTATATATTAGTTTGAAATTTTACCACACATAGTACACATAAGGACTACAATATCTTTTTTACTACTAATTTTTTCCAGAGAAATCACAAGAATTATTTTTCTTGATAATGAAATTCTAAACTTTATGCATTTTATCATTACAAGCATATAATTTCTGCCAATTGAATTTGAACTTTTAACTCTTGGAAGCCTTAAATTTTAGGTGGCAAGTTAAATACTTAGCATTTCTTAGATTAGTAATACTGTCACATTTTTAAGGATATATTTCCAATAAAATTAACAAAGACTTATTTAATTAATAGATTCATTTTGTGCTTTATTTTTTTCATTTTGGTACACTCAAAATAATATTTCAGTATTTTGTTATTTCAAAACATTTAGAGATTTAGTAAGTTTCATTCCTTAATGTAACCAACTCCAAATTTTTAAGTTACCAAAAATTTAAAAAATATGTTTAGAGATATGAGGTTGCCAAAGAAGTAGGGGGAGAAGGGATGAAGGCCTGTAGCCATTTGAATTTTAAAACCACCACATTTTTCATTCAGAGATAAAATATAAGGTTGCTCTACCTGGTTCTCCACTTTTACAGGGAGAAGATCCACTGGACCTTTCCACCAACAGAGATTGCAGTCAGCCCTCTCCTCAGTGACTACACCCTCACCATCAATATATTTATTTATAATTATTATTGAAAAGCTTTGCCACAAAGCCTTCATTTTAGTTATATCTATCTATTTAACTTTTAACAATTTTGAGCTTCCAAAGCCAGTTATCACCATCTAAGGCGCTTTACTTTGGCAAATTTTGCAGCAGAAAAAACTTACTGGCTTTCATTGGCTTTAACGTGAACCTTGGAATATGGTCCATTATTATTTAAGAACTGCCCCTTATTATGGAAACACTAATCTTATTGCCTAAACACAGCCTGTATATTTTCCTTGTGTCATTTCACCATCTTATTAAGAAAAACAGTCTTGTGTTTGTACTATAACATCTGTGAGGAAATGGGGGTCAGTCCAAGAGGCCATCCAAAATCAGGTGGGGTGTGACTTCTCTTAAGCTAGTGTTTTTCTCTTCACTGGTACAGAAATCCCAGAGATATCCCTTAAGTTGTGAGGAATGTCTCATAAATCCAAATTTCAAATGACGGTCTGGGAAATAAAAGGAGACTTTTAATAACACTCTCGAGAGTGGGCATACATGTTACAGGATCACCAAGAGACTAGTAATTAATGGGTTGGGAGGTGTTTTAGATGTTTAGTAATGGCCTGTCCATCTACTGTTTCTTTTCTTATTAAATTAAATTGAAGGCATGCTTAATAGACTAACAATAAACAACCAAGACAGATTGATAATAATCAACAGACAAGTGCCCATAACATAGAGACAAGGCTTAATGAATCAGAGTAGTTTTCATAGATATTATCCTATTCTGCTCTTCATGGCATTGGCTGTCCTCTAAAGTTATTTTAGCTAAAATCTGCCTGTCCCAAGGTGTCATATGGTAATTTTCAGACAAAGCATTAAAGAGTCCTTTTGTAAAATGACTGTTAACCCCGTTTTCTCTAGCTGCTGTGCCTTTCCACACTAGAGTGGAGGACCCAGGGCTTAGGTATTACAGACTTTTGATCCCCAATACGAATTAGGCATAATGCAGTGCGAACAAGAGCACACATAGTTCAAGATGACAATGTTACTTTTTTTCCTTGAGCCTGATTTCAGGGAGTACCTTTTGATATTTTAATTTCTTTATCCTTGAGCATACAAGTAAATGTTTACAATTATTTATTTATTTATTTTGCTTTATAATCAAACTTTTCTTCATTATAGCCTGGCAGAAATGAAAGATTTTCCGCCCACTTTTTGTTTCACTATTTCCAAAGCTGGCATGGGCTTTGTGCACAGAGAATTTTCCCCACCTTTTCAGTGCACTTCTCAGCTTTCTGGTAAAATGTCTTCATTTTTCACTCTGGTGAAATTTCTTCTCCAGATGCCCCCCATTGGGCGCCAGAATGCTGCAACCTTTTGCAGCAAGGATTCAGGATCAGGAAAAGGAGCTGAACACAAATGAATACACTAGACAACAAATATAAGTTTAGAAGACATAGGGGGGCCAGGGAGAGACCTTTCTCTCTAGCAGAGAAGCTCTCTGAACCCTAGCACCCATCAGCTTTTATTCACTTGGATTTAGGTTTCTCATATATGCCCTTTAGCAAAGCAAACAGGGTTATCAGGTTAGGAGATTACCTTCAGCCATTTTGCCAACAGCAGGGTAATATAATGCTGATTTTTCAGCCCTGCTGAATATCAAAGTTCATTGGCCCTCTAAGGGAGATACATGTACATATACATATACATATACATATACATATACATATACATATACATACATATATATACATATACGTATTTCTGTATATTTGTGTATATATACCTTCACACACACACACACACACACCCACACACACACACACACACACACACACACACACATATAAATATATGTACTAGAGGCCCAGTGCACAAAAATTTGTTCACTGGTGCGGGGGTGTCCCTCAGCCCCACTTGTGCCCTCTCACAGTCTGGTACCCCTTGGGAGTTGCAAATTATAAGAGTTCATTCTTTGTTACAGCAGTTGAGTTTTCCATTGTATAGATGTTCCACAGTTTTTAATCCGTGCATCTGCTAATGGGCACTTAGACTGTTTCCAAATCTTAGCTATTGTAAATTGGGCGGGTATGAACATACAGTTGCATATATCTGTCCTGATTAATGTTACTCATTTCTTGAGATATATATGCCTAAAAGAGAGAGTACTGAATCAAATGGGAGCTCCATTTTTAATTTTTTGAGAAACTCTATATGGTTTTCCACAATGGTTGCAGCAGTCTGCATTCCCACCAGCAGTGCACAAGGGTTGCTTTTTCTCTGCATCCTCTCCAGCACTTGTGGTTTTTTTATTTTTTTTTTATAACAGCTATTCTGACAGGTGTGGATTGGTACTTCTCTCATTTTGATTTGCATCTCTTGGACTGTTAGTGCCTTTGAGCATTTTTTCCTATGTCTCTGGGCCTTATGTAAGTCCCCTTTCAAAAATTGTCCATTTAAGTCTATTGCCCGTGTTTTGATTGGATTGTTTATCTTCCTACTGTTAATTTGTGTGTGTTCCCTGTAAACATTGGAATTCAACACTTATCAGAGATACCATTGGCAAATGTGTTCTACTATGCAGTGGGCTTTCTTGTTGTTTTGTTCAGGATTTAGTTTGCCATGCAGAAGGTTTTTATTTTGATATAGACCATTTGTTTATTTTCCCCTTTGTGTGTGTTGCCTTCGGAGCTGTGTCAGTAAAGATATGCTAAGACATATGTGTAATATTTTGCTGCCTATGCAATCTTCTAAGATTTTTTTATATAGATTCCCAACTAACGTTCAAGTCCTTTCTCCACTTTGAGTTTATTTTTGTGTAAGGTGTATGTTGGTGGTCTAGTTTCATTTTCTTCCTTGTTTCTGTCTGATTTTCATCATTTATTGAAGAGACTGTCTTGACTCCATTGTATGCTCTTGCCTCCTTTGTAAATTAATAATAGAGCGTAATGACTTGGGTCCACTTCTGGGTTCTCTGTTCTATTTCAGTGGTGTATACGTCTTTTCTAGTGGCAGTAGCAGGCAGTTTTGAGAATGGTGGCTTTATAATATAGCTTAATATCTGGTATTGTGAGCCTTCCATATTTTTTTCTTGTTCCCTGGATGGCTGAGGCTATTTTTACTCCATAGGAATTCTTGGAGAGTTTGTTCTTTGTCTGTGAATTATTCTGTTGATATATTAATGGAGATTACATTGAATCTATAAATTGCTTTGGGTAGTATGGACATCTTAATGATGTTAATTCTACCAACCCATCAACAAGGTATATTAGTCCATTGTTGATATCTTTATCTCCTTTTCAATGTTCTGTCATTTTCCAAGTACAGTTCTTTTACTTCCTTCATTGAGTTTTTTCCTTAATTCTTTTACTGCAATGGTAAGTGGGATACTTTTCTTAGTTTCTCTTTTTATGAGTTCATTCTTGGTGTATCAAAAGACATATTTTTGAGTGTTAATTTTGTATACTGATACATGACCAAATTCACTAATTATGTGCTTTTCCGGTTGGGATGACTTTTATTTCTTCATGTCTGAACACTATGGGAGCACTTCCTGTACTATATCGAACAGGAATGGTGAAAATTGGCATCACTGTCTTGTTCCTGTTCTTTTAGAGGAAATGGTTTTAGTTTTTGCCCATTGAGTATGATGTTGGCTGTGGGTTTCTCATATATGGCCTTTATCATGTTGAGGTATACTCCATCTATTACCAAGTTGCTGAGAGTTTTTATCACAATTGGGTGTTGGGTTTTTTCCAGTTCTTTTCCTGTGTCTATCGATATGATCACGAGATTTTTGTCTCTCAGTTTGTTTATGAGTTGTATCACGTTTATTGATTTGTGAATATAATACCAGCCTTGCATCCCTGGTGTATATCCCACTTGATAATGGCATTTGGTCCTTTTAATATAATGCTGGATGCTATTTGCTAATACTTGGTTAAGGACTTTCGTATCTGTCATCATCAGCTATATCAGCCTGTAATTCTCTTTCTTTGTAGTGTTTTTACTTTGTTTGGGAATTAGAATAATGCTGGCCTCATACAAAGTGTTTGGAAGTATTCTTTCCTCTGATTTTCTGAAATAATTTGAGGAGTATAGATTGTAGTTTTCTGAATGTTAGGTAGAACTACCCTGTGAAGGTGTCCAGGCCGGAGCTTTTGTTGGTTGCAAGCGTTTTGATTACTGCTTCCATTTCATTAGTTGTTATGAGCCTATTCAGGTTTCTTAATTCTTACTGAATCACATTTGGTAGATTGCATTTTTTACTGACTTCATCTATTTCATCCACATTGTCCAGCATTTTGGCATATAGCTATTTATAGTATTTTGTTACAATCCTTTGAATTTCTGTGGTGCCAGTGCTTAATCCTCCACTCTTGTTTCTGATTTTACTTATTGGAATCATATGTGTTTGTTTCTTAATGAGTCTGGCTAATGGTTTATCAATTTTGTTTATCCTTTCATGGAACCAGCTTTTGGTTTCATTGAATTTTTTGTCTCTCTTATTTTTTCTGCTGTAATCTTTATTTTTTCCTTCCTTCTACTTACTCTGGGCTCTTCTTGTTGGTCTCTTTCTAATTCTTCAGTTGTAGGGATAAATAGTTTATTGCTGATTTTGTTATTTTTCTGAGATATGTCTATAGTGCTATGAACTTCCCTCTCAGAACTGCTTTTGCTGTTTCCCAGAGATTCTGTGTTGTTATTTGTTCATTTTCCTATTTTTCCAAATAATCTATGATATTTTCTTGATCTCACTGTAACAAGTTCAATTGTTTATTAGCCTTCTATTTAGTCTCTAAGTGTTTAAATGTTTTTGGGTGTTTTTACTCTATTTGATTTCTCATTTCACTCCACTGTGATCCAAGAAGATGCTTGATATGATTTAAAACTTCTTGAACTTGTAGGGACTTGTTATGTGTCCTACCATGTGGTCTATCTTTGGGAATGATCCATGTGCACTTGAGAAGAATGTATATTCTGCTCTGTTGGGGTGAAATGTCCTAAAATGTAAATTAAATCCATCTGATGCAGTGTGTTCTTTAGAGTCTCTGTATCATTATTTTGTCACATGGAAGACCTATCCAGTGAAGTCAGAGGAGTGATAAAAGTCTGCTACTATGACTGTTGTGTTTTCAGGCTCTCTTTTAAAGTCCCCTAGAAGTCTCTTTGTTTTTTGTTTGTTGGTTTGTTTGTTTGATATATATATCTACCTACCTGACTGACACCAGTCTGAACCCTCTTAGCCAATAGATAAGAAATAAAGGAAGCCAAGATTATTCCACCCTATAGATGCCTTTTGGGATATTGATTTTCAGCTCTTTATTTAGAAGCCAAAGTGTCAGAGAGAAACTTTGGGCAACCCCTACCCGCTCCTGCCCAAAAATTCAGAGAGAGAGACCTTCTTCAGAAGATTGTTGCCTTTGCCTGATTGGAATGAAACATGGTAAACAAGAGGGCTTCAGCAGATGTCTATTGGCTAGTTTGCCCTCCTCCCCTGTGACACCATCAATCAGGAGTGTGGGAGGGGTTCCCAGACATTGTTGGTCCCAGGAGGCAGGGTTATAAATTCCAGCAGCTGCAGTTCAGCTCGCCCAGCACACCTCCTGAGCCACAGCTGGACAGGGAAGAGACTGGGTCCAGGCTGGCTGGGCCCAGGACCTGGAGAAGAGGGGGAAAACAGAGGGGGATGACTCAGATGAACCTGGAGCTGTGGGAGCTCCATCTGTCATTGGGCAGCTGGCCTTCAGCTGAGTGTTCCTCTCCAAACAACCAACCTCTAACCCAGAAGTTACTCTCATGGGGAGGGCTGTACCCTCTTCGAGTCCAGTCTCTTGGAGGCCCGAATCTGGGAGAAGGGATGCCGCCCAGGGATGGAGGTTCCTGCCTTTCCCTCTGGGCTCCTGGATATTTACGCCAAAAGAATTTTCAAAAGGTGTGGTTCACAGAAATCGGGACACACACTGTGGCGAATGCACTCTGGCCACCCTGAATTCTCTCCGAGATCTTTCACATCGGCTAATCCTGCAGTGTACTGGGAGTGCAGAGGCCATTGCATGTGCCTGTTAGGAAATCAGGAGCCTATTGTACAGTGGGTGTCCTGGAAGCACAAGTCAGCCCCCAATGCCTTCCTGATTTGCCCTCCCTGCTTTGGACCCCTGTTTAATCTCCTTCGTCTTAGTGTCTTCACCTGAAAACAACTGACAGCATTAAAGTTCAAACTGTCATGGCATGAGTCAGACTACAACATCAAAAGGCTAAGTTTTCCTTAGTCTGTAAGGGCTGTATGATGCTTAGTTTGAGAATGCAGCTTCCTTCGTACTTAGGCTTACTGTAGGTGATTGTAGACAAAAGTATGTACCCCTTCCACCTCACCTCTATTTCATCCCCTCACAGGACAGGCTAGACTCAGCCTCTCTCAGCTGTGCAGGAGTGTGTGTATGCACACACACTCTCTCACACACACACACACACACACACACAAACACACAGCAGCTCCTTCAAAAGCATCCAGCTTCCCTCTCTTCCACTACTGAAGGGTTTTTAAGTCATGATCGTGATCATTATTATGCAGTGCTGGTTGACTGACACTTTTCATGTTTCTAAAATGAAAATACATCTTCACCACCAGTACAGGAGAGGAAATTGTAATAAAGAACCCTGTAAAAAATACAGGAAGATATTTTACAATGACTAGCATTATCATTTTTAGTGGACATGTGGACTGCTTTAAGATATTCATAAATATGATTTGCTGATTTCCCAGGAGAGTAGGGCCCAAGAACTGTTAGTCCCTGTTCCTTATGCAGGCTTACTGTCACCTAGGAACATGGTGAACATTGTGAGGCAATGGGTGAAGCAATGGAATAAATGAATGTTATATTCACATTTAACTTTACAAGAATAGGGTTGCATTATGTAATCAGTCGGGTGGCCTGCATTTTGCTTTTGATATAACAGACCATGTCTTTTTAGTGCATCAACCTCTGCAATGCTGACAAACAACCGGATCATCATGAACATAAGGGTGGACAAACTTCAAATAGATTCCCTTTGAATTTCACCTTCCCTGGATACATCCATTGCCCTCTCTGTCACTGTGCCCAGTGTCTCTTGCATTCTCAAATTGGCCAAGCACTTTACTCTCTCAGAAATTGTGCAGTCTGTCCTCATGCCCTGAACAGGATCCTTCCAAGCCCCTGATGGCCCCTCCTTGTACAACCCTCAGGCAGGAGTCTCCTGCCTCTGTAACTTTCCATACCAGCACCTTTGTTCTCTTGACAGAATTAGTTACAAACAGCCATTTGTAGACAATGGTCTTGTTGGGTTTTGCTGTGTGTGTGTGTGTGTGTGTGTGTGTGTGTGTGTGTTTTCTATTGTCATCCTAAACTCTGTGAGGAGAGACTGTGTGTAGCTCTGAGCATGGGATAAGCAGCCACTCAGGAAAAAAATAGTTGCCAAATGCATCAAGGAGAGAGGGGGGAGGGCTATGCTGAATCTCTAGTTCCCAGGTGAAATAGTGGAGTTGTTTCTGTTTCTGCTTTTTATCTGCTCTGCTCTAGGTGACAATCCCAAATCCACTGGGGCTGCGAGCAGTCGCCTCATTTTTCCTCATTCCTCCATCTATGTAGTTGGAAGTCTTAAACTCTGCTAGTTCATAGGCATTGGGAACGTCTGGAGGAATGGCAGGGTAGGGACACACTAGAAGCAAGCCTCACCACCCTGCTGTAACGCTCCACCCCCCTGACCTCCCCACAGCCTATGGTGAAGAGATGCAGGATCACCTGCATGACAGGGACACAGTGTCCTCAGCCCACTCTCCCTCTCAGATAAGGTCTCACAGTTTGTAGAGTCTGAATATTCCCCAAGTCTGAGTGTGGAAGAGAAAGGCAGCAAAATGTGTCTGAGGCTGCCTGTGACTACTTGAGCCAAGTTAAGCAGAGACAGCGTTGAACCACACAATCACTGTTTACTCCAAGGATGCGATCAGTATGGGTCGAGGAGTCGCTCACCCTGGAAATTCAGCTCTCAGCCTCTTGGGGAGAAGATAGCTACCTGTAGCTGCCAGCTGCAAGTGTGACATGCAAAGGGGAGGGGAGGGCCTGCTGTCTGGACCTTCAGGAGCTCAAAGGCTGACCACAAGGTGGCTAATCTTCTATGACCTTAGCAACAGCTCAGCCCCTTCCTGGGATGAGATTGGAATGGTCAGCCTTCCTAAGAAAGACCCCAGGAGGGGGTCAGGGTGCGGGCACAGCTGCCAAATCAAAGCCTGTCCTGTGCCTGGTCTCTTCGCAAAATGCAATTCTTTTCTGAGTAATGGGCCATGGAGGCAGCCTGTTTTCAGTAGAGCCTGTTTCATCCTCCAGTGTCCCAGGGCCTCGTATTTATAGTTTGTAAGTAATGATTAAACAACTGCGGCTCTATTCTTATTACAAGCCCTTCCTCACTAAGAGAAGCTGATTTCCAAGGACGCCCAGGAGATGCCTCAGGCCAGCTTGGATGACAGGGCTGGGCCTCAGCTTTGCTCTTCCCCTCTCCCTCTCTCCTCACAAGCCTGACTTTTGTCTCCTAAAGAGACTATGGAAAAGCAGGCAGCAAAACCTGTCAGACTGAGCATGCCAGGCCCCCTGTGCGCCCTGGAGACGCCACCTGAGAGGAGAGCCCTGGGTTAAGGTTCAGCTAAGGGGCAGCTCTGCCAGCGCCTGAGCACCAGGCTGTGGCTGGTGCCTCTCCACCTCTCCTCAGCTTTGTTGGCCTGCTCCTCCTCAGGAGCCCCCTGCCCACTCCTTCTGCTTTCAGGCCCAGGTGTGACTTTGCCAAAGGGATTTGTTGGTGAGAGGAGAACCCCTTCCTGAGGGGGCAGGAAGGCAGGGAGAGTGCCATCACCTGAAGGCTTAGGGGAGGTGAGCAGAGCAAAGGCTGGATTCCAGGCTTGTCAAAGAGCTCTGATGACCCAAACCCCAGGGGTAGACTGAGGAGGGCACCTGTGGAGAGAGACAATGTAATTGCATGTGGCCAGCTCTCCTCTGCCCCGGGGGTTACTAAAATGTCCCCATCCAGACAGTAGGGACAGTGGGCTAGCCCAGGGCAGGGCGCTCTTTTCTAGACAGAGGGCTGAGGTGGGGTGGGAGTGGGGCGCCAAGCCTGGCCAGGGAACAAGGTAGGTAAGTGGCAGCCACAACCACAGACGGAAAGGGGTCCCCAGAAATACAGACAGGGTGTTGAGTGGGAGGTTAGCTGGGGGTCGCGGCCTCCTGTTTCTCCCTCCACATCGGGACCGCCCCCACCCTCATGCCTGGAAGCACAGGGTTTCCCTGATAGCCACCCACCCTCTGCCACCCCTTGCAACCTGGTGGGTGTGGCACAGGCGCCCCTGTCCCCACCTTCTCTGGGCCTGTTAAGACATGACCCCCCTCCAGCTCCCTGATCTTGGGTTGCTCCTGATCTCGTGATCTCGCGAGATTTCGCCCCCAAAGGAACCAGGGCGCAGCCCCAGGAAGCTTGCCAGGCAGCGACCCCCACTGCTTCCTTCCCTCCAGCCTCCCAACTTAGCTGGAGACCATGCTGTGAGGAGCGTGGCCTGTTGAAAAGGTAATCGCACACCCTGGGTTCTTGCTGTCTCCAGGGGTGAACTTTCTGTTGTGGGGGTGAACTGCTCTAGTCACTGGCAACCCGCAGCCCCTCCCGCTCCGGCTTTTTCCATCTGAAAATGAGTTCCCACCTGGTTGTCCTGAAGGCCTGAGGTCCAAACCTGGCTCGCTGGCGTGAGGCCTTCCGCTTGCTGCGCCAGAGTGGGAGCTCGCTGAGGGGACTTACACGCAACAATTCATGGAACTCTGGCGTCGGCCTTTATTGTGTGACCTCAGCTGGCCGAGTTTGCAGTTGACCAAGAGGGTCCCCACAGCCCTCGGCGCCAACTCCCCCGGAATCTGGGTCCTCAAGTCTGTGGGCTCTCAGGCCAGCCCAGCCCTGCTCAGGGCGTGGGAGACAGAGAGGGGGCAGAAAAGTGGCTGCTGGACAGTGGAGAGGGCGCTTTCCGCAGAGCACCAGGGCCGTCACTCATCATTGTCCTCTGGTTCAGCTGGTGAGAAAGCGCTGGTCAGGCTGGGACATAAGAGGTGATTCCCACTGAGAGCGGCAGAGCCCTCTCCTGGTGTGAGTGTGCGGGTGCCTGAGTGTGCGTGAGTGTGAGTGTGTGAATTCTCACCTGATGATATGTTCCTGGGTTCCTTTTCATTCTTATTACTAATTAAGGTATTACATATGTGTTCTTATCCCCCACTGCTCCCACACCCCCACCCCCACCCCGCAAGCATGTCCTCACGCTCACCACCACCCTTGGTGTTTGAGTCCATTGGCTAGGCTTATAGGCATGCATACAAGCCCTTTGGTTGATCTCTCCCCCTTAACCCCACCCTCCCCTACCTTCCCTCTGAGGGTGATGGTCTGATCCATGCTTCTCTGTCTCTGGATCTGGTTTTGTTCATCGGTTTATGTTGTTCATTATAATCCACAGATGAGTGAGATCATGTGATATTTCTCTTTCTTGGACTGACTGACTGGCTTTGCTTAGCATAATGCTCTGCAGCTCCATACATGCTGATGCAAATGGTCAGTGCCCCTTCCTTTTTTGTGGCAGCGTACTATGCCAGTGTGTAGATGTACCACGGCTTTTTAACCCACTCATCTGCTGACGAGCACTTAGGCTGTTTCCAAATCTTAGCTATTGTAAATTGTGCTGCAGTGAACATAGAGGTACATGTATCCTTTCGGATTGGTAATTCTAGGTTCCTGGGATATATTCCTAGAAGTGGGATCACTGGGTCAAATGGAAGTTCCATTTTTAGTTTCTAGAGGAAACTCCATACTGTTCTCCATAGAGGCTGCACCAGTCTGCATTCCCACCAGCAGTGAAGGTGGGTTCCTTTTTCCCCCCATACTCACCAGCACATGCCCTTTGTTGATTTGTTGATGATAGCCATTCTGACAGCTGTGAGGTGGTACCTCATTGTCCTTTTGATTTGCGTCTCAGATGATTAGTGACTCTGAGCATTTTTTCATGTGTCTCTTGGCCTTCCTTTTGTCCTCTTTGTAAAAAATATCTATTTAGGTCCATTGCCCATTTTTGTGATTGGTTTGTTTATCTTCCTTTTGTTAAGTTGTATGAGTTCCCTGTAAATGTTGAAGATGAAACCCTTATCAGAGAGAACATTGGCAAATATGTTCTCCCATGTAGTGGGCTTTGTTGTTGTCTTGTTGATGGTTTCTTTTGCTATGAAGAAGCTTTTGATTTTGATGTCATCCCATTTGTTTATTTTAAGTTTATTTTCCATTGCCCCAGGAGCTGTGTCTGTGAAGAGATTGCTTCCGTATATATCTGAGACTCTGCTGCCTATGGATACCTCTATTATTTTTATGGTTTCCAGCTTTATGTTCAAGTTATTTATCCATTTTGAGCTTATATTTATGCATGGTGTCAGTTGGTGGCCTAGTTTCATTTTTGCATTTGTCTGACCAAATATCCCAGCACCATTTATTGAAGACACTGTCTTATCTCCATTGTATGTTTTTGCCTCCTTTGTCAAGTATTTATTGAGCTTGGTGGTTTGAATTGGTTTCTGGGTTCTCTATTCAATTCCAATGGCCTATATGTCTATTCTTGTGCCAGTGTCAGGCAGTTTTGAGCACAGTAGCTTTGTAATACAGCTTGATATCTGGTATTGAGATCCCTCCTACGTTGTTCTCCTTTCTCAAGATTGCTGCCACTATTCGTGGTCTTTTTTTAATTCCAGATGGATTTTTGGAGGGTTGGTTCTAGGTCCGCGAAATATGCTGTTGGTATTTTAATGCAGAGTGCATTGAATCTATAGATTGCTTTGGATAGTATAGCCACTTTAATGATGTCATTTCTACCAATCCATGAACAAGGTATGTTCTTCCATCTGTTTATGTCTTCCTCTACCTCTTTTTTCAACATCTTCTAGTTTTCTGAGTGGAGGTCTTTTACCTCCTTAGCTAAGTTTATTCCTAGCTTTCTTAATTTTTTTGGTGGGATGGTAAATGTGATACCTTTTTCAATCTCCTTTTCTGTAGGTGTATTCAAATGCCACTATTGGTGTATAAAAAATGCCATATATTTCGTGGCGTTAATTTTGTAGTCTGCTACATTGCCGAGTTCATTTATTAAGTTTACTAAACTTTTGAAGGAGTGTTTGGGTTTTTCTATGAACAGTATCATGTCAATTGCAAATAATGACAATTTACTTCTCCTTTTCCAATTTGGGAACCATTTATTTACTTTTCTTGTGTGATCACTGTGACTAGGACTTCCAGTACTGTGTTGAACAGGAGTGGTGAAAGTGGGTGTCCCTGTCTTGTTCCTGTTCTAGAGGGAAATGGTTTTAGTTTTTGCCCATTGAGTATGATGTTGGCTGTAGGTTTGCCATATAAGGCTTTTATTATGTGGAAGGATGATCCTTCTATTCCTACTTTGCTGACTGTTTTTATCAGAAAAGGCTGTTGCAGTTGGTCAAATGCTTTTTCTGCACCAGTTGATATTATTGTGTGGTTTTTCTCTCTTAATTTGTTTATGTGATGTTTCATGTTCATTGATTTGCAGATATTGTACATACTTGCATACCTGGAATAAATCTCACTTGGTCATGGTGTATGATCTTTCTAATGTAATGCTCTATCCGGTTTGCTAGAATTTAGGTGAGGATTGCAGCATCAATGTTCATCTGGAATATTGGACTGTAAGTCACTTTCTTTGTGTTGTCTTTTTCTGGTTTTGGGATTATGGTAATGCTGGCTTCATGAAAAGATCTTGGAAGTATGCTGTCCTCTTGAATTTTTTGAAATAGTGTTAGAAAGATTGGTTTTAGTTCTTCTTTGAATGTTTCAAAAAACTCCCCTGTGAAGCCATCTGGTCCAGTGCCAGCCACTCATGTGCTTGCTGCTCTCTGCTGGGTGTCAGCAGCTTCCTAGCTTGTCACACACAGCACCTGGCCCTTCGTTCACTTTTTATTGCTATTCCTTTCTTTTTCTTCTACCTTCCACTCTTCTAACTTGGGCCCATCAACGAGGGAGCTCATTTTCCCATTTTTAAGTACATTTCTTATTGATTTCAGAGAGGAAGGGAGAGGGAGAGATGGATAAAACATCAATAATGAGACAAAATCATTGGTTGGCTTTCTCCTGCACATCCACCTGGGGATCCAGTTGTGAACTCCGGCCCCTGCTCCAACTGAGAATTGAATTATATCCTCTTGGTTCATAGGCCTACTGAGCCACACTGACCATCACACTCTGCTTCTTCTAGTGGGAAGAGAAAATGCTAAAGTCTCTGTAACAGTCGGTGAGCTCCCCACCCCCCCAAAAAAGAGGATAAGAGAACAAGGCTCAGAAAAGGTATATCTCTTACTGCAAACGCTCTCTTTCTCATCCTCTCTCTCTCCCATTACGTCTCCCTCTCCCTGTCCCTCTGTCTGACATGCACCTTGTTTTCCCATCCCAACCTTCACAGGAAATAGTGTCCATAATGGGAATCAGAACCTTTGGAATTTGGGGAAAAGTATACAAATGGGCAGGTTCTGAGGGAGGAAGGACATAGGCAAAACATCCTGTGGTCTGGGTGTTAATTCCTCTGCACAAAGAGATCGTGCCCATTACCTTGTGTGGAGATTCACCTGTGGGGCCAACTTATGTAAAGCTCCTGTCAGCATGTCCTCCTCTGGAATTGCCCACTGGTATTAGCATTGATGGTATTTATTAACCACCACATGCTAGATAAGGAAGAAAATAAAAGTCAGTGCACCCTGGCCAGTGTGTCTGGGCATTGTCCTGTGCACCAGAAAGTTCACCGATTTGATTTCTGGCCAGGGCACATGTCCAGGTTGCAGGTTCAGACCCAGGCATCCAACATTGTTTCTCTCTCACAGGAATGCATGCTTCTGTGTCTGTCTCTCTCCATTCACCTCTCTCTAAAGAATTAATTTTAAAAACCCACCATATTAAAACACAACAAAAGAAAACTCATTGCTGCATGTTGCCTCTAAAACCAAGTGTCCTGCACTTGACGCTTTATTTGTTCTCGAGACCACAATGAGAAACCTAGCCCAATTCTTTATTGGAATCTGGACTTTTCCACCAAAATATTCAGAAAAGCATAGTATTAAGGCAATGAGGCTTAGAAAGCTTAGATAGAGACCACATCTGTGAAGATGGGCACAGAAGGGGCCTGGATAGGAGGTGACTGCTGGTGCACAGGCATCTTGTACATGAAGGCCCTATGGGCAGGGTCTCTATGCCATCAGAAAGCAAACGGGGAGAGCAAGGCACACACAGTAGGTTCCTTACTACTAGAATGTACCCCAGAGTCCAACAATCTGCCCAGCAGTCAGGCAGGCTGTATACAGGGCCGCTGGAGCACACGAATGTCAAAGGGAAGACTCTGAATAAAGAAGAGCCAAAGCCTGGCCTGCTTGTCTCAGTGGATGAGTTTCGACCTGTGAACCAGGAGGTCAGGGTTCAATTCCCAGGTCGTGACATGCCCATTTTGTGGGCTTTTAGACCAGTAGATGTCTTGTAGGAGGCAGCCAATCAATGATTCTCTCTCACCATTGATGGTTCTAACTCTTTCTCCCTTTCCCTTCCTCTGTGAAATCAATAAAAAAATATATATCTAAAAGTATGTACATAGCTTAGGGTTTTGATACCCTGAATATCCGTTTAGAAATACAAGAAGGAGCCTTTTGTCATGGTCAGGATTTCTTTTTTTTTTTTTAGCAGTCTTTTTTTTTTAATATATTTCATCGACTTTTTACAGAGAGGGAGGGAGAGAGATAGAGAGTCAGAAACATCGATGAGAGAGGAACATCGATCAGGTGCTTCCTGCACATTTCCCACTAGGGATATGCCCGCAACCAACGCACATGCCCTTGACCGGAATCAAACTCGGGACCCCTCAGTCCTCAGGCCGACGCTCTATGCACTGAGCCAAACCGGTTTTGGCGTCATAGTCAGGATTTTTATGCTGTTCCTTCTTCCCCTTTAATCTTCCTTTCTAGTCCACTTCCCCATGGGATTGTATATAAAGTGATCTATTTCATGCTGGGACGTTTTGTATTGTTTGTCTTGTTGTATTTCTCTGTACCATAATACGTTATCAATACAAACCTACAGTGGAAAAATTAGGCTGAGTAAATTGGGCATCCAAATGGCTTTATTAAGTATTTCACCAATCCAGGAGCATACCAGCTGGCAATGAAAAATGGGCTCACTGAGCCATACCATCCATGGTTTGTTCCACCACACAATGCGCAATCTGACAGGCTAGATTTTAAAATCCTTAAAAAGTTGAGGTCCCAGCTTCCAAAATTTTCAACTAATTTCACATACACTATTTCAATAAAAAGAATGTTAAAAAAACACACATTATTGGGGTAATATTTAAAATTGAAGTTGGAAGGCTTGTTGATAACTATACACTCAACAGTCCAAGAGGTGAGTTTTTAAAAACCTTTCCCATTCATGATGTTTGTTTATATTCACTAATACAAATACTGAGGATTCAAGATAACTCAGAGTTTGAGTGATCATACCCTTTGTGGTGCATTAAATGTCAAATAGTTGCAGAGAAAGTGCATGAATAGTTCACCAATAAAATACATATCACAATCTAGGGGCGCTTTTGTTTACTCCATCCAGAAGCATAGTCCGGAAAGCTAACTGGTTCCATTTAAGTGGTAATCTCTATTTCAATCTTAGTATAACCACTTCAGAAAGTGCTGATGTCATTTAAATAAGCAAAAGGATGCCTGCATTTATACTTCTTCAAACTTTTATATCATTCCGTATTCAATTTTTCTCTATTTCTACTATTCCTTTCAAGGTTGAGGACATACAAAATGTCACAGGAAGGAGGTCAAGAATTGTTTTGCAGCCTTGGTGGAGGTTCCCCAATCCTTTTTCCATTTAGGTTGTCCAAAGAAAATATGTAAATTGTTTACCCTTCCTAACTGGAAACAGGGCAGTATGCCATGAAGAAGTAACACACTGCTTCATTTATTTCTTTTATCATTATTGTTCAGATTATTACAGTTGTTCCACTTTTCCCCCCATAGCTCCCCTCTACCCAGTTCCCACCCCACCTTCTGCCCTTACCCTGACACTGTCCTCATCCATAGGTGTACGATTTTTGTCCAGTCTCCTCCCATGCCCCCCACACCCCCCCAGATCCCTTTCCCTTGAAAAAAATTTTCAGTCCACCCCCTCTCTATGCCCAATTCTATTATATTCACCAGTTTACTCTGATCAGAATTTTTATTCACTTGATTTTTAGATTCACTTGTTGATATGTATCTGTTGTTCATAATTTTTATCTTTACCTTTCCTTCTTCTTCCTCTTCTTAAAGAATACCTTTCAGCATTAATTATAAAAAAATATGGAACGCTCCATGAATTTTGATGTCATCCTTGCGCAGGGGCCATCCTAATCTTCTCTGTATTGTTCCAATTTTAGTATATGTTCTGCCGAAGCAAGCACAGTTCTCTTTCTTTTTTAATAACTATATGTATCATTTGGAAACATTAAGATCTCAGTATGTTTTTAAAAGAATGAATGAATGCACTCTTTCATGAGCCGATAGTCTTCTTATTTTAAGTTTATAATTGTCTCCTTTTTTCTTTATTTTATTTTATTTATATTTTATTTTATTGCTCACAGTCTTACAAAGGGTATTGCATATGTGTCCCTTTTTTTCCCCCCGACCTTGACAATCCCCTGGCCTTCCCTACCCCCCAGTGTCTTATGTCCATTGGTTATGCTTATATGCAGCATACAAGTCCTTTGGTTGATCTCTTACCCCCCTCCCTCCTGCACCCCACTCCTTCCCGGCCTTCCTGCTACAGTTTGACAATCTGTTTGAGGCTGCTCTGCCTCTGTATCTATTATTGTTCAAAAGTTTATAATGGTCTCTATTATCCACGAATGAGTGGTATTTTTCCTTCACTGACTGGCTTATTTCACTTAGCATAATGCTCTCCAGTTCCATCCATGCCTTTGCAAATGGTAAGAGTTCCTTCTTTTTTACAGCAGCATGGTATTCCATCATGTAGATGTACCACAGTTCTCTAATCCATTCATTTACTGATGGGCACTTAGGCTGTTTCCAGATCTTAGCTATGGTGAATTGTGCTTCTATGAACATATGGGTGCATATATCCTTTCTGATAGGTGTTTCTGGTTTCTTGGGATATATTCCAAGAAGAGGGATCACAGGGTCAAATGGGAGTTCCATTTTTAGTTTTTTGAGGAAGTTCCATACTGTCTTCCATAGTGGCTGCACCAGTCTGCATTCCCACCAGCAGTGCACAAGTGTTCATTTTTCTCCACATCCTCTCCAGCACTTGTCGTTTGTGGATTTGTTGATGATAGCCATTTTGACAGGTGTGAGATGGGACCTCATTGTTGTTTTGATTTCCATCTCTCAGATGATTAGTAACTTTGAGTATGTTTTCATATGTCTCTTGGCTTTCTGAATGTCCTCTTTTGAAAGGTGTCTATTTAGGTCCTTTGCCCATTTTTTGATTGGATTTCTTATGTTCCTTTTGTTAAGTCGTATGAGTTCCCTATAAATTTGGAGATTAGGCCCTTATCAGATATGACATTGGCAAATATGTTTTCCCACACAGTGGGTTTTCTTGTTGTTTTGTTGATGGTTTTTTGCTGTGCAGAAGCGTTTTATTTTGATGTAGTCCCATGTGTTTATTTTCTCTTTAGTTTCCAATACCCTAGGAGCTGTATCAGAGAAGAAATTGCTTCGGCATATGTCTGAGATTTTGTTGACTTTAGATTCTTCTAGTATTTTTTATGGTTTCCTGTCTTACATTTAAGTCCTTTATCCATTTTGAGTTTATTTTTGTGTATGGTGTAAGTTGTTGGTCTAGTTTCATTTTCTTGCATGTATCTGTCCCATTTTCCCAACACCATTTATCTTGACTCCATTGTATGTTCTTGCCTCCTTTGCCACATATTAATTGAGCATATTGATTCCGGCCTACTTTGTTCTTTCCCACCTACTTTGTTCTTTCTCAGGATCGCTACAGCTATTCGGGGACCTTTTTATTCCAGATGAATTTTTGGAGATTTCGTTCTAGGTCTTTGAAATATGCCGTTGGTATTTAATGGGAAGTGCGTTGAATTTATAGATTACTTTGGGTAGTGTGGACATTTTAATGATTTTGATTCTACCAGTCCAAGAACATGGTCTGTTCTTCCATGTGTTTATGTCTTCCTCTATCTCATTTTTCAACGCACTGTAGTTTTCTGAGTAGAGGTCTTTTACCTCCTTAGTTAAGTTTATTCCAAGGTAGCTTAATTTTTTTGGTGCGATGGTAAATGGGATTATTTTTTTAGTCTCTCTTTCTGTAAGTTCACCATTGGTGTATAGAAATGCCATCCATTTCTTGACCTTAATTTTGTATCCTGCTACATTGCCGAATTCATTTATTAAGTCTAATAGTTTTTTGATGGAGTCTTTAGAGTGTTTTATCTCTAATATCATGTCATCTGCAAATAAGGAGAGTTTTACTTCTTCTTTTCCAATTTGGGTGTCTTTTATTTCTTCTTCTTGTCTAATTTCAATGGCTAATACTTCCAGTACTATATCGAACAGAAGTGGTGAGAGTGGGCATCCCTGTCTTGTTCCTGTTCTTAGGGGAAATGGTGTTAGTTTTTGTCCATTGAGTATGATGTTGGCTGTGGGTTTGTCATATATGGCTTTTATTATGTTGAGGTATGATCCTTCTACTCCCACCTTGCTGAGAGTTTTTATCAAAAATGGGTATTGGATTATGGCTAATGTTTTTTCTGCATCAATTGATATGACTATGTGGTTTTTTCTTTCAATTTGTTTATATGATTTATCACATTTATTGATTTTCGGATATTGTACCATCCTTGCATCCCTGGGAAAATTCCAGCTTGGTCATGGTGTATGATCTTTCTGATATACTGCTGGATCCGATTTGCTAAGATTTTGTTGAGGATTTTGGCATCTTTGTTCATGAGGAATATTGGCCTGTAATTCTCTTTCATTGTGTTGTCTTTACCTGGTTTTGGTATTTGGGTGATGCTGGCTTTATAGAATGATCTTGGAAGTGTTCCTTCCTCTTGGATTTTTTTTAGTAGTCTGAGCAGGATAGGTTTTAGTTCTTCCTTGAATGTTTGGTAAAACTCCCCTGTGAAGCCGTCTGGCCCGGGCTTTAGTTTGTTGGTAGTTTTTTGATGACTGCTTCAATTTCTTGCATAGTTATTGGCCTTTTGAGATGTTTTGATCCTTCCTGATTGAGTTTTGGAATGTTGTATTTTTCTAGGAATATGACCATTTCCTCCGGGTTGTCTAATTTGTTGGAGTTGAGTTGTCCATAGTATTTTTTAACAATCATTTATATTTCTGTGGGGTCTGTTGTTATTTCGCCTCTATCATTTCTGATTTTGTTTATTTGGGTCCTCTGTCTTTGCTTCTTGGTGAGCCTGGCTAGAGGTTCATCAATCTTGTTCATCCTTTCAAAGAACCAGCTCTTGGTTTCATTGATTTTATATATATATTTTTTGATCTCTATGTCATTTTTTTCTGATCTAATCTTTATTATCTCCTTCCTTCTGCTCACTCTGGGGTTTTCTTGTTGCTCTCTTTCTAGTTCTTTGAGTTGTAGAGTTAGATGATTTACTACCATTTTTTCTTGTATTTTGAGATAGACCTGTAGAGTTATAAACTTCCCTCTCAAGATTGCTTTCATTGTGTCCCATAGGTTTTGGATTGTTGTGTTTTCATTGTCATTAGTTTCCAGGATGTTTTTAATTTCTTCTTTGATCTCATTGGTAAACCAATCAATATTTAATAACATGCTATTCAGCTTCCAAGTGTTTAAGTATTTTGGGTTGTTTTTATTGTCGTTTATTTCTAATATTATGCCATCGTGATCTGAGAAGATGCTTGGTATGATTTTAATCTTCTCGAATTTGGGGAGACTTTGTTTGTGTCCTGATATGTGGTCTATTTTTGAATATATCCCATGAGCCCTTGAGAAGAATGTATATTCCTTGGCTTTGTGGTGCAGTGTTCTCAAGATGTCAATTCAATCCATCGGGTCCAGTGAGTCATTTAATATTGCTGTTTCTTTGCTGATTTTTTTTCTAGAGGATTTAATCAGTGATGGAGGTGGTGTATTAAAGTCCCCTACTATGATTGTATTGTTGTCGATCTCTCCTTTGATATCTTCCAGGAGGTTTTTTTTGTGTGTGTGTGTGTGTGTGTGTGTGTTTGTTTTTTTTAATGTATCTGTGTGCTCCTGCATTGGGTGCATATATGTTTATCAGGGTTATATCTTCTTGTTTTATTGATCCCTTTAGTATTATGAAATGGCCTTCCTTATCTCTTGTTATGGCCTCACTTTGAGGTCTATTTTGTCTGATATAAGTATAGCTACCCTAGCTTTTTTTTGTTTCCATTTACCTGAAAGATATATTTTCATCCCTTCACTTTCAGACTGTGTGAGTCCCTTCTTCTGAGGTGGGTCTCTCATAGACAGCAAATGTATGTGTCATGTTTGGTTTATCCATTCAGCCACTCGATGTCTTTTGGTTGGAGCATTTGGTCCATTTACGTTTAAATTTATTATTGAAAGATACTTGTTGTAGCCATTTCTTTTTGTGTGTGGCTGTTTTCTTTCTGAGCTTTTTATTTCTTCTTTTTGCACCAGTTCCTTTCGCATTTCTTGCATTGCTGGCTTGGTGGTGATAAACTCCCTTAGCCTTTTTTTGTCTGTGAAGCTTCTTATTTCCCCTTCAACTTTGAATGATAGCCTTGCTGGATAGAGTATTCTTGAATTCAGTCCTTTACTTTGCATCACTTGCAAATATCGTCATTTTTTTTTTTGCCTGATGTTTCTCTTGAGTAATCATTTGATAATCTAATGGGAGATCCCTTGAATGTAACTTTCAGTCTCTCTCTTGCAGCCTTTAAGATATTCTCTTTGTCCTGAACTTTTGCCATGGTAATTATGATGTGTCTTGATGTGTTTCTTTTCGGGTTCACCTTGTTTGGGACTCTCCGTGCTTGAGTGTTTTTTTTCTTCCCCACCTCAGGGAAGTTTTCTGATATTATTTCTTCCAGTAGGTTTTCTAACCCTTGTTCCTCTTGCTATAGTCCTGGCACCCCTATTATTCGTATGTTGTTTCATTTCATGTTGTCCAATAGCTCCCTTAGGCTCTCCTTCTCTCTTTTAATTTTTTTTCTCCAGTTGCTGTTCAGTTTGGGTGTGTTTTGTTTCCCTGTCTTCTAATTTGCTAATTCGGTCCTCCATTTCTCCTAGTCTACTGTTGAAACTTTCAATGGTGTTTTTTTATTGCAACTTCATAAAGGGACCTTCTAGTCTTGCTTCTTCCCCAAACCCACCATTTGATTTTACCCATTCTTAAATAACAGAAAACCTACTTTTTAAAAATTAAATATCATCCATTTCTTAGTATCATTTTCAGTCTCTTTTGGTGCACTGGGATTTTCAGTCATTTTTTTTTTCATTCACTTTTTCTATGCTTTAATAAATCTTTTGCACAGGTAAGTACATTTAGTTGGAGCTATAAGACAACATCAAAACAGACAAAAAAGAGGCATTCTGGATCTTATCAAAATAACTATATTGAGGAAATTCTTGACTAAATCTTACCTTCAGAAATACTTCCACCCCTTCTCCCACTTAAAACAATTTGTAACCTTCCACTTACAATAAATAATTTATAGTATAGTTAACCTTGAACATCGTTTTATATTCTTTAAAAGCATTACTTCAAAACCCAGAAAATTCTCCGAAAAATTCTACAAGTAAATAGCAAATGTTATTGTACCTGAGCTTATGAATTTAAAATTTTCAGTCACAGTGGCTGCAGAATTTTTTCAATGTTGGTTTTATAATATGTAGGCAGCATAATGTATCTGTGTGTTTTGTTGTTGCTAATCCAAGTAGAAGACCTTTTTCTATTGTTTTTTTTTTTCAACAGAAAGCATGCAAGGGGAGGTAGGAGTGAGGAGAGAGAGAGAGAGAGAGAGAGAGAGAGAGAGAGAGAGAGAGAGAGAGAGAGACATCATGGTTAACATTACTTTGGAATGAGCATACACCATGACAAAGTGGATACGTTCTGGGGAAGTAGGATAATACAACATCCAGAAATCAATAAACATGATGCATCACGTAAACAAATTGAGAGATATTCATAGGAATTGATGCAGAAAAAGCATTTGATAGAATCCAACTCCCAATCCTATATAATAAGACAGAAACATGCAAATTAATCATCCCTCTGCTATGCTCAAGCCACACCTACACGCCACACCCACAAGCCAATCAGGAGTGTGTTTACAAATTAACCCAACTAAGATGATGGTGGCCATGGAGCTGGAGTAAGCAGGAGGCTTGGGTTGCTCCCGGCGATGGAGGAAGCCAAGCTTCCCGCCTGCTCTGGCAAGCGCTTGGCTTCACTCAATGCTAGAAAGTTTCAATTATAGAAGATAAATAAATTCTGATACCTGCTTCCAGCCAACCTCTACTCAAGGACGGGCTAGGAGCCTGGGTTGCCAGGGACAATGCAGGTTTCCAGCCAGACCTGGGCTCTGCTCAAGGCTACAAAGTTTCAATTATAGAAGATAGCTAAATCCCAGAAAAACAGAAAAAAGAGAAAAAGGAGAGGCTGGGAGCGTAGGTTGCCCAGGGACATGGCAGGCCTGGAAATGGCCATCAGCCCCTCACCCATGCTCGCCGGGAACCCCAGCGGGACTCTCCCACCCTGAAGGGGCTGTGAGCAGCCTGAAAATGGTTCTGAGCCCCTCACCCAGGCTGGCTACACACCCATGTGGTGACGGTCCCTACTGCGGGGCTCGGCCAGCCTGCAAATAGCCATCAGCACCTCACCCACAGTGGCCAGGCACCACAGTAGGGACCCCCCAACCCTGAAGAGGATGTGGCCAGCCTGAAAACAGCCCTCAGCTCCTCACCCAGGCGGGGCAGGCACCCCCACGGGTTGAGGATCCCCACTGGAGGGCTTCGACAGACTGCAAAATGCCATCAGCCCCTTACCCAGGTTGGACAGGCACCCCAGCGGGACCCCCACCCTGATCCGGACACACTTCAGGGCAAAACTGCCGGCCCCCACCCGTGCACCAGGCCTCTGTCCTCCTATATAATAAAAGGGTAATATGAAAATTGACCCTAACAGCAAAACGACTGGGAATTACTGGTCAATATGATGCACACTAACCACCAGTGGACAGACACTTAATGTGGGAGCTTCCCCCTGGTGGTCAGTACCCTCCCACAGGCGGAGCTCTGCTCAGCCACAAGCCAGGCTGACGACTGCCAGAACGGGGCTCCTGGGCTGCCAGAGGGAGATCTGACTGCCAGCTTAGGCCTGATCCCTCAGGCATTAGGCCTTAGCCAGAAGGTGGACATCCTACAAGGATCCCAGACTGCAATTAGGCATAGGCCTCAGGCCAGGCTGAACGACTCCCCCCCTCCCTCCCCACCAAGTGCACAAATTTTTCTGCACTGGGCCTCTACTTTTGATAAAAATTCTCAGCAAACTGGGAACAGTGAGATCATACCCTCTATATGACAAACCTACAGACAACAACATACTCAATGGGCAAAAAACATTAAGAAGAGAAATAAGACGGGGATGCCCACTCTCACTTCTGTTCGACAGAGTACTGGTAGTGCTAGGCAATGCAATCAGACAAGAAGAAGTCAAACAAGGCATGCCCACTGGAAAAGAAGAAGTAAAACTGTCATTATTCACAGATGGCATGGTACTGTCCATAGAAATACATAAAGAATCCATCAAAAAACTAGGAGATTTAATAAATGAATTTGGCAATGCAGCAGGATACAAAATTAACACCCAGAATTCTATGGCTTTTTGATACACCAATAATGAACTTACAGAAATAAAAACTAAAGAAACCAAAACAAAACAAAACAAAAAATCTCATTTACATTTGCAACAAAAAGTTAACATACCTAGGAATAAACTTAACTAAGGAGGTAAAAGACCTGTTCTTGGAAAACTACAGGAAATTTAAAAGAGATAGATGAAGACAAAAGCAAATAGAAGAACACACCACATTCATGGATTGGTAGAATCAACATCATTAAACGTTCATACTACCTAGAGCAATCTACAGTTTTAATGTATTCCCCATTAAAATACCAATGGCATGTCTCACAGACCTAGAACAAAGTCTCCAAAAATTCCTATGAAATTACAAAAGACCCCAAATAGTCACAGCAATCTTGACAAATAAGAACAAAGTTGGATGGATCACAATACCAGATATCAAGCTATATTACAAAGCCACCATTCTCAAAACTGCCTGTTACTGGCACTAAAACAGACATATAGACCAATGGAATGGAATAGAGAACCCAGAAGTCAATCCAAGCAGTTATGCTCAATTAATATTTGACAAAGGAGGCAAAATCATACAATGGAGTCATACTGTCTCTTCAATAATTGATGTTGGACAAATAGCACAGATACATGTAAAAAAAATGAATCTAGACCACCAACTTACACCATACACAAAAATAAACTGAAAATGGATAAAGGACTTAAAGGTAAGTGGGTAACCTTGAAAATCTTAGAAGAATCCATAGGCAGAAAAATAGCAGGCATCTGTCTCAGCAGTACCTTTACTGATACAGCTCCTAGGGCAATGGAAACTGAGGAGAAAAGAAACAAATGGGACGACGTCAAATTAAAATGCTTCTGTAGAGAAGAAGCAGCCAAAAAATACAACAACAACAACAAAACAAGGAAGTCCACTGCCTGGGAGAATATATTTACCAACGTTATATCCAGTAAGGACCTATTCTCCAAAATTCATAATGATCTCATTCAAACAAAAGGAAGATTAATATTCCACTCAAAATGTGGGCATAGGATTTAGATACTTTTTGAAAGTGAACATACAGAAAACCAAGAGACATATGAAAACATGCTCCAAATCACTAATCATTCAAGAGATTCAAGTCAAAAGGACAATGAGATACCATCTCACACTGGTCAGAATGGCTATCATCAACAGTTCAACACACAACAAGTGCTGGCAAGGATGGGGTGTAAAAGGAATCCTCTTGCATTACTTGTGGGAATGCAGACTGGTGTAGCAACTATGCAGAATACTATGGAGTTTCCTCAAAAAATTGAAAAAATGGAGCTCCCATTTGAACAGCAATCCCACTACTAGGAACATAGCTCAAGAAATGACAAACACCAATCAGAAAGAGCATATGCACCCACATATTCAGAAGAAAAGCCGGTGAGAATGAAAGAAATGTGATGCAGATAGCAAAGCAATGACCTGCAGGCCCAGAGAATGAGCCCTTTTCTTGGCTTTGTTCTCCTAAGCCTTGGATCTGCAAGAATGGAGGCTACAGCCCCCTATAGCCATAAGCCTTCCCCTTGGCTCCAACTTGGACCTCAGAGACCTTCCATGTTGAAGTGCCCTCTTACCTAGATCCTATGAACCTGTTTATTATTACATTTTTATTTCTCATCCCAGGATATGTTTACTGGTGAGAGGAGAGAGAGAGAGAGAGAGAGAGAGAGAGAGAGAGAGAGAGAGAGAGAGAGAGAGAGAGATCCCTTGCTTCCCTTAATCACCCTGACCAGGAATCCAACACAAAACCGAGGTGAATTCCCTGACCTGCCAGACTAGCAACCTCTGGTGTTTGGGACCAGGCTCCAGCTCATGGAGACACCAGCCAGGACTGTGACTGTCCATTCTACCAGGGGCAAATGTGTACCAGTCTGTAAGTGACACAGAAAGCAAATTCGCCATGTGCAAACTCTGGCGCTTGCATCAATGCGAAGAGCAGGTGGTAACAGTCAGGAAAAGGACAGAGGATTATTTATACTTCAGAAGGGGGGTGCAAGGAGGAGTTTGCATGGAGGTTGGTGGCCTGCAGTGGTGCTGGCGAAGGGAGGGGCGGAGCAGAATGGGGCCAAGTGCAGTCTTGCTCACTGATTGAAGTTCATGTGCAAAGAGCATCTTGTGCATGGCCAGTGCACCCAGCATAGCTGGTGCATCCTCCTTTCCACGAGGAGGCCCCAAACCCCCTGTGTAGGAGACGCACCCTATGAAACCAAGACTATGCCTAAAGGATCCAGATAAGGGACCTGGGGACATGAAGTGAGCTCCAAGCACTGCCACCTGCTTGTTGGCATCTGCCCAGTTCAGGACCAGTGCCATCTGGAGGTGGGGGGTGGGGGGGAGGGGTCGGGTCCTGCTGGGTCAGTAGACTGCTGATCTCGCCAGCACTTTGTGTCAGAAGTGTACCCGCAAGGGCCCTTTGGGTGAACACAGGAGCTTGTGTGTACAGGTGCAGGGCGGGGCGTGGGAGGGACCACGCAACCCAGGGCAGGAGTGGTGGCGAGGTGACCTCCAAGTTAAGCGTGATGCTGTGCAGAAACCAAGGTCCTAGGAGGCGAGGGCCCAGGTGCTGCTGGGGCAGGGCAGCTACTGGACATGGACCTTCTCTCCCAGGTGGTGGAAGCTGAGGCTGGGGACAAAATGAGTGCAGCAGAGGAGGCGGAGTCCCAAGTAGAAGCAGAGGCGAAGCCTGAGGAGCAGCGAGCAGAGCCAGGGCCCAGTGGGACAAGCACCCGGCCCACACTGGAGGTGCTGGCGGCCCTTCAGGTACAGCTGAGCATTGAGAGCGCCCGAGCCAGCAGAGCCTACCTTCGGGTGAAGCGCAAGACCTCTCGGCGTAGAAAGCCCATTCTTGAGTGCAGAAGGGCCATCATCCAGTGCATCCCCAACTTCTGGGCCCAAGCTGTATCCTTGCCTGAGCCCTTCTGGCTTCACTGCTGACAAAGACCACAGGGAGTAAATGGAGGAGGAGCCAGGAGAAGGTGAAGCGGAGGAGGACAGAGGAAAGGGCCTCCCCTCCCCAGTGGCACAGCACTGGGCAAAGCGATGGCCGGCTTCTAGGTGTCAGGTCAGGAAGTATGGGCACAACGTACCACACCACAATCAGATAGTGGAAGGGCACCTTTTCTGGGCAGTGGAAAGATCCTTGGAGGTAGTGTTTTGTGTTTCTCCCTTTTTGACCAAAAAGCTCAGTGTAAACACTCAGCTCGTTTTAGCCAGGTTTAAGGCGAATGCTTCCAGTGTCCTCTCTCAACACATCAGATGCCCATAGGAATTCCAGGCAGGCTTCCTCCCTCCTTCCACAGACACACAAACACAGGTATACACAAAGGACCAGAGGTACACACACACACACACACACACACACACACACACACACACACCCTTTTATTGCAACTCGTGTGCAAAAAAAGGCTTATTTCCAACCCGGAATGCAGCCTTTGTGACCCACATGGACCTCTAGAAGATGTGTGCTGCCACTGTTTCTGGAGACCATACATTTCGTGTAGGCGATCCCAAGGGACAAGGCCAGGGTACATGCAGACACCCTAAGCCAGTGGTTCTCAACCTTCCTAATGCCAGGACCCTTTAATACAGTTCCTCATGTTGTGGTGACCCCCAACCATAAAATTATTTTCGTTGCTACTTCATCACTGTAATGTTGCT